>NC_052623.1:338253241-338878241 GCF_016161935.1 Mauremys reevesii
TACCTCTCTGCCTATTTTTTCCATCTTAGAAGCTCGCTGATAATATTTACTGATCTTACAGAGATGTTGTATTCAACATAAAGTGTCTTCAACATACAGACACTCTAGATGGGATAAGTATTAATAACCGGAGGGGGAAGTATGTATTTAAATCTGTAAGTACCTCTGTTCTCTGCTGGAAGGAATATCATGACTGCAACAGATCAAATAGCTATGCTTTCTGGCAGCTGATCTAAAGAGGGTGTAACAAACAAGCCCTAATTCTGCCACAATTTACAGATTCTCCTTTAGCTTATGCGATACAGGCCTGAGTTTGTTGATCTGAAAGGTTCTGCTTTATGTACTAGAAGGTGCATATGCACAGTGACAGGTGACTGTGATGTCATTAAGTAATTGAACCTTTCATGGTGCCTATTTGGTACCCTAGGTAGTGAAGTCAAGGGGCACTGATGGTGACCAACAATTTGCAAGATCTGTCCTTTAAATTGTTACATAGAGACAATGGTACCTAGCTCTTTCAGCACTCCAGTGGGCACATTCTCCTGGGCAGCACAAAGAGAGTGGGGGCTTGCTGCATCTCCCTAGCTGGAGATTCCCTTGGAAGAGGGAGTGCCCAACAGGTATAAAGCTGGAATACCTGAGTCTTAGGCTATCTTCCCCACAATGCTCAGCAGAAGGGGCATGTCAGGGATGGGCATGAGGACAGGCAGGAGCATGCTGCGCTCAGCTACACTCAGCTGATGGATGGGGCCAGAGAACTCACAGGCCATAATAGGCACCCTGATGTCTCCCCATTCTGCTTTGCTAAGAGTAAATCCAGTGAGACAAAGACTCTGACCTTGCAGCTGTGAGTGAATGTTCTTCTGAGTCTGGATGCTATGGTCTGTCTGAAACTCTCGCTGCAGCCAAAGGCAGTTTTGAATGCAGCAAAGTTGCAGAACTCTGCGCAAATACCAAATTTACATCCACAGATATAAAGGCTGCTGCCGTTCCCGATAGAGCCCTGCAGCTCCTCAGATATCCGCTCTATATCCCTGGATATACATTTGGTATCCACGCAGGGTGCTAAGGGTGTGGGCCTTAGACTCTACGTACTTATCATACATCAGAGATTTATAATTGGGGTGAGCATGTGATAAGAATCTGTTTGATTTGTAATCAGATAATGTTATCAGTGTTGTTCGGATTATGCAAAAGCCACCAAAATGCAAATAAATCCCCTTCCTCCCCATTCCACAACAAAGCCTGCCAAAGCACATGAGCCTGCGGTGTACTCTTTATGATGGCTTGTGGTGAGAAGCTTTTGTGTCATCTCTGCCTCAAGACTGGGCCAGTGAGCTCGTGGCTATGAGTTTGATACCGACTCAGTGAATGGCAGCTCTCCTGTTGCTTTCGCTAGCCTTGCCAAGTACCTATTTCACCACTCAGTGCACAGACAGGACTGGGAATACAAAAAGCCTTGCCTGAGGCATCTGCTACAGATGGTTCTGTGCGAAAACTGGAAGTGCCACCTTCTGACCATGTGTTCTGTGTCCTCAGTGTTGCGTTGTCATAATTTAAGCATATACTTAAAGTTCAGCCTGTCCTTAAGTGCTTTGTTGAATCAATGCTTTGCCTTAGTACACTCTGAAGTTAATTTCACATTTATTTTTCTTTAAATGTTTGATCTTAAAATAAGATACTAGTCTTCCAAATTCCTGCAGTGATACAGTGCATAGCTTTAGTATGCTAAGTCTGGCCAGTTTAGGTACAGCGAATGAGTTTATCTAAATACTAGCATTTCATCCAATGAATTCAGATGCTCAAGCACAATAATATTCTAAATAGAAATTATGGCATTTTACCAGCTATAAACAAGTGGCAGACAGGTCTAGTAACTAGATTATTGCCAATTCAGTGGTTATGTGTCTACTGACTCCAAGAGATCTCTGCCAGCATCCACTGTGTGAGAGATGAAATGGTAACAATCTGGGCAGACATGTATATAATAGCATATTCAATCAGTTATTCCTTCACTCTCTTGCAATGTGCTGTCTGTTCTTTAGGCACTCACCACTTAGAAAAGCACTTTACCTGAGTATTTTTCCCTTAGGAAATAACTTGAACAACTGAATAACCTTGTTGCTACAGCAGTGCGTTAGACAGGCTGACAACCTCTGCCGATTGGAGTTGAATGAAGTTCAACCAATGAGAGAGCAGCTTAAAATTTAACATTGTTTAATCTGAGACAACTGGGTCTATTACAGGGACTCTGTAAAGGGATGATTGCTGAAATTTTTATTTAGTTCACTCAACAACAACAACTACAAGCTACCAAGATTGTTTCATGTATAGCTCAGTGGTTTGAGCATTAGCTTGCTAAACCCAGGGTTATGCGTTCAACCCTTAAGGGGGCCATTTGGGGATTGGTCCTGCTTTGAGCATGGGCTTGGACTAGATGAGGTCCCTAATAATCTATGATCCTATGTGGAAGGTGAGGTGCCCATTGTTCATGTGGATTTACCAACATTAGGATGTCTATTTATATCCAGATTTGGGTGGTTTAAAAATTAGGCATTGACTGAATGTTTCATTCAGGGTGAAGTTCACCTTCAGTTTTATAGTCTCAGCATATTGGACCAGATCATCGCTGGTTTATCTCCACCGAAACCAGCGGAGTTACCCTGAGGCTACAATTAGGCCAAGTGAACTACCAGGCGCTTGTCATTGTAGGCGCTTATTACATCTATTGTATGCAGTGTAAGTGTAGCCGTGCTGATCCCAAGATATTAGAGAGACAAGGTGGGTGAGGGTCCAATAAAAGATATTACAACTTCTGCTGGTGAGAGAGACTCTGAAGAAGAGCTCTGTGTGGCTCGAAAGCTTGTCTCTCACTAACCGAAAGTGAGGCAAGAAAAGATATTACCTCACACACCGTGTCTCTGTTACATCTATTGGCAGTTTCAGACCTCTGCATTCATCTTTCCCTCACTGATATTTAATTGTCTGTCTGTACACTGTAGACCATTAAAGATATGTGAGGTTTCCAGACACAGTTTGTATCACATATTATAGTAGCATTGGGTGGAATTTCTATTACAGAGAATAGAGAGCAATACTTTGGTTTGCAGATGAGCAAATGGCTCACCAGCATGCTGACAGATTCAAGTCTCTACTGGAAGCAATTAAATAGTGCACTGTAATGAACCATGTGACTCAAAATGAACTTATTATGGTTTGAGTGTCTGAAGTCTGAATAAAGTTTTCATGTGGCTGAGGATTTTCAGAACTTGTACAAGAGGAAATACAGAAACACAGACCCTGCCTGTTAACCTCCCAGCTTTTATTGTTAAAAACAGCAATAAATGTAGCCTATTGGGGAGCAGAAACGGATGTTATGGTGTCATGGGGTGGTCGCCAGTGACTCCTTTCAGGCCTTAAGGACAGACCACACCACTTCACCACCACCCTGTTTTATTTTGTTGTTCAAGCAGGCCTCTGCCTGTACTGATACTGACAAGCCCCAGGTAGCTTCCCCTTGCTTCTGTTCCCTTCCCCAAAGCTAGCAGCCACCAGCTCTGCCTTTCCTCTGGCTCTCAGCTTCCCCATTTCCGGTTTACATGCTCAGCTGCCGGGGTTGCTTCCCCCTCTAAGTAGCCCTTCAGCTGTAGCTCTAGTCCGTTGACTGACTTTCCAAATAGGTCTCAATTAACCTATGTTGATGGGGATTTGAGTGACAGGATGCAGAGTCAGCTCCTGACTCAGCACACTCTGTCACATATGGTTCCAAGGGTGAACCTTTGACACCTCACTCAGTGTCTCTGTGATGACAGGCCCATACCTGTACTTCTCTCAGGTTGGAAACCACAATTCACCCCATTCTTAGACTGGGTCCCCAGCACCGTTGTTCACCGGCAGTGTTTCATCAGAAGGGCCAGCTGGGTTTTGGCCCCCGCCATAGACTGTCTTTCAGGAGCCTGTTGTGACCAGCATGAAAATGCAGTGACAGAACCGCTTGCTCAAAACACATAGGGGACAATTCTTAAAACAACAAAAGGCCTGTAATGCATATTATCTTACCTAAACCGTAGCCTTTACTTGCGGGTTCCTCTTCTCTCAGTCACCCCCCAGTGTTAAGGATAGATGAAGCAATGCGTTCAGGGTCATCTAAGGATCCTTAATTTAATTTAATGACAAGCCTTTTCTTATCTTAATCACCCTGCCTCTGTTTATAAACAAACTTCCTGCCCCAAGGGCAGAAGTTTTTAGCAGCCCAGAACTCATCACATTCCACACTCAAGCTCTGGCTCTTGGGTGCTGAGAAGCCCTTTTTATTTTTTACATGGGTGCTTGCGCCCCGGAGCATACACAGCGTTGGCACCTATGAGTCTTTTAGCCATTTCAAAGTCCTTTGGTTTGTCCTAGGCCCTTGCGTCTTGCCAGGAAGGCAGAGGTAGCCTACCAGAAGTGGAATCACTGTATTGTCCATCTGAGCACCAGCAACTGAATTATGGTAATTGTCCTCCTTTCTGGAGATGTGTAGAACCTCCCAGGATTGAGCTACCGGTAACTCTTTGCCTCCCGTATAGCAGGCGGATGATAATAATCCAGAGGTACACATTTATTTAAAAAATAGTACACTTTCCTCAATGCTATATGCCTCTTTAGTTCCTCATGCCAGCATGCAACCTGCTCCTTAGTGACTAGACTATGTTTTCAAGTATGAGTGCTCGTAGCCCTTATATAAATCTGTATTGTAGCCAATGTAACCTCAGATGATAGTCTTATTATTCACATCAATGCTTAATCCTCTGTTAAATCCTTTGAAGCTCTTTGATCCATTCTCTCCAGATAGTAAATCCACAGGTTAATTTGAATAGACAAGAATATTACAATAAATAGAAACAATATGATATGATTGTATCTCTCAGAGAATGTAGAACTGAGCGCTAGTGGTGAAGACACATTTTACTCTAAACGACCTATTCACAAGGCCTAGCTTCCATTTTAGTTCATGAGTAGCAGCTGCACTAAGACGAATGGGACTGCTTGTGCAGTACTCAATGTGAATATAGGTGTGATGGGTTGGACCCCTTGGGAAGCCATCTGAGTGCTGAGATACCACTGAGTCTATCTGTTCTGCCAGCATGGGCCCCCTTTAACCTGTCTTGCTGAGCCAGGCTCTTAAAACCTGCTCTAACACACACACAGGCAGCGCCACACCCAACTGCAGATCAGCTCTGGGAAGTCTCAGTGTCAGGGACTTGCTCCAGCACTCAGATGTCCACCTTCCTGGGAGTGCAGACCCACAGATAGATGATGAAATTTGTCCCCCTCCCTCAATGTGGAGGTGTGCACCCTTCTTCCCAGCAACCCTTGTTAGAAATTACAGAAACTCGGTTTAATAATAAACCAAACAAATTTTATTAACTATAAAGGGCAGATTTTAAGTGGTAAAAGGGGTAACAAACAGAACAAAGCAGATTACTAAGGAAATGAAATTAAACATGCAAACTAAGCTAGTTTCACTAAAGAAATTGGTTACAAATAGTATTCCTCACCCTAGATATTGTTACAGGCAGTTTGCAAAGTTTCTGTGGTTCAGAGTTCCAGTTATATTCCTTTTCAAACTGGACCCCTTTCTCAGTCTGGACTCCCCCCTTGCCTTCAGTTTTCCTTCTTGGGCAGACAGGCCATAGAGAGGAGGAGTCCTGTTTGCCTTCCTTCCCACCCTTAAATAGGATTTACATAAGGCAGGAATCCTTTGTTTCCCAAACTTGACCCCCCTTCCCTTACAGTGGAAAGTTACAAGAAGTCCCAGGTAATGTTTTAGTATCAGGTGACAAGACCACCTGACTCTGTAGGATCACAGCATCCATGAGTCAGTGGCAGTATGGAGCATCCACAGGAAGGCCAAGCTTTTCACAGTCCATTGTCCTCGCTGATGGGCCATCCGCCCTGTCTGGCTTTTCCACTGTTGTACCTGAAGTGTTAGCAGTCACCCAGAGTAGCATAGTTGAAATACAGATACCTAGTCAATATTCCTAACTTCAGAAACAGAAATGATACAGGCATACAAAGGGGATAATCACGTTCAGTAAATCACAGTGTTTCCAATGATATCTCACATGAGCCATCTTGCATAAAGTATGTCTCAGTTATGTCATATTCATATCCTAAGGATATTTCATTACAAATATGGAGTGACACATCAAAATATGTATGTACATATGGATTTAGTGCCTAGCTTTAGTTAGCCACATCTGAAAAGCTTAACCAGAGCCCCCCCTCCCCCCCTTTTTTTTTTTGGACAGGCAGCCTTGTAAAATTAGCTTTAAAAAGCAAGCTTTGCAAAATTAGGCTGCAGCTTGCAGTCAAGAGACCCTGCAACCAGATAACGCTTTATGCTGACTCCTTTGTGGTGAAATAAGTTAGGCCTTCAGGCATAGCTTATAAAATCACACTACCCACCTTCGAGACAATGGGCTATATGAAGATAAGTTATCTCCTTGCGCATCACTTATAAAACCAAAACAATTGGATATCAAAGTAACCACAACCACCACAGTAAACATTTGGCCTAACCCGATTGGTTTGTCACAGCCAGCAGATGAGATAAAAAGTAGGAAGGCACAAACCTCTGTGTGTGTGTGTGTGTGTGTGTTAGTGTTAAACCCAACCTTCACCCCCTGAACCAAAAGAACATGCACTTTGTGACTGTTGGCACCTGGCCAGTGGAGCAAATGGCCGACTAAAGGGTAACGTATTTTTCGGATGAAAGCAGGGTAAGGTTACGGAGTAAAGAAGTCTGGGTTGCTCAAGCTGATTTGATCTCAAGTTGTGTTGACACTACAGTATTAAGAATAGTAGTGTCGGGATAATTTGACCTCAGGTTATATAAATACTGCAGTATTAAAAATAGTTGTAAGTACCTGATGCATAATATTACATGTACTTGTGCTTGCCTTCAGTATAATTTGCCATTTATATTAATCCTTATTTAGTGCTGGTATTTAATTCTGCTTTTCTTATTTTATCTGTGTTGCCTTTATAGTTGAAAGTCATTAATAACTTTTCTTGAGGAATAATCAGTAGTTTTAATTTCTTTTATATGGACACCACTTAACCTCATTACATCTGTGTTGGGTGGTGGGAAGTAGTGACCACCCAGGGCCCCATTAGGGTCCTGATGCATGCTTCCTTCTTCCTTTATCTCCGCACATGGAAATTCCTTCCTCAAGAGATCAGGCTGATTTCAAATCTTACTGTCTTCCACTCAAAGTGCAAGATCCATTTGTTTGCCTTCTTTTACAACAATGAGGATAAGAATAAAACACTTTTTACCCTCTGCCCTTCCACCACACACATTTGTGACTAATGTAGAACACTCCTTCCTACCAGTGGATGACAGGAAGAGAGAACCACTCATCAACAACCTACTTAGTTCTGTTTATTCAGATACTAGAGTGACTGGCATTGTATAAATAGCTAGCTAGCAACTATGTGCAGTTAAGACCCCTCTATCTGTGCTTTGGAGCCAAAGGAACCCCTGTGACGTAAATTAATATATAGATTCAGGGGCTTCTCTGTACCAGTGAATCTCATGAACAATTTATGTGCAAGACCCATGAAATGAAGCTAAGTAGCTCTGGCATCTAATAAGTGAATGAACTGGCACTTTGTTCTGAATGGAAAACCCACAATGATTTAATTACAAAACATTGGGCCAAATCCATCTGAACTTTAATGACATTTATTTCAGCCACAATGGCTTTGCTTTTTCTTGTTTGAATTACATTTAATTAGTGCATCATTCCACCACTCTCAGCATCTTGTGCCACTTCAGAGTCTGACACAATTGTATTGTGAGCACAGGCATTGCTCCCAGTTAGCACTATTGGCAACAAGTGGAGGAGGATACAACATGAGCTTCTTCATGGAGGGAGGAGCCAACCAGGCTGACCAAAGTGGAGAGTGAGAGGGCCTAGTTCCAATTATTTGTGGGTGCAATTGACATCATTTGGACTTCTATATACTTGGTACCTGTAGACCAGCTACCTAGATGTCTGTGACATAATTTGTGTTTCCAGTTATGTGTACTGGAAAAATTGCAGATACAATGAAAGTGACTGGGTTTTCAAAAATGGGCCCTTCATTTTCTATCGAGTTTGCAATTCTGCAAAATATCTTTGTGCTTGCAAAATGCACTGTATAAATCAACAAATAAGAAGACCCACAAAATGTGCTTTTCTCCTCCCTTTGCCAACACCAATCAATTAATCTTCTAACTCATTTCATCCACCTGACTTCTTTTATGGGCAGCCTGTCAAGAGCACATCAGCCTTTTCACTTTATTAGCAGAAAGCTACCAATGTTCAGTAAAGGACAGTGAATGAATCAGAACAATTGTGAGGAATGAATGTCACATCACTCTGTCAGGGGTATAACTGAGGTGATATATTATGGTCATCATGGCAACATATCTGATGACAACAAGGAGGCTTTGCATTAACCAGAGGCATAAATTTTTACACTACTGGCCAAAACTGGTTATTTCAAATTATTTTTTTGGATATGACAACATGAGAAGAGGAATTGATAAGCCTTAATTCTCAATATCCTTGCTTTACAGCTGTGGGTTTAAGTTATAGCCTTAGTATTGTTATGCTGTAATGTTTATTTATTTGCATGGAAGTGTGTTGTTAGTTTATTAGTGGAAATCATCTGACTTCTTATGAGCAATATTGACTCCGTTTTCTTCCCTTAGGAAACTGACTACATTTCCTTCAGAAAGGTTTCGCAAGGGAAGTAAATCTTCCATTGGATTTTGGGTGGGTTTAACTTACACAATTAAACATAAATTGAAACTTTAAGAGTACACTTTGATATCTGTACTCTCAGTGATGTGCATGGGGATTCATTCAAGCAACCACCAATAATGCTAATGGAAGTTATTTGGTATCTCCTCCTGGGGTATTGATGGAGGAATTTGCTGCTCATTTGCAAAGTAGATGAAAGTGATAGTATGATTCTCCCATGATATAGATCCTGGAAATGTGAACTTAGATATGGTTATGTACATTCTGATGATAAAATGAAATAGAGTTCTTTTCAGAAATGTTGAGGAAAGGGGAAAAAGAAAACTAGTAGATTTTTTTGCAGCAGAGGTATTAAATGGAAAAAGTGACCTTGTATGATATTTGCACTGCAGCAGGTGTTGTCTTTGATAAATGATGCTTGTAAATCAGGGCTAATGTTGTACAGTCTCATCTGACGTGTAAAGTGTAAGTGCTCCCGATGAACTTTATAAATGCCAACCAGCAGATGCATTTTGTGGCTATTAACATTCATAGATTTTATTATAAATCTGAAACAAAGAAATTTAGCTTAATGGAACTTCTGACCACATGGTGAACGCTGTACTGCAAAGCATATTGGAATCCATGTCATCACTGTCACTGCTCACTGAAGGGAAACATACAGAGGAAGAATCATGAATAAGAATGGGCTTAAAGTAAATTGTATATAAAGTGGAGGCAAATGTTATCACTGTAGGTAATTTTGCATGTCATATGTAAAGAGAGGTGAACCATTCATAGCAAACAGTTGTTCAACAAATTTTGCCCCCGGCTTCACATAAATTTTCACATACAGGGTTTGAATTTTTTTTATGAATTTGTTCATTCAAAATTACTCATTCACTGGACATCCTTGAAGAACTGAAACTTATGGAAGAATGTGAATGCAGGGCAAGTGGTAGCTTGGCCAATTGGGATGGCAGGAGGACTCCTTACATATGAGATGGTGTGGGATAAAGATGAATATTTTCATCTTGCAGCTTGCCTGACAGCATGAACTATGCTGCAGATTTAAGATATGGAAAAGGGAAACAAAAGACAAAAATCAAATTATTTCAAAGTCACTTTGCTACTAACCATACCAGCTGGAGACACAGCTTGTGTGATCTTGATTCTCCTGACAGAGGTATCACAGAAACAATTTGCTTGACACTTTCTTTAACTGTCTTTCTTCAGTTTGGTTGAAATATTTCCAACTCCTGAATATTCTATATTTGTAACATTGCGGCTTATTCCAGGTAATAAGAATACAAACTGTAGTCTATTTTTCAGATGACTCCAATTATTCCCCTTTTTTATAATTGCCAGAGACTTCAGTATTTTCTTCTAAAGCGAAACGCTGCCAATAATGCACATTCATATTGCAAAACCAGCTTCCTTTGCACAAGAATTCTTAAAACTAAGTCCTGATTTGGAAAGCATTCAGAGCTCCCATTTCACAGCTATAAAACATTTTCACCTTTATTTTACTTTAGACAGCAGCCAGGTAATAAAAGATTGAGAGGGAGAGAGAAATAGCTAAGCATATTGAGAGCTTAAAGCTGAATTTATTGGGGGATGTTTCAGATGTCAGCATATTTACAGTAAGTCTTACATCTGTTTGAAACTACTTTCAACTTCAGACTCCTAGATGGAGGTAGATAGTGCATATACACTGTGGCATCACTATATTTTAATGCCTTCAGCTTTCTGAACTTGTTTTTTAAAAAGCTTCAAGATATGTCTGCATCCTGTAGGCTTTCAGTCTTCTTTAGTGTATGCGCAACATGCCTCAGGTCCACTGGGACTTCATCTTCTCCTGACTGATTGTGCTGGGGGCTCTGTCTGTCTCCAGCACTTCGGACCCTCTGCTATCACCACCATCTGGGAACCGCAACCAGTTCAAGCTTCATGGAGTGGTGAGAACCCAACTCTCTCTCTTTTTTTTTTTCTACTCTAGGTATAGCTTTCTAACCCTGACTTGTGTGGTTTTCTAAACCTGACTTTTGTAATCCAATTTAAGCTAGATTTAATATTGTAACTGTTTTGTTTGTTTGCCTCTTCTTGCATGGTTATTACCTTGCAATAAATAACTTTTATGGTTAAGCTAGTTGCTTCCCTTCCTCCCTCTTTCTCTTTCTCTCTCTTTCTCTTTTGTGTTTTTGGCTTCCCCATTTGCTCTGCAGCAACACTTCTCTTACCTAAGCTAAATATCCCTGTAGCGCCCAAAATCCTGTGAGGTTTGCTCATCAAGTGGGTTACTACCAGAACAATTGTAACATGAAAGTGGGGATAGGGGTGTGCTGAGTCCAGGGGCATATAAGGGTGGCAACTTGAAAGTGCTGCTTGGCCCAGCCAGCTCAGGTGTACTCTATTCCAGTGCGGTGCCCGTGGCATATGAGGGTGGCAGCTTGGAAGTGACATTTGACCCAGCCTGCTCAGTCCAAGGGCATATAAGGGACATATAAGGGGTCAGCTTGGGAGTGCTGATTGACCCAGTCCGCTCAGATGTGCTCTGTTAATGTGTGTGTGTGTGTGTGTGTGTGTGTGAATCTGATTCTGGGGCTGGAGGAACCCAGCCCTGGGGAACCTAGGTCCTGCAGATAGCTCCATTGGGAGGGAACTTGCAGAAGGGAGACGTAGAGCTCTGTCTGAAAACACAAGTGACACAAGCAGTACATTGACAGAATTACAGAACCCCCACCCCTCCAAAGAGTAACTCTAATAAATGAGCGTACCCCAAAGTAACAGGCGAATCTGGTAACAAGAGGGACCCAAGCCCAGGGGTGCTGGGACAATTTGTATAGTGGGGGTGCTGAGAGCCGCTGAACAAAGCTGTAAGCTCTGTATATAATGGAAACCATTTCAAGCCAAGGGGTGCAGCAGCACCCCCCACACCTCTAGTTCCAGCACCTATGCCCAAACTTCAACCTTTGGATCCAAATCTAAACTTTTCCATAACCTTGGAGTGATCAGAGCCTGGGTTTTGGTTCAAACTCATGGCTCATGCCTAGAATATTAATTCTGTGTCATTTTAAATCTCATCTCCAAAAAGCCCTGCCTAGACCTGTGTGAAACTCCATAGCTGGCTCAGAGGAATTAATGGGAACATTTTCATTTTTCAGTTTAACAGGTTCATCCTCCTGAGTTTGCTTGCGTTTCAAGGTGTAACAAACCCCAAAAGGCCAAGTGAAACTCAGCTGAACCTATTAATTTCACATGGGTTTATGCAGAACCATAATCTGGTCCAGATTTGTCTAAAAGGGTGATGAACCAGGGCTGAATTCCAAGTATGAAGTGAAAACCCAAGCCAGGTGAGTTTTGCATCATTTCTGGTTTCATCATGAAAGTTCCACACATCCTTCGTGTTATCTCCTTCGCTTTGTTGAGATCTTCCTGTGATCATGCAGCAATACAGCATGATGTGTCACAGTGAATACATGCTAACAAGCACTTACAACTGACTTGAAAGTCAGGCTACTATTGCAGTTTCACCTAAAATGCTGCAGGTGGTAAAGTGATATGTACCACAGTGTGACAGAACCTACACCCATTTCTTAAAGCAACAAAGCAAGAGCATACCCCACCCCAAATTTTGGATACTATAATGATGTGCTATTAAAAGTCACTGACGTAGGAGGAACACTCTGTAGAAAGGGTGGATACAAGCAGGTAACCACCCAGAAGATTATTAAAGAGGCATTGTGAGGCCAAAGCTGGAGAGAAACAGGCAAACAGTCATCTGTTGTTGGCACAGAGCCTGAGTGACTGACTTGGGGCTGTCTGCAGGCTGCATATTCCTACCACTGTTCAGAGAAACAGGACTTCATGTACATTTTTGTGAATAAACAGATACAGTAAGAATGTACCCCGACTCTGTGTCTTTGATTGGTCATTCAAATGGAAAACACCATGCACAGCACCAAATTTTGGCTACTGATTGGCCAGAGGGGCAATATTATTTTGCGAACCAAATGCCCTTGTCTTATTGTATGATCACTTGCTTAGATAATTACTCTGGCTTCCTAACTGGGCACAGTGACGTCTTTGGATGTTAAACTGACACTACATTGCAGCATGTGTTTATTCTGCCACGCTGATTGGAAAGAGGTGGGAAGCTGGTGGTGAGGATGTAGAGTTCCAGCTTCTGTTCTGCAAACCAAGAGTGAGATCTAAAATTATTTTATTGACACTGCACAAACACTTCACAGAGAAGTCAACACTCACTGCGCTCCTCCTGGTGGTGGAAAAGCATTTTGGAGGAAAAGATTTATCTTTATTACTTGTGTTGCTATGGTACCCAGAGACCCAATGCAAGGATTGGGTGAGTTTATTCAGTACTTGAAATATTCAAGCGATAACCCAAGTGGACAAATCTGTCTATGGATTATTTATTAATTATCCACTGTTGGTGCTGGAGCTTCAAAATTGGCCATTCAGGTCAAAAGGGGGGTTGAAAACACACACATGCCCATGAATGCATGTGTTCGACTTAACTGTGCAGGCTAATGTGAAGGTTTTTGAGTGCTAAGGGTCTAAAACACAACTGAATTGAAGCAAATCCCTAGTGCTCATGAGATATTCAGTTTCCCCTCCCTCATGGGTTTGACCTGCTTCACTGCTTACTATCACCTCCTTCTCCTCTGCAGCAGCATTGTCCCCGTGCTTCTTACTGCGAGCTATTAAATTTGTCCTTTTGTATCCCCAAGGATTGATCTGGATGCCCACACCTTGCTTCACACTGACACAGTTAATTCACATATAATACATACCAGACTCTCTTTTGGCGAATGCAACACTGCAAAGCCACAGAACAAGAGGAGAACACACATCGATCACAACAGAAATAGCAGCAATTCAGACAAAAGCAAAACAGAAAGGGAATCTGAAGCCTTTCCTCTCTCCGCCATTATGCAGAGGGGTCACCAGGCCATATTGGCTATGCTGTGACGCTACATGTCCCTTGTTGACAGCACTGCAGTGCTAATTCTTCCACATTCTCTTTGATTCTGTTTTTCCTCTTCCATGCTAGCCAGTCTTGTCTTCCTGCCATCACAGATTTTGGGGGTGGGGGGGTTTGATCCAGTAAGGTAGCAAATGTGGCAATGACTGGGCAGTCCCATTCTCTAACACTCTGTGACAAAGTTCCTCCTCTACCTTGGTGGGTCCTGCACTTATTGGCAGATTTGCTCACCTCAGTGATCTTCCCCACAGTCTGGGTCAACTTCTCCTGTGTCTGATCAGGAGTTGGGAGGTTTGGGGGGAACCTGGGCCCGCCCTCTACTCCAGGTTCTAGCCCAGGGCCCTGTGGATTGCAGCTGTCTATAGAGCCTCCTGTAACAGCTGCATGACAGCTACACCTCCCTGGGCTACTTCCCCATGGCCTCCTCCAAACACCTTCTTTAGCCTCACCACAGGACCTTCCTTCTGGCATCTGATAACGCTTGTACTCCTCAGTCCTCCAGCAGCACACCCTCTCAGTTCCTTGCACCTCTTGCTCCCAGCACCTCACACACACACCACAAACTGAAGTGAGCTCCTTTTTAAACCCAGGTGCCCTGATTAGCCTGCCTTGATTGGCTGCAGGTGATCTAATCAGCCTGTCTGCCTTAATTGGTTCTAGCAGGTTCCTGATTACTCTAGTGCAGCCCCTGCTCTGGTCACTCAGGGAACAGAAAACTACTCATCCAGTGACCAGTATATTTGCCCTCTACAGACTCCTGTACCCCACTGGTTTGGGTCTGTCACACCTCATTCACATTCTTTAACAATGACTTTCCAAGTAGCTGTATTGAATTCAATGGATCTATTTGTAGGAGTCAGAGCTATTCACCTTATGTATTAGAGGGATCAGAGGCTGGTGTCCTCCAGATGTTAATACTATACAATCAGGTCCTGTACTGGCTCATCGTAAATAAAAACACATTCTCAGCTACCTGTTATTTGAGAGTCCAAACTTCTTTCACAGAAAATCCCCTTCCTTCTGCAGGAATCTCTGTTGTTAAAACATCTTCCCTTAATGGCTTCAATCTCAAAGTTTTATCTGCAAACAGTTTTGGAGAAGAGAATTACTTTTATTGCCAAGACCAACCCACTCCTGCTGCCTAGATGATTCCAACTCTGCTCTCTCATGGAGAGAGAAATATCTCCTACCCCATTGTCACAGCACCAGAGCTCTCTGGAGCTATTTGGCTACGTTTTTATGTTTCCTCCTGTGGTAGGACACTCAGTAACTGGATCTGTGTGAAGCTAGAAAGCCCTGCAGCAGCGCTTCCCAACCTTTGTGCATTGGCACTCTTACACCACTGTCTGGGACTGAGCCACACCTGCCCCTCTCGACTGTGTCTCCTGATACTTCTTTGTCAGAGTGATGGATGGGTAGCTGTGTGTCCTCACCCACAGTGCTACCACGTGCCCATTCTCTGCTGCCACATTAGGCTATTCTTTCTCTTTCTTGCCTCAGAATGCCTCTTGTTTGCACTTTTTCCTTCTTTTTTGCTCCTGCCAAAGGGGACGCAGGGGGCCTGGGCTGTATATACTCTCTAAACTGAGGGCTGAAAGAGCCAGGGAGAGAAGTTTGCATGTGCAGCTCTGTGTGCATAAACTGTTCCTGTGGCTGGCTGTTTTAAGAGTGACTAGGGGAGGAGGAAAGGAAGCCATAGCTCTTTCAGGGAGCTGCCAATGCTTTATCTGCAGCTACCAGAGCTGGTTTGCAGTGAGTGACAGGGTAAAGCCAAGATTAGGCAGAGCTCTTTGCCTCCACAGCTCTGTGGAGACCTCTGTGTCTCACAGGTTGGAAAACACCACCCACGAACATTCCTTCATGACAACGTTGCAGACTTGTTTGACACCAAGCATTGTTAGAATAAATCGAGACTAAAACAGGAGCCAGGCTTCTCTAGGGACCTGAAGGCCAGGAAACTGTGTGTGTATGGGGGGAATATGAACCTTTGTCTCTCACCCCCAAGATAACAATCAGCTGGAAACTCTTATGTCCAAACTCTGGGAGTTTCCAGTCCCTTACTTAGAAATACCACATGAGGGGCGGGGGTGTCATTTGGCTCTTGGAAAAGAAGTAGGAACATTTTGCAAGGAAGGTACTAGAGCTGGGGCTCAGAAGCCCAGGTTTCACGTCCTACCACAGATTTCCATGTGACTAAGTAAGTCACTTAATAGCTCTTTGCAACAGTGTTCCATCTGTAAAACTGAGGTAATCTTTCTTTCTTTGCTATTTCTATTTTCCGCTTTACATGGCAGGGACTACTTAAGTGTCTGTACAGCCCTGGGCACAATGGGACCCAATCTTGACTGAGGTTTCTAGGTGGTGCCAGAATAGAAATGTGTTGTATGCAGGGGTCAAAGAAGTTTAAAAAGCATAAGGTGGAGTTGCAGGATAAACCCTAGTGTCCTTGGCTGTGTCTGTTCCAGTTCACCTAGTTGGTGTAGGTAGAAAAAAAAAGAAAAAAACAGCTCAGACAATGAATCGTCAGCACTACAGAAGCATGAGTGTGACCTGGAGTTACTACTTTATTTGTTTGGTTTTGGTTTTTTTAAATATGCACTTGAGGACACACTGTGGTAATTTGTGTTTGGGGTTTGTATAGAAATAACAAATTGCTACTGTTAGCAGGACGTAAATGTACACAATAACAAGGCTGTCACACTTCATTTAGCATGGCATTCAGAAATGCCACCTACAGGACGGTAAGGGAAGTGAGTTCCAGGGGAGTGAATGGATGAAGGCAAGGTGGTAGGGGATAAGACAGATCTACAAGGAAAAGAACTAGAACTGGATAACAGGTAGGGTAGACTAGGGAGCATAGGAAGGGGCTCTGGCCTTGTCTTTGATAGGAAAAAAGGATGCATTTTTAACACACTAGATAACACATGTGTACATCCTAGTGAAGACAAGGCAAGTTGTAGTTTTGACATGTATTTGCTGTCAAAATAACCCAGGGGGAGTTTAGGATTTACCTTAATCAGCTAATATGTGGTAAGACTGCAATTTGCCTTCCCTACGCAAGTATGGTAGCTAACATTAGAATTATACTCTTTTTCCTCGTACAGGGTTGGCCTAAGAGTCCATTCCTGTGAAGTATTGAGTTTCCTTGATTCCCACTGAAGTCAGTGAGGACATTCAGCACCTTGGACTGGGCCCTATGCATTGACTCCCTGGCTCACCTCTTGTCTTTGTTACTGGTATTAGATAATACCTCAATTACCCAATTTCCCAGATTGAGGTGGTGCTCAGCACTTTTTTTTTCCCGTATAGGATGGGAAAAGATAGGGTCGATGGGGATCAGCTCTGAATAGAGTCATTCTATTTCTCTCCTGCTGTTAGCATGGATGAGAAATGCCAGTGTAAAGAATTCTCATTTAGATGGAAATCAGTTTCTTTCTAAAAACATGATAGCCCCACCAAAATGCTTCCAATGTAATGGGGAGTGCTATCTGCCAGAAATTGCTTTAGATCAGCCACAACAATGAACTGATACAGAAGTTGGCACGGAAATTAACATTAAATTAACAATCAGGAAGTGGGGCTAAAAATAACTTTCATTTTATGAGAAACAAGGTGGGTGGCATAATATCTCTTGGACCAACCTCTGTTGGTGAAAGAGACAAGCTTTCAAGCTACACAGAGCTTTTCTTCAGGCCTGGGAAAGGTAATCAGAATGTTGCAGCTAAATAAAAGGTGGGACAAATTGTTCTATTGAGATTTTTAGTGTCTGGCAAAGATATGAATTTAAGCTCCCAGGCTTGTTTTTTGAAGGTGTTGTTCAGAGTTTCCTTTGAGGATGAGGACTGAGAGGTCAAATATGCAGTGATTGTTTTGTGAAAAGTGTTCACCCATGGGCTATAGGGTGAGTCTTTGTCTTTTGTTGTTGTTGGGGCATTTGATACACTAGGTCAGGGGTTCTCAAACTGGGGGTCGGGACCCCTCAAGAGGTGCATATACATGGGGGGTCGCGAGCTGTTAGCCTCCACCCCAAACCTCTCTTTGCCTCCAGCATTTATAATGGTGTTAAATATATGGAAAAGTGTTTTTAATGTATAAGGGTGGGGGGCGCACTCAGAAACTTGCTGTGTGAATGGGGTCACCAGTACAAAAGTCTGAGAACCCCTGCACTAGATGAGGTACGCTACATGTTGTGAATAGGCATGTGTAGGACCTGTGGATCTTGAAAGGTCCTTCATTTTATAAAATTTGCTCTTTATAATACTTGCAGAATGCTTTTTAATGTTGGCTAATTAGGTAAAGCTGACAAACCTCACCATTAACTAAAGAAGTGGATTCTTGGTGCTTAGACAGTTTACTCTGAGTAACAGGGTATCTCTGAAGGGGCATGATTAAGGAATCCTCTACCCAAGCTATAGAGTTACTCAATTTAACATTACATTTCTCATGAAACACCATGAGACCAGTAAAGGACTCCCAGGATGTACAATAATGGCTTAGACAGAGGGGAGACCATGGTGCATCATGGTAGATGTAGTCTGGCCAGGGAGCTTGATGAGAATGGGGGTATGAGGCACCTGAACTACACCCGCCTTAAGGTACTGTTGGTGCATTTCCATACAACAATTGTTTGGAGTATTTTTTGGACAAAAGTTTTTGTTTTTTTTTCACTAAAAGTCAAAATTTCCCTTGGAAAAACAATCCATTTTCTGACCAGCTCTGTCATCATGGACTCAACATATCATTGTGCAGGTGTCAGAAAACCTCAGATCTTTCTTACATCATTTTCATCTGACTGTACTATCTTGAGAGAAATCTTTTAGAAGGTTTTAAAGAATGCCTTGAAATATGGAATACAGGTAATTATTTTACTAGCAAAGAAATCCATATTAAAAAAAAAGAATCTTGCTAGAGCTTTTAGCCTAAGATGTAAATAAAGATCTGCGTTGCATTTGCTTGTTTGCAAAACAATTAGCAAAGCTTTACAATAAATATCCCTCGTTCACCCCATTATTAACATTTAGGGAGTGTAATCATACAGGAGTTCTTTAAACATTCATTGATTACTCCTATCATCTGAAACAGATCAAAGAAAGGTAACAATTAACCAGCTGTTGCTACATGCCACTAGCATCTGCACATGAATCTGTTTGCTTTAAAGTGTCTATGGAAACAGGTGAGCCAAAAGTGAGTGAAACAGTCTCATTTTGGGGGGCAAGAGGGGGTGTTGTTTTTTTGTTTTTATTTTTTCAACACTTTTAAATAAGTAACTGTTAACAAGTCTCCTTCAAATTGCAAATATATAAAGTCTGTACTTGAACAGCAAACAATATCCAACAATCAGCAATAAAAAAAAATCACTTATTTTCTTTTGTTTCCTCTTAGTTAAGCTTCTGTAATATTAAGCTTGTTTTATACAGCATGTGTGAATAAGAAAGTGTTTCTGATTCCCATTTGAATGTATTAAAGAAATCTGCGGGTGTATAACACATGCCAGTACTATCTCTGGTCTATTTAAAAACACTACTATTAGAGGATTTGATCTCATAGGCCAAATAACTCAGTTATCCAACTTTAGCTCTACCTCGGCATGTCTGTGATTCCTAATATTTTTGGGAAGCTTATGTATTTTTAAATTTCAGGGTAATAAGTAGAAATGAGATGAGGAGGTCATGTTTTTGGCTCTCTTTTGGTAAAATCAAAGCCAGAATGTGGCTTAAATTGGAGTTCCTTTTGATGTGGCCTATCAAAGTTTAAAGGGAAAGGGGGTGATGGAGCTCCAACCTGAACTGGAACTTAGCTACTACATCACTCTGGTTCATATTGTGCCATTGATTATGAATTAGAGCACTCTGTGAAAATCTCTGAACAGTTCTAATTCAAAATAGTTGGGTGAAAGGGCTCCATGGAATGAATGTGATTAACATGCAATTGGGAGGAATCATCTGAGTGCTGCAGAATGATATTTTTTTAATGTGGCACTGTAGTAAGAGCTAACTGTGCATTCTCATGACTGGCACAATACCTACGAGTAAGGATATGATTATGTCATGTGGGATTCTGTGATTTCCAGAGACCTATGTGACATTTTATGCCTCAGCACTGGTGGGACTGGAGCTGTCAGCTGGTGGGGGCAGCTCTCAGACATTGTGGGTGCGGGGAGACCCCCACAGCTGATCAGTTAAATAATCCTAAATCAATGAAAACAATAAAATTTGCAGCCGCCAAGCCCTTTGTCCTAACTGAAACTTCATTCCAGCAATTACTGCTATCCACTTCCAGATCTTACAGTAACAGCGATTCAGATCTGAAAGGATTTTTTTTAATGTCTAGACACTTATGTTTGTAGGAAACATGTTCATAGGATTTAAACCTTTAATATCCAATGGTGGTGATTAAAGATAATTTATTTTTGTTTTAAAAATATGAAGGCTGTCAGAATGATAAATTAACCATAGTCAAGCAGCTGATTAAAATCAAGGGATGTTGTCATTATATAGTAGTGGTTCTTCTCTTTGCTTCATTATTTCCCAGGGTAAGGATTATACCCCTTTAGCAGAAAGAGGCGCAGAGAAAGGGGAATATCTCTTGCTCAGAAGAGCCAATGAATATACATAATCCACTATTAACAGGCTACATGAAATATGCAATGCTCGTCTTCTGCAGATGAAATAGCTTCTATATTTATCCACATATTTTAGTCTTTTAACATTTCCTGGTTAACTCAGTGCTCATAAAAGGTGTCAGACTGACAGCACAAGAATGTGAAGTCCTCTGCTTCTTTCTTGAAAAAGGAGAGGATACGCAGCATGGTCCTGATTCTCCTTTCATTTGATAATGGTTTGGCACTGGAGTTACTCACTGACTTTATTGTGTTATCCCTGGTTTACAACAATGGAAGTGAAAATAGAATCAGGTGCCTACTCTCTATATTATGGCTGCAGTGTGTCTCAAGCCTGAATGGGAGGTTAGCATGAGAGGTGAGAGGTCTATATAGTCATCCAATCCTTGGATTCTCAGCTAAAACTTCCATTTGGTGCCACTATGCTCACGGTTTTGTAATCTGGATGCTTGACCCCAGCAGGAAATGAACTGAGACCAATAATAGACTCTGCAGAGGTCAACGAACAGGAGTCAGATGGTTAAAACTTTCAGTTACCTATGCTAGAAGTGTAATTGGTGTTCCAGTGATAGATGTGTAATGTTGGTCTCTAGCCAGCTAGCACATATAGGGCTGCACTTGCCAGGTGGGGTGTGTGCAGCAGAAAATTATAGCCTACCATAGATCTTCCTGGTTGAGTTGGTATTATCTTGGCTTTCCTGTCAAGACTTCTAGAGTTGAGGATTCATCCATAGGAGCCTACTCTGGGGAAAAACATAAGGGGTGCTCAGCACCCACCAGCCACACTGGTTCCGGCCACGGGGCTGGCTGCTGATCAGCCATTCGGTGGGCAGAAGGCACTCGGGGGAGGTGGAGTGGAGAGGAGGAAGCAGTGGGTGGGCAGAGGGGCCTTAGGGGAGGAGTGGGGCAGGAAGAGGCGGGGTGATGGCAGGGCTTTGGGGAATGGGTGAGGTGGGGCCTCAGGGCAGAGCGGGGGTGGAGCACCCACCAGGAAAAATACAAGTCGGTACCTGTGGATTCATCTGCCAGCATCCTTGCTCCCCTGTGCAACACTTGCCAGAGCAAGACTCAGCCTTTTGTTAATGTCCCGCATTCATATGTTAGACACAAGTTTATTCCCAGTGACACCAAAAAGGTAAAAATGCAATTGTGAGGAGGCCTGGATTGTCCATTTTGTAGATTCTTGCATAGGCCATGACAGCTTCAATGAAAGGAAAGTGTCCAAGGAGTGGGGTTTGTGGCTCAAGGCCAAAAGTAATGAGCTCCAAGTGACCCCTATAGATATGTAAAGGGAAGCAGATGGAGAGTTTCAATATATTCTGAATTATGAGGAATAGGCTATTTTTTAAATATATTGCAAAAATCTGGACTGAAAACTCAACAAGCAGATAAATGACCCGCCTGGATCATCTGTCACCAGAGTCATTAAAAATTGTTAGGCCTCCCATTAAGAAGCAAAGCATCGTTGCAGACCGGTAGAGGCTCTCCAAAGAAACAGCACAGTTTAGAGTGGGCCACGCAACTTACAGTTTATCTGAGCTTGAAAGAAGACTCAACATGCAAGATGCACGTAAACAGAATTTTTCTGCCCGACGACCTCTTTGACTTCATCATCCCTGTTGCTCCTGCAGCCTCTGGGACTCTTCCATCTGTTCTAGCTGGTGTGGTCCAGTTAACATTGTAAGGTTGATGGGATTTTGGTGGGGGAGAATTTAGCAGCTTGTAGAGTGCAGCTTTAAGTGATCTTTCTAACTTGATTGTAAGGCTATTCATGGAGCTATTAACATTAGAATGAGATTCCTTCATTATACGTAATAAAAAAGTAAATGTTCACCCTTTTCAGTGGTTTATTATTGTCTGTTGGTGAATTGAGCTGTCATATGGCTAATGAATACAGCAGCCACAGCCTGCGAATTGTAAGGAGCTGCCACAGTAATGGAAGCAACATTAACCAGGTTTTTAGATATATATAATATAAACTACTTTTTGGATCCCTTTTAATCATGATCTCTCTGTTCTGTCGCTGTAAAAGAACCAGTGACATTATCCATCTCTCCCAACTGCTACTTGGGAAGAAATTAAATGCTTTAGTGTCGTTACATGAACTGAAACTTCTCTGTTAAATAATATGTAAATAACAATATATATTTTTTAAAAGGTTACAACTTTTCTCTTCTTGTTTCTAGTAGAGATGGGCCTAAGGCACATAGTTCAGATGTGAATCTGACCTTCCCAATTATGTACATATGTGGCATTTTGGTTTGGCTCATTATAGAAAGAGGGTCCAGGTGTAAAAGTCAGGTCTGGATCTGTCCTTCCTCACAGTTTGGCAGTAGTCGGAGTATATTATTATAGCAGCAATCCAGACTGTAAAAATACAATTCCTGCTCATTACTCTAACCTGTATGTGATGGGGTATACCAGGCGTTCACTGTTCCCTGCTGGAGGTCTCATTGTGTTGGTCCATCCCACGATCAGAAGGTGCCCTGCTGGAAGGCAAAAGCATTGAGTTCAGACCTCCGGGGGCTGCCTAGAAAGGCCTCTCATGGTAAACTGCTGGCAGAACCCAAGGGTTGGTCCTCTGGCACTAAGGTGACCAGACAGCAAGTGTGAAAAATTGGGACGGGGTGAGAGATAATAGGTGCCTATATAAGAAAAAGTCCCAAATATCAGGACAGTCCCTATAAAACTGGGACATCTGGTCACTCTATCTAGCACCCAAAAGGGCCGGGACCAGTCGGAGGCCAATCAGAGCCCAGCAGACCAGGTAAAAAGAGCTGGTTGTTTTTATAAGGGGCCAGCTCTCCTTCCCCTAACCCAAATAACCTGGCTGGTCAGGGGCCTAATTCTGACAGCATAGGCCTTGGGTATCTATGAAAGACTTGTGTTTATATTATGGACTTTAATGCCCAGGTGGCTATTTAGACACGATTTCATTTGTTTTCTGTTAGCTATTGAAGACAGAGAACTGACCTTGCTGAAGGGTGAGGGGCCATGGAAGTGGCAGACCATTGCAGAACCAGGATGCAAGAGGGTGCTAGAGAGGAAGAGTCCCTGCCATGTGTGTCCTGACAAGAGGGGGTGATCTGGTGGCAAGTGTACACAATAACACTGTCAAGCCATTGGGCCAGTTCTGTGTCAATTTCCTGCTTGTGCAAATTGATTGACCCAAGGGGGATTGTATGTAGAGGGGGTGTAAATCATGTCAGAATTAGAAACCATTATTTTGAATGACATCATTTTGGGCACATAGGCTTGGTTCTCCTTTCTCCTCAGGGTACAGTATTGTATCTCCACTGGTGTCAATGAAGTCATTCCTACAACCATTTAAAGGAGGCAAGAATCAAGCCAATACCTTTATCACCTGATGTCACCTTATTAATTACAGTTGCTTAAATGGTCTTCCCATAACAGACATTGTGTGCTTTAACAACACGTTAAACTGTCCCTTAAGTTCTGAGATGTTTTAATGTATACAAAAGCCTTCCCTGTGATCTGAGTTTGATTCTATATCATTTATATTGATGATACTGTTTAGCCAGCGCAATCTCTTCCTGCTGGAGGCTCTCATTTGGCCTGCCCAAGTAACATATTGGCGTTGTGTCCCATACATATCATGAATATCATGTCAAAGATACATAGGGAGAGAAAGGGGAGATGTGTTTCTGCACTAAACTGCCTATTGACTGTAGAGTGAAATCCTTAAGGCCAGTTATGATTGCAGTTAACACCAAAGTCAATGAGTTACTCCAGGTTTTCAGTAAATGAGACCAGAATGGGACCCATTGGATCCGATTCTGCTCTCAAACCATTCTGAGTTGGTTACTCCCCAATTGACACTGCTGTATACAGAGTTGATTGGAAAATAGAAAACATTTGTTGATGGATGTGTTCCTTTTATGCAAAGTCTCATTTTGACAGAAGTTTTCTGAGCAGCTGTAGGTTCAAACAAGAGTGAAAAAAGGTCCTTTGTCTTTAATTTGCAGTCCTAGGAGATGATTCTGATCTCACAGTGGTATAAATGAGGATTAATTTCACTGAAGACAATGGCATAAGTGAGATTGGAAACAGTCCCATTATCCTGAGAACAGAGACTAGTGCTTTGATAGGAGCTTGGGGTCAGCCCACACAGGTTTATATCGTCATAAAAATATCCATATGTCATCTGGGTCTTGAGGAGGAAACATAAATGTGAAAAACCAGAGGAACAAAAATACAGGCTGCTTAGTGCATTCCCTAAATCTGGAGGAGGTTATGGCGACAAAAAACCTTCACATGCCAAGTAAATGAGCTAGGGAAATCCTGTTGCTCTGCAGGGAATAGCTTTAATTGAAGAATCACATTCCTTGCCCTTCAGATAAATAAATCATCTTGCTGGCATTTGGTGGGTGTCTTTTTTTCTAGTCTGACATCTATGAAAATCCGGAGTGATGTAGGGAAGGTTAATAATAACACAGTGGAGGTAACTGTTGTGTTAACACATTCTCTAACTTTGTATAGAAGATACATGTGGGGATATTTGCTGGGGAAGGGACTTTTGTTCCATGCCTAACTGACCTAGGGTACATGTGTGTACAGATGATTAAAGCATAAACTGGTGCATAATATGAAATGAAATCATACATAAAACTGATGTAAAAACATCATAGATGATTAATCCCAAATGTATTATGAAGGGATATAGCAGAAAACATGGAACCACATTACCTTAAATTAAGAACATTGCTAATATTAATTAACAATATATTCATTATTACTGCTGTATTTAAAGGGGAGTAAATCTCCAGTGGTAGGTAGCAAACCAGTGCAGAAGAAATCAACCATGCTAGCTTAGGTAAAAGTATCCTAATGACACGGTCTGTACTGCATAGCAGATTTCTCTTTAAATGGAAGTTAAGCACTGTGATGGTTTGTTAGACTTGGCACTGTAGCACTTTGATGTAATGAGTTTTCGGTTCATGCTCTTATGGTAATCTTTACTGGATTCTTGCATCATACTTCTTGTTGCAAGGAGGTTCGGGGGGGAGGCAGACTGGCATCTGGGTGTCTGCTTCTGAATGGAACAGTCATTCAGGATAATCAACGACTGAATGAGACTCGCCCTGCCAGACCTATTGGATGGCTTCAGTCTAGATAAAATTGGTTCAAGTTTAGACTCCAAGTCAGTGTTAACCAAGCAAAGGAGCTTGATCACTGAGGAGGGACTTTGAGGCTGATCAAGAGGGTCACGTGACAGAAATGACTGGAAGGTATAAAAGGAGCAGGTCTGCTCTGAGCAGCTCTCTCTCACTGACTAGGACAGGATGAAAAGACTGAGCTGGAGGAGTCTGGTCCAGGAGAGGGGACCTGGGGACCTCTGAAGGTGCTGACTAAATCCCAAAGAACACTCAGGAGTGGTGAGGAAACTGAGGCACGGAACTGCATATAGGTTTCTTATTTTGCATAGCCCTGTATAGCTCTTGTGCTCTCTGAGTAAAGCAATGGGTTTAGAATTCTTTTTGCAAAGTCCTGTGTGTTCTTACTTCAACTATCACATCTCCCTGCAGGGTAAATTGTAAACCTGGCGCTCTGGGGCAGCTGTGCTTGAATGACTAGGGTGTCTTTGGGGAGAGAGTCAGCACTAGTCCTAGGGCACAGGGCAGCTGGATCACTGGGTCCCAATCCCTGGAAGTAGTAACGTACACAGTCAGTGCCAGGAAAATGTGCCTGAGAGGCCAGAGCCAGAGACTGTGGCTGAAATCTGCCAAGATCCAGGGGAGCTAAGTAGTATGTATTATCCAGGATGTTGATCCAAGCACAGGAGCCTGGGTGAACTCTACCAGTGAAGTTAGTGAACAGTGATCCAGAACCAGGTCCCTAGGGAGCACAGTGGTTAACATCATAGTATGCCTCCTTTTAAACACAAAACCTGTGGCTTTGCCCTCCCCCCTCCCCCACTACTTAGCAAAACAGGCTCTGATGCCTTAAGAAAATCATAAAGTCTTATGCTGTGAAGACAAGGTATTCTTGTTGTTTCTTGTTTATATTACAGTAGCACCTGACACGGGCTGGATACTGTGCACAAATGCAGGAAGGCAATGCCTGTCCTGAGGCCCTGAGTCTAGTTAGACATGCACCAGAGGAAGGGTGTGGGTGAAGAATAAAATATACAAGCAACTTCTTTTTTAAAAAATATGTGCTGTCCCCAGCTAGCCCCAGTTCCATAATATTATATTATTTCCGTTCCCTGCTTCTCCTTTATGACTATGACACTGCATCTGAAATTCTACACTAGTGCGACATACTGCACTCTATCATGGGATGTAGCAGCAGAGAGGCCCAGCTGCCTGCTGATGATCCCCCTGGGTGGTGGTTGACTTTGTAGTGCCCCCAACAGTGCTGTATCATGCAAGGCACAATGGAACCTTCAGTGGTTTATGATTAACAATGCTACATTATTAAGCTTCTCCCCACCAAATATGCAAAGTAGGCAAAGGAGCAATTTTTGAGGCTTACCCCTAGCTTGGCTTTTGTCATAAGAGTGGAATCTTAGTGCTTTGCTGCAATACCAATATCCAGACAAAATTGTGTTCTCAGTTAACAGGTGTAATACTTCTGCTGGGAGCCAGCAGTTACGGCGGGGGTCAAATAGCTAGGGATCCCTCTTAAACGTGACAAACAACATCAGACGCCACTCACAATTGCTGGGGTCACTAAATCTCTTCCAGGTCCTTAATAGGCAATACTGCCCCATGCACAAACACTGAGTCTGTGTAAATAAGGAAAGCTTTATTGGGGAAGAGGGAACCCAGCATCAATTTAGGAATACACAACAAGAATGTTCCTATAGGAATGACAAATAAAACACCCCTCCCCGCCATGGTAACTTTGGCAGTAGTCCATTAATTCTGTTCCCTACCCACTTGTGTGAATGTCCAATAGGAAAGTCCCTTGACTGCATCCCTTCCCCACTCCCCATCTGTTAAATCTCACTCACTGTTTGATGTCAGTGGATAATGTAGTTGCAAAGTCCTGAACTGCATTCTTGTCCCTTGGGAAATGCTGCCTGATCTTGTCTTGAGGCTCCACCACTTAATCACCACTTCTACCACTTGAAAGAAGATGACCACCTAACCAAACTATAGCAATTTCAGCTTCATTTAGAAGCTGGTAACAGGGGCCTCACCAGAATTCATTCAGCTTCACTGTTGTTCTCTGCATGTCCTCCCAATGGCATAGGATCCTCAGTGAAGGGGCATGCAAAGGGACCGCATCCATCCTCTGGCAACTGCACAGAGAAGGAATTCTAAAGGACACTAGGCCTCAAGCAGGACCAAGGAGTAAATGGAGCCCGTCTTAGACAGAAGTATAGTGGTAGTTTCTGAAGTACAAAGCTCTAGGGCCAGGAATGTCCAAGTCTGCTTAAGCCTCTTATGAGCCCCATCAGTAAAACTCTGCTGGGGTGTCTAGCTCTAGCTAGGCATCAGAGCAGCCACAATCGCAATAAAATAAGGGGCAGTGAGAGAAATGAAGACGAGAGGCCCAGAGGAAGGCTGGGTTAGCTGGGTGTTTGGACTCACAAAACTAGGACAAATCTCCCTTAGTGATTATATGAAAAATGGATGCAGTCTGGAAGGGTTTTTATGCCAACTCCTATCCTCGGTCTTTCTTCTTTGTCTTGTTACTATTTAAAGAAGAAGAAAACAAACAATATTTTCCCACATGATTCACTCTTTGAAAAATATAGCAAGAAAATGAGCAAGCAATTTTTTTCTTTTTTCTTTTTGCTATTATTTGTATGACAGAAGCACCTGGAGACCCCCATGGAGAGGTCCCTATTGTGAGAGGGCCTGAAAAACACAGTAAGAGACAGACCCTTTCCCACGGAGTTTAAAACTAAATAGAGAAGATAGAAAAAAATGGTGGGAGAAAGAAAGGTTTCAGAGTGGTAGCCATGTTAGTCTGTATCAGGAAAAACAACAAGGAATCCTTGTGGCATCTGAGGATACGTCTAGGCTACCCGCCGTATCGGTGGGTAGCGATCGATTTCTCAGGGATCAATATATTGCGTCTCATCTAGACACAATATATCGATCCCCGAATGCGCTCCCGTTGACTCCGGAACTTCACCAGCACAAACGGCGGTAGCGGAGTCGACAGGGGGAGCCGCGGATGTCGATCCCGTGCCCTGAGGATGAGAGGTAAATCGATCTAAGATACTTCGACTTCAGCTACGTTATTCACGTAGCTGAAGTTGAGTATCTTAGATCGATCCCCCCCCAGTGTAGACCAGCCCTGAGAGACTAACAAATTTATTTGGGCATAAGCTTTTGTGGGCTAGAACCCACTTCATCAGATGCATGATGTGAAAAATACAGGAGCAGGTATAAATACATGAAAGGATGGGGGTTGCTTTACCAAGTATGAGGTCAGTCTAATGAGATAAATCAATTAACAGCAGGATACCAAGAGAGGAAAAATAACTTTTGAAGTGATAAGAGAGTGGCCCATTATAGACAGTTGACAAGAAGGTCTGAGTAACAGTAGGAAGAAAGAAAGTGCACTTTTCAGATGGAAAGTGTAGGCACAGAGAGATGAAGGGACTGGCCCAAGGTCACACAGAACATCTGGAGCAGAACTGGGCACTGAACCCACACACATCTGAAAGGTGGCTGGTAGTGGGTGGGGAAGAGGCAGGACTGTGGACCTGACAGCCTTTGCACTGGCCCATGGAGAAAGCACCAGTGGGAGCAGGTTGCTCCGTGTGAGCATGTGCACTTCTCCTATGAACTGGGGAGCTCCTTGAAGCTCAATTCCTGGCACCTGTGGGAGGGCGTTAGTCCCACCTGTTGTGCAGGCCTATAAGGTGGAGGGGACCCTCCCTCAAGACTGGGTACTGTGTGAGGGCCTGTTCTTCAGTGTCAGGTTGCCTGTCTTGTGTAGTCCAACTGGAAAAGGTATTTTTCACTTTCTGTCCTAACTGCTGGGTATTGCTTCTGTGTGCAGTAAAATGGCCTGTGGGCTCCACCCTAGAGGTGGCAGTTCAGAATCTCTAAATCCCTTCAGGCTGAAAGCAGGTATATAAATGTAAGCTGGTTATCGTTTGTCCCTAACTAATCTCACACACTCTATCCCTTTCAAGTCTTTAAAAATCAATCATAATTTCACAAAGCTTGATGAAAATAAAGCAGTGTCTTCTTTTAAAATATTTGGCCTCCTATTTGATTTAAAAAAAAAATCTATCAATTAAAAAAACCCAAACAAACTCTCCTTTCCCCAGGTAAACTGCACTATGTTCAGGGTTTTTATAGCCCTTATCTGACAGGTTGCTATTAATCCTAAATTAGAGCAAATTTGGGACCTATAAAACTTTAAAGTGTGTAATATATTTAAGAAATACAGTTTGTGAGACCTGTTTTTTTTTAAGCAGTATTTGTAAGCACAAGATCATTCTATCCATGCACATCACTCCTTCACTCCCTCTGGTACTCGCAACAAAATATACCAGGAAGAATCAAAAGAAGCGTGTGAACAGCAAACAGTGATTTTGCTGTGAACTTTATTATTATGCGCTCTGTTTCACAGAAATATTACAGTTCCCTTTGCTTCCATTTCTGCACCTCAGCAGTACCATTTATGTCATGTGTTTTGGGATTGAAACACAAGAAAAAACACAAGGTGAGTCAAGGAACTTCTTTAAGCCCCACAATTTGTTTTGCAAGGTGAGACTCTAGCAAATTACTGATTGCACTGCTAATGAAAATAGTGTAAGTAAACCCAAATCATAATAACACTGTAAAGGCTCTGGTGAGGATGGCTTCTAAAGTTTGTAGAGAAGTCTTTTTCTTGTGTAATGTTTTAGTCTAGTGGCCAGAATATTAGGAAAGGTAATCAAGATCCATGACTGATTGATTGATTGGCGATCCCTTGATGTGAGGCTGAGCTCGACCATGGATTTACATATGGGTCCTGAGATGACTCAGGAATCCAATCCTGGAACCACAAATCCACTCGCAGTAGGTACAGACATTTTGTGGCAGGCCATCAGCCTGCTGGGAGAAAGTTATTTCTTTTTCCTTCCACCTCTCTCTCTTTTCAGCTTCTCCTTGAAGGGGCCGCTGCCTGATGGATGATATGGCACCATTGGGGTCGGTTGGTGGCTTGCTCTTCCCAGCTTGTGATGTCCACATCAGTTTTCTTAAGATAAGTTTTCAGCGTGTCTTTGTAGTGTTTCCTCTGACCACCAGGGGATCTCTGACCATGGGTGAGCTGAGAATAGAGGACTTGTTTTGTGAGGCAAGAGTCTGGCATCCGCACACAATGTTCAGCCCAGCATAGTGGGTGCATGAGGATCATTGCTTCAATGCTGGTAACACTGGCTTCACTGAAGGATGCTGGCGTTAGTGTGGCAATCTTGCCACTTGATGCAAAAGATCTTCCGGAGGCATCGTTGGTGATACCTCTCCAAACTCTTGAGGTGCTGTCGATAGGTCACCCAGGTTTTGCATCCATAGAGAAGTGTAGTAACAATAATTGTCTTATAGACCTGGATCCCGGTGTCCTGCTGTAGGTCACGGTCCGTGAAAATGCATCAGAGCAATTTCCCAAAGGAAGCACTTGTGCACTGGATCTTGTGTTGGATCTCACTGTCAATTTTTGAATTTTGAGAAAGTTGACTACCGAGGTAGCAAAAGTGCTCAACTGTCTCCAAAGTCTGACCCTTAATGGTCATTTGTGGTGGGTCATGTCTAAGGCCTGAAGAAGGTTGATAGAGCATTTTAGTCTTCTCAATATTGAGTGAGAATCCTAGGCTCCAGTAAGCTTGTGCAAGAAAATTTAGTATGGACTGAAGGTCATTCTCAGTGTGTGCAAGGATGACGCTATCATCAGCATACTGAGATCAGTACTGGACGCCCTGAAGACTTTAGACTTCAAGCAGAGACATCAAAGATTAAAAAGCCGTCCATCCATTCTATACTGAATGTCAACTCCATTGGGGAGGTGATCTTTAACAAGGACCAAAATGACTGCTAAATAGATGGAAAACACATCCTTGCTTAACCCCAGTTTTGATGACGAAAGGTTCTGTCTCAAAGCCATTACACAGAACCATGGCAGTCATCTGATCACGGAGAAGCCTTAGGACCTTAATAAATTTTGGAGGGCAGACAAATCAGGCCAGCACCTTCCACAGGGCTTTGTGATTGACAGAGTCAAAGGCCTTTGTCAAATCGATGAAAGCCATGTACAGGTCCTGAATTTGCTCCTGATATTTTTCCTGGATTTGTCGTGCAATGAAGATCATGTCGGTTGTCCCGTGGGATGGTCTAAAACTGCACTGAGATTCCGGCAATATTTCCTCAGCAAGGGGAAATAATCAGTTTAAGAGGATACATGAATTAATGAAGGTTTGTACAGCACCTTGAAATCCCTGGATGATAGACACTAGGTAAGTGGAGACACTAGGCAGACAAGAGATCTACCACTATGTTCCATTTTAAAATCAAAATATCTCCAGGTGAGTTCTTTAGCATTTGGTGCACCAGCCTAGAACAGCTTTCCAAAGAAGATCAGCAACAGACCAGCATTTGTCCTCTTCAGTGCTAGACTTTTCTTCTCTTCTGCTCTGGTTCTTTGGAAGGCTTCACTTTATGGCATCATCTGAAGAGGCACTTAGTGATTTTCTTTGGGAATTTTTCTAGACTCTTGGGCCTGCTATTCAGAAAGTTCAGCCCTTATGGAAAAGTTTCATGGAAGTTAATAATGAGTAATAAACTCTCTGTGGAATGTTTATCCCAGGAGAATTCAATAGACTGGTTTAATGTTAGCATGTGTAATCACAGTGGTTATCACTGGTCATCAAATTATGCATCTTTTTCTATAGTATGGTAACAGTATTTGACTCTATGACCTCTCATGGCAGTGAATTTCACTGTGTGCAGGAGGCTTGGAGCTAAATCCAGCTTTAATTCCCAAACCATCAAGCAACAATTAGCAACGTATTTCCTCTAACAAGAGGAATAATCCTGTTTCCATTAAAGTCAGTGGCAGGACTCCCATTTAATTCAAAAGGAGCAGATTCAGTCTTGAATCATGTTGCAAATGACCATTACAGGAAAAGCAGTGATTTCTGCCAGGAAATTTAATCAGATTGATCATAACTGTGGCACATCTGTTGTTACCAGACTATTTACTAACACTGTACACTCTCACATTATGATATAATGAGAGCATATTGGCAACTCTATGGGGAAGTTGACAGAAACAAAGAATTTGCAGGCTGAGCGAAGAGTTAGGTACATTTCCTGTTGCACGGTAATGTTTCATCTCTTCTTATTGCTACCAAGGATTGTGATCACAGTAGGTCAATAACACAAATAATCTAGCTCCATAGCTGCTATAATTTTAGCATGATTTTGAATGCCTCTTTGCAGAAACAAAAGGGAATTCCTGCTCTAGTTCTAAATTGTGCAGCATTTTCTAGTTTAAAGTGCTGCTTTACTTGGAGTCCCTATGCATGGACTGCCACTTGATTAATTTTATTTCCACATACATAACCATTCCTATCAGAAGTCATTACTCTATGAGCACAGAGTGTGACAGATATGACCATATCCTGCAGTATCCACGACTAACCTTATTGAATTAAGTTTAAGTATTTTAGGAGTTCATTGTATTAAAAATGCAAGTGTTTATATACTATTGAGGAACTGTATTTCCATGTGGGCATGGATGGAATCACAGCCCTCCAGGAACTCAGAACAGTGGCAGGTATTTACACAAGTTCACTCAGGTTGTATTACCTCCAGAGAGCTACCACCACCTGGAGGGAGGCTCACATATACTAGTTCAACTTGGATTCTGCAGGGACCAACAGACAAAGGAAGGAGTTTTGTTTAAGTAGCCTGAGTTAAAACTGCCTCATGGCCTTCTTTCTGATCTAGCAAATGGACAGGACTTCTGGTCCAAGGGGGCGGGGTGAAATCCTTAGGAAAGGGTTGAAAAGTCATTGGCCCACTGAGGCCCCATAAGGCTTAGGTGTTGGTTCTGAGCTGAAATTGTGACTACAGGAAAAATCCCCTGGTGAGCTTGGAAGGACTAATCATCAACTAGAGTCCTTGTTGGAGAGAGGAGGTGACCTCTGGTAGGTTCTTTTATTGTTTGTAATGTGTTTCTCTGTAATGCTTTCACCTTAAAAATAAATGTGCTTGTTTATAAAGGGCTCAATGGTAACTTAAGTGGGACAATTACATCGTGTAGGTCTCTGAGGAGAGAAGCAAAGCAGACCTGGTTAAGCAGTCTGTCCTCTGCTGCGGAGGTTACAGTATAGTCAGAGAACTGTTCAGCCTGGAAATACCCAGGTCAGAAGGGAGAGAGACGTGTGTCTCTACCCCAGAAAGGTAATGACTGGGAGCTGGAGGCCCACAGTGAGAGCCCTTGCTGGACCATAGAGAGGGAACACAAGTGCAGTTGCCCTGAACTGTGACATGGAGTTAATTGGGATAGGTAGATGGAGAATATTTTTGTAATTTTAAGACAGCGTTTTATGAATAAGTGCTAAGGGGGAAACATTTTTCTTTCTGCTTTACACAAACGCAGACAATTCAACACAGAAATTTAATCAAAGCACAGATTCCCGGTGGGAACATTTCCAAAGCTATAGAAAGCTCACATCCAGTGATGTTATTGCTTGTCGTAAACAACCACCAAGGACCACATACAGATCATCAGTAATACTTGTGCGAGCCCTGAGATATTCTGCATCTAATTCTGAGTGTGAGAGCTAATCCTTTTCATCATCTGTTAGGCTTTCTAGTGCCAACAATACTGTATTTGAGACAAAAATGTTCACTACAAAATGTTAAATAGCATAGATTTGTTGCTAACTTTGCCTGTAACTCATTTCTGAGTGGCACTTGCAGCTAGGAACATAAGTATGGCAACTTGTGCCAGACAGAATTTTAAAGGAGTACATGAAAAACAAAAGCCTTCATCTTAATCTGTGTTCCTTGTTCTCCCACAGTCCAGAGGATCAGAAATAGTGTATGAGGCTTATAAACAGTGCAAGTCCAGTAATTAATGAATCTGCAATTGTGTTCAGATCATCTGACCATTTCTGTTTGCAACGCTGTCATCACCATTGTTTAATTAAATATAAATCAGTGTTGCCTTTGCCCTTGACAAATCTAAAATGACAAAGTATGTCTTGTTGGATCACCAGAATAGCAAGTTTATTAGTTACTAAAAATACGTGTTTGGTGTATGCCTGGCAGAGATCCCTTTTCAAGGTGATGAAGGGTAAATCTACATAAGGGACCTGCCTACTAGACAGAAAATCAGGTTCATCATCACAGTCAGGGGAATTTATGTATCTCTTGCCAGTATGCTAGAAAAAGAACTGTTAGCAAAAATTTGCATGGTGCTGTATGCATTCCTACTGACGGAAGTGACTCAGGATAGTCTAGTCATTTAAATGCACTGTGGGTGACAATCCTGCATTCAGAGAATTGACAAGAAGATCTAGTTGGTCTTTTCAAGTTCTGATTTTTGTGATCCTTGTTCTATATTAGTCTAGTCCAAGTTGGGTTAATTCACTTTGAGTTGCCATTATTTCTTTGATGATCCTATTCCTTATAGTGTTATGACTGTAATCAAATACGATAGTCAAATGAAGTGGGGAGTGGTTCAGCAGGGTGGGAATATAAGAGCAGGCACCCTCTTGGTCAGGGCCCCTCAGGTTGGGTGTGGGAACACAGGAATTCCCCACTAAATCAAAATTTATTGGAATAGAAACCATCTCCAAACCATAAGCACACCAATCTACTTTCACAGAGTCAAAGGGCCTTATCCTTCTCTCATTTGTACAGATGTAACTCCATTTACTTCATGGCTGTTATGTCTGATTTATACCACTGTAAGAGGGGAATCTCCATAAAGCCTTAGAAGTGGGAAAGACCTACTAGATTATCCAGTCCGCTTTGCTACCAGCGCAGGACTGTTCCCCACAGTACATTTTCTAGTGTTTTATTCAGTCTACATTTAAATTTTCAAAGCAATGGGACTTCCACCATGTTGCTTGGAATGTACTCCACAACCTTCTGAATCATGTTGTGATATTCTTCCTGATGCTCATCCAAAATATTCTCTCCATCCCATTACTCCTAATTATACCACTGTGTAACACACTAAGTAAATCCTCCCTGTCTTTGTTGTTTCTACTCTTCTACTATTTATTCACTGTCAAGAGGTCCTTCTTTCAGGCATCTCTTAGTCAAACTGTACAAGTTTCGCTTTTCTAATGTTTCCTTTTAAGTTAAACCTTCCAGCCTCAAGATCATTTTTATTGCTCTTCTCTGAACTCCCTCCAGCTTGTCAATGCCTTTCTGGTAATATGGTGAGGTATTTCATATGTGGTGGCATTAGTACCGTGTGGGGAGGGATTGTTACCCTACTGTTTCATGACATGATGCCTTCACCCAGAATGGCATTGCTCTTTTTCAGCCAAGTAGCATTGCATGCTTTTGTCTGATTTGCTGCTCACTCTGACCTCTCTGTCTCAGCATTTCATTGGTAGCCAATGACAGACCCAGCACTTTGAGAACACTTTCACCCTGTTTCCCAGATAGACTGCTGCAGAGTGACAACTGAGACGCAATTGACTGGAGTACAAGTCAGACCTGGGTCTCTATTAATTATATGATACACAGCCATTGAACTGGCCATATACTATTGAAAATAAAGGCCAGAAAAAATAGGAGAGAAAGGACATGTCGATCTACATATCGCTGTGACGCAAGGAGAGGTTTCAGCAGTGAACCTCAGTCCTAACGTGGAGTCTCCCCCCGCACCCAACATTAGTCCCATAGGCATTTCCTGATCAGCCTGTGCCAAGCTGTATTTATCTGTATGATGTTTTTTTGTGATATGGGAACATGAATTAGGATGTGAATTGTTTGATTTTTGAGCTCCTGCCTATGAAAGCAAAAGTGGCTCACTCATTTGATACCAAAGATCAGAGTATCTTTTCATGATAGAGAGAAGACAAACTAACTGTTTTTATATCCAGGAAAATTAAGCTCCTAAAACATGTGGAATAATTAGGGATTTATCATTAATAAATATCTCACTGGCTGCTTTGGGCTTTTTCCCATAAAGTAATAGGCTATGGGTTATAGTGCATTATTGCTCCCAGGGCAGAGATGCTCCACAGAAAATGCAGTTTATTGCTGCAAGAAATCTTGTCGCCCAAACAACAGAATGTAGGTTACATAAAAGCCAATAATGAACCCCTCGCAGTAAGCCCTGGGTAATGTCCTCTATGGCCAAAATTGGTATTGATCCTGAACACCCAATAACCATCTACAGCTCTAGATACTATATAACTTTCAAACCATTTGAAGGTGTCTGTGATTTAAATCTGCTCTATAGGTAAATTAACTAAAAGCTAATAATCTAGTGTGTCAGCTATTTTGGATATGGGAAGTAATGGTGTCATTGCTCCCAGCCACATCAGACTAAATACAAGGAATTGGATTAGTTCATGGTCTCCAGCCAAATCCCCGCAGACAGAAAGAGGGAGAGGAGAGCAGAGTGAATCGGGGCTTGGACTAGGGTTTGGGGACAGAGTCCCCTGGGTACAGAGGGCCAGGATAAAGGTGCTTTGCACCACATAAGCCCCACATGGGGGCTGTAGAGAGACATGAAGCCTGGGAACCCTACAGAGGTGCCTGTGTACTCCCTGTGTTCCATGGAAAAGATCTTAGCAATGACTAGGCTGAGGCAGAAGCCCTTCTTGGGGCAGGCTGGCTTGTGGGCTATAGGAGGGGTCAGGGGAGCAGCTGCAGATCTGCATTGGCACAGAGCCCGGCCTCGACACAACTGGTGCAGAGGGACTACAGATGTTATTCCAGCCCATTGACTGGAGTTGCAGCCATAGGGGATGGGGACTCCACAGAAATGCACCCGGGACCAGGACACAGGGTTGGATTTTGCCTCCCACATTCACAGAACCGAAGTACTCAGGCTTTATGCGGATGGAGTAGATTTCCCCATTGGAGTGCAAAGAAGGACTGTGTTTTGTCCTATTTGTTCTCCTCTGTCTTACACGAGTCCAAATCAGGAATAGCTTCAATGGAGTTACCCTGATGCTGAAGTGGTAAGCCAGAAAAGAATCAGGCCCTCAGTGTTTGAAGGCACTTGATGACTGAAGGAAGCTGTTGGGCTTTCCCTGCTGAAACAGGACAGACATTCCTAGGAAAATGGAGATGCAGGAAAACATGGTAAGTGGCTGGAATAATCAGTACGGTAATTTGGGTGGTCAGCAGGAATAGGACCAACATATGAAGCCTCTTGAAGAGAGACTGGGGATGAATTATGAGCTAGTGTAATTGTCTCTACAAATGTTTGTGAAAGCAGCTCACTCTGTTCTGTCCAACAGAACAAATACCACCACAGCAGACAGACAACAGAGATAGACAGTGCTGGTCCTCGTTGATACGAATGGAGGTCAGAATAAGAGGCATCCATCAAGTTTTTAAAATGTTACACACAAGCAATAGTACAAACCCCCTATGCTTCAAGGCCAGATACTCAGCTGCTGCATACCAACATAGCTCCATGGCCTTATACATTTTATATATAGTTGACAGTATAAGTCAAAGAGATGTTCAATGCAGCATCTGGACAGACTTCACTACCTGCAAAAAAATATTGCTTTAAGGTCAATCCTTTTCATGGTGTAATGTCAGCTGATGCTTGTGTCTGCTCCCCAGGACTAGAAATATGATTGTACATACAAATTTTAACTGCATTGCAGAATCATTAGCACAGTTATAGCTTAAAATTCAGAATAAAAATAAAACTCTCCATTATAATTGGTGGAGCTTTAACTATGTGACTGATTGGTAAATTAATTAATTAGGTGAGTTGGCACTGAGATGTCTAATTAAAAGCTCATCACTTGCACTTTTTAAAATCTAACTCTTTATATTCTTTTAGCAATTACTAAAAGCCTTTGGAGCAGACCTTCTGAAAAAGCAGCTAGGGATAGTAGGGAGAATTAGCTTCCAATTAAACAGTCTGTAGCTAGCCTCAAGTAAACTGAAATTAGCTGCACCAATCAGGCAGATGGTAGTAAATCCTTTTAATGTGCTTTTCTTTGTGATCTTGTTATATATCCAGTTTAGATTAAATGGATGTGGATCATAAAAGTCCATATACATTAAACTATTACAAGGCGAGAAAGTGTTAACCAAACATAAAATTAAGATAGCTAAACAAAAATCACAAATGTGTAGCTGGCTCCCTTTACAGAAAACCACATGCAGCCTTTATAGAATGTAAAAATAAATGTAAAAATGAGTTGGTAGTGGCAAAATCTAGGGCTTTGCATAGGGCTGCCAGGTGACCTCTGATGCATCACCTGAAGGTTCGTGGTAGCTCACTGCATATAGATGCATCTGAATTGTTGAGTCATGCTGCCTGGTGGATTTTCTTTGTACCAAGTGGGATATAAGTGAGGTGAAAGTGACTCATTGGCAGTTCCAGATTAAAGAATTTGGGGGCTCTGTGCACTGTAGAAATTTTGGGCTTCTCTACCTTCCTTAAAGCACCCCCACTCCATACATACCCTAGCCCACTCAGACCACAGAATGCACCTCTCTCCCCTGCACAGTCCCTCAAATACCCGTCCCACTCCACATGTACCCCAACAATCCTCTACCATCCCCCACTTCTCTTGACAGCTCCCAGAGCTGAGCAGCTCTGACATACATCTCACTCACCACTGCCCAACCCCTCACACCTACCAGCCAGAGCTCTCGCCAGCCAGGCCCTCAATCTCACTGCTCCCCAACATCCCTCACTCACCCCCAATCCCTCACCTGGCAGCCCCTTCTCCAACACTGTCCACTTACCCCATAGCCCACCAACAACTCGCCCCTAACCCCTCTCACACCACCCCGCAGCACCTTCCTGGCCACTCACCAGTGTCCTCCAGCTCAGTGCTCCACTCCCACCCCAGTCTAGGGTGGCTCCTCCTGATCCCAGACAGCAAATCTACTAGCTCCTGTCACCCTCCCAGCACTCGCATGGCCGCATGTTGCTGGGGTTTGGGCCAGCACTCCTCTGTCACAACAAAGGGGTAGTCAGACCAAATTTGAATTAGTGGGGTTGTGACCTGGCTCATGGGGTCAGGTTTGTTTTGTTTTTCTGGTGGTCAGGGGTCCCCCTGAGATGCAGGCCCTGTCTGAGTCCATTGAGTGCACATTGGTTAATCCCAGCCTGCTCACTGGAGCAGAGGAAGGCCTACAGGAATGTATGGAACAATCAAGCTTGGACAGAAAACTCAGGCTGAGGTTTATGCTTTGTTGTTTGAGCTACCAGGAAAGCCAAATTCTGAGAGAGGAGGTGAGGTTAGACAATGCACACAGTGTGCCGGATAGTCTCATTTATACCCCAGCAGCATAAAGAAAGGGGTCTGAATGGCGGAAAGTGTCTGTTTAAATAAGAATCAGGGTAGTCACTGTTCAGATCAGTGTGGAAACTCCATCCACTTACAGAGTTGTTAACCTGTAATAAAACCCCATTTTGGGAGGGGTTGTTTTTATCTCCTTTCTTTTTTCAGCTATCCCCAGTTGAGGGGTGTTTGGCTAGTCTGACCCAGATAATTCCTAGCGTGTTGTTAGGTACAGCATTGGCAAATATGTAAAAGACAAATTTCCATTCTAAGCAGATTGCTAGCTTGCTCAGGAAAGGAACGATACAGTTCTGAAGAGCATTCCCGAAGATGGACTTTCATATTCATTGACACCTCTGGGATGAATTGAATTCCTGAAAGAAAAATCAGAAATCAAAAGGGAAGATAAAATGAAATCTTGAATCGTAAGGCTTAATTTTGGTGGGTCTTGAGTTTTGGTTCCTTGGCACATCCCAGTATTACCACTCTGATTATTACAAACATTCTTAATGCTCATTCTTGTGATATTGTGTACTGAACCATGATTGTATATATAGGCAAATATGTTTATCGCGCACTAGAGAGCAAATCTGGGACTTTAAGCACCAAAACTATAGGCCTCTATCACATGAAGTATATGACAACCCCATTAGCTATGGAAGGGTAGGAAGCTGTATACATGTTGGACCAGCAACTAGAGTTATGATCTTGTGCAGTGGGGCCATCACAGTCTACTTAAAAAGCTTAAATTCAGACTTTCAAGGTCTTAATAACAGAGCCCATATACCAACCCGCTCCTCTTTATTAGTCAGGTAGGAGATGAAGATTTAATCAGTTGGTAAGGAGTGCCCAAAAAAGTGCACTTAGCAGCTCTGTCTAGAAGTGACCATATTCATTCTTAAAGGTATTTTCATAAGAAACAAATTCCACAGAGGCACATCCCACTAACTGAGAATGCTCTGCTACCAGCACACTTTTGAAAGACCTCATCAAGGCTAAGATCCTATTTTCATTTAACTCAATGGCAGAACTCCTATTGGCTCAATGGCAGCAAAGTCAAACCCTTAATTATGTCTTTGAAAATAAAATTTGATAGAGAGACAGCTGCAGTTTACGTGAAAGTAACCACAGACCCTGAGCAAATAACATATCTAGATTGAAGAGTGATGGAATGGGACAGAAGCAAAAGCGAAGGGAAGGTTGTTGAAGTTATACCATGTTTCCGAAATGTCTTCCCGCAGCTGTCTTGATAAAGCACCAATAAACATCGTTGCAAATGCATAGCATAGATACAAAGAATGAAAACTGTTTGCTACAGTTCATTTTTTTTTTATTTTGCAATGAATTACTGATGGCTCTTTCATCTTTCCTTGTGCTGTGCTTTCATGAGCTTTTGCTGGGAATTCCCAGCAATTTTCATCAGCACATTGAACATTGTTGGGATTTATAGCCATTTTTATAGATACAGTAATTAAACATAAACTGGAAAAATGTCATAAAATATAGAACTTTTTAATCACATGCCTGATTACAGAATATTATTACTTAGACTTTATATATTTTCTCATTCTATTTTTATGTTTTGTTGGCTTTCTAAAAAAGGTTTCATGGTTGGGAAACCACTGACCCAAGAAATATCAAATGGTAAGAGAAAAAGGAGAAAGGGAAAGTTTAGGAAGCCTGATGAAGACTAAGAAGATGGTTTAAGGATTATTATAGGACTAAAGGAATCTTGGTGGGAAGATGGACAGCTAAACCTGACCCATTGACAAATTGAGCTCAGTGGTAAGTCTTCAGCGGCAGTTCCAGGCACCAGTTCTCCAAGCGGATTCGGCGGCTCCAGGCACCAGCGCTTCAGCGGATTTGGCAGCAATTCGGCGGTGGGTACGCCAAAGCCGCGGGACTGGCGGACCTCCCGCAGGCAAGCCACCGAAGGCTGCCTGACTGCCATGCTTGGGGCGGCAAAAAAGCTAGAGCCGCTCCTGTAAGTCTTGTCTCCCATTAACTTCAAAGAGTTTCAGTTCAGGCCGCTCTACTCATCAGGAAAGAAGAATTGAAGAGGGGAGGGAAAAATGGAGATACAGATACTGCAAGAGAGGCTGGATTGGCTAGACCACTGAGGCAGTAACAGAGGACAGCAATGGAAATCAACAGTGCTACTAAGGGTATGTCTACACTGCAATTAAAAACCTAGAGTCGGGCAAAGGGGCTGTTTAATCACAATATATATACATTTGGGCTTGGGCTGGAGTCTGGGCTCTAGGACCCTGTGAAGTGGGAGGGTCCCAGAGCTCAGGCCTTAGTCCAAGCCCAAACACCTACATCACAATTAAACAGCCCCTTAGCCCAAGCCCCGCAAACCTGAGTCAGCCTAAGAGATAAGTGGGTATTAGAGTGATGCTGGCTGGTGAGGCCGTTTAGCTCTGCTCATTTTCAGCATGCAAGGAATTCATCTCTCTGATCTTACTTCATATAAACGTACTGGTCAGAGTAAAGGGGCCCAGCTTGGAGACAGAAGGCACCATCAAACTCTCACAGGATTTACAGGACACTTTGCAGTTGCTTATAGCCAAAATAGGAGTGTGTTATTGGGTAGATCAAGCTCTGGTTACGCTCAACTATTTCATTTTCTTGCTTTAACGATCAGCCTTCCAGAATGAAAACCCTGAGGAAGAGAGCTTGCTGACTGAGCCTGTTTCATTTCCACGGCTGAGTCAGCTCCTTTCCTTCTGCACTTGACAGACTCAGATATGCAGAAATGCTGTTTCTGACTCACAATGGTGTCTGGAATATTGGGGACAAGCCATCCTGGAGAAAACCACAGCTGCTAAACAACAATACTGGCCTGGTGAATTGCCCTGCTACAGACTGCCTGCTGCAAAATGACTTCCTACTTTCTCGCTTGCTGAAAAAGAACTAGCTACAGCATAGAAAAAAGAGAATCTGTGTGTCTGCAGCTGAGGTAATAAATTACAGCTTGTTGCAGTCCACACAGTGCACATTTCAGCAGTAGGAGTAGCCTAATTGCTGTTGGATAGCAGTATTAACTCCAGAGAGCATTCATTTATAGCAGAGCAGAACAGCTGCAGTGTGCACAGAGTTTCAGTGATAGGGGCAGATTTTGCTTTGTTACAACTATACAATTGTAATGGGGTTGGCATGGTTTTAATGCAGCAAAATCTGGCTCACGGTAGAGTGGAACAGTCATTGGAAACACTGGTAGTCCAGCACAGCAACACACCAATTGTAGTGTTTCTTGAACACTGGTCAGGGCACTTAGAGGCTTGATCCTAAGCCCAGGAGAGACTTTTTGTTGATTTCAATAGGCACAAGCTCAGTTCCTAGAAGATAGTAAGGTGAAAACACAGGGAGCGGAGCATGTGTCCTACATAGTATAGCTGACAATTTCCATGTTCAGCAGCTGATAGCATAGGACCACAATATTGATTTGTGTTACTATATTTTATAGCTGATATGTTGCAAGGTTAATTTTGTGCTACTCACCATCTGCTTTCTCCTTGGAAAGATTAGCAAAGAATTCTGCTGACTATAAAGAATTTACATTTGCCCCCCAAACCAGCAAAATAGATCTTTTATATCCTGCCTTTCTAAAGTATAGCATGAAATATATTATTAAGCTGATTATATTATATACTTATATGGACTGCTGTGATCACAGGCTAACAGCTAAAGTCTTATCAGTGTAGGTCAGGCTCCTTAGTCTGTCTTCTCTCACTTATTTCCAGCCAACATCACTCTATTAGATTATCCTCCTGCTAAGATTGGCTTTTGCTTGTCTTCAAAGCACTGTATAAATCCACACTCCTTCCAGGCAAATATTCTTTGCTTTTTTACATTTCCTACCACTTCAAAAGAGAAAATAACAGGGATGGGCTGGGGGGTGGAGGTGGGGGTGTCATTGCAAAAATAAATGAATAAATACAAAATGACGTAGTCTTACCATGGGGATGAAATCTGTACAGCCAAATCATATTGACTTTGGTCTCAATAAAAAACAGCCACAATACCTCCTAAGGAAATGCTATCATTTAATCAATATGGGCAACATTTTGACTAGTCCTATTTGACCCCACCCACATCAGAGTGGGTTTGCGTTAGGATTGTCCAGATCTTGGGGTCGGATCCTATGCAGAGCTCTACCCAGGAAGCATGAGGTTGGGAAGGGGACAGAGCTATGGTTCTGCACCCCTGAACACCAGTCAGTAGAGCTGGCTAGGCACATGAGCAGAAGTGATCTGCACCCTTTCAGAGGCTACAGTGAATTCCTTCCCCCTGCAGCAAGAGGGAAAGAATTGTGACTCCATCTATCTTAGGTGCTGACCCTTTACACAGGGCTGTGCCTAAATGAACCCTCTAGCCCTGCGTACCTATCTGCGTGTGTCATGCTGTGGGACATGAACCTCACTGTCTAATGGGCTATTTGTTGACAGAAAAAAAAATAAGAACACTACCACCACATTAAGATTGCACAATTAAAATACAAAACGTCATCAAATGCAAAAATGAATGTTTTATCAAGCATTCTCTGGGCTATGCTGCGTAGATTGCATATTAGAAAGTAAATGTGAGATGTAAGCAGTAAGACGTGAATCTACAAATGTACCAAAATCAGGAATAAACACATGTGCAAGACAGGCAAAATAACATTAGTGTTGGAACCTTAACGTTTGCATTTCATGACTTTTGACTGAAAACGTCCCACTCAATATTGCATTAACGGAGCTTTTTGCATTTACACTTCATGTTCTCTTTCGTTTATTGGTGGAAAAGGAGTGGGTGGGGAGAAAAAGATAAAAATTAGACAGGCCCATGACTCTGAACTATTCGACTGTCAGGTATGTTCGTTTCACCTGTAAAGCTTGTAAGCTTCTTGAGTCAGGTGGTTCACAGTAGTGCACATTCATTGAATTCAACCCTGCTCCCACTAAATTCAATGGGAAAATTCTTATTGACTTCAAAACATAGAATTGGAGCCCTAATTAGCAGTTGCCCAAATTAGGTGAACATCCATACACCCTGCATCAGTTGTAAGGGCTCCCTTGTGGGGATACATATCATTTGGGGTGTCGATGCCATATTTGCCTGGAAAGCCCGACTGATTTTTGGTCAGCATTGTAGTTTGGGTCCCAGGTCTTTGCTTTGCTGTTTTCTGTGCTGCAGATAGTCAGAGGTGTGCTGTTAAACAGGTATTGGAATCCAGCAGATTTGGTGGAGAAATCCAGTTCCCCATTTTCGGCCAGGATGAACTGGGCAGTTTGGGGGTTATTACTAGTTATATAGCACTGTAGAGTTTCATGACACTTTACACACATAGAACAAGGCTAAGTCACTGTCTTGAAGAGCTTTACAAATGTATTGATACAAATAATAAAATGATCAGGTGGGAAAGGGCAACACAGAGTCCGTGAATGGAGGTTAGCTGTAGAATGCAAGCCCCCAGAATGTAAACTCTAAGAGACTGGAGGGCAGGATATCTGACACACCATCTCTCCTTGTGTGCCACTGCCTGACTGTGATCAGTACTTCAGCTGGAGTCCCATCAGTTTAGATGTGAGGGGCCTGTTGGTAGGGTGTTTTTCATGGAGGTCTCTTGACTGGTATTTACTCTGACTTCGTCCGAAACAGCCTGTTTGTGAGCAGATTGCTAAGGCCTTCTTTATCCTGAGTAGGGAGTGGAGGGTTTGAGGGTTCAGAGCAGAGCAGTGTAGAATTATGGTCTCCATGGTTTATTGGGGCAGGTCATCTGTTTACATTTATTTTTGTAGTTGTATTTTAATGGCTTTTGGAGGCTTGGCCAGATCATCATCTGGAATAAATGTATGTAACTCCATTTAGGTCAATAGAGCTATGCTGATTTACACCTCCAGAGGATCTATCCCTTTGTAAATGCTTAGGGTCTGGGATTGGAGGACAAAATATGAACCATGTTGAAAGTGAGGTTTTTGGAGGAATTTGGAGGGATGTCATACTGAGGATCTCTCTCCTGTAAAGGCATAGAAAAGTGCTATTTGCCAAAAGGATATGTGCCCAGCTTATAACATAAGCTGCATACCAGTGTACCAGAGACAGTTCAGTGTAGTTAGCAGCATGTGAACAGCATTGTCATGGACCTGATCTCGAGTGAGCAAAATAAACACATTGGTAATCCCTCGTCCCTAGACGCTGTAAATAAAAAGGTCAAAAAGCCTTGGTGAAGGATCTATGGGAATGTTTTGTGATCTGGGTATAAGCTGCCATAAATTATTTTCTCTGATAATTCTTCACAAACAGGGATGCTGTAGGAGCAACGAGACATGAGGAAGTTTGGGAAAGCATTCAGAGAACATTGGCAGGCTGCCTAGTGTCCTGGGATATGGGTGCTATTATTAATAATATTTATACAGCACCATAAATGCACATGGTGCCTTATGGATGAGGAGTCTCTGGGTCTGATTCTGTTCTGGGTTGCTCTTCACATCCACACACACCAAAGCCACATGCTCTAGAGCAGTCCCTCTCACAGAAGCAGCAGAGACTTTCTTGCTCTGTGTCACTATTCTCTGTGCCATGAACTCTTCTCTCTCCAGTGATTTTCACATGTCATAGATAATAAACCTATCCTGCTCTTGCAGGGCTACCTCCAGTCTCTCTGTCCCTCCCTACCACTCCTACTCTGATTCTGGCACATTATGATCTGTAAGATGAATCTGATGCTGTTGGCACATAAATTAAAGTTTGTTGAACGTAAAAGTGGGGGAGGCCAGGATTACAGGGAAACCTCTATATTATCAATCATCAGCATGGTGATATAGTTTGCTGTTAAACTAAAATGGTTCAAAATTGATCTACAAGGCGTACAATTACCACAGCTCTACCTGAAACAAACTAAGGGGGGAATGATCTTCCCTAACCCATGCAGTGCATCTCATCTCTATGGCACATTTTTGAGCCATTCCATGTGCAAAACTCCTGTGGAAGTTCCATGTAAGGGACAAATGTGGAATACGTAATAGAGAGCTGCAGAGGGGATAATTTTGCACTAATAATTTACAAATTAAAATAAGTGTCCTTGTTTTAAACTGAGTGAAGTTTCAGTCATGGAAGATGAGTGAAACTGCAATGGAGTACCATTTTGTGGTCTTTCTGCAAACATATTACTTGTTATACTGTCCCAGGATATGTCTACAGTGCTGGGAGCGAGCATCCCATCTCGGGTCCACAGACTTGAGCTCGTGGGGCTTACAGTAGCATGCCAAAAATAGTTGTGTAGGCACTGATTTGACACATGAGTGCCAAAGACGGGGCAGAAAGGCAAAGGGCCATTGCCTCACACTTGTGAGAACCTGAACTTAGCAAGGGTGCAATGAGAATAGGGACAGGGATCCAGACCGCCCCCCCCTTGACCTCTGACCTGAGCAAAGTGGCATAATGGTGGAGCCCCTTCCCTGCTGGCGACAAAAGGGTGGTGAGACCAGATTTGAGTGGCGTTGTGACTCCATACAGAAGGTCACAACCCACTAACTTAAATCTGGCCCAGTCCTTCCAGAAGCCATTCTTAGACATTGAGGCTTGCGCTGTGAGGGCTGGAATGGGGCTTGAGAGTCCAGCCTGAACTGCAACATCAAAGCAATGTCCACACAGGTACTTCTAGCACACTATTGAGAGCTCCTCTATCACAAGCCTGTGGACCCAGGCTGGGAGGCTCGTTCCCAGATGTAGACGTCTCCTGCAGAGACCTGTCTCTGGGTTCCCTTTATGCTATGCACTGTACCGACAAATTTGGTGGAAAGACAGAATTCACCATTTATACTTAGCTTAGTGAAATTTCCCCCATCAGAGTTATTAGCACTGATCTTGCATCAGGATCTACTAGTGGATTTTAATGAGACTCCACAGGGCGGGCAGAGGGTTGTAGCTTGTGCACCTGTCACAAATAACAAGTTCTTTATTCTGGCAGCTATGCAGAGTTCACTGAGAAGATGTGGCCTGTGAAGCACACACAGAAACGTACGTGCTTTTGTTAATATAGACAAATATAATTGAAATAATAGAAAAATCAATATATAAAAGGATAAGATAAGGAGAGTAAAGTGGTCTCCTGTGTAACCCTTCTGCCAGGTGGATCCAGCAGCAGCCAGGGCCAGGTTCAATATCTAGGGGTTCCTTTCCATTGATCTAACACAGAAATGGTTTAAGCCCCCACCCAGTAACCTGGGAAATTTACACATCACCTCTGGGCACCTCTGAGAGGCAACACTTCCCCACACACAAGCACAGAGTCTGAGTGTAGAAAAGAAACTTTTAATAAAAGGAAGGAAGTAACTTGGCATTAATTTGGGAAAACATCACAAACAGGGTTCATAAACATAAACCATGAGTAAAGACCACCTCAAGTAGGTTGGGCAGCGTCCTTTCCCCTCAAGTTCTTAAGTCCAGCAACCCAAAAGTCCCCTTCACATGCCCAACCCTTCCATGCACCCTACTCAAAGTTGCTGCCCCGGTCAGTGCAGACCCAGAGTTCACAGGTGCATCTGCAGAGTTCACTTCCCACCCTGGGTGAGGGGTAAAGTGTGGGGTAAGAGGCATCTTACTCCCTAGTCATGCCTTTCCACTGCCACTCTGCTGTCCGCACGTCACATCTCTCTGCACCAGCCACCTGCTCGCTGCTCCCGCCGGCCAGTCTCTTAGTGATTTTGGCACTGTGCAGGCCAGGCAGAAACATAATCCTGCCACAAGTGAGTTCAGCTGTGGTTAGAAACACAGTCTCACCAAAACCAGTTTCAGTTCCCAGTGAGCTATTTAACATAACAAAAGCAGTTCCTAATAAAGCCTATTTAGCTCTATTCTTTGAACAGTGGGGAGAAATTGCTTGAGCTAGTCTTACAGAAAACCCTGGTTAAGCATATACAGGCCCTTGACAGGGAAGATCTAGCCTCCTGTTCTTACTTTCACAGGGCTCTGACATTCGAGCTCTTAGCTTACTGAGGTTCTTTAAAGTGAAAGTGACTCCCTCCTTTGGGACAGGTTAAGCACAGTCCTTCTTTTCTGTATTCCCACAATAATTACAAACACTGGTAACCATATTTCACTACCCCTGCATTCAATATGAACATAATTTGTGACCCAACACCAACCAAGTTGATTATAATGAACAAAACACGCCTCCATCTGCTGAATATCTAGCAAATCTAAGCAAAGTAGGAGCAAACTGTATTTACATAAACACACCCAGGATCTCTTCCCCCATCCCAGCTAGCTGACAGGGAAGCATTCATTCAGACCCCGCTTACACCTGCATTGTCCATACTTATCATCTTACATTGTGCACACTCACAATCTTATGGAGACCATTAGGAACAAAGATAGAAGGAACAGTCAGTGGAGCTCCCCACAAAAGGAAGGCACTGGGCTAGGCTTCCTAACCAGTTCCCCATATTGCCATCCTGGTGTCCCCATCTTGAGCTGATTTATCACCCTTTTATATACCTTTTTCCATTTCACCCACATACATCCAGGACTACATCTGATGAAGTCTCAGCCACTGTTTTGATTTGGTATTCTGGGAGACCAATTTTAGGGTTTTGGTTGTCCATATTGGTATTCTGGTTGAACATAATCACATTTCTGACTGTTAACCCAACCATTTGTGTCAGTCCCTTTCTCAGTAGTTTTGGTACATCCATGCAGTTATCTCTCATTGGAAAAAGCCCCTAAGAGGCTACCATATGTTTGTGGCTTACCTATTTAGTACATGATGCATTGCTAAACGATCACAAAATACATATTGCTACATTTTGTAACATTAGGTTAGGCACATATCATTTCATAACTCTTGGTCAAGAACATAATATTCATGCTAACTTATACAAATGACCAAATTCTACTAGGCCTCACTCTAAGCCCTGTCCACTTAATGATTAAAACCAAAAGCCAACCCTATTTTTAATATATTGAATTTTGTTACAGCTTCAATAACTTCCATTATTATTCTATAAAAAAGCTTAACAGATAGATTATAATCTACCCCAAGGTATAGACCCTTCAAGATTTGGTCAGGAGTCAACGGTCAACAGGACCCAGGACTAGATCAGGCCTTACAGCCAGATACAACACTCACCCAATGCAAAGACCTCCACTGATATGAGTGGGTATTGGTAATGAATTCTGTTATTCACCAGATGGAATTGTGTTTCTGGAATTTTACTGCCCCACATTTGAAAAACGAGATATCAGTACTATACTTTTCCTGGAAATTCAGAGTAAAGTAAAAGGAGCATGTTGCTAAAACACCCAGTCTTACAATATAGACTAGTGAAGGTACTCACTGAAAGATCACTCAGAAGTAGGTTTCTAATTAGCTGCACCCAGGAAGGTTATATTTATAGGGTCAAATACTGAGGTTCTTACTCAGTAATTACTCTGGCAACACTCTTATTAACTTCCAGGGGGCTTCTAAGATTTGGCCCAGAGGTAAGAAAAATAAATATTGCTGACCAGTGGTTAAGCAACCACAGTGAAAATCACCTGATCTTAACTGGGGGCTTGTTTTCTCTAATGTCAGTGTCAGTAATTAATGAGATGGATGTTAATTATATTTTAAAACAATGTGCTTGACATACAAAAAGGTGGGGCAAGCACACAAATGTTGATCAGAGCTGTCAATTTTATATAACCTTGCTTTAACCCTAAATCTATCCATTACAAAATTTAGCACAAGCAAGGAGACAATAAATCACTTATGAATAGTATTATCTTTGTTAGAGCTGCTGTACAGGAACCTCATGAGTCCAAAATACTAATTTACTGCAATGAAGGCCAATGTGTATCATTGGCATTTTTTAAATGAGGTTTGTACAACTTTTCTTCTTCTCACTGTTGATTCTTCCTTCATCTGCTCAAAGTGGTGGTAGTACCTGGTCATCTGAACAAATAGGTACAGCTGTTTCACAGATGGAGCATGTCATAAACAGATAGTTAAGGGTTAATGCCTCTTTTACCTGTAAAGGGTTAAGAAGTTCGCCTAGCCTAGCTGACATCTGACTAGAGGAACCAATGTGGGAACAAGATGTTTCAAAAGGAAGGAGGGAAGTTCCTTTGTTTAAGTTTCAGTTTCAGCTGGAGTGGAAAAGATCAATTAACCAGCCTCTTATCAGAGTAGTAAGTTTTAGAAAAGAATAAATAGGTTTATGTTTATTTTCTTTTGTACCTTGTCTTTGTGCAATTAGGGGAATTATCAAATTGGGTATTCTTGTGTATATTAAGGTTTTTGCCCAGGGGAACATCCTGTGTTTTAAATCTGTTGTCCGTGAGATCAGCTTTATGCTGTCTCCCAGAGGTTTTTTCTTTTACCTTTCTTTTCTTTAATTAAAAGCCTTCTTTTTAAGAACCTGAATTGATTTTTCCTTGTTTTAAGATCCAAGGGGATTGGATCTGGACTCACCAGGAATTGGTGGGGGAAAGGAGCGGGGATGGTTAAATTCTCCTTGTTTTAAGATCCAAGGGATTTGGATCAGTGTTCACCGGGGACTTGGTGGAGGAGTCTCTCAAGGCTACCCGGGGAGGGGAAGGTTTTGTGGGGGAAGAGAGTTTTCCAGGTAACTCAAAAATCTGGAGGGTGGTAGCAAGACCAGATCTAAGCTGGTAGTTAAGCTTAGAGGTGTTCATGCAGGTCCCCACATCCGTACCCTAAAGTTCAGAGTTGGGGTGAGACCTATGACAGAGCATAATACTATCTAAAAGGGAGAGAGATTCTTCGGAACTGGCTGTCTGGAGAACTTGGATCTAGTCTCTGCTCTGCTACGACTTGGGGAGTGATGTTGGACAAGTCATTTAACCTCTTTGTGCATCAGTTTCCCCATTTGTAAAATGGGGATAGTTATAGTTATACTTACCTACCTTTCTAAAGTACTTTGAAATCTTTGGCTTGGAAGTTCAAAGTATTCTCTGCTTAGAAGAGTCAGGCAGTGAGAGATGCATTCCCAGCAAGGTAGCATGGTCTCTAACCAACCCCTACTTTAATAATGGATTGCACAAACTATATTCAGGAATTACTTTGTCCGCCACTGAATGCAGCCACTGCTGAAGCAGGAGTGAGCATGTCTAGACTGGAAGCTAGTGAATCAGATGCTCCACTGTGTCAGAGTGGCAGCCTTGGAGGCCCAAAGGGAATTATTTCTTGTCACTCTGCCATGGGGAGCAGATGGGGGTGTGAGAATATGCAGGATAACTCTGAGTGGCAGCGGGAGGAAGAAGGTATAGAAAAGGCTCAAAGGTACTAGGAGAGGGTTGGGCCTTGTGGGAATCCACTGGAGCTTGGGGGAAACAACTAGTTTGGAAGGTTCTGAAGGTTCCCTTTAGGGGAATAACAACTTGACATTTGCAGTACTAGGTGGAGGGAGGACTAAGGCAAATTGGAACTCTGATACTACTGCCATGGGAGAATGGTTAGTGGCAGTAAGCCAGGTGGTGCAGCCTGCAGAAAAGGAGTGTCCTCTTCCATCTTTTCATCACCCACCAATCACCCTCCTTCCCCTTCTCCTCAATCTTTCTCCCCATCCTTTTTCTCTGCAGAATCCACTCCCTGCTCCCCATCCATCTTCACCTTTGACCACCAGCTCTCCCAGCTATTGATCCCCCAGCAACATTACCCACACATGTCTCCTAAATCTTACTCTATTTCCAGGTCTCCCAAGATCTTCAAGATCAATGACAATTAATGGGGTTCCATCCATGACTGGGCCATGGGCTGTACCTAAGGGACAAAAAGTTGGGATGCAATGCAGGATAGGGCAGAGCCCTCCTCCACCCCAGCTAATGCTGGGGGGGGGGCTGAGGGGGGATGAATGACTCCTTATCTCTGATGCTTTCTACCATATATTTATGGGGTTTTCTTTTGTCTTGTGATATTTTGCTGCTGTTGTTTCCCTGACATTGTGGTTCCCTTTAGCTGGCAGGACTGATTTGTAGCAGAGAATTGGTTATGCTCTTGATTATCAGCACCCAGACTCCATGGCCCCGATTTGAGCTTCATCTGAGTCTCCCAGGGAAGAGGGGCGATTAATAGTGTCTGTGTCTGTTCTAACAGGAACTAGTTGGGAATTTTTTGACAGAACATTTTTTTTCTTTGGAAAATGCCAATTTGTCGAAAAGGTTTCTCCAGTCCAGGTTGGAATTTCAGCGAAACCTGCCCCAGAGTGGTCAATTGTCTGGTGGTTTGGGCACACCCCTGGGCTGCAGCAAACCCAGGTTCATGCTCCTGCTCTTCCTGAGTTGCAGCAAGTACGTAATGTCCTGTATCCCAGGTGAGTATCCTCGCTACTGGGCTGCAGAGTCAGTCTCTCATATTGGAACTGGTCCACTTTTGTATAAATAATTAACTATTCATTAGGCCAGAGAGAACACACATTGACTCTGTAGTCCAGGGGCTAAGGCACTCATGTGGGAGACCCAGACTCAAGACCCTGTTCCAAATCAGGTAGAGGCGGGACTTCAACCTGTATCTTCCACATCCCAGATGAGTGGCCTAACTTCCCTCTTGTTTTGTCATTAACATTTTCAAAAAGGCCTCATTTTCATCCCGACGTGGAATGAAAATGAACGTCTACCCCTCCAATTTTTTCACAAGACAGAATCATTGTTTTCTAGCCAGCCCTGCACCTCGCTGTCCATGGCCACAAAGAACTGGTCTAACAGCCTGGAACACTTGCATTGCATAGGGGTATCTGTCATTGCCCAGCCATGTTCCCAGTGTCTGGCTCTACACCACCTCCAGATTACCATGTAGCTGGTTAAGTCAGTGTACTGGCTGCTTTGTGCCGCTGGAGTGACCCCCAGGAGTGCACTGATATTATGGGGGAGGGTGCTATGAAAGTGCAGATTATAGAGAAGGAATATCCTTGTGAACAAACATTTTTATATAAGGGATCTTTCCTGCTTGGAGCCTCAGATTGGAGTTTGCCTAGTGGACAGGCTTTGTTGATTCTGTTGAGTGAGTTTGCAATTCTTGTTTGCACTTAATTGTCTTGCTAATTTATTTGTTTTCATTTGTCGGTTTCTTGCTATTTGTATTTGGTTATTAATTGTAAGGTTTTGTGGTTCAATTGTATTATAGTAAAAGAAGCTCTGGAGTGGAATGTGGAAGCTGTTTAACAGTGCACAGCAACAGTGTATAACAGCTGAGGATGGGAAAATTTGAGTAGGCAAAATATAATGTCCTTATTTCAGCTAGGACATTAGGGTTGTAGCAACCCTAGTTTTATAAAAAGTGCCATAGAATCTGTAACGGCACTTACTGACCCATGGCTTTACAGATCTAAAAGACGGCACCTCCTGAAACTGTCTGTTAGCACTGTGATGAGGCCTGGGTTCAGTACTGGCTCAAAGAGAAGAGCATAATAACTTGAAATTTCCCTTGAGGTTTCTCATCCAAGCACTGGCCTGGCAAGATGCTGCCTGGCTTATGAGATCTGACCAGATCACAGCCTGTCCTGGTTTACTTTCACTTCCCACACACACAGTACAGTCATTTAAGTCACTGAACCAGTTACAAATTATTGGCCCTGCAATGTCATGCATCTGTGAAAATGTATTACACTACAATTCCCTGCATTTGCGCTAATGAAAAAGTTTGGCACTTTCTCTAGTAAGTCTTATGAGGACAAAGACTGAGAGGGATCACTGTAACTATTTCAAATGAGAATAATACATTTGATTTTTATCAAATTAAAATGAATAAAACTCTCTGTAGTAATTTGATTTTGTACTGGTCAATGTCCAGTGTGGCTGTTGGAATTCTGAAAATTACTATTCTCGGTAGGTTATAGAGAAATATTTTTAAAAGCATTCTCAAGTAAGCTGGAATTGTCAAAGTAAAAATATAGATTTACATCTTGGTACTAGTCTTGAGAAATTTGAGTCTGAGGGAATTGTTATAAAAGCAATCTAACTGAAGTGTAATAGGCAAGTTTAATTAATATTTGCGCTGCTTATCAGGCACTTAAGTTTTGATTTATGACAAAGGGTATTGTGTGGCCCCAAAAGTGCACCTGTAGTCAGCAAAGGGATAGGGGCCATGTCATACTAGCAGTGTACGTAGTTACAAAACTGTGATGCCTTTGTTTTCCATATACTTCACTTTTACATTTCTAAGAACTACACCTGTTTGCCAAGATGGCAGCCATGTTGTTCTCAGAGTTGCTCCATGCAGGTACAGAGGAGACATATACACTGTGCTCACTATACAAACTGACTTTCTACTTTTACATATGCTAAACTGGAAGTCATTTTACAGTGAAAGTATATAGTTATTCTTTCTATCTGGAATACAAAACACTCTTCTCCACAGATGAGGCCGGAAGGGTCTGAGAAATATGAAGAGTTAGGCTAAAACTGGCCTTGTGAAATTCAGATGCATCATAAACTCCAATAGTGCATCTCAAGTTGTCCAGTGGAGTAGGATGCACAGCCAGAAAACTCATTGTTGTGAGAACCACTGGGGACCCTGCGTTGGTGCATGTCCCTAATTATGGATCTGTATGCAGATAGGTGGTCAGGCAGCTGAAGGCTTTCTGCTGAGCAGACTGCTCAGCACTAGTAACAGCTCATTTTGCTCCTATGCTCTCCTATTTTTATGGAAGCACAGAAATGGAGCAGTTCGATAACAGCAGCAGATTTACACACCTGGATTTTGCAGCACAGGCTGCCCTCTGTAGGCTGGATCTTGTCAACCCACATGGAGGTTGGTGAACCACAGGAAACACATAGCCACATCCTAGGGATCTCAGACACCTCCAGTACCAGCAGAATAGCTTTTTCATGTTATACTGCCATTGGCCAAGCAATTGCTGTGGTTCTTTTAGTTTCTTTTGCAGGGAGCTGTGGCAAGCAGCAAGAAAGTTTGCTATCTTACTTAATCATGCTAACTTTTAACTCTCTTCTAGTTTTTGGTGCAGAGTTGCTCCATGGGAATTGGGCACAGGTGTTTGGGCTGAGATTCCTGAAAGATGGGATTGCCTGCATGCTGTTTGTGACCACCTCTCATCAAGGATTAGCATATATAAGGCAAATAAACAATTTACACAGAGAAAATACCCACACTCCATGTCACTTGATTTCTCCTTGAATAGGAAACTGACCTTCAAGGCCCTGAAATCTGCTGCCATTTGATATGGGGCAACACTGTAATAGATCATGCATTATAGTGTTTGTCAGGGATAATAGGCATATATATATATATATATATATATATATATATATATATATATATATACAGCTCTACCTCGATATAATGCTGTCCTTGGGAGCCAAAAAATCTTACCGTGTTATAGGTGAAACCATGTTATATTTAACTTGCTTTGATCCACCGGACTGTGTTCCCCCCCCCCTCCCCCCCCCCCGGAGCACTGCTTTACCGCGTTATATCTGAATTCACGTTATATCGGGTCGCATTATATCGAAGTAGAGGTGTATATTGTGATACATGTCATGGAAATGCCTACAGATAATTCTTTAGTCAACTCCTGTTCTTATCTTTTCTTTCTGCAGTGGACTTTCATTTTCACCATAGAACTTTTGCTTTACAGTCATCAGTTACTATATTAAAAGACTGTACCCTGTGATCATTTCATCAGTAAGGGAGACAGCAAAGGCCTGAAGGAGAGGATCTGCATGTAGTTGACTGATTTGTATTGGGCCAAACAGGAAACCTAAACTAGACAATATGTTTGTAGCATGAGCTAGTTCTAGGATCCCCCCACCCCCAGCTCTATCTGCTATACATCTTTGTAATTTGCCTAGCACACAGACTCAACCACACATAATTCTTTCATTAAGTGCATCTCAGATATAAATATTTCAATGAGAAATATAGAGGAGGGGAAAATAATTTTGCAAGAAAACAAGCTTACTGCTGTTTTTCTTTGTGAGATTTATGAGACAGCAGACCCTCTTGAATGGCTTTTTAACCAAACGTGCAATTGGTTGTTTGCCCAGAAGCCAGCACACAATAGCTATCAAATATCTACCACAAATTAGTACATTGTTCAATTTTCATTCTAAGTCCCTGACAGTCTCTGGATGAAGCAGCTCAGTAACTATTAACATCATTTGAGGTTTGCTAATGCAAACCGGAGAGATACGGCTAGATGACTCTTTCTGCTCTGCACAGAAGTTTGATTTGTTTACAGCCTTGAGGCAGATGGAACTGGGCAATGGCTAATCCCCTTTGTGAGATTAGGGATGTACAGAAGATATTATCCTCTGAAAATATATTGAGTTAATTTGCAAATAACAACCCAAATACTGCAAGATTTATTTTCTAAAGCTTATTGTTTTAAACCCATCCAGTCCCTTTAAAACTACAAATCCTATGCAGTGATGCTTACTGGCCTTTGACATAGCAATATGTATTAGTGAACAGTATAGTAATGTAGATTGAATAGACCACATACCTTCTTAGGCGATGTATCAAATTTTGTTATTGAGAATTATAAATATATTATATGGATACACCCTTACAAATAATGAAAAGCAGCCCAAAAAAGCTCTGTTACAGCAGTCTTGCATCACCAATATGGTCCATCAGATTAATGTGACCATGTGGTACAGCCTTGGCACCGAATCTCAGATAAAATAAAAATAGGTTGCCTTGAATTCATAAATGAGCATTGCTATTTTTCATGTAAGATGGTGAATTGCTATTTTTCTTTATCATTATAAACCTGATGGATGTTTTAACTGGCAATCAATATGGTGGGCGAGGGACTTTGTTCCAACATAATTTAGGCAGCGTTCAAAGGCATGGAGGCTCTTGCTTGCACCACTCCTGCACCTGCCCCGGGAGAGAGTACTGGCAAGCAATCTGATCATCACGGTCAATTACTTTAGCAGTATGTCATCAAACATGAGAAACTGTGAAGATAATGTCCACTTTCACTGAAGCTTTGCAAAAATAGGAGAATGCTTTTAAAAATATTTCCATTTAACCTACATAAAATAGCAATACATTAAATGGCCTGATTGCTAGAGATGCTGGGCAACCTAACTCCAACTAAAGTCAATAGGAACTGCAGGTGATCCAGGCCTCTAATGCTCAATAAGACCAACTAACTCCCAAGTAGTTCACTATGCAGAAAAAAATCCCATGCATCGGACTGGAAACTCCACAGGTTCCTTTCACAGCCTGGGATGGTGGGGTAGATCCTCTCCGCACACACAAAGAAAGAAAAGTAACCAACCCCAGAGTGCTCCCACTGACCTCAGTGGGAACAGAATCAGTCCTTGCAAATGCAGCATGGTGAAAACTTCCCTTCTCACCCACAGATGTGGTCCCTTCCAGGTCAGGACTCAGGTCTGTTGGCAGGGCTCTGTGGACAGTTTGCGAGGCTGTAGCCAGCCTGTAGAATAAAGAACTAATTTAAAAAATAATAAGAGATAATGAATTGTGTGTATTACTGAGAAGGATACACATGTACACACATTTCATTTGCTTATTTTATTTCTCTTTTTAAATTTTGCCAGGTCTACAGGTGCCATTAGAGTATTGCTTTGTATAGTATCAATCTGAAAGTATTTTTAATAAATGTCTTTGTGGAATACTCATAAAGTTTTGAGTCGTGGGCTCAGGGCCGCCCAGAGGATTCCGGGGGCCCGGGGTCTTCGGCAGCGGGGGGCCCTTCCGTTCCGGGACCCGCCGCCAAAGTGCCCCGAAGACCCGCGGCGGGGACCCCCCCCCCGCGGGTCTTCGGGGCATTTTGGCGGCGGGTCCCGGAACGGAAGGGGCCCCCCGCCGCCGACGACCGGGCTGCGCTTCGGCGGCGGGTCCCGCTCCCCCCCGCCCCCTTACCCGAGCACCGTCTCCGGCGGGGCCTGAGCTTCGTCCCGCTCAGAGCCGCGTGGTGAGGGGGCGGGGCTGTGAGCTCCACGCCGAGCGGAGGCAGTTGCCCCGCCCCCTCCCCACGCCGCTCTGAGTGTGGCGGGGCTCAGAGGCTCGGCCGGAGGCTGAGGCTCCAGGAGAGGGGCGGAGGCGGGAGCCTCCGCTCTTCTCTTGGGGGCCCCTCCGGAGCCCGGGGCCCGGGGCAAATTGCCCCCTTTGCCCCCCCCTCTGGGCGGCCCTGCGTGGGCTAGGAAACACACTGGCGTGACCTATTTGTAATAGTGCTTGTCACCCATCTTTTAGCTTTAAATCAATCTGTCATTTTTTTAAAAGCTTCTCTGTCACACTCTTAAAGTGAAATGTAACTGCCATTGTGTTAGTCTCTATGGGCCAATTCAGGAAAGCACTTAAGCATGTGTTTTATCACCCTTTTTTAACAGGACTGCCTTCCTGAGTTCTCATTCCCTCTTGACAGAGCAGTGTATCTGCACACACACTCATGATGCTCACGTGCCATTAAAGAGGAAATCCGAGTCTTGCATTCTAACTAGGATTGACTTGCTTTTATGATGAATCTCCTAGCAAATATTTCCTCAGGTATAACTTTTAAAATCCCTTCCATTTGAACAATTATGAAAATGCTCTCCAGGTATATTACAACTAGAGCTGGTTGGCAAATGTGGAGTTTTCAAAACATTGAAACCATAAACTTTTGGCTGAAAACCAAAAATTTTAATTCAGAAATGCCATTACAGTATCTCATGGGAGTTGTATTTCAAATGCCTGGTATCCCCATTCTCCTCTACAGGCAAAACGTCCTGGTCAGACTACATCTTCCATGATGCACCATGTTCCCCCTCTTCCCCCCCTCCCCGAGCTACCATTGTGTATCATGGGAGTCCCCAGCTGTGATGCATCATGGGAGATGTAGCCCAGCTGGAGAAACTGTTCATCTCAAATGAGTGTCGATATAACCATTGTAACAAAACACACCACATGTATTTTTGCATTTGCTACAGAAAAAAGTTATTCTAAGAATGTTTGAGAGTTTAAAAAAAGTTTATTGGAACAGTTATTTTTATCACTCCTTGTATAGAGGCAAATGTCTTACCTACAAGGAATTCGGCTGACAAGACAGCATCTAAAAAGGACCTAAAATAGTTCTGAAGTGTCACATATTTAATGCCCATTCCCAAGGCCTTCCACGGCCAAAAGTGGGAAACTGGGAATCTACCTGCTGTCATGGAATAAAGCTCCCATTTCTGTTCCTATAGGGCAGCAAAATATTAGTCTTTAGAGCTAGGACATTTTTATGTAGAGAACATCTTCCATGGTTGCAGGACTAGGTCATGTCCATCCTAGGTCTTGGACAGATATAATTTTGGGGGGAAATTCCACATTTAAGTTGGAGAAGGATTTCTTTGGCAAGATGATTACCCTCTTGTCTGCAATGATGCTATTTGAAACTACTCAGAGGATCTGAATGTTAGATTAAGTTCTGGGGGGATGGATGTGGTGGACAAAGGTTGATGATAAATAAATGTATCAGTTTGCTATGCAATTTATTACATTTATAATCTTTGTTAGCGGTAGCCATCTTACAATACAGAATTTTGTGAGCAAAGATGTTAGTAAAGAGACAAATGCCAATGCTCTCTCACATCCTAATACTTTCCAGGGCCGCCCAGGGGGGGGGGGGACAAGTGGGGCAATTTGCCCCAGGCCCCGGGCCCTGCAGGGGCCCCATGAGCCCTGGCCGAGAATCCCTTCCTTAGCTACTCACCCGGTGGCGGTCCCTTCACTCGCTCCGGGTCTTCGGCGGCACTTCAGCGGCGGGTCCTTCAGTGCTGCCGAAGACGTGGAGCAAGTGAAGAACCGCCGCACATTTGGCGTGCCGCCCGGTGAGTACAAGCGCCGCAGCGGGTGGCGCCTTTTTTTATGTCTGCTCCCCCGGTTTGCCCCAGGCCCCCTGAATCCTCTGGGCGGCCCTGATCCTCTCTCCTGCTTCACGTCACTCAAAGTGTTGATACCTCTTAAGATAATTCACATCATCTGATATGAGTAAGAGTTTTGAGTGAATTTTAATTTTTCAATGAATATGCTTCTTAATACAGCACTTATAGTCACTTATATGCTGGATACATCTCAACATTCTCCTTCCCAACAGCCTGGGATAGATTGACCCTAGCCCTTGCTCAGCTAAATAGGAAGTAAGACCTCCCACTAACTCTCCTGTGCAGTTGAGTAAGGGATATTCCCTGATGCTCCCCACGCAAAGAAGTGGACAGAGAGGAATGGGCCAAGCCTTGGCTGGGCCTCTTCTATTTGCCTGCCAAAGTAGTTGGCCAGGTGCCTGGCGGTGGAAAGTAAGCTGGATCCTGCAAAGATTTGAAGTAGCATATTCCCCTTGACAACAAAGGAGGAGCAAGAGAGAAATGGTGTCCTTCTGAGGCTATGTCTACACTTAAAACGCTACAGCTGCACAATGTAGCCACTACAATGACAGGAGTTCTCCCATCACTGCAATTAATCCACCTCCTCAGGAGGCAGTAACTAGGTCGACGGAAGAATTATTCCATCAACCTAATGCTGTCTACACCAGAAGTTAGGTCGGCTTAACTATGTCTCTTGGGGCGTGGCTTTTTTAGACCCCTGAGAGATGTAGCTAAGCCAACGTAGATTTTCCATGTAGATGAGCCCACATGTCACAATTTGTTCTAGAGGCTCTTCTTGGGGCAGCATAGCTACACACTGCCTCTTACTCTGGGCTCTGTCTAGTGGCTCTGTCTGAACCTATATGAAAAGGAGAGAGAGAGTGACATTACAAAATAGACACAAAACTATACCCTTTTTTTGGGTTTCCCAGTGAATTTGGGGCCTGATTCTCCATTGCCCTGCAGCATAATGTTCCCAGGTTGGAATAGCTTGCTCATTAAACCAGAGAGAACCCTTCGCACCCTGCTTTGCAGGGGTGTCAGTGACCACACAAAGTGTAAGGTAGCAGGAAATTGGGCCCTTTCAGCTCATACTTTCCAAAACTCCAAATCTAATAAAGTTGTCCTTAGAATTATGTCTTATCCGATTCAGCACTTTCAAAAAGACTGAACGATGATCACTCACAGTATTGACAAACATGTTTCGGAAAATCAAATCAATACTTGATTTAGCGACATTCAATTACACATTTCATTTGTAAATTGTTCACTGTAGATTTTATTTACCTTACTATGAAAGACCTCAGCTTTATAGAAAATCAATTCTCTGTCATTTAAATGTTTTCTTATAACTGAGCTTGGTCTCCATTTATTTTTTGTAGTGCTCCTAGTATTAAGGAGATATAATAGACATATCTGTCAAGAATTTACTGTTATTTTGCTGTAGGGATTCTAGACGTTTACCGAAATTATTGTTAAAATGAGTGTTTTAAACTTGTGTAATTTATGTATCCAGAGTGAAAGATTAATAGTAGCTGCCTATATAATATGAAACTCCAATTAAAATAAAAATTAAGGTATCAAAGTTGTCACATGCAAGAATTAGCTTGACTATTAGAAATAGACTCTGGGCCAACTTTTTCCTTTCAGTTATATTGGTGGAAACTCACATAAACTCATCTGAAGTCAGTGGAATTGCTATGAATTGCTGGCTGTATTTTAAAGAAGCCTTATTGAGGGCGCAGGAACAAACCATCCCAAAATGCAGAAAGAACAGCAACTATGGCAGGCGACCAGCTTGGCTTAACAGTGAAATCTTTGGTGAGCTTAAACTCAAAAAGCAAGCTTACAACAAGTGGAAATTTGGATAGATGACTAGTGAGGAGTATAAAAATATTGCTAGAGCATGCAGGTGTGTAAGCAGGAAGGCCAAAGCACAATTGGGAGTTGCAGCTAGCAAGGGATGTGACGGGTAACAAGAAGGGTTTCTACAAGGATGTTAGCAACAAGAAAAAGGTCAGAGAAAGTGTGGAACCCTTTCTGAATGGGGAGGCAACCTAGTGACAGATGATATGGAAAAAGCTGATGTACTCAATGCTTTTTTTGCCTCAGTCTTCAAAGACCAGACTCCTGCACTAGGGAGCACAGTATGAGGAGGAGGTGAGCAGCCCTCAGTGGTGAAAGAACAGGTTAAGGACTATTTAAAAAAGCTGGACATGCACAAGTCCAGGGGTTCAGATCTAATGCATCCAAGGGTGCTGAGGGAGTTGGCTGATGTGATTGCAGAGCCATTGGCCATTATCTTTGAAAATTCGTGGTAATCGGGGGAGGTCCCAGACAAGGGCGGCTCTAGATACCAGCGCGCCAAGCAGGGCGCGCGGCGCGCGCCGGGGGGGGCATTTTTGCTGGGGGGGTGGCGCTCCGCCATGCCTGCGGCGGGACGGGAGCCGAGGGAGGACGACCCGGCATGCAGCGCGCGTCGCGGCCCCGGTCCCCGCCCCGGAGCTCTCCGCGCAGCAGCGACTGAGCGCCGCTCCGCGCTCCCAGCTCCGCCGGACCTGCTGCCTGGGACCTGCCGCTGGCATGCCGGCCGGAGAAGAAGACACCGGACCGAACGCGGGGACGGCGCTGAAGGCGGCGCGGCGCTCCGCGCTGCTAGAGCCCAGCCCCGCCCTGGTCCCAGACAATTGGAAAAAGGCAAATATAGTGCCCATATTTTAAAAAGAGAACACGGGGAACTACAGACCAGTCAGCCTCACTTCAGTCCCTGGCAAAATCATGGAGCAAGTCCTAAAGGAATCCATTTTGAAGCACTTGGAGGAGAGGACGGTGATCAGGAACAGTCAACATGGATTCACCAAGGGCAAGTCATGCCTCACCGACCTGATTGCCTTCTATGATGAGATAACTGGCTCTGTGGATATGGGGAAAGTGGTGGATGTGATATATCTTGACTTTAGCAAAGCTTTTGATATGGTCTCCCACAGTATTCTTGCCAGCAAGTTAAAAAAGTATGGATTGGATGAATGGTGGATAGAAAGCTGGCTAGATTGTTGGGCTCAACAGGTAGTGATCAACGGCTCTACATCTAGTTGGCAGCTGATATCAAGCGGAGTGCCTCAGGGGTTGGTCCTGGAGCTGGTTTTGTTCAACATCTTTATTAATGATCTCAATGATGGGATTAATTGCACCTTCAGCAAGTTCACAGATGACACTAAGATTGGGGGAGAGATAGATATGATGGAGGGTAGGGATAGGGTCCAGAGTGTCCTAGACAAATTGGAGGATTGGGCCAAAAGAAATCTGATGAGGTTCAACAAGGACAAGTGCAGAGTTCTGCTCTTAGGAAGGAAGAATCCCATGCACTGCTACCAGCTGGGGACTGACTGGCTAAGCAGCGGTTCTGCAGAAAGGGACCTGGGGATTACAGTGGATGACAAGCTGGATATAAATCAGCAGTGTGCTCTTGTTGGCAAGAAGGTCAACAGCATATTGGGCTGTATTAGTAGGAGCATTGCCAGCAGGTCGAGGGAAGTGATTATTCCCCTCTATTTGGCACTGGTGAGGCACACCTGGAGTATTGCATCCAGTTTTGGTCCCCCCAATACAGAAAGGATGTGGACAAATTGGAGACAGTCCAGCGGAGGGCAACAAAAATGATTAGGGGGCTAGGGCACATGACTTATGAGGAGAGGCTGAGGGAACTGGGGTTATTTAGTCTGCAGAAGAGAAGAGTGAGGGGGGATTTGATAGCAGCCTTCAATTATCTGAATGGGGGGTTCCAGAGAGGATGGAGCTCAGCTGTTCTCAGTGGTGGCAGATGACAGAACAAGAAGCCCTTGTTCTCAAGTCTCAAGTTGCAGTTGAGGAGGTCTAGGTTGGATATTAGGAAACACTATTTCTCTAGGAGGGTGGTAAAGCACTGGAATGGGTTACCTAGGGAGGTGGTGGAATCTCCATCCTTAGAGGTTTTTAAGGCTCGGCTTGACAAAGCCCTGGCTGGGATGATTTAGTTGGTATTGGTCCTGTTTGAGCAGGGGGTTGGACTAGATGACCTCCTGAGGTCTCTTCCAACCATAATATTCTATGATTCTATGATTTACATGGGGCAAATCAGAGAAGTCTTTGGACCACAGATGAATGGAATTTTGATTTAAATTTTGCAAAATCATAGCAAAACAAGGGGTAACATTTTCCAAAGCACCAAAGTGACTTAGGAACTTAATTGGACTTAGGTTCCTACAGCCCAGATTTTTAAAAGCTTTAAAGAACTTATCCTGCTAGTGGTAGCTGTGGAGTATCTAACTGGGCTTTTTTACAATAGATAGCTTACCAACAGAGGGCGTTATAATATGATAGCATGTATAAGGTAGTGTCTAGGAACTTGGAGAACTCTACTTACAGGACGTGCTTATGGGACTAGGATATGTGGAGGAAGAAGTAAAGTCTGAACATTGTACTGTCTTGGTTCTCTCTCCACTTATGCCTGAATACTGAACTGGCTTCCTAGCGGCTCAGTGAAGAACATGAACTACATGGCCTGAGTCTACTATCCTCTAGATGATTGTTGTGCAAAGCCTTGGCATCTCATAGTTCGGTTTCTTTTTCTGTAACATTAGCTTTTGGACAAATATCTTTGAATGTACCTACAGCTCCCAGTGGAGTCAATGCATGAGAGATTAGCTTTTGCCTCTGTAAAACAAGAATGCTTGAGAAATTTGGACTAAAATTTTATTCTGGTGCAGAAACAGAATCAATTAGGAGCATTTTCTAAAAGCGATGTTTTTAAGCTTGCTGTTAATTAGTGTTGTGTCTGAACCCTGAAATCAACATGTATCATCTTTATTGCCATTGTTTGTAAGTTTGCAATTTGCATCTGTGGATTTAATCAGAATGTTGACTAGTATTAATACAGCCTTTCTTTGTGCAGATAAATAACAAAAGAGGATGAAACATGATGTAACAGGAAAAATTGGCCTCCATAACACATAACATTTTCGTCTATTTCCAACACACTTAAATTGATATAGAAAGGGGTGTAAAATAAATGACATGGTGTCTCCTAATACAAAAGCACTGTTCATTTCCTCTTGCACCAAAGCATTGTAGTCGAGGTGCTCTACCACAGAAGGCAGGACTGACTGCATTGTGGCTTACATCTGTGCTCTTTTTTCTCCCTTGTTCAATTACAGATGCAGTTCCTGGGTAAGGCAAAGTACTGGTAACATTTTAAAATGATGATACGTTTATTTGCATGATTGTTATGGGACCTCTGTAATGCAAGACATGCAAAGTGTGATATCAATGCTTAAATATCAAGGTGATAGGCAGCTCAGAAATACCTGAGACTTGATTCTATCCTTGAGAAAAGAACTAAAAGGTTTTGAGTCTTCATGAAACATAACATCATTGTCCTCAGCCTCTCGTGTTCTGCCCCAAAATAAGACTTGCCTCACACTTATTCTAACTGCAGACAAAGGGGAACATCTGCACATTCACATTAAATACTTCCCCCCTCCGTATGATGTTCAAATCAGCATTCCTTCTCATTTGAAGCTGAAACACTCAGAAATGGCCCCCAGATACTGCTTTTGGGCAGAGAGCTCATATGGGACAGGATTCTTTGTTGCAGAGAATGTGCAACCCCTCTATGGTCCCCTTCATTCCAGCCAACCCCCCCCCCCCCGAGCTGATTCTGTTGCTAGGGGCCCTTCACAACACAGAGGATGACATGAGATTTGGCCCTACTGTTCTCTAGTCTGGTGAGATAAGCCTAGAGGCATTTTTCCTGGTTATTTGCTCTGTGAAAATGAAAGAGTAAGATATTATTATTCTTTAGCGAGAATGTCTATAGGTTCCAATCATGGATCAGGCCCTCTTGTGCTAGGCTCTGTACATAAGCACAATGAAAAATGGTCCTTGCCACAAGGGGCTTACCATTTAAGCAACGGTAGCATTGTAAAAATGTCGGAAATTTGGTGTAAAAGATATTGGCCCAGATTCTGGTCCCTGCTGGGCGGCAGGGTGTTAGGAGATTTTACACCGCTTTGGAGGTGTAACAATCAGCATATGTGGGTTTATGCTGCCCCTTGTTACAGTCCCTAGAATAGAGGCATGCCAGAGATAAGCCCCTAGGGCTGGTCTAATTTAATTGGCTCTGGAGCTGGTTCAGAACTTCGGAGTTGCAAAGGCAGCAATAAGCTGACCCATCTCAGGCGTGTCTCCACTTAACCTGTTACAGCGGCAGCACTGCAGCTGCGCTGCTGTAGCACTTCAGTGTCCTTCTGCAGCTATGTCTATGCTTAAAATGCTACAGCGGCACCGTGTGGAGGCTCACTACAGCGGCAGGAGGGATTCTTCCATCAGTCTACATAAACCACCTCTTCGAAAGATGGCAGCTCGCATAGGTGCTGACTTTTGTTTTTGTAGGCGAGTGCTTTTAAAGGGGTATGTGTGTCTGGGGTGGTGGACGCTCTGCCAGTTTTGGGGGAAGCTATTTTCAGCATATTTATACACTTCTTTCATATTCTAGTTATTGAATGTGTCTATCATTGGTAGCTTTACTATTTTAATAATGATTAAATTATGAACCACATCATTACATTATCCTGAATTACAGGATATTAAAATAATTGGAATCCCCTACAAACTGTCTTCACTAACATCCCAGTTTAAAGAGACTATGTTTCACTGTAGTTTTCTGGATAAAACTCAGCAATCTTATTTACATCTAGTTCCTTGGTATGGTCTTGCTGCACGTTAAGGACAGCTACATTATTCAGTTGCATCTGTCCCGGGGCATAGCCAGGTGGAGAGAACGGGGGGGGGGGAGCGGGGGGCAGAAAAAAAAAGGTGCCACCTTCTGCGGCACTTTTACTGACGGGGTGGCGCTCCAGGTCTTTGGCGGTACTTCAGCGGTGGGATCGTCACTTGCTCCGCGGGTCTTCGGCAGCAGTTCAGCTTTGAAGCTTCAGTGTCGCTGAAGACACCCGGAGTGAGTGAAGGGCCCACCGCCAAAGTACTGCCGAAGACCCGGAGCGCCGCCCCATCAGTAAAAGCACCGCAGCGTGGCACCTTTTTTTTTTCCGCTCCCAGGTGAGTAAAATTAAAAAGGCACCACTTGTGCTCGGTGTGGGAGCGGCCGCTCCCCTGCTTCCCCTCTAGCTACACTACTGATCTGTCCTATTGATGACTGGAGATAATTTTTAAGTCTTCTGAAGCTGGAGGAGGAGCAGTCTGTGGTTCAGGATGATACAGGCACAGTGAAGATTCTTATAAATTTGCATTTCTCTGGAAGCACAGCGCTTCCAGAAGACTGCAAATGACTCCAAGATCTCTTTCTTGATGGGTAACAGCTAATTTAGGCCCTGTCATTTTATATGTATAATTGGGATTATATTTTGCCATGCAATTCTTTGCATTTACCATTGAATTTCATCTGCCATTTTGTTGCCAAGTCACCCAGTTTTGTGAGATCTCTTTGTAGCTCTTCACAGTCTGCTTTGGACTTAACTACCTTGAGTAATTTTGTCCCATCTGAAAATTTTGCTACCTCACTGTTTACCCTTTTTGCAGATCATTTATGAAATGTTGAACAGCACTGGTCCTAGTACAAGCCCCTAGGGGCCACCACTATTTACTTCTCTCCATTCTGAAAATGGGCCATATATTCCTACCCTTTGTTTCCTATCTTTTGACTGGAGTGCCTGGCAATGCGTTCAGAATCATCTAAGGATCCTTAATTTAATTTAATCACAAGCCTTTTCTTATCTTAATCACCCTGCCTCTGTTTATAAACAAACTCCCTGCCCCAAGGGAAGAAGCTGTTAGCAGCACAGAACTCATCACATTCCACACTCAAGCTCTGGCTCCTCGGTGCTGAACACCATCTATTTTTCTCTTTTTCATGGGTGCTTGAGCCCTGGAGCATCCACAGAGTCGGTGCCTATGGTAGGTAAGTTGATGAAAAAATTCTTCCATTGACGTAGCACTGCCTACACAGGGACTTAGTTTGACTTAACTGTGTGACTCAGGGGCATGCATTTTTTCCAGCCCTGAGCAATGTAGCAGGGTCAACGTAACTTTTTAGAATAGATCTGGCCTCACCAAGCTCCATGTGTGTGTGTTGCATCTCCAGAGGGCTGGAAAATCTGGCCCATAGCGAAGGCTTTTTGTTGTTTTAAACTCCTCTATTTTTTACTCCATTTTATTACACATTCCTTTCCAGATGCTGCCTGTGCTGCTCAGAGCTGCTCTGCTGGCCATGGGGGCCCCTGAACATCAATGATGTCGCTCACCACTCCAGTGTCTCTGCCCCACATTCTCTGAGCAGGTGCTGGTTCCTCTGACGTCCGGCATTCCACTAGGAGTAAAACCACCATCAGAACATGGGCATAGCCATTCAGAGCCAGCATCTCTACTCAGGTACAGATTTCAGAGAGACACTAGTGCTTGAATGCTCCTATATCGATGTACTGGATGCATTTAGAAATACTTTCCATGATTACAGGACATTCTGCAGAGCAAAAGGGAGACACTAATGCAATACTTCAATTTTTAAAAGCTTTTCAATGAAGGCGCCTGAAGCTCTTTTAAAAATTTAAAGCTGTTCAAAACTTTGTTAGTCATTTCCAAAGTTGTTAGTACTTTGAAAAAAAATGTAGTTTATCCATTATTTCTGCTGTCTTGTGAAAAGGCTAGTGTCTCTACAATTAAAAACTACAGAAGAAAATCCATTATATTCCTGATTTTGACTTTACTAGCTTTTCAGAACTGTGTGTGCATATTTGCACACCTAATATGAGCATGCAATTTCTGTTTGCACATGCAATTACAATTAATGTACATGCAAATGTCCAGTGAACATATTGCTTTGTGTGAACCATGATGGATGTAGTTTAAGGTGTCTGCAGCCATGGGAAACCCCCCAAAGGGCGCTGGGTTTAAGCCACAGCTAACAAAATTGGCAACAATAAAATAAGAATAACGATCATTAATAATTACGAGCTCTTACATAGCACTTTACATCGGCATATCTCAAAGCACTTAGCAAACCAAGATATCTTTATACATATTTTATATATGGGGAAACTGAGGCACAGCAAGGTGAATGCAGATAGGATTTAGTATATGGAGTCTGAGTGGCTGGGGAGAATACATGGGTGAGGTTAAGGATATTTCTGCACTCCTTAATTGTACATTTGCACACTGTCCAATGAGTTTAACTTAAAGGAAATTTAATTGAATGCCCTGACTTTCAAAAATTTGTGCTTTTTTCAAAGCTACATTACTTTATTAAGGGGGTTTTGATACATATTTAGGATCTGACCTCCACTTTAATGACATTTTTCATCTGGGAGATTTTAATCGTTGCTTGCATTCATCTTACTCATTTTTTACCTTTGCATTCAGTTTCACCACAGTTGGCAGGAATCTATGGCCCATACGTTGAAGCAGACAAGGGTGTGTACAAACAAATTCCCACTGTAATATAAAAGGTGAATGGAAAGACTTGTACAACTATGATGATGTGCAATGTTTGAGAACAGCTGCCTGCAGTTAAGTAAGAGAAATGCAATGAGAACTTACAGTCTTTTATTTAGTCAAGTAATTCAATATGTCCTGTCTTATTCACTGGCGTGTTAAGAATGCAGAACAACAAACCATTCTCATTTGTTTTCCCTGGTGGGAGGAACTGATAAAAGAAAATCAACCAAAATGACTCGCTACTAGTCGATTGGGCTGTAACCCCTTCCAAAAATCATGTTTTTATAGGAAAGAAAAAATAAGGGCCTGATTCTCTCCCCACCACCCCAGCCTATGTACTCACCCTGCCTGAACTGACAGAGGGGTCAGCTGCCCACACTGCACATTCCTGGTTTCCCAGGACCCTGTGGAAGTCTCCATAGTGGCCTTTGTCTGCATATGGAAAAGGGCAGGTGTGAGGTGTGCATCATGCCCTACCCAGCTTGGCAGGAAAGGCACAGGAATGCTAATGCAGCCTGAAGATGTATTAACTTTCTTGAGGAGCTTCTCCATGCTTGAGGAAGCCTCTGGCAGCATTACGGAGCATGCTGTCAGCAACCCGGAGGTCGGGCCACAGAACTAAGGGCATCTTCCTTGCCTGTTGATTTGATCATAACACTTCCCTCTTTGAATCCCTCCACTCACTTCCCGCTATCGCCTCAGATTTAATCTTTTTGTCACCACCTTCAAAGCTCTACATTACTTTGCCTCTCCCTACTGCACCACTCACACTGAGCTTTGTGTTGCCACCTCTTCTCCACCAAGGCTCAGCCCAGCTGTGTGTTTGTCAGCTTCCCGCACATTAGTGTCTGTGCCTGTTTGGTGAGATGGCCTCTCTGAGCTCACTCAGAAAGCTCCTTATCTTGTCCGCATTTAAATCCCTCCCTTAAAGCCCACTCCTCTGATACCACCCAAAGTGGGTTTAGGTGACTTGTATGAAGACTTCCCTATTCGTTTGCCCCCCCTTAATGTAATCTCTGTCTACTCATCTGTTTGTTCTTAGACTGTGAGCTCCTCAAGACAGGGATCATCCTGTCCTGAATGTATGGAAAGTGCTTAGCACATGATGAGTGTCCCCATAAAGAAATAATCCAATAACAGGCCTCCATGTGGATGGCTCTGTGTGACTGGCCAGATCGCAGCGACTCTGAGCAGATCTCTGGGGAAGTTTTTTATGGGCAGGCGCGGATTTGCCATGAAACAAACCATGTGGTGGCACGGGGCCCCCCGTGACAGGGCCCCCCCCAAATGCAGTACAAATATCTGACAACCTGCCCCTGAGTTCTGGCCGGTGGAGCAGCAGCGCTCAGGCAGGCAGGCTGCCTGCATGCCATGCCCGGTGGCCCCACACCACTACCGGAAGCAGCCGGCTGCTGGCATGTCTCTGTGCGCCCCTGGCAGGGGCGGGGAGGCAGCTCTGTGCACTGCCCCTGTCCCGGGCAGCGTACGGGCAGGGCCGGCTTTAGGCCAATTCCACCAATTCCCCCAAATCGGGCCCCGCGCCTAAGAGGGCCCCGCACCCAGTGAGAATCCCTTCCCTGGCTAGAGGCACCTTTTTAATTTTTACTCACCTGGCGGCGCTCCGGGTCTTCAGCGGCACCTCGGCAACGGGTCCTTCAGTGCCGCCGAAGACCTGGAGTGAGTGAAGGACCCGCCGCTGAAGTGCCACCGAAGACTTGGAGCACCGCCAGGTGAGTACAAGCCCCATGTGTTTTTTTACATATATATATATTTTTTAATAGTCATCTCTGCCGGGGCCCCATCGAAACTGATCGAATTGGGCCCCACGCTTCCTAAAGCCGGCCCTGCGTACGGAGACCTGCTACCCCCCACCCCCCAAGGGGTGTGCAGAGATGCGGCAGCAGCAGGGCTAAGGTGGCTCCCTGCCCGCTCTGCCTCCCTCCCTCTGCACCACTTCTCTCCCAGAAGCGCCCGGCATGTCCCTGCAGCCCTTCCCAAGCACCGACTCTGCAGCTCTCATTGGCCGGGAACTGTGGCCAATGGGAGCTGCGGGGGGGGAGGGCAGCGCCTGTGGTCAGCAGTGCATGGAGACCCCCTGCCTCCCTCACTGCCTAGGAGCCACTGCCAGAGGGGTGTGTGCCAGTCACTTTAGGAGCCGCGCTGCTTGAGGTAAGCACCGCTCCCCTGCCCCCCTCCTGCACCCCAACCCCCTACCCCAGCCCAGAGCCCACACCCCTCACCCAAACTTCCTCCCAGAGCCTGATCCCTCACCCCACCCACATCCAACCCCCCTGCCCCAGCCCAGAGCCTGCACCCCTCACCCCCCCCATACCCCAATCCCCTGCCCCAGCCCAGGGCCCACACCCAGCAACCAAACTCCCTCCCAGAGCCCAACCCCCAGACCACCTCCTTCACCCCAACCCCTGCCTCAATCAAGGTACCTCACTTTATTTTCATTTACTTCCCATTACTTATAATATAGGGGGAGGATGAAGAAAAAGAATGAAAACCGGTGGGGAGATAAGAGAGAATGGTGTGGCTGGGGCAGGCCGCTGGGGTGGGTGGGCCTTGGGGCTTCTATGGCCACAGTGGGGGTGGAAAAGGTGTGGGGCCGGTGGGTTAGCCTTCCCGAAGGGGAGGGTTCACCTGCCACCCATGAATATAAGAGAATATTTGAATTTGATAACTTTGAATTTGTACATGTGAGTATTTACTCCAGAAGCATGATATCGTGCACTGCATTTATCCATTCAGGCAACAAAAGCAATAACCTGGGATGTGTGTGTCCAATCAAAACTAACTGAAGTAGCTCAAAATTTGAATATCACTAAGGGCTGCTCTTCATAGAAAAGTTTTACCAGTAATACAGGTACAATTATACTGGTATAGTTAAACTGATGTAGTTATACTGGTGCAATTATACAGGTAGAGTAAAACCAATATAGTGTAAACCCCTTGCGGACACTATTTCAGTATGAGTGGCATTTTAAAATGAAGTTATTTAACTTAAATCCCTTATCAACATAAACTAAACCAAAAAAAGGCCCTCTTATACCATAATAAGAATATCCACACAGGGGGTTATACCAGTATGACTATAATTGGTTTAAATTCACGCCTTATGTATATTGGTAGAATTTCCTGTGTAGACAAATCCTTACATAGAACTGTGTGCAAAACAATCACAGACCAGAATTAGTCATAGTAAAGTTGAGAATATTGGAAGATATTTATGGGCTCACTGCCAGCTTGACTGACTTACCAGGAATTGAACGTGGGACTTCCAGAACTGTAGTCACTACAGCTTGAGCTAAAGAGCCAGCCTTTGTAGCTGAACAGAATGGGAAGCTAAATTATAGTCAAATAACTTATTTGCTATGAATACTTTGCTTAGCTCTTCTGAGATCCATGTTTATATTATTTTAAAAAAATCTTCATTGCCACTGGAAATGGAAAATAATGTAGCCCTCTAGACTTTTATATCTGGGACAGATCACTAAGCTATTTAACAGAAAATTACAGGGCAGGGTGGTGTAGCTGGACTAGTGATATTGTTGTTAAGTACCAGGATCCCTTGATGCTTCTGACTCTTGGTAACAGTTCCTGCAATCCTTATTTTGAAATTACTCCCACCACAGCATTTTCTTGCTAAATGTAGATCTAAAGCAGTTGTTCTTAACTTGTGGCCTCTGGGTCGCTTGCGACCCAATCAGCACACAGCTGCAGCCCATGTGACATCCTCAGTGCCGTACAGATAGTATATGTATTGTGTGAATGCAGCCCACAAGAACCACCTATCTAAAGTGACATATCGGTTTGTCCTGGATCCATATGCACATATTGACTCTGATATCAATGGGAGTTGCACTATGGATTGAGGCCAGTACGTGGTCCTGAGGTTTAAATGTTAACATTCAATGTTAATGTTTTAGGCTTAAGGGGGACAGAAGGTTAAATAATTAAGCAGGTAGGTTTCTTGCTAGGTTTATATTGTATAATGAGGTTATCTTTTCCCCTATATGGGTGGGCGGTGGGTAAGGGTGCTGCTGCCTGTATTGGATATATAACCGACTAAGTGAAGATTTTGGTCACAGATCTGTGATGAATGAAACCCTTGCCAGTATGATGTATCATTCAAAAAGCACAGCTGGCCCACTCTGTTGTCTCAGCTTGTCAAACATAATTGTTTGGTACTGACTGAAAACATTAAGGTGCAAAACACTAAAGGCTAAATTCTGTTCTGATATGTACATGCAACTTTCCTGCCATCAACAATCCTTCAGTCTCGGTGCCAGTTAAATCCCCCAGGAGAACTGCACACTCGTATTGGAGGGCAGATTTAGCATTAAGTAAAGAGTTCAGTCTCTTCTTTTATCTCATATCTTAAATGACTTTCAGTTAGCAGAGAGGCTACGGTGACATTTCCATGAAGTATTAGGGTCAGAGTCTAGAGACCTGACTCGTGCAAGTAGTTCTATTAGCCTTAATTTTCAAAAGTGACCAGTAAATTATCATTGGGATTGTATGGCAGGGTTTCTTGTTATGCGGGGGTGGGTGGGGTGGAGGGATTAAAATCTCATGCTTCAGAGTTTTAGCTGGTTACCTGCAGGGATCAGGAAGGGATTCCCTCTCCTACCCCCATTTAGTCTGTGGTTTTTTGTTTTTTGTCCCCTTCCACTGAAGCATCAGGGAGGACTGCAGCTGGACATGGGACCCTGGACAGGGTGTGCTCAGGGCTTGGAAGCGGCACTGATCATTCTCTCTCTCTTGGGTGCTTGGCTGGCTGGTTCTTGCTCACATGCTCAGGGTCTAATTGATCACCATAAGTGAGGTTGGGAATTTCCCCCCAGATCAGATTGGCAGTGACTTTGGGTTTTTTTCGCCTTCCTCTGCAGCATGGGGTGCCAGTCATTTAACAGGATAATCTGGATATATCTCACTAAATCAATTCCCTGCCATTGCAGGGGCCTCAGGCATTGGCGCATCTTGGTACCTCGTATTCTACACATGGCACACAATAGTTTAGTCTCCTGTGGGATGTAAAACTTTGGTTGGATTCTGGTTGTTGGGCAGTGTGAGTGGTGACTGGGTAATGCTGATAACCTGTGATATACAGGAGGTCAGATAAAATGTCAGGTGATCCATTCTGGCCTTAAACCCTCTGATTTTAAATTGGGGTGTCAATTTTGAGGGGTCCAACTCTGAGAATCAGGCCCCTTTATGGTGCCATCAGTTTAGTACCTAAAAATGAGGCAATCAAAATCACCAGTCACTTTTGAAAACTTAGCCCTTTCGTTTCCTTGCCTGAGTAAAGACTGAAAGGTCTGACTCTCAGTTTGGTATTAATGTGGATGTAACAAGCAATAGGAAGTATCGCAGGAGTCCAATGATCTTACATAAGGAAATCCACTGTTGCTGTCACGTGTCACCAGTGCTATATTCTTCATCTATTTTACATGGCCTACTTTCTTCACAGTATACATCCTAGCCAACCAAGAATTTTTAAAGCCAAATGTATCTGGTGCCATCACGGTTAAGAACATGACCTGTGTGAAGATAAAGTGTTGCAGGGAAAACCTCCGGTCTAAGAAGATGTTGCTATTTTGATTTGCAAACAGCTGGGAAGTCTAATTCCCTTTGGTAGCTTTAACAACATAATTAACCTTCACTTTAGCCTCTATTATGATATTGCTCCTTGACAAAAGAATGTCATAGCATTCTCTCTCCATTGTTTATGTTAGTTCATTATTGCTAGGAGAGGGATCTTTAGATCATTTGTAGACAGCTCCCAGTACTCCTCTCTAGCCTTCAAAGAATGCTGAGTACGTTGTTCTGATCTATTAAAATTCCATTATCGCCTCTGGGTCACAGCAGTGATTATGTAAACGAACAGATCCCAGTTAGGAGACTCAGGTTTATTTTTAAATGTGGCAGCTAAATCTAATGAATGAACAAACTAAATCTGCCAACATGTCATTTTCGTTAATAACTCTGTATGCTATTAGAACCCTGTCACTGGGGAACTGGATAGCTAACAGGAATAGTGAAGAGATATCAGGCTTTTCTTCTGTAACCCATTGGGCTGATTCCAGTCTGAAAGGGTAGCAACCAAATTTTGTTGCCTTCTGATAGCTGTTTGGTGGTCTCAGTCCCAATTCCCAATTGGTCCCATGAGAACCCTCCCCAACCCACAACTGGGGCTAATTTATGCCTGGCAATCAGAACACTCAGGCTATGGTATTATCCTCTTCCCCAAAGAAGTGGTCCCTCGAGGTCAGGGTTGGTTGACAGGGAAAGGTGCTGAAGCTTGTGGTGTTAAGGCTCATACCTTCTGTGGACATCTAGAGGACTTCAACTTGCAGATGCTGTCAGTTCAGATTCCTCACTGGCCCTAAATTCTTCCCACATGCACAAGTACAAAAAAGAATTTCTCAGCGTATAGATCCTGCAAAACTTCACAGGAAATATCACAAAATAGTGAGATCACATTTGATTCTTTCCCCCTTTTTTCTATCTAAGACCTAATACTGGATATGACTTGAGTGCTTAATCTTATTGTAGAAAAACCCTCAGTTCTCAGGAGTGTCCCACTAATTTCATACTTGCAGATAGGTTGGAGGAGATTAGATAGTTTGGGTGAAATTCACACAAAGCTAATACAAAGTCTATGCACTATGAAACAGGCAGCTTGTGGATGGAGCCAAGAACCCAGCTCAGCTCTTTAGAACGTGAGGTCTCTCTCTGTTTTCCCTACAGGAAATGTTATTAAAGTTTAAAGCATAAGAAGACAATGAATTGCAAGTATTACACTGATCTATTTTATCTGGCTTTGGTATGTGAAAAATACACGTGCAAGTATAGATTACTAAAAGCATGTTTTCATGGTCTGTATTTTGGAGCACACGGAACATTTATAAGATAATTTAAATCATTTATAAATGATAAACCTAAAATAAACAAAATTCAAAATTAAATAATATACAGAGATGATCAGGCATGCCTCGCTAGACTCTTCTCCACAGTATCTTATCCTTTATCATCAACCTTTGCTTAAGGTCTTTTAACTTGTTTTCAATCAGCATGACAGTCTATTTCTGTTAATTTATCAATTATGATTCCATGTGACTCAGCCTTAAATGCTTTGCCAAAATCTAAATATATTACCTCAGCCATCTTCCCTCAGAATTCTGTAATTCTATCAAAAAGAACAGTCATGTTTGTCTTGACAAAGTTTTTCCTGTATAAACTTGCAGGGTGAGATTTTGTGTTGTGCCTCCAAGAAGCACAGCATGGAATTCACAGCTCAGGTGGAGGGAAACTAAGGTGGCTTCAAGCCACGTTTGTGCATTCCCAGTTCTGAGTGGCTCTGGAGTACCTCAGACAGTCCAAAGTTATGGAAGCCTTTCTCAAGCTGCCTATGGATCCCACTGTGGCCCCATCCCTACCCTACCTCTAACATTCCCCTTGTGCCAAGGCTTGCAGTGAGGAGCTCAGAGAGCATTGTAAGCTGAACCTACACAATTCTCTCCTGGCTGGATTGGGGGCCCTCATGTCTCTTTGCTGCTGCTGCTGCAGCAGCATAAAATGGCCATATCAGATGGGAGAATGCCTTCCAGGATGCCTATTGCTCATGGCTCCATTACTCTCTGCCCTCTAGTGTGTTGTCCAGTCTAGTGTAAGCAGAGTCTGAATAAGCTCACCCCTGCAATCTAGCGATGAACTGGGGGAGGGGGAAATTCAGGAGCACATTGTATTTGCATAGAAATGCCTGCTCTGCCTCCACGTTCAGCAGATGGAGCTGCTTTGCCAAAGTGATCAATTTTGGCTGGGTTTGGGTTACAATTCACCCTTGTATTTCATTCGTCCTGAGGGGAACTGTCATGGCGAAGGTACCTCTTAACAAGGCAGACAACATCACCAGGCAACTGGTGAAGAAGTGGATGTTTCTTCCCCAGAGAGCCAGCAATGAACTGGTGTACATCTCGCATAGGCAGGGCAGTGCCAGCGTCCCTCATATGGGTGATCTTTGCGACATTGCAGTGATCACTCACACCTTACGCCTTCTGATATGCCCGGATGCCATGGTTAGGAACATCGTGGACAATGCTATGCAGAATGTCATCAAGAAGCAAATTGCAAAAGGATCTCCTCCAACCAAGATGTCACCACCTACCTGAGCGGCTCCCAGGAAGGTGAATTTGGAAGAGACGGGGGAGACTTTGCTTCGCTTTGGATTCATGCCTGCAATGCTACGTGATGACTGGAGAAGCATACTGGCTGCTGCTGGACATGGTGCAAGAAACACCAGGAGCTGGGAGTCCTAGTGCCACAGGCAGGGGTGGCTCTAGGTATTTTGCCACCCCAAGCACGGCAGGCAGGCTGCCTTTGGTGGCTTGTCTGCAGGAGGTCCCTGGTCCCGCGGATTCGGCGGCATGCCTGCGGGAGGTCCGCCAAATCTGCAGGACCAGCGGACCCTCCGCAGGCATGCCGCCGAAGGCAACCTGCCTGCCGCCCTAGCGGCAACCGGCAGAGCGCCCTCCGTGGCTTGCCGCCCCAGGCACGCGCTTGGCATGCTAGTGCCTGGAGCCGCCCCTGGCCACAGGTGAAGAACATGGAGCACACAATCATCACTCCAAGAGCTAGAACTATGCTGGAGAGGACCTTGAAGGATTCCATCTGCTGGCAGTATGTAGAAAACCTGAAATTGAAGCTGGACCAGGGTGAGGCCTTCAAGGTGACGTGAAAGTGGGACGCCAGCAACCACTTCCTCCCCAGGGACAGCTTCACCTGATTTGCCAACTGAAGGTTCATCCACAGGGCCCAGCTCAACTGTGTCCCACTGAACGGATCCTTCTGCCACTGGAATCGGGACAAGCGGTGCAGGAAGTGTAGATATGCCAAGGAGATGCTACCCCACGTCTTGTGTAGCTGCAAGCCCCATTCCAGAGCCTGGCAGCTGCACCACAATGCCATTCAAGATCACCCAGTCAGAGCCATCTCGTCACCCACAGGGAAGGTGACCGTGACCTCCAGCATCCCCGGAACGGACAGCCAACTGCGACCAGACATCATCATCACCAAGGACCAGAAGAAGACCCTCATGATGTACATCATAGTTCCCTTTGAAAACAGGACCCTGGCTTTCTGTGACACCCAGTCTTGAAAGCTGGAGAAATACTCCCCTCTGGTCGACACCTTGAAAGCTAGGGGTTACCAGGTTCAAACTCACGCACTGATCATTGGAGCCCTGGGCACATGGGACCCCAGTAAGGAGCGACTGTTGCAAGAATGCGGAATCGGTCAGTCCTACGCTTATGGTGTCGGACGCCATCAGATGGTCAAGGGACATCTACCTAGAACAGTGGTTCTCAAAGCTGGTCTGCTGCTTGTTCAGGGAAAGCCCCTGGCGGGCCGGGCTGGGCTGGTTTGTTTACCTGCAGTGTCTGCAGGTTCGGCCAATCGTGGCTCCCACTGGCCACGGTTCGCCGCTGCAGGCCAATGGGGGCTGTGGGAAGCGGCAGCCAGCACATCCCTTGGCCCGCACCGCTTCCCGTAGCCCCTATTGGCCTGGAGCAGTGAACCACTGGCCAGGGGGAGCCACGATTGGCCGAACCTGCGGATGCTGCAGGTAAACAAACCAGCCTGGCCTGCCAGAGGCTTTCCCTGAAAAAGCGGTGGACCAGCTTTGAGAACCACTGACCTAGAACACATCACCAGACATCAACAATACCAGGAGAGATGAGCTGGAGTGCCAGTCAGAAGCGAAATTGGAAAGTAACTGAAATACTTCTCTAATGAATTATATCTACTAAAGAACAAGCTATTCTAAATGCTCAATTACTGAGGGACAGTCTACACTCATTTTTATATTTACATTTTAAAACCAGCTCTCTGTATAACTTTTCATGAGTGATGTATCCGAGTATTCAGATTCTGATATCTAAACTGTATCGTTAAATTTATTCACCTAAATTTGGGTTATTACAGATTATGTACTATATGTATTTTATGACGTTTAAACCAGATTTTGTACTTTTGGATAATCTAAGTGCGACACCCAGATGTACAGACACTCTTTCCTTAACCTGTGTATTATATAAATGTAACATTAGCTTTAATAAAAAAAAATTAAATTTGAAAGCAGGGATAGTGAAATATTATTATCCTTATTGTAGGAGTAAAGGGCAGCAGAACTGTATTTAGCATGTGCTGATTGAGAGGGTCACCTGGAACTGAACCTCACTTGTTAAGCAGGGGTAGGGATGCCAAATCTGTGTGAAAGAAAGGAAAGAAAGAAAGAAAGAAAGAGTAGTGAGTGTTCGTGTTCAGTGTTCCCATGTGGAGGTGTGGATGCTGCTTAAGGTGTCCGAGACATCATTTGACTCTCCCCTTCCTAGTGTTTAAAGACAGAGCTGCTTAGAGTCAATTGAGAAACCATTGTTTCTGTTCAGCAATTGCCAAAGCTGACTCACTGATAAGCAGGTCCAGGGACTAAGCCTTAGACCTGGTGTGGGTACAGCGTTGCAATGAAAGACAATGCAGAAGATGCGCTAGCAGTGAGGTTCCCTACTACGCAGTGCATGACCAAGTGCTGAAATTACTAAGAGCTGGGATATGCAGTGAGACCTCAGAACACAGCACTGCAGAAGTGGCAGTGAGTGGGCAGCAGCAGCAGAGATAACAACAGCTGCAGGGGCAGGCAGTGGCAGAGATAGCAGCAGCAGCAGCAATAATCCAGTTGCAGAGGTATGCAGCAGTTGCAGAAACATTGCTCAATTGCTCAGGGCTGGGAGGTCAATCCACGTCAATGCACCTCTGAACTCTGGGTCTTTGCTGACCCAGAACAACCAACTGTGATTGGGGTGCAGTGGAGGGAAAGGGGAGTGGCATGTTAAAGGGACATTAATTCATCAGACTTTTGCACCACAAGGAGGGAAACTGAGGCAAAGGACCCTGCCCAGTGTACTGTGGGGTGGGTGTTTCCTATGGTTATATGCTTTTGAATCATGGTTGTGGTGTTTTCATAAAGAAATGCTGGGTTGACTTTGCTTTTTAATACAAGTTTTCTTTTGCAGGGGTCGGCACCACCATGTTGAGTGATGGACATGTGACAAAATTACCGTATTTACTGAGGGACATTGGGGGAGGAGGGGTTTGTCATTCAGTGACTTCATTTTTTGAAAAATTACCACGGACCTCAACGTTTTTACCACGGACACTTGTATCCATGTACGGAGACCTTGCTGACCCCTGTTTTTTTGTAATACACAGATTTTATGCTTGAAGCATTGCCTCTTGGAGGTGCACATAGGTGGTCTGTAGTTTTCCCAGATTACTGACTGGGGCTTGAGCTGATTCTATTTTGTATAGTAAAGAGGACCCCCTAGATATGAACCCGGCCCTTCTTGCTGCTGACACCACTTGGTAGAAGTTTTAAATGTCCCAAGCAATGTGGCTTCCATCACTTCTCTAGTAAGGTTTCACTGAGTGAAACACAGGTTGTTTTCCATAATGGGCAGCCTAAATTCTCCCTGTCTTAATTCCATCCTGTTATTCCCATTCATTGCCCACTGATCACCCCAAATACTTCACATTCCTTACTTCTTACACCCTTTAAGTGTTTGCAGACATTATCATTTAATGCCTTGGTTATCTCTTAGTCAAGATATACTGTACATAGTTACCTCCTTAATCATTTTTTAAAAGTCAGTCCTGCCAGACTCTCTTCTTCTGCAATGTTAAGAGGAATAACTAATAATCGTTACCTGTCTTTTAGAAATAGCTATGATAGATCAATAGATGAAACAGAGTGCAGCTTAGTAGTTTGTAAAGCACTTTGAGAAGGAAGAGGCTTAGAAATGCAAAGTATTAATCTCCTACAGAATGCATGGAATGCTACTTCTTCAGCTGTGATTTGATGTAGCAGGGCTTAGTGCTGGCTATACCATATTTTGCTATAATAAATGCACGCCATCAAAAATTGGATCTAAAATATGATTTTTGTACCAAAACAATAAAGATTTAAGAATTTTACAGTTGTTTAACTGACGGAATTATAGTTAAGGAAGTGCAAGAGTTTCTATATGGAGCACTTAGTATATTGCCACCTACTACAATGTATTCAAGTGGCATTTGGCATTACCTAGACCTGTGCCAGTGGTGTCTTTCTGGCTGCAGTCTTCAGTTTTCTCATCCATCCATCTCTGGGTTCTTAGTTGTGCCATTCTCAAAAACAGGTGAAGGAATTTCTTCTTCCCATTTGCCACAGAGGCCAGAGAAGCAGGAACCATCAGAGATCTTCCCTTACACAGAGACAAGGAGAAAGGATCCTGGGAGATTTTTTTCTCTCCTGTTTCCTGTGACCAAAAAGAAGATGGGGTCAAGAGGCAGGAGATTCATATGCTACCAGCTCCTGTTGGTAACCAGTAAACTGGAGAAGGTCCTGAGCCAATACCCTGGGTCCAAACACTTTCTAACTCTCAGCATGTTCAAAATCTGGGTCCATTTTACATTCCCTTCTCTGCATTAAACTGCCAGGAAAGGTTTTGTTATTACAGATGGACACTGACAGATATTATGAGACAGCAATGCAGAGTGTCACAGTGGTTGGTGACAAATAACTTTATAATTCCAATATCAGAGGGGTGGCCGTGTTAGTCTGGATCTTTAAAAAGAGAAATAAGAATTATTAGAACTTATTGATTTTAAAGGAATGTGATGCAAATTAGAACCATTCAATGTGATATTTCAGGAGCTCTGATCAATCAAACAGTATCCACATAAAACTGCTTGTTGGAAATGTCACAAATAATTGTTCAAGAACACTTTGCATCTTGTAAATATATGCATATATTTACTCTTTTATGAGCTGCTCAAAAGTTCCCATTCTTCCATTGAACAGGAACCTATGACCTGTTCATTTGGGAATTAAAATGATTATGATGCTGCCTCTTTGTTCTTAGGGCACATAATCAATACCAGAGCTGCGAAAAGCCCTGGTGATAACCTCTCTTTTGACATCTTGTCAATAATCCTGGCATCATGATCAAAAGGGCTGTAGTAAGACTCATAACCTGCATCAGGAGAATAAGGGTACTAACGGTAGGGTGAAAAATAAAAACTCAGTTAAGTTTTATTGCTGTGAAGTAAGCCAAGGGCAACAGACGGCTTGACAAGAACATGCAAAAAATGTTCAGTTAAAGAGATCTCATAACGGGTATCGCAAACAAGTTATTAATGAGAGAGCTTAAATCATTAGTTACGAAACACTGAGTACTCCTCCCTTGTCAGTTTCAAAGGAAAGTGAGATTTAAATTTTTCAAGCACTTTATCAAATACTTCATCTTAGTCATTTTTCTCATCCATCAAGAATTCCACTGACCATTTTCTGGAAGCCTTAAGGGAATATATAAAGCAAAGTTTAAAAATAGATGATACATGGCTTGTATTTCTATAATGCTACTCAAAGCCAATCATTTCACTCTGCAACGAAGAGTCATCTACCCAGGTGTGCTGAACCTCAGTAACTAGAGATATTTGGATTAAGTCGGGGAAGTAGGGAAGCAAGGATGAAGATACACTTGAAAATCCTTTATGCTGACTATAGTACACACACCCATGTCTGTCTCTGTGACCCATCACGCATCAGTAATAGGAAAACCATTTCTGGTGACCATAAAGGGGTGAAGACCTGGCCCCACTGAAATAAATGGCACTGGACTTCAAAGTACCTGAGGCACACTACAAACAATTCATGAAGGCTCACAACAACTCTATGAAGTAGGGAAGTATCATTAAACCTACTTTACGGATTGGGAAATGGAGATCAGGACATTTTCAAACTTGGATGGCTAAATTTAGACACAAAAATCCATATTCTGAGCACCTATTTTGAAAATATCAGCCTAAGTCCTACGGGCAATATGTGGCGGAGCCACGCATAGAACCTAGATAATTTTATCCCTTTCTTAAGCCGTATGCACCAGGCCAAGACTGGGTCTACTCTACAGAGACTATGCAATCACAGCTCCCTAGTGTAGCTGCAGTGTACAGAGACATAAGGAGGAGTTCTGTCAATATTGGAACACCATCTCCCTGAATCATGTTAGCTACGCTGACAGAAACTCTCTTCTTTTGGCATAGCTGTGTCTACACTGGGGAGTTTGTCAGTAGAGCCACTGTGGGGGAAAGGGGCTGGGAGGGTGAACAGTCCTCCTCCCCCTAAGGTTCTAGCACTCGCTCAAAGTGCCAGAAAAAAATATTATCTGGTTACTAAATCACTTAATTGCGCATAATCACTTATGTGCAATTAAGTGATTCGTGCTGGTTTTGTGACAAATAGGAAAAGTGTGATTTTTGCCTGAAGTTAATGGCATTACTGGAGAATTAGTAGAATTCAACAGAAATTTCTTGTCAAATTCTAAGTGTATCAGATTAAAATGCTGTTTGTAGTCACCTGCTTTTCTGCACAGAAAGCAAAAAGTTTGTCTGCATTTATTGATGACAGCAAACTGATTTTCTGAACGTGATTGAAAACAATGAGATTTTTCAACTTTTTGTTTGTAATTCTGCTTTTTTGCAGGAGGGTCTGCACAAGAAGCTGCAGTTTTGCTAAACTTTGCATGAATTCCAACTACAAACATCCATTGTTTCTAGCTTATTAAGCAACAACTTGTAAAAGCTTTCTACTAACAACTGTGCGGCAAGGAAGAGGCCAGATAACTGAGTGATTAAAAAAATAGTTTGACACTCATATGAAGTAGCAAGTGACACATCAGCACAACTCCGAGTCATTATATCTATGACATCAGGAGAATTGTGTGTGGAGTCAAGGAGAACATTGCTTTGGCTACAATGGGTGTCAGCCACATCAAGACCTTCTGTGAGCCAAAAGTGGCTCGTGGCTTGCCTGTTCAACAACACTGTTTTAGACAGACATTCAGACATGGATGTTGGAAGAAAGAGAGGTGTTCAGTGCATTCTGGACTGTTATTTTCATAAGAAAACATGAACTGAGAATGTGACAAGTGAAAATAAACTGCCCCTGCAAGATTCCATGGCAGCTGAGAAAGAAATGCAGTTAACTGAACACTAACCTCAGTCCCAAGATTCAAAATTTACTTCAAGCATTTCTGATAACAAAATAAAAAAAAAAAATCTGTGTCGTACTATCTCCTGTTAGTGACCTAAGTAAAACAAAAAAGTGACAATCCTGTTCAACCAAAGCTAAATACCTACTCTGCTGATAAAAAGAGGATAGATTCTCAGAGAACTACTACAAAGGTCACACATGGATTGAATATTCTGTTAATGAAAATGCGGTTTATTGCTTCGTTTGCGGACGCTTTTCAGGCAATTCCTTGCAAAAGGGTGAAAGGAATGGGAAACAAGTATTTATTGATGTTGTTTTTTCTAAGTGGAAAGACTAGAATCAGGGGCGGCCCTAGACATTTCGCTGCCCCAAGCACGGCGGCGTGCCGCGGGGGGTGCTCTGCCGGTCGCTGGGAGGGAGGCAGGCGGCTCCAGTGGACCTCCCACAGGCGTGCCTGCGGAGGGTCCACTGGTGCCACGGTCCGCTGGTCCCGTGGCTTTGGTGGACGTCCCGCAGGCGTGCCTGCGGGAGGTCCACCGAAGCCGCGGGACCAGTGGACCCGCCGCAGGCATCCCTGCGGGAGGTCCACTGGAGCCGCCTGCCGCCCTCCCGGCGACCAGCAGAGCGTCCCCCGCAGCATGCCGCCTCAGCACGCGCTTGGCGTGCTGGGGCCTGGAGCCGCCCCTGACTAGAATACTCTTTTTCGTAGCATGCAGAAAGTGCACAGCACAAATGCTCGACTGTCTTGTGGAAGGAATTTCATGAGATTCTAGAAAAAGAAAAAGCCTATTTCTTCAAAAAATCCAACAACTAGATAGATAGAATAGGAGTAATTTGAAGTCTCTTCTATGAATAACCAGTTTTCTTGGGGCAGGTCTACATTTAAAATGCTGCATTGGCCTGCTGTAATGCTTTAATGAAGGTGCTATACACTGACAGGAGAGAGCTCTCCCATCAGTGTAGTTAATCCACCTCCTTGAGAGGCAGTAGCTATGTTGACTACAGAAGTAATTCCCTGACATAGCACTGTCTACGTCGGGGGTTAGGTTGGTGTAACTACATCGTTCAAGGGATGTGGATTTTTCACACCCCTGAGTGAAGTAGTTATACCAATGTAAGTCTGTAGTGTAGACTTTCTGCAGACATAATGAATCCAAAGGATCAGGAAATAAAGGAAACTTCATTGGGTTCCTTGAGATGTTATCAGAGACAGATGCAAACCTACATTCAATTATGGTCATTACTTATCTCATGAATATCAAAAAGATCTAACTTGCGGCTTTGGTAAATTGTGGAGAGAAATCAATATTACCTGAGATTGAAGAAGTCAAGGTTTTTGCTGTTTTAATTGTTAAGACTAAAGACATTTCTAAGAAGGAGCAGCTTTCTCTAATTATTCGATACCGTCATGAATGCTTTGTAAAAGAAAGCACTTTTGGTACTTAACACATGCTTAAACATGGTGCTGATTCTTTGACAAACTGTATATATATATATATGACCAAACATTCAGTATGAGACTTGATTGGCAAGTTTGTGGGGGACAATACTATGACAATGCAAGTGTAATGAATGGGTGAGCTAATGGTGTTCAAGCAAGAATAAAATAAAAGGCATCTCATGCTGTGTTCATTCACTGCCATATCCACAAGCTAAACCTTGTTTTAGTCCACACTATCTCAGATACGCCTGAACTTTCAGAATTCTTTACGACTGTACAAGTTTTGCACAGCTTCATGGTCAAAAACAATAGCAGATATGAGTTAATTGTTCAAACTCAAAAACATCTCCAGAAGAAAGTTATTCGGCTAGTGTGAATGACAGCTACCAGGTGGCTTTATTGGTACTGAGTAGTAAATACTATAAAACTATATTATGAAGCCATTCTTGCTATACCAGAAGCAGTCAGTACAGATCATTCAGAAGTTTCAGCTGAGGTAACTGGATTTAAAACTAAGCTAGTCTACTTCTTTTTTATTGTATATATTTATCTTGGAAAAAATACTCAGTGTGATGAGTGGGTAATTAGAGCAACTTCAAAAAAGTGGACTTGTTTTACTATTTGTTACACACTTGATCAAAGGAATGTGAAAAAAACTAGAATCAGCAAGATGTGATGCAGAGTAGGGAAAAACAGCTGAGAATGCAAAAGAATTTGCTGTTGATTTTGGCTTTGAATTGGATTATGGGAATTGTGGTCTAATTCAGAAAGTTTCATGTTGACTATCTGTTCAACAGTACCACTGGACAGAAGAATATTGGTGAAACGAGTCTCAGTGATAGATTTTGAAGAACTTATTTTGATGTTCTTGACCATTTCATTCCTGAGTTCAACAGGTGTTGTATGGACAATCAACAGTTGCTGAAACCTGTGGAGGATTTGATGCATATGCCTTAAACTTCATGGGTTTCAAGAAATAGGAAGATTTTTCACATTTACAATTGACTCATCAATGAAATACTTTTGAGATTGCTAATCTTACTGGCAAAAATGTACATGGCATCAACTGAGAAGGAGAAAAAGAGTAAAGATATTATTTATTTATATAGCAAGTTTAAAACACTGCATAATCCAAAGTATTGAAACTGCTACAGATCACTCTCATACTGCCCATTACTTAAACTTCAAATAACCATTTTTTGTGTGTGCTGAAAAGAATCAAAACTTACATCCGATCAATGTGTGGCTGAGCCATCCAATGCTTATAGCGGTGGAACAGAAAATGGTAAAATCCTTCAACCTTGACAACTTAGGCCATGTCTACACTACCACTTATGTCAGCAAAATTTATGTCACTCAGGGGTGTGAAAAAACACCCCTCCGAGCAACCAAAATGTTGCTGGCATAAGCGGTAATGTGCACAGCACTATGTCGGCAGAGCTTGTCCCAACGACATCGCTACCGCCACTTGTTGGCGATGGTTTAATTATGTTGATGGAAGAGTTCTCTCCCATCTGCATAGAGCAGATACATGAGAGATCTTACAGTGGCACAGCTGCATCAGTAGACCTGTGTCACTGTAAGGTCTCCCAAATAGACAATGGATGATTTCAGTAGACTGCATGATTGTCACTACCCTTTGTTTGATAGAATTATATATATTATATGTAAGCTAGCTAGTCTGAAGTACTATGTAGAAATGTATCAAAAATTGTCCCTAAAGTTATTTTTTATTGTATATTTAAATTCTGATCGGAAACAATTGCCCTCCCCAAGAAATATCTGAATTGGTGCCACTGGGTTTTTTCAGCATAGTTATGTTATCACTAGGTGTGTTTTTTCCAGACCCCTGATCCCTAAGTATTCTGGTGTAAATTTTAAGTGTAACCCAGGCCCAAATCTCCATTCCTCAAACAGTACAAATAGTTCTGGACATAAGCCTTCCATTGTTTCACAAAGATCAAATGTTTATCTCGAGTAAATTGATTGCCAATTAAAGCTATGTCTGCACTGCAAGAAGAGGTCGTGAGTTAGCTAATTCAAGACAGCTGTATCAGTTTCAAAACACACTTTTTCTGCAGTGAAGACAAAGTCTAATTTGTGGTTCTTTACATGTTTATGAAGACAGAGCCCTGGTCTACACTACAGGGTTAGATCGAATTTAGCTGCATTAGGCTGATTTTATAATGAATGCATCTACACAAGCAACCCCATTCCGTCGACCTAAAGAACTCTTAAAATTGACTTCTGTACTCCTCCCCAGAAAGGGGAGTAGCCCTAAAATCGACATTGCTGCAGACACAAATCAATGTTATTGGAGCTATCCCAGAGTGCTCCAATGTGACTGCTCTGAACAGCACTTTCAACTCTGATGCACTAGCCAGGTAGACAGGAAAAGCCCTGGGAACTTTTGAATTTCATTTCCTGTTTGGTCAGCGTTCTGAGCTCAGCAGCACAGATGACCATGCAGTCCCCCCAGAATCACAAATGAGCTCCAGCATACAGCGAACAGGAGACACTGGATCTGATTGCTGTATGGGAAGAAGAATCTGTGAAAGCAGAACTCTGATAAAAAAGAAGAAATGCTAATATATAATGCCAAAATCGCACAGGGCATGATGGACAGAAGCTACAACAGGGACACACAGCAGTACCGCGTGAAAGTCAAGGAGATCAGGCAAGCCTACCAAAAGACAAAGGAGGCAAATAGTCACTCTGGGTCAGAGCCCCATACGTGCCGCTGTTTTGATCAGCTGCATGGCATTCTAGGGGGGATCTTACCACTACTCCACCACTGTCCATGGACACCTGCAAGGGGGAATCTCATGCAATACGGAGGAGAATTTTGTGGATGAGGAAGAGGAGGAGGAGAAGGAGAATGTGCAGCAGACAAGCGGTGAATCTGTACTCCTCAGCAGCCAGGACCTTTTCATCACCCTGGAGCCAATACCCTCCCTGAATGCAGAGAAGGCACCTCTGGTGAGTGCACCTTCGTAACTACAAGTACAGGGTTTAAAAGCAATAGTATTTAATGTTTGATTTGCCCTGAAGACTTGGACTGCATTTGCAGCCAGTACAGCTACCGGAAAAGTCTGTTAATGTGTCTGGGGATGGAGCAGGAATCCTCCAGGGACATCTTCATGAAGCTCTCCTGGAGGTACTCTGAAAGCCTTTACAGAAGGTTTCTGGGGAGGGCTGCCTTATTCATCCTCCATGATAGGACACTACCACACCAAGCCAGTAGCAAGTAGTCCGAAATCATTGCAGTACAAAGCATGGCAGCGAATGGTCCTGGGTTCTGGTCGCATTCAAGCAACATTCGGTCTATATCTTTCTGTGTTAGCCTCAGGAGAGTGATATCATTCATGGTCACCTGGTTGAAATAGGGGAATTTTTGTAAGGGAACAGTAAAAGAACCCCATTCATACTGGGCTGTTTGTGCTTGGCTAAAAGGAATCATACTTCAGAATAGCCACGCGGCAAGGGGAGGGGTGAAGGGATCATCCCAAATAGATACACAGCGGCGTGAGGGGAGGTGTGTGCTGCACATCCACCTAAAAACCGCAGCCCCTCCTTTTAAATGGCAAACCCAACTGGCATTGCTTGCTATGGGAAAGGAGGGTGCTGCAGTCAGGACTGTCCATAGCTGTTCTGTATCATCTTAAATTTTACTCTCCCTTTTTATCCCCCCTCAGGTGCAAATGTTTCTGTGCTCCCGCTATAATCTCCATCCCTGAGGTTATCGCAGATTAAAAAGCGAAAAAACCACACTCACGATGACATGTTTTCTGAGCTCATGCAGTCCTCCCGCACTGGTAGGGCACAGCTGAATGCATGGAGGCATTCAGTGGCAAAGTCCAGGAAAGCATTAAGTGAGCATGATGAGAAGAGCCAGGATGCAATACTGGGGCTAATGGGGGAGCAAACGGACATGCTCAGGTGTCTGGTGGAGCTGCAGGAAAGCCAACAAAAGCAGTTTTGATTTGTAGTGTGTCTACAATAAGCAATGTGGCCTTGTCCTTTCCTCCTCCCCTCTCCCCCACCCCACTCTACCCTACCCTATCCCACCCGGGCTACCTTATCAGTTATCTCACTTTTTAAAAAAATTAATAAAGAAAGAATGCATGATTTCAAAACAATAGTGACTTTATTTCCGTTGCCAGCTGTGATCATAGTGGGGAGGGTGGTTGGCTTACAGGGAATTAAAATCAACAAAGAAGGCAGGTTTGCATCAAGGAGAAACACACACAACTGTCACATGGTAGCCTGGCCAGTCATGAAACTGGTTTTCAAAGCCTCTCTGATGTGCAGCGCACCTTGCTGTGCTCTTCTAATCACCCTGCTGTCTGGCTGTTCAAAATTGACAGCCAGGCGATTTGCCTCAACCTCCCACCCCACCATAAACATCTCCCCCTTACTCTCACAGATGTTATAGAGCACACAGCAAGCAGTAATAACAATGGGAATATTGTTTGCGCTGAGGTCTAACCTAGTCAGCAAACAGCACCAGCGAGCTTTTAAACATCCAAAGGCACATTCTACCACCATTCTGCACTTACTCAGCCTATAGTTGAACTGCTCCTTACTACTGTCCAAGCTGCCTTCATGAGCCATGGGAGCAAGGGGTAGGCTGGGTCTCCAAGGATAACTACTGGCATTTCAACATCCCAACAGTAATTTTCTGGTCTGGGAAGTAAGTCCCTTCTTGCAGCCCGGAGTTCCTAAAGATGCAAGCCATCCCATGCTGATGTCGGTGAAACGTCCTTTGTGATCCACCAGTGCTTGCAGCACCATTGAGAAGTACCCCTTGTGGTTTATGTACTGGTTGGCAAGGTGGTCCGGTGCCAAGATAGGGATATGCGTTCCGTCTATCACCCCACTACAGTTAGGGAACCCCATTGCAGCAAAGCCATCCACTATGACCTGCACATTTCCAAGAGTCACTACCCTTGATAGCAGAACGTCAGTGATTGCATTGGCTACTTGAATCACAGCAGTCCCCACAGTAGATTTGCCCACTCCAAATTGATTCCCGACTGATCGGTAGCAGTCAGGCATTGCAAGCTTCCACAGGGCTATTGCCACTCGCTTCTCAACTGGCAGGGCAGCTCTCATCTTTGTATTTCTGTGCTTCAGGATGGGGGAAAGCAACTCACAGAGTTCCAGGAAAGTGGCCTTATGCATGCAAAAGTTTCACAGCCACTGGGAGTCATCCCATACCTGCAACACTATACGGTCCCACCAGTCTGTGCTTGTTTGCTGTGTCCAGAATGGCGTTCCACTGTATCAACCAGCCCCACTGCCGCCATGATGTGCCAATTGCCACATCCCATGCATTTGGGAACATCTGTGTCCATGTCCTCCTCACAATCGTCCTTGTGCTGCCATCTCTTAGCCAGGTTCTGCACATACTGCAGTATAATGCGTGAGGTGTTTACAATGCTGGCAACAGCAGTGGTGAGCTGAGCGGGCTCCATGCTTGCCGTGCTATGGCGTCTGCACGGGTAACCCAGGAAAAAAACTTGAAATTATTGTCAGCAGTTGCTTTCATGGAGGGAGGGAACACTGACGACATGTACTCAAAACCACCCGTGACAATGTTTTTGCCCCATCAGGCATTGGGAGCTTAACCCAGAATTCCAATGGGCAGTGGAGACTGCGGGAACTGTGGGATAGCTTCCCATAGTGCACCGCTCCGTGAATCGATGCTAGCCATGGTAGTGAGGACACACTCCGCTGACTTAATGCGCTTAGTGGGGACATATACAATTGACTATAAAAATCGATGTCTAAAAATCGACTTCTATAAAATCGATCTAATTTCATAGTGTAGACATACCCTAAGTGAGGATACTCCCCACATGTTTGTGCCAGGATGCAAACATTTGTTCTTTATCTTAAACTGATTCTTAGGGTAAAGGATATGTGTCTGTAGCTGGGACCAAGAATGTGGGACATGTCCACCCTACCCTTTATGAATGTATTAAGTAAAGATAAAAAAATCTAGTGTTGACAGACCCCAAAAGGTGATAATACAAACCCAAACCTGCAAACACGCTCACACCCAAGTACCATAATTCAAATGATCAGTGCCATTAAAGTCAATGTATCTACTCACCATGAATAAAGTGCTTGGAGGATCCAGTCCAGGATCTCAGATGTGTGAACTATGATATAGCTAGCAATGAGAGGAAAGGCAAAAACAAAGTTTCTAAAATATTTTAAAAATCAGTTTTAAATGATGCTGTTTTTATTCACATAGGAAAAGGCTGGTGTTTTGTTTTGTGGTGTGACTGCCATAATGCTTTAGGTATTTCTCTGTTTCAACAAAGTACTTGAAAGGCACATTAATTTGCCAAACAGAAATCACATTAAAAAAATGAAATGGAAGAAACAAAACAAATATTTCTTGACAGCATCAGTGACTGACTATCTCGTATGGTATCTGTTTGTATTTTTGCCTCTGGGAGATAGAAACTGAGCTCTTTGTCATAAAGTACAGAGAGATAATTATTGTTCAATGTAGGGATGATTTGGGGCTGGAATAAAACCCTAAAAAAGTTGATACACAACTGGAGTAAAACCCTAAAGCTCTTTAAAAGGTCTCACATTTTGTATATCTATTCTGTCCTAAAAACATTGAAATATCATCCTCACCAGCAATATAGAATCAAATAATGAATAATAATATTGGCAAAACATTTTTAAAAATAGCTGCTTAATTCTAGGCTCCATACTTAGTCATATAAATAAAGGATCAAATTTGCAAAAATGCTGAATGCCTTCAATTCCCATTGACTTCAGTGCATGCTACTGGGTGCTCAGAACTTTTGAAAAGGTGACCACTTATTTAAGTGACTCAATATGGATGTAAAGTATCAGAGGGGTAGCCGTATTAGTCTGAATCTGTAAAAGCAGCAAAGAGTCCCGTGGCACCTTATAGACTAACAGATGTATTGGAGCATGAGCTTTTGTGGGTGAATACCCATGCATCCGACGAAGTGGGTATTCACCCACGAAAGCTCATGCTCCAATACGTCTGTTAGTCTTTAAGGTGCCACAGGACTCTTTGCTGCTAATATGGATGTAGAAGTCTAACATTAAGCAACTGGTTTTGAAAATCTTGGCCAACAGCCATAATCTAAGTGTGCAAGTTCTTTATCTGCTACCCACTTTTCATGAGTCCCTTATTAACATAAGCAACTGACACACCATTCCCAGCTGTGCCATTTGCAGAAGGCAAGACTTTTGGGTTGCTGTTACAGTGACAGATAATTCAACATTGCTTGATCTTTCAGCTGTTTGTGGACCTACATATGCCTCCTTTCCACATAAACCCATTTTTCTTCCTGTAGGCTATGTAATTTGTATAGTGTATATTTTAGGTGTTGGGATATGTGAAAATATGCCTGCTTGTCTGGCACGGAGGGAGAACAGCCAGGTGAAAAGCTGAGCCAGCGACCTGATCAGGTGAATAACTGGGTCAGCAGTTCAATCAGATGAATATCTTGGTCAGCAACCTGATCAGGTGAACAACTGAGTTTGCAAACTAATCTTAGAATTAGGTAGAAAAGTGTTTATACAGTATAGAATAAATAACTTTGGGACAATGCATTTAAGGCAAGCACCTAAATGTGGGGGTGTGCTTGCATTTAACCCTATGCTGTGGCCTGTTTTGGTGGACTGATCACTTACTGAAGTGGCAAATAAACGACATCCTTCTTCAGCTCAGAGGTCTGTTTCTGAACCCTGTGCATTCTGGGCAGTGGGAAAAAGAACCAGTCAACACTCCTACGTTTTCCTGTTGTGGATATTTTGCATACCACATACAGATTCACTGAGTTAGCAGAAAGGCTGTAGATCGCAAAGCCACGAGTCCCATATCAATTTAAGCTTCTTTCAGTATTAATTTGCTTGCGTTCCTCATTTTGGGTCTGTGTCTCTGGTTTGCTCCTGGGAAGTCTGAAATGTGTAATGTGTAATGACTCCCAAAGGGAGTCATTATAATAATGGAATTTTGCCAAAGTAAGGACATCAAGATTTAGCCCAAATGTAGCTTACTGTGTACAAGTGAATGTTTTTAAAATCAAGTTCAATTTTGGGGAGAAATAATATAAATTATAGGTGAGAATAGATTCTTGATTTTTTTTTGTTGGGTAGAGCATATAATAAACTGGATCCTTAATACAATTCCCATCGCTCCAAGCTGAAGCATCTGCCTTCTAAGATATTCCTGTTCCAAATAAGGATTTTGAACCAGGGATAAAATATTTAAAGGGAGGGAAAGAGATTAAGAGAAATTTAGAAGATGAAATATATTTAAATGAAAACAAGTTGGAAAATCCACCTGTTAGCTGTGAACTGCTTCCTTCGAAGGAAAGGCTCAAATCACTAAACTCAATTTATACTGGGAAGTCACAGGGCACAGCCAGACTCAATTAAAGCTTACTAGAAAGTGACAACTTCTATTTTGAACAGCTCTCTGCAACTCATAGATTAGCTATCATTGGCCTTGGGAGATTCTATTGTGTATGAAAAGCTGCTGCTTACATAGACCTAAAATTATGAGAGCTATCAGGTATTCCAGCATAATTATATTTTCAATTGACTGTACCTAAAAAGATAAACACCTGGTGTTCAGCCATAGCTCTCATTAGAATAATCAGGATAGTATTTCTGTTACTATATACGATGAAAACTACATGTTGTCATCCACTGCAAAATATGTAGAATTAATGTAACAGGCAGAGCTAGGCAAATAGTACCAAAATAGTTTTGTGAACAGTTTCATAAGCAAATGTGAGTTTTCTATGCTGTTAATCACAGGGATGTCCTATTAGTGGGTTGCACGTATGCAGTATCTGCTGGTTTATTCCTAGAAACTGTTGTGAATCCAGAAAGTTTCACAAAGCTGAGCACGAACTATTACTCCTCTGAATAGCTGCACAGTAAAGTGAATTATTTGCTATTGAGCATAATCCCTGTTTAAAAAGTAGAAGACATCCTATAGTATAGTGCCCATCTATAAAAAGGGAAATAAAAACAACCCAGGAAACTACAGATCAGTTAGTTTAACTTCTGTGCCAGGGAAGATAATGGAGCAAGAAATTAAGGAAATCATCTGCAAACACTTGGAAGGTGGTAAGGTGATAGGGAATAGCCAGCATGGATTTGTAAAGAACAAATCGTGTCAAACCAATCTGATAGCTTTCTTTGATAGGATAACGAGTCTTGTGGATAAGGGAGAAGCGGTGGATGTGGTATACCTAGACTTTAGTAAGGCATTTGATATGGTCTCGCATGATATTCTTATCAATAAACTAGGCAAATACAATTTAGATGGGGCTACTATAAGGTGGGTGCATAACTGGCTGGATAACTGTACTCAGAGAGTAGTTATTAATGGTTCCCAATCCTGCTGGAAAGGTATAACAAGTGGGGTTCCGCAGGAGTCTGTTTTGGGACCGGCTCTGTTCAATATCTTCATCAACGACTTAGATGTTGGCATAGAAAGTACGCTTATTAAGTTTGCAGATGATACCAAACTGGGAGGGATTGCAACTGCTTTGGAGGACAGGGTCATAATTCAAAATGATCTGGACAAATTGGAGAAATGGTCTGAGGTAAACAGGATGAAGTTTAATAAAGACAAATGCAAAGTGCTCCACTTAGGAAGGAACAATCAGTTTCACACATACAGAATGGGAAGAGACTGTCTAGGGAGGAGTATGGCAGAAAGGGATCTAGGGGTCATAGTGGACCACAAGCTAAATATGAGTCAACAGTGTGATACTGTTGCAAAAAAAGCAAACGTGATTCTGGGATGCATTAACAGGTGTGTTGTGAGCAAGACACGAGAAGTCATTCTTCCGCTCTACTCTGCGCTGGTTAGGCCTCAACTGGAGTATTGTGTCCAGTTCTGGGCACCGCATTTCAAGAAAGATGTGGAGAAATTGGAGAGGGTCCAGAGAAGAGCAACAAGAATGATTAAAGGTCTTGAGAACATGACCTACGAAGGAAGGCTGAAAGAATTGGGTTTGTTTAGTTTGGAAAAGAGAAGACTGAGAGGGGACATGATAGCAGTTTTCAGGTATCTAAAAGGGTGTCATAAGGAGGAAGGAGAGAACTTGTTCACCTTAGTCTCTAATGATAGAACAAGAAGCAATGGTCTTAAACTGCAGCAAGGGAGATTTAGGTTGGACATTAGGAAAAAGTTCCTAACTGTCAGGATAGTTAAACACTGGAATAAATTGCCTAGGGAGGTTGTGGAATCTCCATCTCTGGAGATATTTAAGAGTAGGTTAGATAAATGTCTATCAGGGATGGTCTAGACAGTATTTGGTCCTGCCATGAGGGCAGGGGACTGGACTCGATGACCTCTCGAGGTCCCTTCCAGTCCTAGAGTCTATGAATCTATGAATCCCTGTGGCTCAGGGGTCCAATCATAGACCAAGAACAACAAGCAGCCAATAAATAAAGTGAATACTTGGTTGTACAAACCATTTGGAAAGTAGTTTCAAAAAAGTACCATGGTAGAAATCAGGATCCATTTGTCAATGATTTATGAGCAGGAAAAAAATTAACTGAGGGCCAGTGCCGGGTTTACAATGGCACCAGTGACTCCATAGAGCCGGGCCCATGCTCAGAAGGGGCCCCGGCCTACTCCACTTGCACTGCGCCCCAAGACCCCGTTCCTCCCCTGACCCACCATTTGCTCCTCTTGGCCTGCCCACCGGCTTGCTGAGGGCTCCTCTACGCCCCCATCAGGACCCCAGTGCACCTCTGGCTCCAGGCCTGTGGGGCCCCGCCTGGCCCCCCAGAGCTGAGCTGCCTGGGACTGGTACAGAAGCCTGGCCAGTCTCAGCCTGGTGGCGGAGGGGGGAGGGACGACAGTGTGGTGGGCTTGGCTGGGCCCCTCCAGGCAAGTGCGTCGTGAGGGACCCCAGCTGGGGCAGGCCTTGGCCTGGTTGATCGCACCACTCCTGAAAGAACAGAGCAATTCCTGGCCCCGGGACCAGCCCTGGTTGCACTGCTGGCTCAGCCCAGCAGACACAGTCACCTCCCAGCAGAGCTGGTGAGTGCAGCTGGGAGGCAGGGCATGGGGGAGTGGGTCTCTGAGGAGTCTGGGGGGGGTGCTGGGCTGTGAGGGGGCAGGGAAGATGTGTGTTTTGGGGCAAAAGAGAGTGGGGCTTCTGTGAGAGGTGCTGGGCCGTTATGGTGGGGCTGTGGGCAGGGGAGTGCTGGGCACGGGTGGTGTTGTGCAGGGCGCTGTGTATTTTTGGGGGAGGTTGAGGGGGGGACACTGGGAACAGTAGGTCTGGCGGACTCTGGTCATAGGGAGTTGGGGAGGTGTTGGGCAGGGGGATCTGTGGCATGGCATGGGCCCCCCCCGAGGGGAAGGGACAGGCTGGCATCACAGGGCCACTGTTCGTCTGGGAACTGCCGGTTTGTAAAAAGTGCCCTCACAGTGGGGTGGGCAGAGTGGGGCTGCCCCTGCCATGCCATGCCCCTGGCTGGCCCCTCGGTCTGGGGACTGACCTCCCCACACCATGCTCCATTGCCTCAATGGGGGCCCTGTCATAGGTTTATTCCCCACTTTGAACTTTAGCATCCAAAAGATGGGGACCTGCATGGATCCTTCTAAGCTTAAATCCTAGCTTAGATCTGGTACTGCTGCCACCAGCCAGAGATTAGTGTCTGGCACACTCTCTGTTCCCCGAAAACTTTCCCTGGGGAACACAGATCCAAACTCCTTGGATCTTAACACAAAGGGAAATAAACCATTCCCCCACCTTTCTCCCTCCCTTAGTTGTTGGGAGATATTACCTTGATTCAACTCCTTGAATCTAAACAAAGAAGGATTCACCTCCCCCCCTCCTTTCTTCCCCCCACCTATCCCTGGTGAGTCAGACTAATCCCCTGGGGTCTCAAACAAGGGAAAAATCAAACAGGTTCTTAAAAAGAAAAGCTTTTAATTAAAGAAAAAAAAGAAAAGGTTAAATTTAACTCTGTAAAATCCGGATGGACGTTTACAGGGTACAGCTTATGAAACTAGAGAGCTAGCAATAGTACAAATACAGCAAAGAGGTAAAATATTGTTCCAGCAACACACATTTGCAAATATAGAAATCAATCAGAAGACTAATCCGCCTTTCTAATACTCACTATACTGAATAGAAGAGAATATTTCAGGAAGCTTGGAGAGCCTGGATATAAGTCTGGCCCCTCTTAGATCCAAAGAGAGAACACCCCCCAAAACAAAGAACACAAACAAAGACTTCCCTCCACCAAGGTTTGAAAGTATCTTGTCCCCTGATTGGTCCTCTGGTCAGGTGTTTGCCAGGTTCACTGAGCTTGTTAACCCTTTACAGGTAAAAGAGACCTTAACCCTTAACTATCTGTTTATGACACGGCCCACAGATATGTTTGGCGCCAGGCCCACAGAAGGTTAATCCGGCTCTGCTGAGGGCCTGATTGTGGCTGACCATTACTCTGGTGTGCAAAGGAGCGGAGGCTGATAACAGCCTTCCCTGCCTTGCATGGCTTACATAAGGGACAGTCACTGTTGCAGAAGGGAAGGAGAATACCTCAAAATAAATGATTCTGGATGCTTTTGTCTGCCCCACGGAGCCATCTGCCACCTGGAGATTGCTAGAGTCCAGTGCACTCTAGCGGTGTCCTCATCCCAGCCCTCTAGCACACCCATGATGCTGGGAGCTTCAGGAAAGTGTGGTGTGGGAGCAGACTAGGGATGTCCCTACACCAGGGGAATACCCAACTGGGGAGATCCAGCTTAGCTTTCTAGCCCCTTTGCTAGGAGCTGTAAAGGAGCCAGATGTCTAAGAGAGAAACTGGCCCAATGTCTTCAAATGTGCCACTATAAGAAAGGAAACACACTATGAATACTCCAGAGCACAGGAGAAACCATCTTCCCAGCTATCTTGGCTAGAGTCCTTTCTTGTGAACTGCCTAGCTGGTCTCTGACCTCCTTGGATTCCATCCAAGCAAGGTCAATAGATGATATGGCTCCTAACAAGCCCCAACTGCCAGTCAAACCCAGGCATTGAACCCCTCTTTCAAGTAGGGATTTTGCAGGTTGCAACAGGTGTACCAGTCCCTGAAGGTTCAGCCCTTGTCCGCTGCCACAGCCTATATTTCTGTATTCAGGAGTCAGACCAGTGGACCACTACTTGACAAAGTGAGGATATGTCTGCCTATGGTCAGTATAGCTGCATAGTGTAGACACAGTATACACCGACTATCAGTGTAGGAACACCACCTCCCTGAATGATGTTAGCTGTGTCAACGGAAGCACTCTTCCATTGACATAGCTGCATCTACACTGGACTGATGTAGCCAGACTGGTATAACTTTCAAGGGAGACCAAGCTCCCTTCCCTTGCAGGTCTGTGCAGATGCAATCTAAGCCCTGTTGTTTTAAAAGAGAAGAGGCTACTGGCAAAGGGGAGTTCTCTGTGGAGGATCTCCTGAGTTTGGAATTTAATTGGACATAGCCCAAGTTTGTTGACTTTCATACCCATCTGTTCTGTTAGGTACTTGCAGATACTGAAAAGCTTGAAGTAGCTCTTAGAGAGGAGGGGAGTTCATGATTATTTGGGTCTGTTTGAGCTGAGTTCTTTGCTTATGTGCTTGAAAATTATATATCTGCATAAGGCCTGAAACACTCAGCAATAAAACCACTAGAAATTGACACCCACAGGCATTGGATTGGGCCTTTGCAACCTAAGACAGATGTTTTGCATACAAATCTTAAGAAGGTAAAAATAATAAAACTGAAAATAAAATCAAGTGTAGCTCTGAGGTGTCCTTGGAAAACAGAAAATTGATAAAGGATAAAATCTATAAAGGATTTGAAGGAGTTCATTTATGCGGGAGCACAGTCTTTGATCCTGCTTATGCAATGGGTCTTTAGACTTGAAAGAATCTTTGCAATAGAACAAATGTTTAAGACTTAAAGTATATTTCAAACCAATAAAATCAATAATTTCATAAAGACGTATTGGAGCATAAGCTTTCATGGGTGAATACCCACTTCGTCAAATGCATGTGACATGAGTCTGATGAAGTGGGTATTCACCCATGAAAGCTTATGCTCCAATACATCTGTTAGTCTATAAGGTGCCACAGGACTCTTTGTCGCTTTTTACAGATCCAGACTAACATGGCTACCCCTCTGATATTTAATAATTTCATAGTTCACACATTCTTAACTGAATTCATTTTACAGCTGTCATGACATTAGTATAGATTGACCAGAGGCGCGTGGCAATTCTCCAGAAAGGGCCATGTTTTTGGAGTTTAAATGCACCCACCCTATGCACATCCACATCATATATTGTTTGAAAGCTTATTTTATGTATGCTTAGATGAGTTCTGATGTGGTGCTGTAAACTTGTAGGTGAAGTGAAACAATGGTCCCCCAAAATGAGAAAGTGTCATTCTTTGCACAGTTCCAGAAACCCTGTAACATGTGTTTGGTTTTTACTGTGTACATTAATTTCAACACCTTAATGTGATGTTTATTGGTCAAAGATACCAAACAGCAATGTATTAAAAGATTTGCACTGGTTTTGCATGGGCAAGTATTTTTTTTCATAAATGAAGCTGTTAAACATATGGCAAAAATGCTGAATATCTACAAATTGCAATACACTAACATGAAATGCTTTCACATAACATAATCTTAATTGTCAATGTATCTCACACATGACTATAATAGTTTTCTGTATTTGTAATTTAAATTTGCTGACCAGATCAGTCTCACACTGAAGGTTGTGCACCAGTACCTATAGGTTGCATGCCCATAGTTTGTACTGCATTGTGGGTAGATATAAATGTATGTGAATTCCTAATGTAATGCTTCTCCTTTTGTAGCATCTAGTCTATCTGTTGAAAGATTTTAATGTGTAATTTCCTATGCTTTCTGTATTAGCCTTTGAAATAGTCTAGAAACTAGCTTTTTAATTCAGACACACACAGATCAGTATTAGTGTTAGAGATGATAATACACAGCTTCATATTATGAATATACAAAATATACAAAAGCTATGAGAGAATTATTCTTAGTCACCCAATAGGACAGGGATTGGCAACCTTTGGCATGTGGCCCATCAGGGAAATCCGCTGGCGGGCCAGGCCATTTTGTTTATTTGCAGCGTCCGCCGGTTTGGCCAATCGCAGGTCCCATTGGCTGCGGTTAGCTGTTCCAGGCCAATGGGGGTTGTGGGAAATGACTGGAAATGGCGTGGGCTGAGGGCTGACCGCCACCTCCCGCAGCCCCCATTGGCCTGGAATGGACCAGGACGCTGCAGGCAAACAAACCGTCCCAGCCTGCCAGCGGATTTTCCTGACGGGCCGTGTGCCAAAGATTGCCAATCCCTGCAATAGGACCTGTGCCTATGTCTTCCATGATGATGGAACAATGATAAGAAAAGACAAAGCTAAATTAGGCTATCAGCTGGAAGCTAAAGCTGAAAGAATCCATGAGCTAAGATCCCGCCACAAAGAAACCACAGAGTGTGTCCACACTGCAATAAAAAATGTGGCATGACTGTGGCTGGCCCAGGTCACCAGGCTCAGACTATGGGGCTGTACAACTGAAGTGTAGACACTGGGGCTCAAGCTGAAACTGAGGCTCTGAGACCCCATAAGGGGAGTGAGTCTCACAGTCTGTGGTCCAGCCTAAGCCTGGACATCTACATTACTATTTTTAGTCCCATAACCTGAGCCCTGTAAGCTTGAGTCAGCTGACCCAAACTCTGAACTTCAGTGCCATGGGCTTGTTATTGCAGTGCAAACATACTCACAGTGTACATTAGGGATGCCATAGCTGTCATACAAAAGATGGCTGGAGACAAATTCCACACATTCGATGAATTGGCTGCCGAGTTCTTGAGGCAGGTCGTAAAAGGATTTGACAAAGCTAATTCTATAACTGAAGTGTCTGACAGATATGACAACAGTAACTCTGTAAAAACTGCAGAAAGAGAGCACCAGACACTTTCACCAGCACTACACTATTTTCCATCTGATAATGCACTTTTGTCAAAATAGAAATGGTTTGTGAAAAAGTGTCAAATTCAACAAAAATGTTAATGAGATAAATATGATCTCAAAACATTTTATATCAATACTGTCAAAATGTTTTATTTTGACAAGGTAAAATATTTAGTTTAGGCTTTCTCATTTCAATTCAGGTAGATGTTTATATTATATTAAAATGTTAATTGCAATATTATATTTATACTATAATATATAATTGTAATATAATATATATAACATTTAATATCTTACATACAGATTATATTTAATGTTATTATGGGTAGATATTATCAAAATAAAACAATCTGATGTTTCCTAATCAACATTTTTCAGAATTTAAATTTTGTGGAATTTTTTGACATTATGACTGATTGTTCCAATCTGAAAGGAAAACAAGTTTCAAAATGTTACAATTTCCTGTGGAACAGAAATTTTGTTTTCTGACCAGCTTTAATTCACAGGGTCTTTGATGCTCTTCTCACATCAGTGTGTACTGGGGTGTCTCTCTTATTATTTAGGTCGTTGTAGCACCTCGCTGATATCAGGACTTCACTGTATATACATATTGTAATGGATAGTTCCTGATCAGCAGAGCTTATAGTTTAAATAGATAAGACAAACACAGGCTGGGAGGGGATCAGAGACACAGTCGTAAGGTGAAGTGACTTGCCCAAGGTGATCAGTCGTAGAGCTAAGAATAGAATCCAATTCTCCCATACAGTAACTTCTCACTTAACGTCATCCTGTTTAACATTGTTTCATTGTTACATGGCTGTTCTATTAGAGAACATGCTCATTTAACGTTGTGCATTGTTCAGTTATAACACCCTTCACTCCCCCCCCCCCCGTCCAGCGCCTCCCACCTGCCAGCGAGTCCCACAGGCCTCCCCGCTCCCTCTCTGTGCTGCCCGCCCACTGCAATCAGCTGTTTCGTGGCATGCAGGGAGGCTGTGAGGAAGGGGGCAGGAGCGAGGACACGGTGCACTCAGGGGAGCGGGAAGAACTGGGTGGGAAGAGGCAGGGTGGGGGTGGAGCAGCGATGGGAAGAGGTGGGCGGGGTGGGGCCTTGGGGAAGTGGTGGAATGGGAGTGGGGCCCGGGGCAGAGCTGGGGGTCGAACACCCCCCGGCAGTTTGAAAAGTCAGTGCTTGTGGCCCCAGAAGCCTATGGCTGTCTCCACCTCTGCAGGGATCTAGAGGTCCAGTGTCTGTTGTGTGTCCTGAGCATACCATGTAACCTGGCAGATTGGTTCCCTTAGGAGACGATTGGTCTCCCCAGCACCCGGGGGGGGGGGAGGAGCAGGCATTTGTGTGATCTGCTGCTCAGAGGCTAGCAGAGAATCCCCAGTGGGTGCTGGGGAAGGATGCAGCACAGTGTCCCTTCCCATGTATTGCTTCTTGCCTGCTCTGCCTGGCTCCCATGTTAAGCCCAAACACACAGAGCTTGCACAGGGAGAACTCTGCAGGAGTGGGGGTTTTGTTGGCTCACATTTACACCATAGCTCTGGGGCCAGAGGATATTCACTTACCCAGTCACAGCTGTGAATCAAACCGCACAAAACTGGCATAAAGAAATTTACCAAGGGAAAAAAAAAAGGAAAGAAAAACAACAATCTCCAGATGTGTTTTTTCGAGGTGGGAAAGTTCAGCACGAACAGCAAGAGGAGCAGCAGAACGGTCCACCCTCTTCCACCCTCCAACTCCACCACCTCAGCCAAGCTTCACAATCATCATTGCTGAGTACAGTATTAAACTGTTTGTTTAAAATTGTTTAAAACTTATACTGTATATGTATATAATGTTTTTTTTAATCTAGTGAAAAATATTTCCCTGGAACCTAACCCCCCCATTTATATTAATTCTTATGGGAAAATTGGATTTGCTTAATACTGTTTCACTTAAAGTTGCATTTTTCAGGAACATAACGACAACGTTAAGCGAGAAGTTACTGTAGCCCCAACACTAGCCCACACTGCCCCCTGTGGAGTAACTCCTTTGATATCAATACAGTTACACCAAGTAAAATTGGTGAGTTAAAGGAGAATCAGATCCACTTAATTTAGAGAAATCCCTTCCTCTGCTGTCTAGTTAAAAAAAAAAAACCTTTTAGTTCTAGTCACTGGTTTAGTTATAGTCACTGATATAATCTTTCTGGGAAATGTGGATTTCAGCTGAACAATTTCTATTTTTGCTTGAGCTTCTGGTGTTCTATAATTTATATGTATAATAGCTACTGCTTTATCATGCTTGACAACAAAGTATGGGGAACCAGATCTTAATGCATGTCATTTTATTAGTGATAGATATGTTAAGGCCCCTTGTATAATGTACATCTAGATAGTCTGATAGAGATGTATTGAGAATAGTTACATTTCAGCATTTAATTTGTAATCTGCAAGAGCAGATTTCTAAGTATTTTGGCTTTTTTCCTGTAGATTGGCAGGGAGAAATTAGAATCACCACATTCTTTGGAGCTCATAGAGTATGTATAGGCCATCTTTAGCTGAAGTTAATTTATATATAGGTGCTCTGTTTGTACAAGCATATTGGGAAGATCGCTGGCTAACGTTGGTGAGCTAGGTAGGTAATCTTCACTAGCTGAGAAGAATTCCATCTTGAAATCTCATTAACTTGTTGTGAGTGGCGATCCTCAAAGTTTATCTATTAGCACTAAAAATGGTGCATTCATATATGATAAGCCTGTTACACATGCCAACAAAAGCAAAGACAATCACACAGTTAAATAGTCATTGTCACTTTATTATCATCTCTAAGGTTTTGGTTGATAGTTTTTGCCGTGCCTTTGTTTTAACACCCTCTTGGTCACTGTACACACAGAAATGACAACATTTAACACGGGCAGCATTGTATCCACTATCTCCAGACATTGATTTTACAGCCATGCATGCATCCATAACCCCCTCCTCTCCAGAAACATTTCCACAGAAAAAAAAAAAAGCCGCCGCACCATACACCTCCTCTGCTTGCACTGCTGCTGCTATCCAGCATGTCCCTTGATATCTGCTCAAGATATCGTAATTCCCTGGCCGGCGCGGCGCTGTGCCTGAACAGGCGCCCTCCCAAACACTGATGAGGGGTCCTGCAATTCACCTGTGCATGCTGCTGGGGGCTTGCTTTGCGCGCGTGAGGGGCATGGTTACCTGTAACCTGTAACTGATTAACTCCACACACTCCACCAGGCTGGAGCAGATTTTTTATTTTTTTTTTTTTTTTTCCGGGGCATTTAAAGGGCGGGTCACCTGAGGCAAGAGCAGTAGAGTGCAGACTGAGTGCAGAGTGGCTGGGATCTTAGAAGTTGGATAAAAACAGTTTAGCAGACGGAGCAATAGCCAGTAGCTGCTGAAGGGTTCACATCTGAGTGGCCAGCAGAAATGTGGGAAGGATCCTCAGCTGTACTGATTGGCATGCACAAGGGGCAGAGGAATTCTCGCTCCACTATGATGAATGCCCAGAAAGGAAGACCCACGCCCTGATGCGGAGAAGTAGGGAGAGTGTGCTTACATCTAGAGGAGAGAAGAAGCCACTAAGGATCACATTCTCTCAGTGTCTGTGTCCCAGAACAGGCCATTACAAGGCTGTAGTCGACAGTATCTTTTCTTGGACCCTCCTAATCTATCCACTGTACTGGAAAAAAGAACAGCCTTTAGGGTTTTTCATCCTCCGAGCCTTATTTCTACTCAGCCAGGGTCAGCCAGCTGACAGCCCACATACACTCATTCGTTTTCCCCCCTGGCCTGAATTACAACATCCAGAAGCTAGTTGCCTTTCTTTCCCTTGGAAGAGTTTAACATCGACCACTGTGTAAATGAGAGAAGAGAGCCAGGGGCTGCCTGAAGAAACTGTGAGTCAGGGCTTCCCGTAGGGGGAAAATAAGCCCCTTTTGACCCTGAAACACAGCCGATTTATCTGGATGGAGGATCCACGGACTTGGCCTGTGAGTTGCCCAAATATTAGAGCTGAATGTGCAATAAAAAATGGAGTAAAATGGTGTCCCTTGTCTACTGGCCTGCTCTGGGGCAGTGTGCAGCTGCGATGTCTTAAACAAGAGCTCAGAGCTGCATTGTGCGCCCTAGTGCTATGGCAGCCAGTGGCGAGGCTGTGCAGAGCTTTATATTCTTTTAATAGGAGCTCATCCAAGTCTCAGTGAGGCAGCTGATATGGCTGCAGAAGCACCCGTGCACTTCTGTTGCCAATGTGTTCTTGCCACTGTACTGTCCTTTAGGCCCAGCACACAGAAGGATCATGGCCACCATGCTGCCTTGCCAAGGCAGAACTTGGATGGCTAGATTTGTCCCAAGAAGGACAGATGCTGCAGGGTGTCTGGAAGTGGGTGAAATGCTTCTCTCTCCATTGTGTTACACAGAATGCCCCAAATTACATGCATGTGTAACAGAACCATAGTGCAACAGCAGAGTCATGTCATAACTGATATATGTCGCTGCCAGGATGCTGTTGACATCATTTGCGTAACCATTTTAGCTGTGAGGCTAATACAGCCTAGGGCATTACTTGACTTGGAAAAAGGTTGGGTTTAGGTCAGGCTTAGCTAACACTACCTAGCAAAACCTGACCTAAACTCAACCACTTTAACTTGGTTAAACCTTGACTTGCAAAAATCAAGCTAAAAGTGATACTCTGCAGCGATACGAGGGAAAGTGTTGAGTTTATGTCCTGCTTAGCAAGCCCATGTTAGCTTAGCCTGACCTAAACTAGACCAGTTTTCCTAGTCTAAGGAAGTCTAGAGTTGTATTATATCATTGGGTTTGTTTCAATTCTGCAAATAACTCTTCATTTGGATGGCATGGCACAGTGTTTTCCAGGGGCTTTCCATATCTGTGTAAACATGCCCACTTTTCACTGTAGCCCACAGATTCAGGTTAGCTCCTTGGGATCAAAGACAGGCAAGCAGAGAGGGGATGATGTCAAGTGAGTCAAATGACTGTCATTGACATTCTGGAGGCAATTAAACCCATAGTGTACAGCTTAAACTATGGTGTGATTTAGCTTAATGAGAGATGCTGAGGACATTGGTATAACCTTGCAGAGTGCTGAACCACTTCCCAAGCGACGCTGAGTCATTTCAACCAGGGCCGCCCAGATGATTCAGGAATTGCCTCCGAAGACCCGGCACTTTGGCGGCGGGTCCCAGGGCGGCAGGACATCCCCCCACCGCGGGGTCTTCGGGGCACTTTGGCGGCAGGTCCTGGAGTGGAAGGAGCCCCCGTCACTGAATTGCCGCTGAAGACCCGGAGAGTAGGAAGCTCCAGGCGCCTGGGCCCCGCGAGAGTTTTTCAGGGCCCCCAGAGTGAGTGAAGGACCCCACTCCAGGGGCCTCAAAAAAACTCTCGTGGGGGCCCATGTGGGGCCCGGGGCCTGGGGCAAATTGCCCCACTCGCCTCCCCCTCTGGGCAGCCCAGATTTCAACTCCCATTGCCTTCAGTGGGAGCTTTGGATACCCAGCGCCTCTCAGAATTTAGCCCGGCTTTACTCCGATGAATATCCTTATTGTAAAATGGGCTGTGCTGCATAATATTTGTAATCTAATACCAGGTTGTTGTTTTTTACAGTGTTGGAAGAGAAGCTTATGAAAATAAATGTTTGCTAAATAACATTAGTGTGTTCAGTCTTCAAATAAGCAGGAATGACTGGAAACCATAAGCTGTATTTTATATAAAAGGAAAATTATTTTCCTTTTAAAGTAATATTTTTGGAGGAGAATGCTGAAAATCATAAGACAGCCGCAAGCATGTTTCCACTCAGGGATATAAAATGAAGAGCAATGTATATCTGAAAATATATAAAATAAGCACTGCTGCTTCTCTACCCCAGCCTCAGCCACTCTAGCACGTCCTGCGCTCTGAGGACTAAATTATGCCTGTGCACTTTGCCCACCCAGAGCAAGTGAGCAGAGAGTAGGTGGGTAATGAGAGGAGCCTTTCGCCCACTCTTCCCCACTTTGGCCAGCAAAGCTGAGCCCATTTGTCAGTGGCTGGGAAGGAAGATAATTTGCTGCTGGGATAGGCTAGCAGCAAATTACTACTCCCCTTGAGCAAGGGCAGAAAGAGAGAGCGGAAATTGTGTTTCTGAGGTATCCTAGGGTGGTGTAGTTTATGCCTGCACCTTGCTCAGAGCTGTGCCTAAATGCACAATCTAGTCCTAAGGCACTCCACACAAGGGAAGCCACAGACATCAAGAGATGTGAATGGAGAACCATTCTACTCAAAGGGCCGGATTATGATATTCTCTCTCATACTGAGTAATACATTACTCTGTCACTAGTGCTACCTATTTCAAAGGGAATTACTGGCAGAGTAAAATACTACTCGCCAAGCAAGGACATCAGAACCTGGCATTTGTTGTCTCTCTGGGCCAGGTTGTACTATCCTTATTCAGGCTGAGCATTCCTTACTGCTCACGCTGCAGTAGCCTTTGCTATCAACAGTGCACAGTTTATACATAAACTAGAGCTGATCAAAACTTTGGTGACAGCACCATTTTCATGCAGAAAACGCTGCTTTGATGATATTGGAAGATTTCATAGGAACATTGATTTTATTGGTTTTTTGGGGGTACTGGAGGTGTGTGTGTACTGGGATGAGTACCTGGGGGGTGCTGGAGGGGGTACCTGTGCTGGGGCACTCATTGGAGGTGGGGGGCAGTGTTACTTCCTGCCATGGTGGCAAGGTGACTGGCACAAGGCAAAGACCCCACACCAGCCATCAGTCAGTGCCTCCCGGCAGTACCCCCTCCCAGGACTGGGAACTGGGGTTGCAAGGAAATGGGCCAATCAGCTGTGGATGCAGGGGAAGGACCAGTCAGGAAACTGACCAATTGGGGCTCTTTCTGAGCTGCAACATCTGCTCTGCAAAAAAACAGGACTTTGACTCTCATTTCAAAAATCCACCTGGAAAGAGAGGGGACTACCAAAAAAGAGGTCATGTTCGGGAAAACCCAGACACATGGTAACCTTAATAAAGCCTCAGGCTAACAATTTCTTATGGAATCCATGACTATATTGAGAGGAGACTGCCTACATTTTCTATTCACATTTTTGTTCAGTAACACATTTGATTGAACTGTAATAACTACTCTCAAAAAGAACCTTGCCAGACCACATTCTTGTTCATTGTTTCTCTCTTTTAATAAAAAGAGCAAGCCTTGAAATATGTCAGGGGATAGTAACCCATAAACACTTCCAGGGTTATGTTCTCCTCCTTTGTATTGTCTGTGTAAATAGACCATTGAAGATCAATTAACTAAAAAGGTCTTTCATCATCTCTGGAATTCCAACTTTGTTCACGTCAGTATTTACAAAAGGTCTCACTGAAGCAGCAGATTCTTGAAGGGTTAATTGAAATTCAGAAACTACTTTATACTGATTCAGCAGACTTTGCTCCAAACTTCAAAGGAAATACAATTTACCACTTTGTTCTTTTATTTGTATATTTTTAAGTAATCATTTTGCTCCCAGCAAAGGAAGTGAAATGTAGGAGGTCCCCGGATCTAGTCAAGATAAACGTTGAGAGTCACTAGTTTTGTGAAGTTAATAAAAAAGTAAAAATCCCCTTTCATGTTTGCTTTTTATTTAATTGTATTTTTACTTAATTTCTTAAAATGTATTTACTTATTTATTGTACAGCACCATTAGCTTTTCAAACAAAACAAAACAATGGCCCAGAGGACTCTGAAAGATTTACCATGTACTAATCCCAGATTTATTCTACTCAAAACCTTACATTAACATAAGAAAATGGAATATTTGCTCCAGGAACAACTCTGATCCATGCCTTTTGAAGGCAATAGAAAGGCTCCCATTGACCTGAGTGGATCAGTACCTGTGATAAATGAAGGGGTGGGGGGTAGTTCCCTTTTATGGACACCCAGCCAGCTAGTGAGCTACAAAATCCCTTTTAGTAGCTGTTCTCTACTTGCTTTACCTGTAAAGGGTTAAAAAGTCTGACTGCATGCATAGGTAAAAGGAAGTGAGTGGGTACCTGGCCAAAAGAGTGTACCTTCCTGGGTTCTCACAGGGTTTTTTATGCACTTGGTGGTGGCAGCATCTACCCATCCAAGGTCAGAGAAAAGCTGTAACCTTGGGAGTTTCATACAAGCCTGGAGTGGCCAGTATTAATTTTTAGAATCCTTGCGGTCCCCCACCTTCTGCACTCAAAGTGCCAGAGTGGGGTATCAGCCCTGACAGTACCCTAGTGAAATGTTTATGTAGATTATCTGCCCTACATATAGTAAATTACTTGACACACCCAGCACAATACACAATGTTTCAGGACTTCACTACTTCATCCAGCCTCAGCACTGGGTAGGGTGACCAGATAGCAAGTGTGAAAAATCGGGACAAGGTGATGGGTAATAAGCACCTATATAAGAAAAAGCCCTGAATATTGGGACTGTCCCCATAAAATTGGGACATCTAGTTACCCTAGTGCTGGAGGCTGGACTTGATGACTTCTTCAGGTCCCTTTCAGCCATACATTTCTATGATTCCTTTGTCTTCTATGCTTTAGAAAGGTGGGACCGTTATAGAATGTCAGCACAATGCATGATGCTTTAGGTTGGTATCTTGGTGGTGTCTGTACTTTGGCAAAATGTGAGAAGAGGTTTGTGGGAGACCTCTTGGGGGACAGAAGATTTTAAACCTGGTTGAGGGGATTGATCTAAATCTTCCAAAAGTTTCAGGTTTAGTTTGGTGTGTCCTGAGCTCCAGGTTGACCTTCACTTTCAAAAAGTCGTCCACTGGTCCCTGGTACAGAGTGCTTAAAATGAGAGTTATATGAGGATATTTATGTGGAAAACAAAGATAATATATTCTAGCTTTTCTCTGACTGAACAAAAGGAAAAAAAAGTAACCTTTTCCTTTTATTGTTATTTATTGTTTGTATTACTACATCACCTAGGAGACCTTGTTCTAGATAGAAATCCTATACTATATATTAGTAGAATAAATTACTAAATTTTCCACTTTTTAGTCATGCGGATTTTACCATTACAGCTTTCAGGATGAGTGGAAAGCTGTAATTATACATTTCCTGGTATATTTAATCTTGTGTGGGTGTACGATTTGCTTCACCTTTTCTCAACCTGTGATTCTTGAAAACTAGAAATGGTGCAATTAGTAATACTGTTATTGGATTCATTATTTTTGCTCTTCTGTTTTTTATAAATACAGGTTTAATTATCCAACTCATAATTTTTAATAACTGACATTAAAGTGTAACTCTGCAGTGAAAAGGGATTATGTAAAAATTACATCTTTTTACTCAACAGATCTGCTGTTTGTGAGTGCACACAAGTTACTTCAGTGATTAAGGCTGGGACTTTCAACATAGCACCAAGATCCCATTGAATTTAAATGAGACTTGAGCACATAAATCCCTTAGGATCTTTTGAAAATCCCAACTCAAAGTACGTTTTTACTGCTTTTTTAATGCTCCTCTCACTTTCAGTGGTGGTAACAGTGTACATACACTTTGCACTTATTTTGCCATTGTATAAATGAGTACACAGGATGCAGACTGGTGAATCCAAAGCCGGGTGAGTTTGCAACAATGGCCATTAGAGAGAAAAAAAGAACAAAAAGTCAAAATTTCCATGAAACAAAAATCCCCCCCTCTCCCTGCAAAAAACGGTTTTGGAAACATATAAATGACACTATTGAAGCACTTCGTTTTGATAAAGATGAAGCACTTGGTTTCAATAAAGTTGACATAATATGATCTTTTTCCAGGGGTGTCCAAGCTGCGGCTCATGAGCCACATGCGGCTCTTTTAGGCTTGCGGAGTCCCCCTATCCATCCTCATTCTCTGCCTAGTAGACTGTGTGTGGAGGCGGGGTGGGGAGACTTAGGACTTCTGCTCTGCAGCAGGGTGGTGGGGCTAGGGCAGGGGTGGCAAACTTCTTGGCCTGAGGGCCACATTGGAGTTGTGCAACTGTATGGAGGGCTGGGTAGGGAAGGCTGTGCCTCCCCAAACAGCCTGGCCCCTGACCCCTATCGCCCCCTCCCACTTCCTGCCCCCTGACTGCCCCCCTCAGAACTCCCAACCCATCCAACCCCCCTGCTCCTTGTCCCCTGACCCCCCCAGGATCCCCTACCCCTAACTACCCCCCGGGATTCCACCCCCTTATCCAACCCCCCTGCTTCCTGTTCCCTGACTGCCCCAACCCCTATCCACACCCCTGCCCTCTGACAGCCCGCCCAGGACTCCCACCCCCTATCCAACCACCCTCTGCTCCTCATCCCCTAACCACCCCCTCCCGGGACCCCCTGCCCCTAACTGCCCCCCGGGATCCTACCCCCTTATCCAACCCCCCGCTCCCTCTTCCTTGACTGCTCTCCTGACCCCTCTCCACATCCCTGCCCCCCAACAGACCTGTGAGACTCCCACTCCCAACCCTCTCAGTTCCCCATCCCCTGACTGCCCCTCCACAACCTCCACCCCATCCAACTGCCCCCTCCTCCCTGATTGCCCCACAGAACCCCCTCCTCCCTTACCCAACCCCCTGCTCCCTGCCCCCTTACCAGGGGGAGGGGGGACAGCGGGGGAGGGACCGGGGACTAGGCACCCCTGCTGGGAGCTCAGGGGCCAGGCAGGATGGTCCTGCAGGCCGGATGTGGCCCGCGGGCCATAGTTTGCCCACGTCTGGGCTAGGGGCTTCTGCTAGAGATGACTGTTGCCTGCTGGGGGGAAGCGGGACACAATTTAAAGATTCCCCTCAATAGCTTGAGTCATGCCCCCAAGCTCTTTTTACATTGATGAGGCTAAAATCAGCTCAGGCTGATATCTCTGCAGAGTATTCTGGTGGTGGGAGAACAAGTCCCTTGAGTTCTATTCCCAGTTTTGACACTGACTTACTCTATGACCCTGGGTCATTTCACTTTTCTGTGCCTAAGGTCTGGCCTACACTACAGAGTTAGGTCTACGCAAGGCAGCTTACGTCAACCTAACTATGGAAGTGTCTATGCTTAAATTTTGCTCCCGCCGACATAACTGCCCAGCTACGCCAACTTAATAACTCCACCTCCATGAGTGGTAGCAAGGTCGATGTAATTAGGTTAATGCAGTGTCAATGTAGACACTGCGTTACTCACATTGACTGTTACTGGCTTTCAGGAACTGTCCCACAATGCCCCACATTGACAGTACAATCGATACAAGCAATCCTGGAGATCCCAACACCACAAGCAAAGTATAGACACTCACATGTGATATAATTACTACAGTGATTATATTAGCACAAAGTATTATTATGGTTTCAAGCCTTGTCAGCCAATCAATACTAACTTGCTTCTTAAGCACATAAGCTAAAACTGTTAATAAAATGGTGAAAGAAAAAAGATTTTTTTGACAGAGCTCCCATTTGATTTATTTTGGTGTTCAATATAATGAACTGGTTATCTTAATTCTCAATGAATTAAAGTGACTAAAATTTAATCAGAAGAGTTTATCAAGATCAGTGATAAATAAGATTATTAAACCTAATGTCCCAGCCTCATTTGCTTTTCACACATAAATTCACAAGAGCCTATGCAACATGGGTATTTAATAACATTGTGCTAACAGCTATAAACACTATTTGTAAAGCTGACATTTTTTTACAAATCTTAGAGCAAAATCAAGCCCAAGCCAAAATCAGTAAATATGTGGTTTTGTCTCCTCATCGTAGAAGCCTGTGGAAAATCACTGCATTGTGGAGGAGGGGTGTGAGGAAAGTGTGTGGATCAGCATTAGCAAGAAAGCCCAGAGCTTTTAAGCAGCTAGTGCAGCTATATGTCCAAAAGCCAGCCACTAAAAAACTCAGCGTTCACTGCCCCAGGTGGTGGAGCTTAAGTGATGCATCGGCTTTGTGCTGGCTGTCTGAGCAAGGAGGAATTTCACCATAGGTAACTAAGGGCTTCAGGTTCAGACTGGGGTGGCAAAGCCCTGCAAGAAAAGGAACAAAGGGAGGCTTCTCAGAGACCACATCCTGCGGCAGAGACGAGTAGCATTTCTATTCGAGCGGGTTGCAATTTTTTTGCTGTTGAAAAATGGCTGTTTTTCCTAAATTGGGATTTTCACTGGGGAAAAAAGGTCGTTTTTTTTCTCCTGAATCTTTTTTTTTTTAAATGAAATTAGAAAATAGGGAAGATACTTGAGTTTTTTTGTTTTCTACCCTTTTCTGCCCCTTGTTTCCCCCTTTCATTTCTCCCTCGCCCTTTATAGGGGCAAAATGAAAAGGGGTAAAGGATGATTATGAAAAAACAGGAAAGAGATTGAGAAAAAGGAAACGCAAAAATAAATAAATAAACCAACCCAAAACATTTTAAAAAAAAGCAAATTTTCTAACCCTAAAAATGTTGATAACAAAATCTATAATTTGTTGCTACCAGCAGGTAGATAGACCAACTATGGTATGAAAGGCATAGCAAATGCATTTTATATGAATGCACTACAATTTACATTAGTGTAAAAAGTAGGTCACCAAAAAAAAATACATATACTACTTTGTACTAACAACCTTTTTCCCATTCCACTTAGAAGTAAGATTGCCTTCTCCCCAGGAATTCCTTAGTGCTGATGTGCAACAAGAAGTCAATCCTGCAGTCCTTATTCAGGCAGCACTCCCATTTAGGTAACAAGTCTTGCTAACTTAACAAAAACAGCTCACTAGCCTCAACACACACTATAGGAGGATTTAGTGGTTAGGGCAGAGTTCTGCAAGACATAGCTGAGGCTCCCAGAATTCCTAGGGAAGACTGAAGCTAGTTGGGCCCCTAGCATGGGAAAAGCCTTGGGTTGCTCTAAGCTTTTAATTTTATGCCAGGAAGGGAAATAATTGGAGACAAGTGGTACACTCCAATCACATCCTTCCCCCTACAGTACCTGCATACTTCTACTGGAGGAAGAAAAAACAATGAACTATACAACACTGCCTTTATGGTATAACTTACTGATAGAGTAAAAATGGACTATAGAGTGCAAGCGAAAGCAAAAGCTTTTTCTTTATTGTAACATAAACCCTTAATTTGCCACTATATTCAGACACGTGTACAAGCACATGAAATAGATTTAATTAGCGACACTGATTTCAGATTGCTGGAAATCATCAAAATACAACACCAAAGCCAAACTCAAGATTTATCAGAGTTGCGTACTTTCAACAGTACTTTATAGTGCAGAATACTGGGGAATGAGAAAGTCTGACATGGCCAAACTGTCTTCATTCCATACAACCTGCCTCAGAAAAATCCTCTGTATCTTTTGACCCAGAACAATCTCAAACCAAGATCTGTTGATACAGTGCAGCCAAGAGAATATGAGCAGCTTCATTGCCAGAAGGCGTTGGAGATGGATTGGCCATGTGCTTCGGCTGGAAATCGGTTCCATCATCAGAATAGCATTAAGATGGACACTTGAAGGCAAGTGAAAACAAGGCCACCCAAAAACAACATGGCAAAGAGCTGTGGATGCTGAGCTGAAAAACCTGGGGCACAGTTGGGGAACCACTGACTTGCCAGAAACAGACAGGCATGGAGGAGCTTTGTCGCTGCCCTAAACGCCAGAGGCGTAATGGAAACATGATGATGATGACTATTTCAGATTACTATTATGATTCAAACTATTTGTTCTACATGTTCAACAAAAAATATTATTAGTGAACAACTGGAGAAAGTAACATTGCAAATAATACAATTTATCTGAACGTTCCAGGAATCATTTAACTCCCCATGAAGCAGGCAAGCTTCACAGTCCCTTTAACCACACCAGTCAGACTAACAGTATAGAACACATGAAAAACCTTGTACTAACTGTGTTTAATGTAACAATTTAATTAAACAGAAGCCAAATGAAAGTGCTTAATTTAATTGGAGGAAGAAACACCTATAACCCACAGACATCCTTTCAAAGTGTCCACTGTTAAATATCCTATATTCTATTTTCTAATTTAATCTAGCATTGCCACACTTGAGCGCTTTGCTTTTGCTTCGATGCAGTTCATTAAACTTAGGAAATTGAAAATTTTAAGCGGTTTTGATGCTTCATTTTTGTAAGTCCTTATTTGCATAGAAAGCAACACCTTGATCCAATTTTGACCATATTAATATTTTCTGTAGCTAGTTTACCAGGTAGCCTCATAACAGGGAACCACATTCTTCCACGGTGTTTGGAGATTTCCGAATGAATTTGATCCAGGTTGTAATAATTATCTGGAATTAATACTTCCTCCGTAATAGAAAGCAAGGTGAGCCTGGCTTCACGCATCTTTACAAACTCAATAAAATCTCTGCAGGTAACCTCACAGTCACCAAGTCCCATGGCTGTTAGGTTCTTACAGCATTCAGCAGTGCAAATGAGTTCATCATTCAGTGGCTGAAGTCCATTAGCACACACCACCAATTCGATCAACCTGGGGCAGTTCATTCCAGTATGACCTGGCATAGCTTTGCTTACTGCATGACCAAGTAAAGGTGTGTAACGGGAGTTTTCTCTTTGAAAAATGTATCAAATTCCTCTTGTATAAAAAGGAGTAGATCACAAAATTGACTTTAGGGGAGTGCTTAACAAGGGCATCCCAACTTTGCTTTTAACTGTATGATATTCAATTTGTCCTGGATTTTCATTCACAACATCTATGCAAAGATGTTCAAGGTCAATATGTTTCTCATACAAAGGGGCCAGCAGCAGTTCATCACTTACTTTGTAATAATTCCAAGCCAGTTGCCTAAGGCCACGACACTGGTCATCAGCACAAATAATTCCAGCAGGTGACGCACGAGGACAGCTGCTCATTTTTAGCAGTTTTAGAGTATCATTATTATTAGAAACAAGAACGGATCATCAATTGGTGTGTCATCAGTTTTGATGGATGATAATGCCTTGGAGTTTACAAAAACTACTGTCAGCGCTGATGCAAAACAAGCCGTAGAGACATTAATAAACCTTGGCTTCACTGATGAAATCAAACCTAATGTCTTGATGGAACAATTCACCAACTGAGAAAGGATGTCACAGGCAGCTTCTGCAGACTCACTACTACTATCAACCTTGAAGCTGACATACTGCAGATGATAGCATAATTATGATGATAATTTGCTGAAGGAGATCAGGGTGAGTGGACTTTAAAACAGAAGTAGCTGGTTGATTAAGCTCAACTTCAAACTTCCTTCACAAGTGAGGGATATGAAAAACTTCATTTCACCTTTGGCAAACAGAAGATGCCCATGCTCGATCTACTAAAGGCAGGTACTGAAAAATATGTATAATTACATGGTGTGGCAGGATTCCCCAGTTCATCAAGGTTTGCAGGCGAGACTTGCCAAATGCTGATCTGTACAAACAAATTTTCTGCTTTTTTGTTCTATGTGGTGTTTGTAGAACTGGGTTCTCAACTTTAACGATCCACCTGATTCTCTTCATCCTGAGAGCAAACAATTTCAGGTACTAGAGAGATGTGATGTACTTAAGCTACAAAGCTTTCTGTATATTTTCAAGTACAGTAGATCACTCAGCAGGCATGGGTTACATTATGAAATCAAAAGGTGGGAGTTTTTTGTTTGCAAAACTCCCTGATATCCTGGGAGACTTGGTTAGTCTTCTCCTCACCCTAAAGGACCTGCAATGGGGTTTCCATAAATCATTTCTCCTCTGCACTTCTTCCCAGTGGCCTGGTCTCTACAGCAGCAAGCAGAGGAGAAGGTCTGGGTTTAAGGCTGGGGCTAGTTACTGGCCTGCTGAGCTTCCTGGAGTACTGCCTCAGCTCTGCTGTTATTTTTTTTGTGAGTGGAAGGGATGATTATTTTCACACACACCCCCAAGTTCCCTGGCTGCTTTCCTCAGGAGGTGGGGGTGGGGGTGCTCAGAAGTGCTCCTTCCCAGTCCTCCCATATCTCCTTGCCATTCCTGAGTGGGGAGATGTTTCTCCTCCCCAGTCACTTTCAGGTTCCTTTTTTTGTGGGAGAAGGGAGCCTGCTGACTTCCTGCTGTCTCCCCTCTTTGGTGTGTGTGTAGGCAGGTGGTTCCAATGCTGCCACAGATGATTTTGGATTGGAATAGGAAGGCAACAGGTTTGTCTTTCTCCTCTCTCCAGGTCTGTTAGGGCTATTGCTGTTTGAGGGAGCTGCAACCACTGCTGCAGTGTTAGCTGTCCTCTCCTCTGTCACCATGTGCAAGTCTCTCTGCAAACAAGGGGAGGGCTAGTCAGGGATCTCTAAATTTCAAAGCAGTGAAGATATAATTTATCTATTTTTTCATTTTTTTATGAAAAATGGATTCTCTGGGATATATGAGTGACTCCATACTTCGGAGAGATTTACGACTGTGCTTCTTATGACTGGCTAAATTATATGCATATTTAAATTAGCTGTTTAGTGTGTATGTGTGAGCAACTACCTTCAGGTCAATAGAATCAGAGCTGCTCATCTGTGAGTCATTAGTATTATACTCCTAACTGAGATTCTCCCTTCGCTAGCGAGGTTGGTTCTTCCTGGTATAGGTGGGCCTGAGTTTTCAAAATGCTTTGGGAAAAAGAATAGATTTATTTACATCTATTGACTTAATTTTGTATTACTATATATTGTTTTTTTCTTTTCCTCCTCCTGTTTTCTTTTCAAAATGGCTGAAATCCTGTATTATTTTCCTATCATTTTTGAACATTTTTAAAAACAGAAAAACAAATCAAAATGAAAAATCAGCCACTCTCAAACCCTGAAAAATGATAACAATTTTGAATTTTCTACATGGTTTTCACCCTCTTTGAACCAGCTATAATAACAAAATGGTCAGAAAATGCACTGTACATAACAATATTCCCAGATGAAAGAAGGGCCTGAATGAAGCCCATATCTATCTGTTCATTTATTTCAACACGAATTAAGTAGATCATCTGACCTAGATGGGTTGAATAGGCTTTTTTTTCATAATGGAGGTATGATAAAAGGACAGGGATATGAGGATTCTTTTCATTAGAAAAATAGGAGATAAAGAGGGAACATAACAGAAGAACATAAAACTCCAAAGAGTATAAAAAGAGAATGCCTCAGAGCTATTCAATGAGAGGGTAGACTTGTGAACAACACGTCACACACTGAAACTTCAAAAGGGCTGGCCATAAGGGAAATTAGGAAAAACATTTTACTGAGTGTGTAACTATTGTGTGGAGAGAACTAACAAAATCAGAAATAGAGACTTATTCTTGATACTCTGATTGCACTTACATCCACGTAGCTCCATTATGGGCCAGATTCTCAGCAGATGTAAACAGCAGAGGTGGCTGGGAATTTTTTGATTAGCTGCTTTTAAATTAGAAAATGCTCATTAATCAAAAACAAAACTTTTTTGTCGGAAAGGGCCAGTTTCAACATAATTTCTCTACTAAATTTTTTTAAACACAGTTTTGATGTTGAAATTAAAAATTCTGGTTCTCTGGTTTGGAATAACTTTGTGTTTAAATATGTATGGTAGTAATAGTTTTTTAAAAGGTTGAAATAAAAAACATTTTGATTAATCGCTACAAAATCTGGATTTTCAGTTCACAAAAAAATTTGAGATTTTGATTTTTCATTCCAGTTCAGGAGGAGAAACATTTTCAAAATCTCAAAAATTCACAGGATGGGGAAAATATTTCCTGCCCAGCTCAAGTAGACTAGCTTCAATGGAGACGTGCTGGCTGCCGCTTCCCACAGCTCCCAGTGGCTGGGAACAGCGAACGGTGGCCACTGGGAGCTGCAGGGGTCATACCTGCAGCCAGTCACCATAAACAAAATGTCTCATGGCACACCAGGATGACCCTGATGGGCTGCATGCCTAAGGTTGCCGACCCCTGTGTTAAGCTATCAGTTCAGCTTCTGCAATGTAGTTTAGCTACTCAACACTCAAACCTGATCTCTACCAGCTTGGATTGAGGAGCCTGTTCCATTGACTTCATTGGGCATGCGAGAGATGAGGCTGGTTCTCTCTCTCCCATTACCAGGTCTCCAAGGAAGGGTGTTAGTATGCTACTTTAAGTAGCCTGTTAGAAAAGGGATGTTACCACCTGGGACCATAGGACAGTATTACTTCTTTGTGACTCTGTAGTTTATCACTGATTACTCTTTCATTTATTTTAATAAGGATCTTGAAATTCTAGTGTTGTCCTCAGTATGAGTGTCCTTGCCACACATCCCAAAAGTCTGCACAAGACATTGAACTCCTTGTGTTCTCTAATTCTGTAGCCTGAATTTGGGACAAGAACCTAATTATGTTCTGGTCAGATCATTGGCGAGTAATAAACTAGCCCTATAAATTCAGGTCAATAGACCCCAGCATGTCTTGCCTATGACCATAGCATCCCAGATGCACTTCCAGTTTCCATGATTGACAGAATTCTCATAGCTCCCTGTGGCAATGTTCACCTTCCCAAACCCCTCAACAAACAAACAAACCCTGAAATATTCAGATGTATCCTAATATTAAGATATTTGAATGTTTTCAAGTCCTCTTGGTACCTAGGCACACATAAGCGACGGAGGCTCCTCAGAGTAAACTCTGCCTTCCAGCTAAGAGAGGGTGTGATTTTTAGCTGCTTCTATAAATTGGCTTGACTTCTGCTAGAGGTAGGGCCTGTTTTCCCATTATTTTTTTCCTCACAGGTAATACCATGGATCACAAACACTAGTTTCCAAACTCCCCTTGTCAGAAGTTTGTCCATCTGTTCAGTGATGTCCACATAGCAAATGTGTGTTGCTGGCACATTTTTTATTCTGGCTTGTTGTTTTTTAAATGTTGTCCATTATGTATGTGCAATATTTGAATCAAGCCTGCATCACATCAGTGAAGATTTTTTAAATAGTGTTGCAAGGCAAAGCTCCTTATTTTTGCATTAACAAGCCTTTACATTTTATTTCTTGAGCAAGAAAAAAAAAGCAGGCCCCATTCACCTCTTACCTAAGTGTATATTTTTAGCTCCTATGTTTGTTAAATAAGGGAAGATTTACGTCAAAATACTTTTAGCAGGAGCTGAGTGTGTGAGTTGCACTGTATATGTCAATTAAAGCAAGCCATTCAACACTTCCTGCTGGACTAGCAGTGAATCATCCCAAAGCACACTGCTCGTACACCCTTGGACTACAATACTGCTGATGGAAGCAGTCTCTTTACAAAAAAACAATGTTCTTTTTTTATAGTAATAAATCCGACAGTCAAGTGCAGGCACCCTAGCTGTCACTTTAATGTGTGAGGGGTACTGAATGAGTTCACTGCATTCCTTGCATTAATTTTTGCTCATCTGCTTAGAAAATTAGTCTCTAAAATCCCCAAAGGCCAAAATCTGCCCTGAGCATGCCAGTGTAAAGCTGGAGTAACTCCATTCAAATGAATAGTATAATTCTGGCTCTCCGCCTCTGTAAGAGCAGATTTTTTTTTTTATAGCTCAAAGTGTTCAACAAAAATTAGTAAATGGCACCCGTAACTGCTTTATATATTTACCATATGCTATAATATAGCTTGCTCCACCGATCATACAGCAACCTTCAGGAAAGATCTAAGTAAATACGAATATATAGGATATGAGATTTTGAGTTTAGCTGGTCATGAAATGTAATCTGAATATTGAAGACACATGCTGCTATCTAGTGGCAAAAACAGGTAGTTTTTAAAAACAGCACTTCATGACTTCAATTATTGTAATATTGTAGCTGTTTTCATGTATTCATACTCTACAGTACATTTATATGTTCATGGGCATGATTCTGCTCTAACTCTGATGTCAGTATGGAATAGTCACTGGAGATAATTGTGTGTGAGAGATTGGAATCAGACCTTGTATCTAAGATCATTAATTTTTTTGAATACCAATTCACCCTTACTGTGCAAAATTTTATTAGTGGCTGCATCACCATTTTATAAAATAAGACCAATTGTAGGAAAACCAAAAGGCTAATATATAGTGAATGAGTGCAATTAGAAATGGATACTGACATACTTCTGGGATCTCAGAAGTCTGGCTCTACTGTTATAGAGTGCGGAGAACCAGCAGCTGAACCAGCACGCTAGTCCCTATAACTCCAATTAGTTCCCTTGAAGAGAGCCTGAGTGAGGAAAGGAGTGGCTAATTACTAGATCAGACTAAGCTGAGGAGAGCCACAGAGCTAATTAGCCCATTAACAGGGAGAGTAGAAAAGAACACAGGACAGAAGAAAGAGAGAGAGAGAAAAAGGTTAACAGTGCCAGAGTAAGGAAGATCTCTGGTTGGAGAGATTTTTCCCCCCCATACTGCCCCTCCTGTGGAAGAAGGGATTGTGAGGCTGAATAACACTGTAAATAGCATTGTTGCACCAGTATTTAAGGTCTACTGTGGAGTGTAGCACTATAAATAGACCGCATGGTGATACCTACAAACTGGAGGTGTCCGAGTAATTTGTAGGAGAAAACAGGAGCTGGGGATCATGCCCTGTTACATCTACCCACCACAAGACTTGTGTATTTATAAAAAATAAAATAATACCTGTTAGTCAATTCCACTAAGTTTGCGAGTTAATAAAGGAATCACAGAAAGTTTTGTATCACTTTGATTTTTACTGACATTTTGAAAGTTTTGTTAAATTTTGAAAGATGTTAGTGGTGATACTTGTTAAAAAAAAAAGTTTCATTTTTTTTCCAAGACAGTGACAGAGAAAGTGGTGAGAAATATGGATTTTACCACTGGTAATTTACTAATTCAATACAGAGTGATAGGAAGGTTAAGGAGCAGCACATAAACCACTGATGTATGTATTCATCCTTTATCTTCTTATCAGATAAGATTGTTTCTGGTCAGTCTATGACTAAAAGGACCATGTGACTCTGTTGAAATCCCAAACTGTCTGAAACAAAAAGCTTCAGTGAACTCAAGTGGATTTCATTGAATGTGGCCTGCAGAGACTTTAGATTTGTTGTGCAGATGACTCACAGTATAAGGCACCCACAGAAAGCCTGTCTTAACTGCCTGTTAATAACCATAAATGCATTTATTAACATCAGTTGCTTAATTTTACTATTGATGTCTAATTTACAAAATCAACCAACCAAAAATTCATAATGAGCTGTATTTAACACAAGCTGTTTAATTAATTCTAAAGTTGCACTAGTTTCTTCAAGGGCAAAAAACCCCCAAAACATGATAGGTCCACAAAAACTACTCTGGGCCCCATGATCAAAATAGTCATAAACTCTATGTTCAAATCCCACATTTGCATACAAAGATTGGCAGTGAGACATGCAAGACACATGGTTGTGCACTTACATGATGAATCCATTTCCAAGCACAATTCGGTCTCTTTTGAAAACTGGAGTCTGTAGACCAAATTCTCTGGTGTAACATCACTGAAGTCAATGTCAGTACATCAAGGATGAATTTTTCACTTTATCATCACCACGGCTATCACTGATTCAATATGATTTAAGTTACTAACAGTCCCATAAGTGTCTTCTTTTCATTGCTCATTTTTGGCTTTCAAAATTAGCCAACAGCAAAGCAGAGGCTGACACTGAAAACAAAACACTGAATCTGATTGTTGTTGTTGTGACAGTTTGGGGAATATGTCTGGGTCAATCATAAATTTCATTCCGTTTTGTGTCATTTATGATTGTAACCTGCACTGTAGAGTAGAAACCCCATTTTGTATCTGACCAGATTTTTGTCCTATTTGTGATGTATAGCAAGGCCCTGCAGAGGGAGAGGGGTTTCTCCCCTTGTGGAGTGCTAACACAGGCAAGAGTAATCAAGACAGCTACCAAAGATTATTGACTTGCTAATGAGTCTTATCCATGTTACTACCCTGTAGGAAACAAGCGTAACTGGGATATGGGGTTTCACACTGGAACTCATGACCAAGACTGTGTTTATAAGCAGAGGGGTTCTGTGTGCAAGGGGCCAACCAGCGCCAGCAAGGGGGACGGCTCTTGAACCCAAATGGATGGGTGAGCTCATTTTGAAGGGGGCTGTGTTCGGGGGTTTTGTTGTTTTGCATAGATCTGTCGCTCTCTTTGTGCTGTGAGTAAAATGCATGTGTATTTAAGAAATTCCTTTGCAAAGCCTGTGTTTCTTGCTTTAACTGTCACATGGTCCTCAAAGGGTGTAACGAGAGAAACCAGAGCACATCTACCCCGGTGGCCTCTGGAATGGATGTATCTAAGTAACTTGGGGGCCTCAAGAGGGCTGAGAGTCTAAGCAGCTCGACTGAGGGGTCCCATTGCCAAGAGGGGTGTCAGAGACACGGTCTGCCCTTGGGGGGTGCACCTGAATGACCCAGAGCTAGGAACAGCTCTGTCCAGACCCAGGGAGCTTAGCAGCCTATGGGATTCAGCAGTGAGATCCCCTCACAACAACGGGACTGGACCAGGTTGTAAAAGCTGTAATCCCTAAAGTCCTGAACCTGCAAGGAGAACCACACCTCAAGCCCCACTGACATAAATGGGACTTTGTGTTGGTGCAGGAATCTGCCCACTTGTTCGTTTTGCAGGATTGGAGCCTAAGTAAGTAACTGCTATCAACATACCATTAAGCTCAACTTGTGCTGTTTGTGGTTATCTGTAATGGATCCACCTATTACTAATAGAATGAGAAAGGTTATCTAGGGCATATGCTGTTGTGTGTGAGTGTAGACCTAGGGAATTTTGTAAGTATCTTATGACTACAGCAGCTTAAAAGACAGATATTTTCAAGTTACTTCTTTTTTTCTTTTGTTCTTGCAGTAACCATCCGTAAAATGGAATAAACTGTAAACAGGATCCAATAACTTAATGCAGACCAGTAGGTAGAAATGGAATGAGGAACAATTTACAAGTTTGGATCCCTGTAATCCAAATCACGATCAAGGACCATATACTGGCTGGCCTTGTGTGGCTCAGAGGAGAGGAGAAGGCACACAGAGCCCTTCTCTGAATTTACACACCTGAATAGGGGCTTGCACGGCCTGAACGCAAGGTGCAGAGGAATCATAGCACTGACCTCAACTAGACATTCCAGAGGATGTAGCTGCCCATTACAAAAGAGCATGACCAGCACCCACTGAGCTCAATGGTATGTTGGCAGCTCTTACATAGGCCCCGATAATGCAAAGAGAACTGGGCAGGCAGACTCCTGCACCCATGCTCAGTGGGGCTCTGTGTGCGTTTCTCTTTGCCTTATGCACTGGCTGCAGAGAAAAAGGAGAGCTGAAGGGAAAGCATGCAGCACCTACAAAACAGAGCATGCCCAGCAGGACTATTCTGGTTCATACTGACTGCCAAGTGTAACACTGACAGACCCCAGTCATCGGTGGGTGGGATCAAACATGGGACCTCTGGAGCTAAATGCATGAACCTCTACTGCATGAGCTAAAAGCCATATGTCTCTGAGTTAAGGCTGTGGAGCAGACTCATTAATCTCTCTCTTTCTCTAAGTGGTCTCAGTGCCACTAGATGGGACAGAACTTCACACCCAGGAGGTGTGTGGGTTACACAAGCACATGCTTTTATCTTTCAAGATTCAGCCCTTGCTTGATTAAAGTTGAGTTGGTGTTTTCCCTGCAATTTTTAAGAAGAGATTTCCTATATTTCAGATATTTACTTATACTGTAAGCTCTCTGGGATAGCGACAGAATTTTTGTTACATGATTGTACAGTACTAATCCATATGTCCCCTAGCTGTGAGAGAAAAATCAATCATCAGTCACATTGTTTAATACACCATTGGAAGGCATTCAGATACTACAATGATCAGGACAATATAAGAACCTATATAGAACAGAAGAAGTGCCACTGTAATACAAATAATTAGTAATGATATTTAATTTATTTCTCATCAATTCAGTCTTGTGCACAGTATGCCCTAACAATTGTCAGCCTGCAGAAATATCTTTATTTTACAAAATGATTTTCAACTACTAAGTGAACTGTTAATTCTAGAATAACATATCTGGCTACCTTAGAAGCTGTTCAAATATGCTGAGACAGAGATACTTGTATATTTTTGTTTAGACATCACACCATAATTGGACTTCACATTTTCACATGTAGTTTACTATGTATGCAATTAATCTCGACTGTAGTATTATAAGAACTGTTGAACATATTTTAAAGGTCTCCTTTATAATCACATTTAGTTAAAAGGCAGTAGAAAAAGCAAACAGACTGATAGTTGGGAACTTGTCCACTTTATAATACAGAACACAAATCATTAAATCCCGGCTTTTGTGGGTCAGCTCTGACATTCTGAGATTGATCCAGAGGCAGAACTTCATAAAGGCTGTTAATATTTGCACTGTTAAACAAATAGTCTAACACACTTAAAGTCACAAATTCTCATCTATTCATTGAAATGTATTGTGTACAGAGTCAACAGTGTTGTATTCCATGGTGAATACCTAAGGAGAGGAGTTTGATTTATTTTGTTGAAAATATGTATTTGGAAATTGAATGCACTCGGGGACACACAATATTGGATTGTGTGCTAAAATGAAATGCCAGGATGTCAGGAAGACTAAGGACTCTTTGGCTGCATTGTGGCACTTGCAAGTATCATGGGAGTCAATGATAGTGGGGAAAAAACCCTTATTATTATTTTATAGTGCTCATCTTCTGGACAATGCCATAAGCAAGGTCTGAGACAATAAAATAGGAAAAGACACATAAAAAGGCAAAACTGAGTTCCAAATTTATGTGCAATCAAAGCAAATTTCTACTAAAAATGCCTAGCACACTATATTTGAAATGTAAGATGCATCATTGCTACTCTAAATTATAAAGGGAAAAATATTCCTCTCAGATTTGCTTGACAGGTCTTGGAATTGATTCTCAATTGCACCTAAGGAGAGCTGAGTACAACTGAAGTCAGGAGGTGTCAAAAAGCTATTTGCACCTCTTCCATTCTAGGATACTTTTGTGGTGGCCCAGTCCCTTCTGTAGTTTAAAGCAGCCGTTAGGACCCCAGGACTGTTCAGCCAACTATGGATTGCCAGAACACAGGGATTCCCTGGATACACCCTCTTGCCCCAGGCCAAGTCCCAGCACAAAACAGACATAATGGACCTGAGAAATGCACGTTGACTGTTCCATTCTCCCTATGTGTAGTGGTTTAATATGGATGCCAGTAGCTCTTGTGCCTTTGCAGGTAAAGCATTACAGCTGCCAACAACTACCAGGAGGATCTGAGTAAAGATGTTAAGTACTTAGCTTCTACTAAATACCTACATCATGTGCCTAAGCACATTCAACAAATAGAAGGTGATTTATTGATAATGTGAATTTTAATATTTTTAAGTTGTCTGTGTCTCACGGTAAATATTATATAACATGTAGCATGTTAAATACTTGTTAGATGTGTACTGTATTAACATAGCTCTCTCTAGAGGAACAGCCTTTCAGAATTCCACTCTCTATACCAGCTTCTAGCAGGGACCATGTTTCTAGGGTATGGAAAAGCCTTATGATTCCCATATCTCCTCATACACTTTCAAACACTATCAAAGCTTTTAAAAACGTCTGCTTTTGCCAAAACAAACCCCAATCATTATAAAACCTGTTTATGAATATCTCTCTATTCTATAAAATCAGCCTTTCAGATTTTATGTACCTGTTTTCCTGAGTGAATAAAATATTAGCTTTTTCATGATCATTGTCATCTTTCTAAAGGATGAGGGGGCAAATTTAGTGCTTTAGCTGCTAAATATGCTTGAATACTATGGTAAAGGACAGCGTTACAAAAGCCTAAAGATACGTCTTCACTGAACAGTTAACCTGTGCTCTTACCTGGGTTTTAACCCAACCTGTCCTACCATCTACATAGAAACTTCTGAGCTTGGTTTAGAAGTGCTTTAAGCCAGAAACAGCTTACCTGACTGGGGGTATAGGTTAGAACCCGAGCTCCACTTTATCTTGGGCTGCAACCTGCCCATTTTGTAGTAGGGACATAAGCTAATCATTCAAGTGCTGATAGTCCTCCAATGGCCTTCCCAAAGTTCCCCCGGAAGGACAGCAAAGCTCTCCTGCAGTTGACACAACTAACTCTGAAAGAATCCCAGAGCATCTCAGCACAAAGAACCAGACACACATGGTTAAGTGCAGAAACAGTGAGGACACAGTAGTGTGGATAGGGCTTTGCTGTTGGAATTCTCACACCCTAGCTAACCTGGTACTTAGATCCAGGTACTGATCACTCAGGTTAACTGCAGTGAAGACATACCGTATGATAGATATGTTCTTGACTATTTTGCAAGATATGTGTATTATATACTTATATTGATATGTAAACATATTAAAGTGATGGCACATTATAGTACCACTTACATCATTTATGGAAAGTGGGAGCAGCTCCACAGTTAAGTTTGAGGTTTAGCTTCCCATTATAAACTTAGCTTTCAAACCACCCTTCTCTTAACTTCCCCAGAAAGAAACTGACCCTGACATTTCACATGGCGCATCTCATTCTTGGGGGGAGTTTTTCTGGGAAGTTCAGGGAAAGAAAAAAAAGTGTTTTAAAGTTATGATATTTCTAAAATTTCCCTGTTGTCAAGCTTGACAATTTTCCTAATGTTTTGGCTCTCCATATCTCCACAATCTGGCCTACAAACACCAAATTTGAGTTGCCCTTTAGGGTTTTTTGTTTTGTTTTGTTTTGTTTTAAAGACATGTGGGTCTAGAATTCATATAGGAAATGCAGTGACATAAAGAGCTTTTTTTACATGAATACTGAGGACCATTTAAGACAAACATTTATAAATATACATATTGTAACAGGCTGCCTTGAAGGGGCAAGATAGGAGAAATGTTCTTTTGAAAGGGTGGATAAAAGCAGGTAACCACCCACTGAGTTGTTAAAGGGGTATTGTGAGGCTATTGACTCTGTTTACTTGGCCAGACAACCTAAGCAATGTGGAGCTATGAGGTTTCCTTGAGATTATATATCACTTATAAGGAATTTTAGGGTTAAATTTATGAGGACAGATCAAAAAGACTGTGACACCCTGTACCCCACGTTCACCACTTTTATATGGTTATGTTATATTTTGTACAAAATATGCCCTGTGCAGTGTCATTTTAAAACTCGTAATCTGCTGAATATTATTATCCAGTTGAAATATGAAATAACAACTCTGCATGTGAAATAATGACATTTTGCCGTATGTTTGTTACTGAAATATTTTGTAATTCTGGGGAATGACCACAGACTAGCTCCTTAGAGAGAACAAAGGACTGACCACAGGTGTCAGAAAACTATTAACTGCTGAAACAACCATTTACCAGCAGGGGAGACTATAAACAAAGAATTTACATGTCATCTCTGAGATAGCTCAAACTTCACATATACAGAAGGTGTAAGCAAGAAATTTACAATTCACCTAAAATACGTTGCAGATCTCACGTACATAGGGGACTGTTTTGTCTATACTCCAGCTGGGGGTAATCCTCAAAAAGGGGGAAAAGGTATCAGAATGAAGAATTCACAGCACACAGATTATCTCTCCTCCCCCATCTCTACTCATGTCAGCAAGATCACTTGAAAGACAAAAGGTGCATCATTGAACTGGGGGGAGTGGTCCCAGCCGGGAGGTTTTTCCAGCCAGTACAGACTGCTGAAAGCTTTTGGGTGAGAGAAACCTTTTTGCTTTTAAACCTATTAGCCTTGATAAAGTTTAGGAATTAGCTTGCACGTTTATCTTTTTATTTCTTTTGTAACCATTTTTGACTTATATGTCTTATCACTTATAGTCACTTAAAATCTATCTTTCTATAGTTAATAGAATCATAGAAGGAATCATAGAAGATTATGGTTGGAAGAGACCTCAGGTCATCTAGACCAACCCCCTGCTCAAAGTAGAACCAACTCCAACTAAATCATCCCAGCCAGAGCTTTGTAAAGCCAGGCCTTAAAAACCTCTATGGATGGAGATTCCAACATCTCCCTAGGTAACCCATTCCAGTGCTTCACCACCCTCCTAGTGAAATAGTTTTTTCCTAATATCCAACCTAGAGCTCCCCGCACTGCGCCTTGTTCTGTCATCTGCCACCTCTGAGAATAGCTGAGCTCCATCCTTTTCGGAACCCTCCCTTCAGGTAGTTGAAGGCTGCTATCAAATCCTCCCTCACTCTTCTCCTCTGAAGACAAAATAAGCCCAGTTCCCTCAGCCTCTCCTCGTAAATCATGCCCTCCGCAGGACTCTCTTCAATTTGTTCACATCCCTTCTGTAGTGGGGGGCCCAAAACTGGATGCAGTACTCCAAAACTGGATGCAATACTGGCCTCACCAGTGCTGAATGGAGGGGAATAATCACTTCCCTCAGTCTGCTGGCAATGCTCCTTCTAATGTAGCCCAATATGCTGTTAGCCTTCTTGGCAACAAGGGCACACTGCTGACTCATATCCAGCTTCTCATCCATTGTAATCCCCAGCTCCTTTTCTGCAGAACTGACACTTAGCCAGTCGGTCCCCAGCCTGTAGCAGTGCCATGGGATTCTTCCATCCTAAGTGCACGACTCTTAACATGTCCTTGTTGAACCTCATCAGATTTCTTTTGGCCCAATCCTCCAATTTGTCTAGGTCACTCTGGACCCTATCACTACCCTTCAGCATATCTACCTCTCCCCCAGCTTAGTGTCATCCACAAACTTACTCAGAGTGCAATCCATCCCATCATCCAGATCATTAATAAACTTGTTTTATTTAAACCAGTATGTTTGGATCAACAGGGCTGGTGCATATTCATTACCCATTGTTGGAATAATGGACTAATTAGGAGCTTGTATGGTGCAATGGGCTACTGAATAGAACAAGATGCACATTTCTGGGGACCAAGGGTGGGACTGAGGGATATGCAGGTGTCACCCTGTATCAATTCATGGAGGATGGGTGGGCATAGCATTCATGTATTCAGCTGAAAGTGACTTTACATGTTGGTGGCTATGAGTGAACAGAGCTTGGTGGGGTTTGCTGTTCATGAGCAAAGCAGTGTAAAAGGCATCTCAAACTAGAAAGCTAACTAGACACAGCAGTTCAGATTCCACTCTAGAGAATGTCACACAAACTGGGACTATTTATCTTGGAAAAGAGGAGACTAAGGAATGGGGGGTGGTATCAGAGAGGTGTATACAATCATGAATAGTGTGGAGAAAGCGAATAAGGAAGTGTTATTTACCCCTTCACATAACACAAAAACCAGGAAAATCCAATGAAATTAATAGGCAGCAGGTTGAAAACAAACATAAGAAAAAATGAGGAGTCCGATGGCACCTTAAAGATTTGAGCATAAGCTTTTATGGGTAAAAAACCCACTTCTTCAGATGTATGGAGTGAAATTACCGCTACAAACATAAATATACTGACACATGAAGAGAAGGGAGTTACCTTACAAGTGGAGAACCAGTGAACTTACCACTTGTAAGGTAACTCCCTGGTCTGAGAGCGGAACATTTCCAAATGCAGGGGCTAGATTTGGTACCATGTTGAGTGAGTGGGTAGAAGAAGTTGCAGTATGACCTTAAAAAGAAGCGGAGGCAGAGATACAGTCACTTTCTGAGTGCAGGCTGGAGAGGTTCACTTGGGATCTCCAGCCAAGAAAGCTTCCTGCTTGCTGCTTCCTACCGCTCTTCAGGGAAACAGGACTTTGTGTACATTTTTGTGAATATATAGATACCATCAGGCAGGAGCACTGGAACTAGGAGCACCTGCCCGAGGCTACTACACACATGTTAAAAAGTGGGCAGGCATGGCCCTCCCACTTTTAAAAGTGTATGTGCTATGGCTGCCTGGCTTCCCCCAGTTCTGGTGCCCCTGACACCAGGAATGTACCCCATGTCACCAGTTTATCATCCAAACAGAAGGCATGCTGCTGGGCCCCGTATTGTGGCTTTCTTCCTGGCCAAAGGGGTAACAGTATTTATAACACATGGACCTATTGCTGATGCCAAGTTATACTGAGCAGCTACTGGCATAAGTCAGAGGTGGGAAGGCATGGATGGGGCTAGGAGATGAGGAGGGAAACACAGACAGACAGACAGGAGGCTAGACCTATGGGCAGAGGAGATAGGACTGGAGATTGTACAAAGCCATGGGTCTCCTAATCCCACCCCTTCCCTGGTTTCATCCCCCAATTTCCCCTGTCTACTGCCATGCCAGAAGATCCCATGAAACTTGGTACCATGCAATGCAAAAGAGTATAGTTCTGTTCCTCAGTTTGTCAGAGAAGATCAGTTTCTCCTGGCATTATATGTCAGTGTTTTGACATGCAGTACTGATGTGTTGAGCCATAAGATTTTTAATCACTCCAAAGAAGGACAAATATGTACACGAAATGTAGTTTCAGATCATACATTTTGTCTTCATATACTTTTGCTGCTAAATTGTCATGTTACATGCTCCTCAGATTCCATCTTGATAGGTGCCACAGGAAAGTATATGATTATGATGATGATAAATAATAATAATGATAACCTGGCTAGTATCTGTATTTCAAGCTGAGTAATGATTTCCTTTGAGCCATAGACATTGCAATTCTTCATAGTTTCATTAACCAATCAAATTCTTCTACTTCCAAATGCCTTTTTTATATGCAGCACAACCCAGACTTTCCCTGAAACTCTGCATTTTTAAGCTGGCTTTTCAGAAAGCCGATATATTAAGAATTCTCACAATTTTACACGAGAAAATTGATTCTGTTTAAAGTGCAAAGGGTAAAGATAGATTTTTCCAAGATTGCTGACTGGACTAGAAAGATGGCTGTTAAAGCATAGTAACTGTGTGCTTTAGAATTTTAAAGACCACTACTCTCATTATAATGAAGATTTTTCCATGCAAGAGGTACCATGATCCACAGAATTCAATGGAAGCTAGTGCAGAGAGATGGGATTAGGAATGAGTCACCTCCAAAAATCCATCACATGCTGTTTTGAAGAAAACCAGGTCATCATTTGCTCTCTGTGGCACTCCATGAAACATCACAATGCTGGGGAGTTTTATAAACCTCAAACACACTCTCTAGAAATGGGGGTAGCAAATGCTTCTCTATAAGTAGCAGGAGCACAGACTTTTTTACTGGGAGGGGCTAGTATTAAAAAATAATAGCTGTTGAATATTGTTTTTATATCATTACTTTAGCTAGGACAGTCCCAAATGACTCATATTTTGTTTTCTTTGGCCCAGGAGTGATACAGTCCTCTGATAGTCTTAGCTGCTTGAAATCTTCTCTTTCCTCTGGGGTATCAGCTGGCTTTTGTTAGCTGCAGCTGGGTTGAAGAAGGTCTCTCCTGCAGCAGGCTGTGGCTCCTTTCTTCCCTGGCTAGGAAGTGGCTCAGCAAGCAGAGTCGCCTCTCCTTGTGCAGGCGAATTCTGTGTGCCTAGGTGAGGCTCACCTGTCTGTGCTTCTCCCCCTCTTACTGCAGCCAGCCTGGTTGTTTCCTTCCTTCTCTCATGAAGGCTAAAAATTGATCCTCCTTCTGTCCAAGAAGAATTCTGATTCCCTCTCTCTTTAGAGAGACCTAGGATAGTCTAGTTGGCTGCCACTTTGCTGGGGCTGGTTCACAGAGCCTCCTCTTTGATTTGTCTCGTCTGTCCCCATGAGTTCCATGTGTTGTTTTCACAAAAAGAGGTGGTAGGCCAGACATAATGATTCTATGCTTGTTCTTGTGCAGCCTCTCACCTCAGTCCCACCATGCATGGGGGCGGGGAGGGGAGAGAGGGGCCTCCAGCTGTCATCTTATATGTAGTCTTTTCCTTGTCAGTGGCTCTGGGTGAAACAGGAACCCGGGGGCTGCACAAAACATAAAAAGAGCAGTTTTCCTATTGCATCCAGAGATCCAGATGTAGGCTGTTCCCTTTCTTCATTTGGCTCATTGTAGATTGCTTTACAAAGACTGCAATGATTAAAACCAGAGGCCAGCTAAATGTTTCAATATTCTAGATAGTATTGCGGGTGTGCGAGTGTGTTTTTTTAATTCTGCAGTCCTTCACCATTCTCACTGGTGAGGTATTTCCAGTATAAATAGGAAAATATTCATACTATTGTACAAGCACTGGTAAAAACTCATCCGGAATATTGTGTACAAGTCTGGTCACCCATATTCAAGAGAGATGAATTCAAACTGGAACAGGTGAATTGAAGGGTAACTAAGATGATATGGGGAAGGGAGAAAATACCGTACTCTCTTTAGAGGAGACTAAAAGAGCTTGGCTTCTTTAGCATAGCAAAACAAAGGCTGAGAAAGGATAGGATTGCTCTCTATGAATACATCAAAGGGGTAAACACTAGGGAAAGAGAAGAGTTATTTAATTAAAGGTCAATGTTGGCACAAGGCCAAGGATATAAACTGGCCATGAGTAAATTTAGGCTGGAAATTAGAAGAAGGTTTCTATCCATCAGAGTGAGGTTCTGGAACAATCTCTCCCAGAAGTAGTGGGGGCAAGAAATCTAACTGGTTTAAAGATGGAGCTTGATAAATTTGTGAAAGATTAAATTATGCTCCAGAACCTGCATAGTGCACATCAAAAGCTCAGGTTCTTCCTCTGGAAGAGAAGAGACAAGAGGTTTTCCTTTGGGGCGGCTTGGGGTCTGAGGAGGTGCAGCACAGCTGAGGGGGATCCAGCTGGCTCGGGGCCCATCTGGACGTGGGGGAGGAGGAGCTTGTGGCTCGGGCCATGGCAGGGGAGCATGGGTTCTCAGGGCTCTGGCTGCAGGAGTGGGGAGTGGGAGCGCTTGGGGCTCCGGCCGCAGGGCGGTGAGTGGGAGGGGGTGCAGGTAGAAGGGTGGAGCCGGGGGCTAGCCTCCCCGAAGGAGGGGCTCCACCTGCCACCTATGGACCCAGGAGGCTCTTCCTATGTTCTTGTGTTCTTCTGAGTAGCGACTGAGTGAATTACAAAAACAAAGTGTGTATTTTCAAGGTGCTAAAATTAAATCACTTAAAGCATGGCTGATTCAAAAGGAAGAAACTACATGTGGATCAACTTCTGTTGGTTGTAATTCTCAGCTATCCCTGCAATAGGAACCAAATGCCAGTTGCCTGATACTGTTAACATTTCTCGGTCACCTCAACAACCATGACTTGATTCTTTCCCTGTGTATAACTTTGGAAAACAAGGCCATTCTGCTCATCCTAGTTTGATTATTTTTAACGGCTCCATTATTCTGAAGTTAATGACAGCAGATGTTGTTTGTACTGTTGTAGAGATTTTAGGCACAGACTACTTTCGAATAAGTACACAGATGAAGCTTTTCACATAATCTGGATTCTATCATTGGAAAAACGCTTGAGACAAATTCAAAAGGCATCAAGCTTCTTCATGTCACCAGAAAGCAGGTAATATTCTTCCAAAGACCGCTAAGAATGGTGGTGATGTGCTAAGTTGTCAGAACTGTCAAAAGAAAGAAGAAAACAGGCAGGACCCAATGAAAATGCTAAGTATATACATTTTCTGGCTAGACAAGGACTTGCACTGCGAGGCCATTATATTGAAGGAGCTGAAAATATGCCCTTAAGTGGAGAGTGTGAGGTAGAAAGGTGAGTTTTAAGTTGTTGAGTGCCAAGTAATTTTATCCCCAAAATTACTAAAACCCGGTAGTCTAGAGAAACAAGAAATGTTAGGCCAAATCTTACTAAGTGTCTCATCACTGCCAGTTCAGGGATGTAATCCCCACTATTTTAGTCACATGAAGTTCTTTCCATGCCTTGGGGGACACCATGATTAAAGACAAGCAAAATAATCATAATTATTAACTATGACTATCTTCCATTCTTTTCCTTTAATACATAAAAACAAAACATCACAAACAACCTAAAAACAAAGGTTATTTCCATTGCCATCACTTCTGTACAGGGCCGCTCAGAGGATTCCGGGGGCCCGGGGTCTTCGGCGGCGGGGGGCCCTTCCATTCCGCGACCCGCCGCCAAAGTGCCCCGAAGACCCACGGCGGGGTCCCCCCCGCCGCCGAATTACCGCTGAAGCCGTACCTGCCGCCGAAGTGCAGCCCGGGCTTCGGTGGAGGGGGTCCCCCGCCGCGGGTCTTTGGGGCACTTGGGCGGCGGGTCCCGGAAGGGAAGGGCCCCCCGCCGCCGAATTACCGCAGAAGACGGAGCTGAACTTCGGCAGCGGGTCCCGCTCCGTCTTCGGCGGTAATTCGCCAGCGGGGGGTCCTTCCCTCCCAGAGCGGAAGGACCCCCCGCCGGCGAAGACCGGGAGCAGAAGAAGCTCCTGCGCCCGGCCCCGCAAGAGTTTTCCGGGCCCCCCGGAGTGAGTGAAGGACCCCGCTCCAGGGGCCCCGAAAAACTCTGTTTTAACTCCGTTTTTTAAAAGAAGCCATTCAAGGAGTGGTCTTGAGACAAGCAAATAAATAAATATTAAGAAACTTAAATTCTCATTAAATCCCACTATATGTGTGTTTGCCAAGATTCGCTGATATCTCCGTATAGTTTAACCATAGCTGAAAGAAACACAATGAGGTTTCTTTCTCAAATACAGGTTAGTCTGCCGCGGTGATGAGACTACTGCCTACCATGCTGTCCAGCACTCTCATATTTTTTCCTTGCACTCCTCTGACTGAATCCATCTGTTGTTTCTTGTCATATAGATAGACTGAAAGCTCTTTGTGGCAGAGAATGTCTTTTTGTTCTGTGTTTGTACAGCACCTAGTGTAATGGGATCCTGGACCGTGATTAGGGTTCCAAGGTGCTACAATGAAGGAGGGAAACTGAGGCAGGAGCGTCTGTTGTGCCTTGACCTGATGGTGGAGAGTGCCATTGGCAGCGCCACCTTATGACAGTTAGCTTTTGTGATTCATGCTTTGCATAAAATATTTGGCAGGAGTCTTTAATTGAAAACTATCATCTCTCTCATACAAGAGGGATGTGTCCTTTTCTTTGATAAGACACTTATTTTTTCTCTGTTTGTCTTTTGACTGAATGGTTTTTAGACTTACAACCCATTACCGCTTCCTTCACAGAACTTCTCCTGGTCTCTGGCAGTCCTCATCTGCCATTCTCTCCCCTCTAGGGCCCAGGTGCCCTCTTTTAAGCCCAGATGGGGTCAGCTGACCAGTCACAGGTGCACTGGCCTCTTCCGTCTTCAAAGGCTGGAGTCACGCGGTGAGACTAACACTTATGCATCTTTCAAAACATAGTATAAAAGCAAATAGTATAGAAAGTTAAAACAAAATAGAAGTTCTAAAGCTGCATTCCAGAGTGTGTATAAACGCACTTGGAGGTTTTATGGCTAAAGTGGTGTAATTCTTTGACACTTTTGGTCTGTCCCTGGTTGACAAAAAGCAGAGAGGTTCTAGGAATTTCCTTAATTAGCTGGAATACTCAATTTCAGAAGCATGAGAGCTGCCATATTCTACTAGCATAATGTGTTTGAAAATAATTGTGTCTCTTAAAATTCAGTGAAGGTGCTGGCATGTTTGTAATAACCTAACATTACAAGAATAAATTACAAAACATTTATTCATAATTCTTCTAGCATCAATATTAACGTTTATCCCCCCCAACACGAGGTTGTCTACAACTTTATTCAACTGCTTTGTTTGCATCAGAATATGATCCTGATATTTCAAAGTGGCTTTAAAAGAGTCAAGACAAATTCATAAATTCAGCTGTTCAAAATGAGACAATGGAAATCACGGCTCTGAAAATAGTGAGGGACATTTGAGAAAATTTCTGGAAAGTGGCATACAATTATGGTAGTTGAAACAACAAACTTCACCAGCAAGGAGCAAGTTGTTCTACGTCTGTGATATATTGTTGACTATATGAATATTCATGAAGATTTTATTGGATTGTTCAATGTACCCTACACATCAGTGAAGGCCATCGTATCAGCAAAAAAGATATTTTATTGTGTCTGAATCTGAGGATCAATAAATGTTGTGAACAATGCATAGGCTCCAACTTTCCTCAGCGCTGGTGGGTGCTGACGCCCTCCAGTCCCTGGCCCCGCCCCGACTCCACCCTTTCCTCACCTCTGCCCCGCCCCCATTCCAATCCCTTCCTCAAAGTCCTGCCCCAACTCCGCCCCCTCCCTGCTCCTATTGGACACCTTCCCCAAATCCCCTCCCCGGCCCCGCCTCTCCCCTGAGCATGCGGCATTCCCCCTTCTCCCCCCTCCCTCCCAGTGCTTGCCACATAAATCAGCTGTTTCGCAGCGCAAGCGCTGGGAGCCAGGGGGATGTGCCCAGGGGAGGAGGTGGAGGCAGAACGGAGGGGAGGTGGGGCGAGAAGCTGCCAGTAGGTGATAAGCACCCATCAATTTTTCCCCAGGGGTGCTCCAGCCCCGGAGCACCCATGGAATCGGCGCCTCTGGGACAATGTTGTGATGGTGCCACTAAAATGTAGCAACCTGATTTTTAACAGAAGGAACCACAAGCTACATTAACTCATAGCTCAGTTGTTTGAATATTGGCTTGCTAGCCCCAGGGTTATGAGTTCAATCCTTAAGGGGGCCATTTAGGGAACTTGGAGTAAAGATGTATCTAGGGATTGGTCTTGCTTTGAGCAGGGGGTTGGACTAGATGACCTTCTGAGGTCCTTTCTCACCCTGATATTCTATGATAAGATTGGCAGCAAAAGTAACACTATTCTGTAAGACAGTGGTTCTCAACCAGGCATACATGTACCCCTGGAGGTACTCAGAGGTCTTCCAGGGGTTACATCAACTCATCTAAATATTCACCTACTTCTACAACAGGCTATATAAAAAGCACTAGCAAAGTCAGTGCAAACTAAAATTTCATACAGACAATGACTTGTTTATACTGCTTTATATACTATACACTGAAATGTAAGTAAAATATTTATATTCCAATTGATTTATTTTATAATTATCTGTTAAATGAGACAATAAGCAATTTTTCAGTAATAGTTTGTTGTGACACTTGTATTTTTATGTCTGATTTTGTAAGCAAGTAGTTTTAAGTGAGATGAAACTTGGGGGTACACAAGATGAATCAGGTTTCAGAGTAGCAGCCGTGTTAGTCTGTATCCGCAAAAAGAACAGGAGTACTTGTGGCACCTTAGAGACTAACAAAGGTGTCTCTGACTGTGTGTTCCATTCTATGCATCCGAAGAAGTGAGCTGTTGCTCACGAAAGCTCATGCTAAGATGAATCAGACTCCTGAAAGGGGTACAGTAGTCTGGAAAGGATGAGAACCAGTGCTCTTAGATACTCTTGAAAGTATTTATGAAATCACAATACTAATTTTAAAAAAAAAACACCGACAGGATACTATATTTCAGTATGTAAAATATGAAGTGTTAAGTACATCACCAGGCATCTGTGTTCCTTCTCCAACAAGATGGACTTGCCATGCAGGAGTATTGACTTCTGTTTCAGAGAACTATTTTGCACTGTGTGCTGTAGTAGAAAGAGAGCCCAAGATATGAGGCCTGGTATGAAGTACGGTAAAAGGGGCCTGGTACGAAGCCTAAGGCCCGAACTAAAAAGTAGTCAGGCCTGCTAGTATAAAGCAAAGTTAGCAAGAGTCAGGCAGAAGTCAGGCCCTTTTACCAAACATGCCTGCTCACAGATTCACTGTCCGGAACGTGAACTTGGTAAGAACCGCGCTAGTATTGCAAAAATAGGCATTCCCGAGAATTACAGAGTATTCATGTATGCACATTCCGGAAGATGCAGATGCCCCCTAAACAGGGGTGGCTTCAGGCACCAGCGCTCCAAGCGCGTGCCTGGGGCGGCAAGCCACTGGGGGCGCTCTGCCGGTTGCCACTAGGGCGGCAGGCAGGGTGCCTTCGGCGGCTTGCCTGCAGAGGGTCCACTGGTCCCGGGGCTCCGTGGACCTCCCGCAGGCGTGCCTGCGGAGGGTCCGCCGAAGCCGCGGGACCAGCGGACCCTCCGTGCTTGGGGCGGCAAAATGTCTAGAGCCGCCCCTGCCCCTAAACATAAAGGGATGACATAAATACAGTACTGGGAGATGGAACAGGAACACACCAACTCCAAGGGGAACAAGGATGGGAGGAGAGTTAGGATGATGGGTGAAAATGGTTTGTTCGAACCATCAGGTACAAGGTGTAGGGTTGGTAACTAACCATGTCAGAAGGGTAATACGTAACTTGTCTGTATCAGTGTATAAAAGAGGGATCGCAGATGGGGTGTCTTTGTCTGGCTGAGGCGGGGGTATGGAAAGTCCCGCCGTTCACTGAGCTGGTCCATTGACACAGGCATATATGTAGTAAGTGTACTTGTAGCACGTATAGGGCACTACTACTGTGCTTTTCTAGCAATAAACCTCACCAAATGCCTTTGCTACTGAACGGAGTGTGTGGTTTTATCGGGCAGTTCGACTGGAGCCTGCTGTACGGGCTATCTGGCCCGAGCCAGTGCAGCACACAGAGAGAACATACACACAGCCAACAACTGACAACATGTGCAACTTGGGACATTGCAAAGGATGCAATGAAAGAGTTTGAAATGAAAGCTCAGATGGAAAAGCTTAACTTGCTCTTTTGTATTTGACTAGACTGTAACTTCCTAAACATGGTAGACAGTCTGTCCAAAACTTTGCAAGGTTTGAATGTTTTAGCAACAGACAGCCAATCTCTTATGAAAAAAGACAGTCCATGTACTCAGATGAAAACGACAACTTATTGTGGGAGCAAATCCACCAGAAAAATGTTAAGATGCAGAGAGTCAAATCCCTGAGCTTCCAAGGAAATGAAAAGTTCCCCACCCAAATGCAAATATCAACAGGTGAACCCAGCTACCCAAATTCAGCAAAAAAAATTTATAAGTGCATCTACTTCAAAGTAATTGATTTTACAGTGTCCGGTATTCAATCAAGATTTAAACAGAGAGGCTCTAAAACAATTCAAAAACTTGCAAGTCTCATAACAACTCCAAACATAACAGAAACACAGGTTCAAGATGGGTTTCAGATGTATGGTTCTGACTTCAACCATGATCAACTGATTACAGCTTCATCCGTTGAAAGTGAACTGTCAGCTTACCGAAGGAAAGCTGAAGTCAGTTAAGAAATATCTCAGTTCACTCAGCCAAAGGGAATGTCACCCGTGTTCTGGAGTGGTGAAGCTAATAAAAATGATTTTGGTGGGAATGGCAGCCAATGCAGTAAATGCATAGTTGCAGTGCTCTGCATTATATTAATAAGTGGCTTCAATCCACAATGGGACAATCACAGCTTAACTGGTATATAATTTTACATGTACGCAAGGACAAAACTGATGACTTACAGCCTATAGGTGTTGCAGAAGAATTCATTTCAAGAAACTCAGAGTGAAGATCATTATTTGGAATTTTTTTCAGATTTGTAACTCATTCTTTTTACTCCTGTTTAAAAAAGTAATGCTTCAATCAATAGTTTTGTGCCATGAGTAAATCTGTCCACTTTTAATAATAAAAATAAACAAAATTTTATTCCAAACTCGGACTTTCCTTTATTTTATTAATGCAATCCCTAAATGCGTGTGTGGTTGGGGTGAGGGGATATAGTCTCCCTAAATTCCATTTATTTACACCCATGTTGTGGGAATGGGGGCAGGTGGTGCATAGGATTGGCATCAGGATCCTAATTAAAAAAATACATTAAAAAACTGGCAGAATACAACACCTCCTCATTATCTCTCAGTATCTGTGTAACCCACATCTTCACCATCACCCCTTACTCTTGCTTATTGTCTTTCCACAGTATAAATCTTAGCTCTTTGGGAAAGGGGTTTGTAATTTTTAGCCTGGATTTAAATGGGAGCTGGGCGCTTAATTCGCTAAGGTGCCTTTGAAAATCCCACTCTCAGTTGTCATTAAAGCAAAATGAATTATTATGGCACTATATTAATACATCATTATTAATTATTATGTGCGTGTGGTTCCATCAATGCTCACTAGATGGCTCATATGTATTTGACTTCACCTCTTTGCCAGGTTGATATTCCCGTCTTTCTAAAGAGGACCGAAGGGAATTAAGCACATTGATAAAGTTGTGGAATCAGACAACCAGGAACTCAGTCTATGTGTAACACTGCCTCACCTCTCTTAAATTTATATATTGGTGGGAATGATCTGGAAAACCAGGGGAGAATGCAATTCTCCCATTAAAAGGGAAAAAAAACAAGAGCACTTCTTCACACAAACATTACACCATCTTCATCCTTAACTCTCTTCCAGTTTGTGTTTAAGAATGCCTGTTTTTTAATGAGCACCAAATGTTCCAACCAGGCAGGCATATAAAGACCACAGGAAGAGGTTTTGCACCAACAGAGATATTTGATCTACTGTAGCCAGGCTAGAGTCATAGTAGGAAGAGGGAAAGTTCACTGGAGGCTCAGACTGGAGCTCAAACAAGCCTCTTTGCAGTCTTGGGGTATATTTCAGAGTTTAACTAAAATCCAGTAACATAGGCTATGTCTACACTACCGCGATATGTCGACCTAAGTTACGCAGCTCCAGCTATGTGAATAATGTAGCTGGAGTCAACGTAGCTTAGGTGGACTTACTGCAGTGTCTACATTGTGCTGGGTCAATGGGAGACACTCTCCCGTCGACTTTCCTTACTCTTCTCATTCAGGGTGGAGTACCGGGGTTAACCGGAGAACGATCTGCTGTCAATTTAGTGGGTCTTCACTAGACAAATCTCTCAGGCTGTTGAATTTTTTCCCTGCTACTTTACAAGCAGTAAACTCCAAAACCAAAATATACAAATGGAAAGAGTGCACTTAGGCCTGGTCTACACTGAGGAGGAAAACTAAGTTATGCAACTTCAGCTACATGAATAACATAGCTGAAGTCGACATACTTAGACCTACTCACCACGGAGTCTTCACTGAGGTGAATCAACTGCTGCCGCTCCCCTGTTGACTCTGCCTGCGCCTCTTGTGGCAGTGGAGTACAGGAGTGGACAGGAGAGCGCTCGGGGATCGATTTATTGTGTCTAGATATAATAAATCGACCCCTGCTGGATCGATCGCTGCCCATGGATCTGGCGGGTAGTGTCGACATACCCCTAGTCTGTTTTCCCCAGGGCTCCCTCTTCTGGTTCCTGGACAACACACAGTTGTCTTTGAGATGCTGAACCTAAATAACCTCATCTACACCTAACTACTGTAGCTCCCAGCTAAGAATGCCTGTGTCAGGTGACTCTGAAACCTTCCTAGGAAAACCTATGGTCTGCTGTCTGTCTCAACTACACCACATTGATGTGAGGAAAGAGTGCATGTCTGGGCCTTGTGATCATCAAAAACCACGACACCAGATCACATCCGCCTAACTGGGGCTTCCCTCCAGCAGACTAGTATGTCCACAGGAGGTGTGTGTAGTGAGTGGTTATACCTGGATGGGATAGGAGGTGTAGACAGGAATGGAGGGAGAGAATGAGAGGCTTTTATCTACACTGAAAGCTTTAAGCAGTGAGTGTCAAACCTAGAAAATTGGTCAATAAAAGATATTAGTTCACCCACTTTGTTTCTCCAATACCTAGGAAACAGTAATCATTTAAAGTTTTTAAAAGGGATAAAAGACTCTGCCTTTCCCTGCACCCGAGTACCTGTGCCAGTCTTTAATGAAACAACATATAATCTTGAACATTAAGAATCTCTCCAAAATGGACAGCACCCTAAAATAATTGAGCTGGTTGGTGCACCACAGGCAGCCTTCATTTCACACCTAATACTTAGCAACTCAGAGTAAACTACCTCAAGTAATGCCTGCATTTCAGAAAGACTCTTACTGCCTGAGTAATGTGCAGTGCACAGCATATTTAGAATACGAAAAGCTGAAAGCTAAGAACAGACACCATATGAAAGAACAGAATTAACCAGCAGGTGGCAAAATGGTGTTTTCCAATTTACAATGTTCAAGACTAGAGTTTACTAAGAAACTACTCTTAGAATGTTTGCTGACTTGAATGATGGTTAGATAAAATTTGCATTGTAATGGTTTATCATATTTCCATTTGTTGAAAAACTTTCAGTAATTCGTATCTTACTTTATACCTTCGGTGATAGGACTATTTTTATTGCATAGCTATTCATTTAATCTCTTCTGCAGAAATCAGTAATCAATATATACTAATTTGTGTCCACAACTTCCATATTTTTTTTTCTTTTCATTTGATATAACCAGTCTGATCCTCCTCTCAGTTACCATGGTATATAGCAGGAGTAACTCTCCTGAAGTCAATGGAGTTGTACCAGTATGAAAAAGTGCAAGTGAGAGAAGAATCAGGCCAAATTAGTTGCTAAATTCCTGGCAAGATTTTAAAGTAGTTGTTGAATGAAGTGTACGTGTTCTTGTATTACCAGGTGGATATCTCAGTTTCCAGGGAAAATCTCCAGGAGGGTCCCATCCTATGAGGTGCTGAGATCCTCAAATCCCATTGACTACACTTGGAATTGAGGATATTTAGGGTTTGGCCTGTAATTGGCATGGAGTATTGAGCACCAAGATGTATAGGCAAGTGGGAAAACAACTGCAGTTATTTATATCTGAAAATCGGCTCCTGAGCTCTTGAATTATAAGGACATTTTGGAGTACACTAGAATAGGACAGTGAGATTTACTGCAGTCCATTAGACTTTTTGACAGGCCTTTCAGTGGCTGTAGCAGTGGGACAGCTTTCTCTGCACACTCTTGCCCATACAGGACCAACGTGTTCCCACCCACTTATAGTGTTCCCCTATTCATTTTGCACTTACATATCTTGTCTTTCTATTTAATTTTTAATTATTCTTATCTGTTGCACACCCCAAACTTGCCATTATCAATAGGAAATAGCATTAGCTGAAGAGCAGTTATGCTTCTGATGGAAACATGTATATAAAAGGCAAAAGATTTATACTTCCATGATGGAAAACAAACCATAATTATCACAAATCACACTAAGGTCAAATATCACCTCTCTCTTGTGCCAAACTCTCTGCCACAGCATGCTTGCTGTCCCTAAGAAGTTAATGTCTGAAAGAGAACACGGTTCAAGGTTGCACCATTTTGTGGTATGAACTTTGCCTGTGAGTAGAATGAAAGGTATGCGACAGCTGGTACTAACCAACCATAACCCAAAAGGCTTTCAACTTCCTTCCCTGACAGGAAATCTCTCTCACATTTTGTATAATAACTCATTTCCATTTTGTTGTGCTCTTTCAAACAAACACAGTGTTCTCAAACCATTAAATAAAATGAAGAATGTATTTAATATACAATAGCAGTAATTAACTCATCACATCTAAATGGGCGTTTCACTGGGTTTTTTTGCAGAGCCTTACATTAAATATTCTATGCTTGTGTAACACTGCACTGCAATCATTTGCACAGGATCAGTGCTGGCCCTATGCTCTAGCTACTGTGGCCCCAGCAAATTTCAGAAGTTATGTATAACAAAATTAGCGGACTAATGGAAGGGTGAATGTGAATACTGGGTATTGAGAGAATAAAACAAAGTCAAGGGATGTTCCAAACAGTAAATGGAAAAATGCAACCAAATGCAGAAATGCTGGCATCCATGTCCTACTACATTCAAATTAGCTAGTGAGTAACTATAATTTAACAAATCCCTGTCAGGATGTCAGACATAAACCTTCAGCTGACATTTGTGCCCTTGGGTTATAATTTAATGGCTCTAGCAATAACCTTTATTTTATAAATATTCAGTCCTATACTTATAGTGATTGTTGAGCAAATTTACTTCCTATTTGTTATTCAGAACATTTTCTGTTTGGGAGTCTGACTCACCCTGCATATACTGTTACTAATCTGCAGATATAAGAACATAAGAACAGCCGTACCAGGTCAGACCAAAGGTCCATCTAGCCCAGTGTCCTGTCTACCGACAATGGCCAATGCCAGGTGCCCCAGAGGGAGTGAACATAACAGACAATGATCAAGTGATCTCTCTCCTGCCATCCATCTCCATCCTCTGACAAACAGAGGCTAGGGACACCATTCCTTACCCATCCTGGCTAATAGCCATCTATGGACTTAACCACCATGAATTTATCCAGTTCTCTTTTAAACACTGTTATAGTCCTAGCCTTCACAACCTCCTCAGGTAAGGAGTTCCACAAGTCGACTGTGTGCTGCGTGAAGAAAAACTTCCTTTTATTTGTTTTAAACCTGCTGCCTATTAATTTCATTTGGTGACCCCTAGTTCTTGTATTATGGGAATAAGTAAATAACTTTTCCTTATCCACTTTCTCCACATAGGATTTGATAGTCTGTCTATTTTAATTGTAGGTAAATCAGAGGTTTTATATATGCCTCTGAATTAAGATAAAAATGTTAATGAGCCAGAAAACACACTTTGAATCTCTGATATATTTGTAGATTTATTTTCAAAGCTTAGCTATACATCTGTCTGAACAGGTGACATGAGACTGATGTCTGTTCAGAATGTGAAGACAAGCTATATAACAGTACGTAGAGTGAGACATTCCACATTCTGGATCTATAGCCACATGTACTTTTCGAGGAGTACTGCATGAAACAGCTGTGGACACCATGGGTCAGATTCTGATGTGAGTTAATTGGTTCAAATCTGGAATCATTCCGTTTAAGTCAAGTGGAATTACTCTGAATTTTCACAAATGTGACTGAGTTCTTGTTGCCCAGTCCCACTTCCAGGTAAAGCAGGTAAATTATCTTCTGTATATTTTATCATGCTTGAAAGTGTACGTTCTGCAATACAAACTGTAAACAGACAATATCCTGAACACTAATGATGCTTAACTGGCACAAGGCGGGCCATGTCACAGACGAGAGCAGGGAAGATGGATTACATTTATGGAGTATTTACATTATGAAAATTGAGAGAAAGACGATGCAACAAAGGCTGCCTGTGACAGATGCAGAGCGAAATTAGTCAATTTTATTATATATAATTAGGCTAAAGAGCAACATTTGTAATGCAGTAGAATCCTTTTAATTAGGACAAGCTAATGGATAGTCTATTGTCCCTTAAATGGCTGTACCGATTAAGAGGCCATTAAAAGTCTGGAAAATCAAACTTTAAATGACATAAAATACAGTCCTTCATACAAATGATATTCACAGTGTTTCATCTTTGTCTGATATTTATCTTATTCTCTTAAACCTCATTCAGCAACTTCTTTGACTTAAACTCAGACTTCACTTCTAGTTAGCATTTGGTTGAGCGTCCCTAAACCCTATGGGACTGGACTGGCCAATCCTACCACATTAAGCAGAATGTATGTTTATATATAAAGCAGAGGCTGTGTCTTAACCTTTGTTGCCATTGTTTGTTTCTGGTTCTGCTTTTCCGGGGCTGCCAGCATTTTAACCACTCTGACACAGAACCCTGTGCAGAGCCAGTCTAGAGAACGTACTCATCATTAAAGTGTCAGTGTTCGCCAGAACTTTGTCAAAACTAGGGCTCTCACTGTCAGCAGTGGAGCTGTAATGGTGGTAGTAACCATGGTGAATTTTTTGGGAAAAAAATCTAGTAGAGACAGGGCAGCCTTTTCATGATGAGATTGAGTGATCTTCTCACAGTCAGACAGAAAATCAGTAGCAGAGTTGGGAACCCAGGAAGAACTGGCTCCCTGTCCACACCTCCGCCCACTAACCAATGATGCCTCTCTTTAGGCCATGCTGTTCTACTTGATGTCACCTATGATGTGTTCATAATATAGCTCAAAAGTACAGACTATATATTATGTGCAGATCTATCAATGTGTGTCTACTTGTAAATACATTAGGTAGTACACATTTCCCTTAGTAACTTTATGATGAAGTGTTAAGATTTATCTTCATATATATTGCACTATATTTCTGCACAAGTCTCTGGTCCTCATTTAATTTGTCTCTCTTCTTCTTCCATACCATCAGGCTTTATTTCCACACATTCCCTTATGCATGGAACACCTTCTGCAATCTAATCTGGAAACCCATTACCCTGGCCCTTCATCCAATACCTATTCAAAAATCCTTTCTGCCGGGATGCCTATAGGAAACTGCTAACTGTTGGTAGATGGTTAATAAGGACTTCTGGTGGTTATCTTGTTTATTTTTGTAAATAAGAATTTAAAAAATTAACAGACTGGAAACCATCTGGCTGTGAGCAGTTCTGTAAATATCATGTAAATGCATATTTTATTACTATTTGCCTGATCTTCCCTTCCTGTTTCTACTGATTGTTACTCTCACTTGCCGTGTCTTGCCTCAGTGATCAAGCACAATTTCAACAAGTGAGTGACTTCCAGCCTAGATAACCCTGGAGCAGTGGACTGTGGACAGATGGCTAAGACAGAGCAGTTCTATAAGGGCTGATGCACTGTGGGACAGACACAAGAGGAGTGTTTTCACCAGTGTAGTTCCAAAGGTAGTGGGATGTGTCCTCCCAGGCACAACACTGATTTAAGTCCCACATACGAAGAGTAATTTCAGTGGGAACTGGAGTAACTTCCATCAGTGGGTATCCAGAAAACCAAGAATGGGGGGAACAAAAAACTAGCTTGTATGTGGATGTATGGAAGTTCCCACCAATATAAGGACAGTTCCATTGGTGGAAGACAGGGCCTTAAATTGTAAGCTCTTTGGGGCAGAGACTGTCTGATACTGTGTTCAAGACTTAGTGCAAGAGGGCCCCTATCTTCAGTGCAGCCTCCAAGCTGTACCATAGTACAAATATAAATAAATAAGCCCATTTCATAAGCTATATACCGTCTATAAAACACTGGATGAAAATTAGCATTGTGTTATCCCATGTGTTTTATTATAGGAACCAGTGGGAAAATGAGTCTCTTGCTTTTAAAAAATTTATAAAACTATGTTGTGCCATTTCATAGATAATACTACTACCAGCTGGCAGCACACTACCAGTCCATTATTTCAAATACCAATATATTTTTGGATAAACTATTCTAGCTAGATGTCACAGACACAATGCCATTTACAAAAGAGATTGTTATTGTAAATTATTGCACCTGTTGATGTGTCTGTTATGATCAGCAAGGACACAATGGAGCCATAAGTTACCCTGACCATGGTAGATTACATGCTGAAAGCATCCAGTTTACTGTAAACACAATATACCTTGCAGTTCATGGGGATTCTCCAAATCGCTAACTAAGGTGAATGCACTAGACTAGAGAGAGCTGTTGAAGCATGTTTCAGTGCACCCCCTGTCTTCCTCATCCCATCCCACACAGCTGCTGCAGGTCCCTTAGCAAGGGTATTAATGTAGTTCTGTTGTGGACGAGTGGGCAAGGATTTGGGGGCCTGTGCAGGGTGAGTACACCCCATACATGGTGGTGCACAGGGACAAGTCGGGAGAGAACAGGTCCAGGGGCAGGGGTGCTGCTGTACAACCTATAGTTGGAGTGTGTAAGGTATGCAAAAGGTTACTTCATACAATAGGCTCAAGTGACTTTTGTATATCAGGTCTGGTGCTCTCTTTTGTGTCTCTGCCTTGGATGCATCTGTCCAGTTTCCAGCCTAGATACTAGGGCTGATTATTTTTTAAAAATTAAACAGAACTGCTTTGGCTACAAAAGATGTTCAGTAATAGAGCTGCCTAAACCCAAACTTTTCAAAATGATTATTGGATAAATGCTATATTAATACATTATTGCACTGTCTGATCAGTTCTGTAGATGGTCCAACACTATTTCTCAAATAAATTATTTGTGAATATTTTTTCAGTAATTGACAGTTTATTTACAGATGTTTGTGTTTTTATTACCTGACCATCACTACTTATTGAATTCACTTAAAAATATTTTCAGAATGTTAGCTGAAGTGTTCTTTTAATCAAAGTGTCTTTGTTTTTGTTGCATATAAAATCTTAGGCAAAAACAAAAAGCAAGCAAACAAAAAAACCTCTTAAACTGGAGCTAAAGCTATAACTATCCAGCAATTTTATTGTGGGGAGGGAGGGAAATGAGTTTGCTTTGTCGTCTTACGACATCCCTTTCCCCTGCTTATGTAACCCACACACCTTTTGGGTGTGGTGTTCTGTTCCATCTAGTGGCACCGAGACCACTTAGGCCTGGTCTACACTACGAGTTTATGTCGAATTTAGCAGCGTTAAATCGAATTAACCCTGCACCCGTCCACACAACAAAGCCATTTTTGTTGACATAAAGGGCTCTTAAAATCGATTTCTGTACTCCTCCCCGATGAGGGGAGTAGCGCTGAAATTGACATTGCCATTTCGAATTAGGGTTAGTGTGGCCGCAATTTGATGGTATTGGCCTCTGGGAGCTATCCCACAGTGCACCATTGTGACCGCTCTGGAAAGCAATCTGAACTCGGATGCACTGGCCAGGTAGACAGGAAAAGCTCCGCGAACTTTTGAATTTTATTTCCTGTTTACCCAGCATGGAATGCTGATCAGCACAGGTGACCATGCAGTCCCAGAATCAAAAAAGAGCTCCAGCATGTACTGTACAGGAGATACTGAATCTGATCTCTGTATGGGGAGATGAATCTGTTCTACCAGAACTCCATTCCAAAAGACGAAATGCCAAAACATTTGAAAAAATCTCCAAGGCCATGATGGACAGAGGCCACAACAGGGACTCAACACAGTGCTGCTTGAAGGAGCTGAGACAAGTGTACCAGAAAGCCAAAGAATCAAATGGATGCTCATAGAGGGAGGGGCGACGGACGACTGTAGCTATCCCACAGTTCCCACACTCTCCGAAAACCATTTGAATTCTGGGTTGAGCTCCCAATGCCTGAAGGGTCAAAAACATTGTCGTGGGTAGTTCAGGGGATATGTCATCATTCCCCCTTCCTCCCCCATGAAAGCAAAGGGAAAAAAATTGTTTCTCGCCTTTTTTCCACTGTCACCGTATGTCTGCTAGATGCTGCTGGCAGATGCAGTGCTGCACTGCTACACAGCAGCATCCCCTTGCCTTGCCTTGCCCTGCAAATGGCAGACGGTGCAGTATGAGTAGTATCCGTCATTGTCGTCCCATGAGTGCTCCTGGCCAGCCTTGGTGAGGTCGGTCGGGGGCACCTAAACAAAAATGGGAATGACTCCCCAGGTCATTCTCTTCTTTAAGTTTTGTCTAATGGAGATTCAGTCCTGCCTGGAATATCATGCCAGCTGGAGGCTTCTGCCTCAGGCTGCTCTCCCAGTCGGCAGCACCGCATGGTCGCACCTACCCCAGCCTACCCCTTGCTACCAGGGCTCACAATCAGATACTTAGACCTCTACATTTTGCTGCAAATAAAAAAATTAAGCTGCTGTTTAGAACTGTCCCCCAACATACATATCCTGGGACATTTTGTATTTTACGAGTGTCAACCAAAGGCCCACACACAAATGGAGATTCAGTCCTGCCTAGTGCTTATCACAGATTCCCATTTTCAGCTATAGGCTGAGCAAGTGCAGAATGGTGGTTCACTCTACTTCCCTGTAAGCCAACCACCCTCCCCTCCCCACTTTGATCTCTGCTTGCAGAGGCAATAAAGTCAGTGTTGTTTCAAATTCATGCATTCTTTATTACTTCATCACACAAATGGGGGGATACTGCCATGGTAGCCCAGGAGGGGTGGGGGAGGAGGGAACCAATGGGTGGGGTTGTTGTGGGGTACCCCCCATCATTTCTGAGGGATGTCTGGGGTTCTGACCAGGAGTGGCTGCTTGTATCTGTGGTTCTTTAGTAGGCTTGCCTGATATTCTAGGCAGCACTGAATCTCCATTAGACAAAACTTAAAGAAGAGAATGACCTGGGGAGTCATTCCCATTTTTGTCCAGGCGCCCCCGACCTACCTCACTGAGGCCGGCCAGGAGCACCCATGACAGCAGCAGACGGTACAGTATGGCTGGTAACCATCTTTGCTAATTTGCAAAGGCAAGGGGATGCTGCTGTGTAGTGCTACAGTACCGCATCTGTCAGCAGCATCCAGTAGACATACGGTGACAGTGAAAAAAGGCTGAATGGGCTGCATGGTTGCCGTGTTATGGCGTCTGCCTGGGCAATCCAGGGAAAAGGGTGCGAAATGATTGTCTGCTGTTGCTTTCATGGAGGGAGGTTTGACTGACAACATTTACCCATAACCACCTGCGACAAATTTTTGGCCCCATCAGGCATTGGGATCTCAACCCAGAATTCCAATGGGCGGGGGAGACTGCAGGAACTATGGGATAGCTCTGGGATAGCTACCCACAGTGCAACACTCCGGAACTCGACGCTAGCCTCGGTACATGGACAGACACTGCCGAATTAATGTGCTTAGTGTGGCTGCATGCACTCGACTTTATACAATCGATTGCCAAAAATTGAAATCTGTAAATTCGGCATAATCCCGTAGTGTAGACATACGCTTAGAGAGAGAGATAAAATGACTCTGCTCTACAGCTTTAGCTAAGAGCTAGTTGGCTTTTAGCTCATGCAGTAGAGGCTCATGCACTAAGCTCCCGAGGCCCCAGGTTTGGTCCCGCCTGCCAACAACCGGGGTCTATCAGTGTTACACTTATACACAAATGTTACAAAGCCTAGAAACTCAAAAAAGAAAATGTAGGAAACCAACAAAAAAGCAAAACATAAACATGAAGAGTACCAAAACGCACAATTAATAAGCAACCTTAACTGCCCTTCTGCAATTGGCAACCCTCCATTGCGTGTCCCGTGTTTGTTTGTATGATGGGGGCATTTTGCTGAAGGAAAATCTGATAAGGACTTTGAGACTTTCACAGGCGGAAATGAGTCATGCTGAATCTATTTTGTTTGCATAGCTCGCTTGTGGAGTTATCACACTCTGAAATCCAAGACTTCCGGTTTGGGTATATGTGAATATAAAACATAAGTGTGATCTGCAGCCACCCTGCAACTGCAATGTGTAAATTACCAAAGTTTTGGTTCATACTTTAAGAGGTTCATAGTTCAGGTATGATATCTATGGACTAGTGTGTGCTTTTTGCATCTGGGCCCTGGGCAAGGGGCACTGAAAGGAATTATGACTTTGAAGGGCAGTCAGTTTCTCCATCCCTTTTTATGGACAAGTTTGCATCCCCTTGTGCACTCAGCCCACTGACCTGGCTGGCAAGCAGTGGGGTGTAATCAAGGCTCCTGCTCCTATTCCTTACACAAATCAGCAGCAGCAGCAGCAGGCGAGCAATCTTTGTTCTCCCTACTGTGACTGAAGTCACAATCTGAGCAGGACCAAGCAGGAGAGCAAGGGGATTCCTACTCTTCCTTTGCATGGCTGAGTAAGGGCAAACCCCGATTGCATGGAGTGGGCTTTGCTATAAGGTGCCTCTCTGAGGTACCAGTTGGCATCAATGAGTGGTTTATAACACTCAGATTGAGGCTCACCAAAAATCAACAGGCAACTATTGTGAGCACCTGTGCACCAACGCTGAATGCTGATGAGAATGTAAAGGAAGATTTTTATTCTCAGTTGGAAACAATTTTATAGGAGACCCCTACAGAAGACAAGATCACCCTTCTGGGGGATATCAATGCATGTGTGGGATGAGACTCAGACCAGTGGAAGGAAACAATTGGGAAAGAAGGAGTTGGCAAAAGCAATTCAAATGGAATTCTGCTCCTGACCAAGTGTGCTGAACATGACCTTATTATTATGAACACTCTCGTCCAATAAAATGAAAAGTTCAAAACATCTTGGAGTCACCCATGGTCAAAGCACTGGCATCTCCTTGACTACATTATAATTCATGCCTGAGATCATAGTGACATACTTCTCACAAGAGCAATGACAAGTGCTGAAGACTGTTGGACTGATCATCACCTTATTTGATCCACAATGAAAATTAAGATCGCTCCCAAATGGTGACTGCAAAAGAAGCAAGTCAGGTGCAAGTTGAAGATTCAAGATTTGAAGGACCCTCTTAAGCATGACCACTTCCACGCAGTCTTAGAAGAAAAGCTCCCATCAGAGTTTCCGGAAGAAATTGAGGAACACTGGAGCCAGCTGATAGCAGTAATCATCAATGCCTGTGAGAAAACCATAGGCTACCAAACCAGAAAACATCAGGACTGGTTTGAGGAGAATGATGCTGAAATTGAGCAACTCATTAATGAGAAGCTAATGGCATTTCATGCTTGGCAGAATGACATAAATTGTAATATAAAAAGAGAAGCCCATACCAAGGCGAGGGCGGAAGTCCAACGTAAAACCAGAGAACTCAAGGACAAATGGTGGACTGAGAAAGTGCAAGAACTCCAACATCTTGCAGACATCCACAATACATGTGGTTTCTTTAGTGCCACCAAGACTGTTTATGAGCCAATTTGCCATGGTATGAATCCTCTTCGTTCTAAGGATGAAACCACACTTCTGAAGGACAACAAAGCCATCAATTCTCGCTGGAAAGAACATTTTGAAGATCTCCTTAACCGTAATTCTATGGTTGCAGATGAATTCCTTGAGCAAATCCCTCAATGACCATTTAGAGATGAGCTCAGAGACTCTCTTAATTTGTATGAGGTACCCAATGCCACCAAGCAGATGAAGAACAACAAGGCAGCAGGTCTCGATGGGATCCCCGCTGAAATCTTTAAAGACAGTAGACCAGAGCTAATTCGGCAGCTTTACCTGCTTATCCTTAAAATCTGGATAAAGGGGGAGATACCAGGTAAAATGAGGAATGCCCTGATTGTCACCCTCTTCAAGAAAGGGGATAAAGTGGATTGTGGAAATTATCATAGTATCTCCTTCCTAGCCATTGCAGACAAAGTTTTGGCATAGCTCCTTGCAACTTGTCTTCTGCCCCTGTCAGAAAATTTTTATCAGAGTCACAGAGTGGTTTCCAACCATGTTGTGGAACTGTGGATATGATCTTCACAGCACAGTGGCTGCAAGAAAAGTGCCGGGAGCAAAACCAACCACTGTACATGGCTTTTATTGATCTAACTAAAGCCTTTGATTCAATGAATCACCATGCCCTCTGGATTGTACTCTCTAAGACTGGATGTCCTAAAATTGCTTCATGATAACATGAAAAAGACTGTTCTGAGCAGCCCTGGCTCTCAGAGTGAACCTTTCAAAGTACAAACAGGAGTAAAACAGGGCTGTATCATCACTCCAACCATGTTTGTGGCTTTTATCACCGTCATTCTTTATCTAGTTGCTGGGAAGTTTACAGCTGGCTTTGAAATCATTTACAGAATGGATGGAAAGCAGTTCAGGCTTAGCAGGCTGAAAGCCAAGAGTAAGATCTCCACAACATCTATTGTGGAACTTCAGTATGCTGATGACAACGCAATCTTTGCCCACTTTGAGAAAGATCTTCAAACTATCTTGAATGTGTTTGCCAATGTTTACACATGTCTTGATCTGGCTCTTAATATCAAGAAGACTAAAGTGCTCAATCAGCCCTCTCAAAAAATCAATGGAGTGGTACTGGAGAATGTCGATCATTTCCGCTACTTTGGAAGTCATCTTTCATCCAAGGCAGATATTGATACAGAAATTCAACATCGCCTGAGCTGTGCCAGTGTAGCTTTTTCTTGTTTACAGCACAGGGCTTTTGAAGATCACGACATTCAAACAGAAACCAAGCTTCTTGTTTATCAAGCCGTTATTCTCCCAACACTGTTGTATGGGTCCAAAACTTGGACAACCTATAGACACCACTTGAAAGTCCTTGAGAGGCACCATCATCGCTGCCTTCGTAAGATTCTGACGATCAAATGGGAAGACAGGCGCATCAATATTAGTGTCTGAAAGAGGCAAAGACCACCAGTATCGAGGCAATGATCATCCACCAGCAATTCCGCTGGATTGGTCACGTTGTCTGGATGCCAGATCATCGCCTCCCAAAACAGGTCCTGTTCTCTCAGCTGAAAGAAGGGTACCATAATGTGGGTGGACAACACAAGCGTTATAAGGACTTACTGAAAGACAACCTAAAAATGTGTAATATTGACATTGACACTTGGGAGATACTTGTCCAGGATCGCTTAAACTGGAGTGAAGTCCTACGTGATGGTCCCCTGCATTTTGAACTTGTTCACTGACAAGCTAAAGAGGACAAGAGGGGCAGAAGGAAAGAGAGACTGGCTTCCAGTCATGGTAAGCAGCCTCCTGCTGAGCCAGAAAACATCTGCCCTCATTGCAATAGAACTTGTGGTTCAAGGATTGGCCTTATTAGCCACCTGAGGACCCATAACTCCCATGGAAGATGATCATACTCGGTAACGAGTGATCACCCATTATGCTGTATTCTGATCGTTCAGAGATCAAAAGAACATCCTAGCATGTAAATGAATTGTAAACATGGGATATCTTGGTATTCATCTCTCTTTGAAATGTACTGTGAATTGTGGAGGAACAAGCAAATTGCCTTATGTTCATTCGTATAACTAAGTACCGGTGATGGACCTCCTTCAAAGTCACGCTAATTACCTTTTGAAATCCAACTTGTCAAAAAGGATGTGAAATTGTATAAAAGATCCTTCAGTCCTGATCCTGTTCATATCAGATCTGCTTGAGGCTTCATACAGGGGAATCTTAGGCAAAAGGACTGGAACACCCTGCAATGATATTGGACTATAACCTATGAACTATTTCCGAAAGAACTCTTTGCAACTACGAAGCTCACCATCTCTGCTATGAATCTGAACCTCAATTAATTTAACTTATGTCTGTATGTATATTGATCTTTTAACCATACTCTCTCTCTCTCTTTTGTTTTTTAAAAAATGTTAGTTTAGTTCATAAGAATTGGCTGTAGCACGTATTTGGGTAAGATCTGAAACACTCATTAACCTGGGAGGTAAAGTGTCCGACCCTTTGGGATTGGTAGAGCCTTTTCTTTATAAGATGAAAGAAGATTTTCAGGAATCTTCATCATATTTAACTTAGGTACCTGGATGGAGGCCCGAGGCTGGATTATTTTAAGGGGACTGTGTTGTTTGGACTTCTGAGTAACCAGTGAGCTAATTAAGAAGCTGTTTTATGCTGGCTTGGTAAATCTAAGTACTGGAATGTCCATCAGTTTTTTGGGGATTGTCTGCCTCATTCTTTGCAGTTCACCCTAATTGAGTGACCGCAGCTGGCCCCCACTGGGACCCCGGTCACAACTGTGCTGAGAATTGTATCTAACGGCCTTCTATTTGAACTAGTGTCAGTCACTGCCAGAAGCTACATAGTACACTTCTTGTTTCCAGTAGCTGGTTTATTGTGTTCTCAAAAAAGAGAATGGACAAAAGAGAAAAGATTCAACTGTGTTTCATTTTGGACAGTTATTCCTATACAATTTAAGGATGATTTACTATCCAACTTGGTTAAGGAGATTTTTGTCAATATCTAATGCATTCAAAAATATTTCTGCTTTCGGATTAGTCATGAATATCTGTCATACTTACATGTTGCAGTGCCATTTATCTCAAAAAGTTCCAACAAAATATATAGGACCAAATCCACAGCTGATGTAAAGCAGTATAGACCCACTTACTTCAATGGAGTGATGCTGATTTGTATCAGCTGATGATCTGGTCCAGAGAGTGGCTGCCAATAGAAATCAGCATTCATAGTGCAATGATACTTGTGTTTACTAGAAAGTTACCATTATTATTTAGTACTGTAGTTAATACTGCAAAATAGTGTGATAAAGTCAAATATTAGCGCAAGAAATGCTGAGTTTTCAATGGTAATATAAGGATAATTTCAATCAGTACTTATATCTAGCTTCCTCTGGGGTTGCAACATGGCATTGTTAACAATGCACTATAACACAACACTACACAGTTATTTACAGTACTTTACCACAAAAACTTGTGGTAAATGCATCCGAAGAAGTGGGTATTCACCCACGAAAGCTCATGCTGCAAAACGTCTGTTAGTCTATAAGGTGTCACAGGATTCTTTGCTGCTTCCACAAAAACTTGTAAATCTATATTTTCATCACTGACTTGTCTCCATCCATCCAGTCCCATACTGCTCTCTCTGACATCTCCTCCTCCCAAGTGTCTGACCAGCAGCTCAAACTTAATATGTCCAAAACTGAATTCCTTCACTCCCAAACTCTCACTCCTTCCTGGTTTTTCTGTTACTCTTGACATTACCATTCTTTCTGTCACTCAGGCCCATATACTGGAAGGGGGTCACTGACCCCTCCTTCTACTTTGGCACACACATCCCACCCATGCCCAAATCATGCCACTTCTCCCCTCGTAACATTTTTTAAAAATCAGACTCTCTGTCTTATAGTTAAAACTCACACCACACTCCTTATTTCCTGCCTCAACTACTAACCCTGTGGCCTCCTCTGACACACACATTGATCTTACCATTCATTCAGAGTGCAGCGGCTAAGGTCAGCCCTGACCAGGTTTTCTTCTGTTTGAATCTCTCCATTGTCTCCTCCTTCCCTCCTGCACTAAAATGCAGTTTTCTTGCCCTCACTTTCAAGGTCTTTCTCACTATTCTGCCTCCCATCTCTATTTAGGGACCCTGGACACTTACCTTGTCAATCCTACCCATGCTGCTCCACCAGTTATGCCAGCCTTTGAATGCCCATTTATCTAAATCTCCCAAACATCTCAGCACTTTCATCCAAGATCCCATTTCACAGAGTATGTCCTTCCTGAATTAAACCATAAGGACACTACACTTTCCTACTTAAAATCCATCCTCATGACACACTATTGCTATGATAGCTAGAGGAAATCAGCCATCAGTTAGCTAACTGAACTGGCAGTCAGGGATACACGTGTAGCCAATTATTTCATTTTATCATTCATCTACTGTTTGATGTTATGATTAACTAATATGTTATGTCATATATAATCATTGTATGCTAAATAGATTTAAGTTGTAGAAGTATAAGATTGATCAGTTGTCAGAAGGGATATGTATGTATTAGGTATCTAAGTAAGTAAGGTTAAAACGCAAGGCTTACAAGTTGAGGCATGTAAGATTTTAGCTTAGCCATACTAGGCCTTAGGCTTAAGAAATGCTTGACCTAAGTAAAGCAGAGCCACCGGGGTGGGGGGGCTGCAAGTGGGGCAATTTGCCCCGAGTCCCGGGCCCCACATTGGCCCCCACGAGAGTTTTTCAGGGCCCATGGAGCAGGGTCCTTCACTCGCTCCAGGGGCCCCAGAAAACTCTCATGGGACCTGGGCCCCTGGAGCTTCTTCCGCTCCGGGTCTTTGGTGGCAATTCGGCGGCTGTACCCCAGGCCCCCGAATCCTCTGGGCGGCCCTGGATCAAAGAATGACCCTATGCCATTAGATTGCAGGAAAAGATGTGCCAGTGGGTGGTACTGATAAAATTAACCATAATATACAGTGTATGATTGCAAGACACCCTGTGGTCACATTTTTCTAACACGTGCACTAACCGCAGGGTACACATTGTGTGTAAATGCTAATGACAATAAAAGGAACTACAAACAACCTAAAAAAATATTCTTAAGGGACACAATACAAATAAGGAAAAGGAGGGTTGACATCTTCATGCACATGCACAGAGTGTTAGGTGTACTCAGAATCATCCCTCTACTGATGATCAATTGGCAAGGCAGACATCAGACCTTAAGAATATCATTAAGGATGGGAGTATGACTATATTTGTACTGTGTGCATAGGTCTTTATAGAATTTTTATATGCATGGATAATCTTAACTGTAACTTTAATAAAACTTGTAAAACAGACTAGAACTTGTACTTGTGGATGTTTGTGTGGTCACTATCCTTGGTCTTCTTGTGTTCCTAGAGGCTCTAAATCTGAAGCAGGTAACAGAGGTGACTTTCACTCTGTTGAACTTGAAACTGTAGCCAGAGCCAAAGTGCTTCAGCTCCAGAAAGGCGGACTGTAACCTGAGTCTTGCCGCCCAGGGCTGAAGCCCTCGTGCTTTGGCTTTGGCCCTGGGTAGTGGGACTCGGGCTTCAGCCATGGGCCCCAGCAAATCTAAGCCAGCACGGGCGACCCCATTCAAAGGGGGTTGAGACCCACTTTGGGGTCCCCACCCACAGTTTGAGAACTGCTGTTATATAGTATCTTTTGTTCAAGGGCCTCAGAGCACTTTGCAAACATTAATAAGCAGATCCTTATGGCATTCACAAGCTATTGAATTATTTTTATTCTTGTTTGACAGATGAGCAATGTTGGTGCTCACATGAATTCAGAACAATCTTCAGGAAGAGGGACGGCAAAAGTTCATTTCTCCCAAGTTACAGTAGACAGTTCAGAAGGGATTTCCCAACACCCTCTGTGGGGGATGTATACCCCCCTGAACTTCCCCATCATCCCTCCCGCACCCCGAGGCCAAGCCAACCAAGATGAACATACCAAGAACATACCAACATGTTAATCTGAAGGTTCAAGTGGTTTATCTACATCCAAACCGCCCAAAGTACAAATACAGCTACCCACTGAAGAAACAGTGTCTCCACAACCTAAAGGCAGTTTCTGATGTTTGTCAGTCAAACTTTTCCCATTTATTGAAGTTACTAAAGATGGCTACTGGTGCAGCTCTTGCAAAAAAGCTTACGAAGAAAGAAAGCTTTCCACTGGTAAAACTATTTCCCACTGGTAAAGCTGTGTACCAAGGAGCTTGGTTTGCTAAACTGATCAGCAAAGCCAATGCTGACAAACTAAATGAAAAGGCTGCAAAACACCAAGCCTCTGGACTACATCGACATGCAGAAAGCCTTATAAGCCAGTCACTGTCAAAGCCAAATTTAGAAGTGCTTAATGAGGCTGTTAAGAATGGGTGGAGGCAGGGGTGAGCTGCAGCGGGTTCGCACGGGTTCATGCGAACCCGTTGTTAAATTTAGCAGCCATTTTAGAACCGGTTGTTAAGGGCTGCTAAATTTAACAAAAGTTCCCGCCCACTCCTCTCCTGCTCCGCCCCCTTCTCCTCCCCCTCCCCTGCTTCCCGCGAATCAGATGTTCGCGGGAAGCCTGAACAAGCAGCATGGAGGCAGCCAGCAGGTAAGCTGGGGCGCGGAGGGGGAGGGGAGGTGCGGCTGGCTCAGCAGCTCCCAGTCCCAGACCGCGGCTCCCTCCAGCCCAGCACCGGCCCGGGGAGTCGGGCCCCGCAGCTGCCGCCGAGCGGCCGGGCCCCGGTGCCGGCCCGGGGAGTCGGGCCGAGCGGCCGGGCCCCGGTGCCGGCCCGGCCCGGGGAGTCGGGCCGAGCGGCCGGGCCCCGGTGCCGGCCCGGGGAGTCGGGCCGAGCGGCCGGGCCCCGGTGCCGGCCCGGCCCGGGGAGTCGGGCCGAGCGGCCGGGCCCCGGTGCCGGCCCGGCCCGGGGAGTCGGGCCCCGCGGCGCCGGTCGTGGTCCTGGCAGAGTGGACCCGGTCCCCAGGCAGTTTGGTAAGGGGGCAGGGAGGGGGTGGGTTGTGGGGGGGTGGATAGGGGTCAGGGCAGTCAGAGGGCTGGGAACAGGGGGACTGAATGGGGGCATGGGTCCGGGGGAGCTGTCTGTAAAGTGCTGGGTTGGTTGTGGTGGTGGGGGCACTCTGGGACTGTGAGACGGGGTTGTTGTTTGGGGTTGGGGTTCTGGGGGGCCATTGAGAATGAGAGGAGGGGTTGGGTGGGGCGGCAAGGGGCAGTCAGGGGACAGGGAAGGGGGGGATGGGTCAGGGGTCTCGGAGTCTGTGTGTTAAGGAACATGAGGGGTTGGATGGGGCACGACCCCCCCCCCACGGAGGGGGGGGAAGGAGGGAACCCGTTGTTAAAATTTTGGAGGGAGGAGGGAACCCGTTGTTAAAAATTTGGCAGCTCATCACTGGGTGGAGGCACAACACAGTTTACACAAACAAACATGGCTGTTGCATCATACTTTCTATTTAAGCAAGAGATACCACACTACAAACTGGAGGCCAATATTCGGTGCATTGTCACTTGTTAATCCTGAACTTGGACACTGGTTCTGAACAAGACTGGCAAATGTTCGCTATCTTTCGGCAAGAAACTCAACTGAATGGTTAGAAGCATGTGGTGCAACAAAGAAGCGCTCAGCAGTTGAAAAAGTGAAGAACTCTCTAACCACACTCAAAAAATGTGCATACACGGCTGATGAATGCACCGATGCCAATGGACGTCAAGTATTAAGTCATTGCATATGTTATTTTATGTCAGTCATAGGCCAGTAGATGCATTTCTAGATGTTCAGGTTATAGAAGACACATCGGCTGCATCTCTGACTACCCACAGCTTAGAAGAGTTAAATGCTTGTAAACTGGATGCCAAACAGAGGGCTGGTTGTGCATTTGATGGAGCTGCAAACTTCTCTGGAAGATATAATAGAGTACAAACTTTGCTCAGAGAAAAGTGTAATCCTAATTAGTTCTCGGCCCTTCCAGTCCGCCTTTAGCTAGTGATGTCAGGCCTGTCATCACTGCTGTCTCCACAGAGTCCTCTTCTGGGCACGGCCCTCCGGCTGCGCCCCCACTCCGGTATCTCCCCCTTCTGGGGGACCGGCAGTCCTTAGTCCTGCCACTTGCCTCAGGGGCCAACTGCAGTCCAAGGTCCAGCCCCTCACCTCAGGGCAAACTGCAGTCTGGATACCAGCCACTCTCCTAATTGGCAAGTGGTGTGCAAAGGCGGGGTCCATGGCCCCCTTACATCTATACATACTGGAGAGGCCATCTTAACTTCAGTACCCAGAAAGATAATGGAGCAAATAATTAATCAATCAATTTGCAAACACCTAGAAAATAATAAGGTAATAAATAGCAGTCAGTTGATATGGCCTCAGCTGGAGTATTGTGTCCAGTTCTGGGTGCCACATTTCAGGAAAGATGTGGACAAATTGGAGAAAGTCCAGAGGAGATCATCAAAAAGGATTAAAGATCTAGAAAACATGCCCTGTGAGGAAAGATTGAATGAATTGGGTTGGTTTAGTCTGGAGAAGAGAAGACAGAGAGGGGACATGATAACAGTTTTCAAGTACATGAAAGGTTGTCACAAGGAGGAGGGAGAAAAATTGTTCTTCTTAACCTCTGAGGATAGAACAGGAAGCAATGGGCCTAAACTGCAGCAAGGGAGGTTTAGATTGGGCATTAGAAAAGCTTTGTATCTATCAGAGTTGTTAAGCACTGGAATAAATTGACTAGGGAAGTTGTGGAATCTCGGTCATTGGAGGTTTTTAAGAACAGGTTACACAATCACCTCTCGGGAATAGTCTAGATAATATTTAGTTCTGCCTTGAGAGCAGGGGACTGGGTTAGAAGACCTCACAAGGTCCCTTCCAGTCCTACGATTCTATGATTCCATTATCTCAACTAGCACTAGTATGAGCTGCAGAATCTTCAAAAAACATTAGAAAGCCATACATTTAATGTCTTTCTCATGAACTGTCCTTGGCAATTACCTTAAAATTACTGCAACCATTATTAATGGCTTCAGAAAATATCTACCAACAGATCTAAGTAATGAAGCTGGTGGACTACTTTTGCTACTACATTTAGAGAAGACAATTGCCATTCTCTCTCTTGTAAGCCTACTGTTGAAACCACTTGGTTCATTAAACAATGCCATCCAAGCATCTGCTACAACAGTAGTAGATCTTTATCCTGCAATAGAAACTACACTTGGATCAATAAGAGAAATATCCATTGAAAACATACTAGAAGAAGCAAAGACTTCAGTACAGAAGTTGACTAATGAAGACACTTATGTGCCTTAAGAGAAGAGGACAAGAAGGATTTAAGACAGCTGAAAAAGTACACAGACTTGATTCTTACCAATCTACAACAGCAACTTTTGGATTCTATTCAACCTCTATGTAGCTTTTACAGATGCCTGTTTTATAAAACACTGACAGTTGAGTAGAGTGAGGCATTACCAGCAATGGGGCTGTCATGTGATCGGGACAGAATAGAGAATTTGAACACAGAGTGGAATCTCATACAATGAATGAATGAAGATTTGACTTCAACTTCTTTTTTATCATTACTAGTGACTTGACTTGATCTTTCTGCCATGTTTCCTGGGCTGAAAGAAGTAGGAATTCATCTCTTGCTACTCTCAGTCACAAAAGCTACTGTTAGAGTTCTTCTTTGTCATTGAATAGAATTTTGTGTTCCTAAAGAAGTTGCCTTCTGCCTGATCACATGAATGAACTAATGACCATATCAGTTGAAGGACTGGAGTACCAGATGCATGAGAAACTTCCAAAGATGAACACACGGCATTCAAGAAGTTCATTAACAGATTTGTGCAAAATTACAACAAGGAACCAAGAAAGATGTAGATGTAGTGCTTTATAGAAGACTTGAGTAGTCCACTTTAATTTGTTTGATGATTTTAAAACATGAGTTAAAACTAATAAAATGGTCGTGAAATCTTTTTCAGTGTTTACTATAGTTCCGTACACGCCCTCACAATATCATCCCTCAGCCCTCACCCTCCTCCTCAATTTCAATTCCTGGGGGAAATTCTAATTTAGGATGTTCCCATGCTGATTAGCTATAACATGAATGATTGATAGATTCTGGAATCTAGAAAGAGATTTAATCTCTCTCTCCTTCCAGTCTTCAAAGATTGAGACATGACTAATGACAGAAACAAAGCAAGAATCCAGGAAATGAAGAGAAAGTATGACTAGACAAAGGGAACTATACACAGCCATCTGAGTGAAATGAGGGGAAATCAGGGAACAGAAGAGTTAGCAAAGGAACAGTATTTGTAATCTGGTCCTGAAACAGAAGGAGTCAAGTTTGGACAAGTATTAAGTCTGAAGGTGAAGGCTGGAGCTGGAATTTCCCCATCCCATTATGATATTTGTAATGTTTCAATGTTATGTGATATTTTGTAAGCACCACCTACACTTAAGGAATTATTGTATCGCTAGGTTGCTTGTACTGATAGGGGTCAGGGTTCAGCAACTCTGGAGCTCACTTCTAGTTTATGACTTCTGTTCCTAACAGCTCATGCTTCAGGGTTTCAGCCAGCTACCTGCAGGGGTCAGGAAGGTATTCTCCCTCAATGTATTCTGGGTATTTTTAACTCCTTCCTTGAAGCATCTGGGTTGGTCATGGCATGCCATGGGACATTCGGTGGGGTGAGCCAGAGCTCTGAGGTGGCATTGAGCATTCTCTCTCTCTCAGGTGCTTGGCTGCCTCTTTCTCATGTGCTCAGGGTCTAACTGATTGCCATATGTGGGGTTGGGAAGGAATTTTTCCCCAGGTCAGATTGACAGTGACCTTGGTGGGGTTTTTTTCCTTTCTCTGCAATGTGTGCATGCAGGTCACTTGTCAGGACAATCTAGGAATATCTCACTTAGTCATTTCCCTGCTGGGCGGGGGGGGGGGGGGGTTTGGAACTAGTGGAACTCGGACCCTCTTATTCTCTGCCTGTGAACACATGACAGTGTAGCCTCCCATGGGCTATAATGCTTTGGCCTAATTTCAGTTGTTGGGTTTAGTGTGGGGATGCTAAGTAGTGCAGGTGGCCTGTGATATACAGGAGGTGAGAAGATGATCTAGTTGACCCTTCTGGCCTTAAACTGTATGACTTTATTCCTAATTATAGAGGTTCATGTAAAAAATGACTTCACTTTAATTATTTTTCACCTTCTAAAAAGAACTGCACCACAGCTCACAATAGGCGTTTGTCTAAGATCTCCCAACATTCTGAACAAATAGCACTAGCAAGACTATCTGTAATAGAACTATCTGGTGACATCCAATAATGTAACAGCAATAGCCACTTTTTTGTATGGTTTCTCTACACTTCTGATGGTCACTATGTAGTGATTGTTTCAGTGAACATAAATCTGGTGCAACTCCCCTAGAGTACATTATTTAATGATCCTTCTCATGTGTATATATATGTATTTTACAGACAAACAGGTGTTTCATAAAATAAAGGGATCACATCTATTGGTCTTGGCTTGTCATCCCTAGTCAGTTTCCTGGCTGCTGTCAGGAAAGAAATGAATTGGCTAATTAGGGGAAAGGTATCCACAGCACTCCTGGCAGTTAGTAACCCTTATGGAACTCCACCGTAAATTAGTGCAATGACTTGCCAAAGGCCATAGAATCAGTGGCAGAGTTAGGAACAGTAGAACCCAGAAATTACCTCTCTTAGTTCTCTGCATTAAACATTAGACCATTCTCTGGAAGGAATTTTCTCCAACAATGTTTTAATGGCTTCATCAGTTTTTATTGACAGTATCTAAATTTACCCTCTACCAATTTCAACATAAAATCAGGAACTCTTTATGTTAGGCACATTATTATCTATCATTTTAAAATTGTGTCTGTTTACTCCTCTTCCCCTTTTATCTCACCTACTACACTGCCTATTAGTGGATTGTCTCCATAGCAATCCATCTCCATCCTCCATCACAACAGCTCTTGCAGCTGGTTGGCAGTCATGCTTTTGGACTGCACGTCTTCATTAGGATTCTTTAAAGTGTGCAAACAGCCGGTGTTTTATGACATTGATGACACTTTCGGATTGCATCACTATGAACATTATATTTTTCATTAGGCTCAAATTCATCAGGCATTCTCCAACTGATTTTATTTGGCTTGTTTTGATATCTCTTTTGCATACAAATCAACAACATAGCCTGTTTTGTTTAAGTTGCTTTCCTTGTGTAATTTACATCTACAGTACAAGTTTTAAGATTCCTTAGTGAATTATCCTCCCCACATTGCAGAGAGAACTTACAAGAGTAAACTCCTCTGCATATCAAGGGGTGAAAAGGACTCTTCCTCCCACAAGTCTTGACAATATCCTTTTTGACAACTTGGATCTTTTACAACCAATCTGTTATTGTTAATAGGAATTGAGAGAAGTTAGTACACACCTCTTCCTTGAATAATTCACAGATTATCCTGGAACTATGAAAAAGAATATATCTGAGATATGTGTGATATGGATTTCATCTAGGGGGTAATTGTTTCTGAGTTCATGTTGAGAAAGATTTTGTACAACAATAACAACTTACATGTATGTATTTGTAGTGCGCCTCACCCTAAAAAGAACAAGAGTACTTGTGGCACCTTAGAGACTAACAAATTTATTTCAGCATAAGCTTTCGTGGGCCACAAAATTTGTTAGTGTCTAAGGTGCCACAAGTACTCCTGTTCTTTTTGCGGATACAGACTAACACGGCTGCTACTCTGAAACTTCTCACCCTAAAGACTCCTACAGCACTTCATAGGTATATAATGTATGTATTTATCCATGACTGCAGTGCAGCTATATCTGAGGTGGAATGCGGCAGTCATTCTGTGCTAGCATACTCCACACAATCCATTTTATTGTTATTATTTATTAATATTTAAAGAGTGCATTAAGTGTGCATGTTACTTTACAAATACAGTGTGATGTGGTCTGTGTCCTGAGTAGTTTCAGTCTAATCTGTCTTTTTACAATACAAACAATTACATGAAGAATCGTGAGAGTGGGAGCAGACAGATTTGTAGGATAGCAGTGGTGGTAGGTTAAGCCAAAGAAGGATGGTTTAAAGATGTTTAAAGGTGGTTGCTTTGTGCACAGAAAAATAGAAATTCCTCAGAAAAAAATGAATATAACTTTTTTTAAACTGGAACTACAGAGGGGATTTTAAATAGGCAAATTTAATTACCCAAATTGGAATCTGGCCAGGACACTGAGACCGCCTCTTACAAAACACAGCCAGTGATTCATTGACAATTAAACACTCCACTTCCTCCACAAATCCTATCTAGGTTAATCCACTCATAAAATAAGTGCTAAATATTCATTTACAATTTAATTTTTTTTTCTATGCTTTGAGATACAAACCCTTCATCTAGCCACTTGGGGCACTATGGGCACGATCCAAATCCCATTGAAGTCAGTAGAAAGACTCACTTTAACTTCAATGGGCTATGGATCAGGTTCTTAATATCTGTTTTGTATTGTCTGCTTTTGAATATAAAGTCTTTGGGAAGAGATCTTGCCTTCCTCTATGCTTTGTCCAAGCTTGTCTTTGCACAAGAAAAGCTCAGATTCAGACCCCCTGAATTTTGTAAGTGTGGGGGTAGAAAGGGAATCAGAATGAGACTCGTGTCTTTTAACTATATTGAATAATAATAATGAATAAATTAAATAGAAAAATAAATTAATACTGATTAGTCTTCCTGAGGTTTTTCAGAGTATACAGGCTTTTATTTTTCTTTGACTTTTCTGAATACATTTCTGACAATTAAGTGCATCAATACTATTTTCATAGGAGCACCCATTTCTTATTATGAAGAAGTTGTCATTCTGAACCCGCCATTAAGAAGTAGAGCTAATCTGCTGATTCACCCTGGAGTCAGGCTCTAGGACTCTTTATAATGATGTAGAGCTATTTTGCTGACTCTCCCTAGCTGCCAGACCAAATTTAGGGTCTCTCAGAAAAGAGAATGAACTAAAGGAAGGAACAGAGAGAGAAACCTTAGGAAAACAACCATCCTAAAAGCAAAAGGATCAGATTGAGGCTTATATTTGCTATTATTTAAATAAACAGTAAAAGGAAACCCCAGACAGGGGGTAAAAGTTGAGTCCATGGCTAGTGTATTTGAACTGTATTATGAGATATAGAATGGTTTTCACTTTATCCAGTTCAGTTAATCATGCCTCAAGCTGGATGAACTCATGCACATATACATGTTAGTATGAACCACATCTATTGTCCAAATGTTTAAAATGTATTTCATTGAGTGCCTCAATGGATCAGTTATTAATAATAGGATACAGAGTAGAGACCTGATCAATAGTAATGAGTATGTTATTTTTTGTCTCTGAAAAGGTTTGCTTGGTTTTGGAGGCTGTCAAGTTCTAAATGGATTGAATTTAATCAAATCTCATTTCCATATGGTAGATTCCAGTTCACACAGGTTTTCCTGGTTCACTAGAACCAGAAGCAGGACTAATGGCCATATTGATTTGTCCCAGGTGATTGTTCCTAGCAAACATTTTTGAAATCCATTGATAAAAAGCAGCTTGAATAAGTTAGCCAATATCCAGTTTGGGGGGAGAAAGTTGGTATATGTCTTTGATGGAGTTTGCAGACACAAAAAAACATTTCTAGTTAAGCACAACTTGGTCTCAGATGTGCGTAACTTTGAATCGAGGCTAGTTTTTACTATCCTCTAGAGGGAAGCTGAATCTTTTGCACAGCTTTAAAATATAAAATCTTTCAACACAAGCTTGACAACTTAAATCCAGCACAAAGGTGATTATCTGCCAAAAAGTGTTGCCATCTGCTGGAGTTTGCTGGTGTATATGACACAAGATAGGGGTCTCAGTCCAAGTCTAGTGGAGAGACAGACATATCAAGAAAAACATCACCGGAATTTAGCACTCAAGAAAAATATATAATTTGTACATAATGAACAAAGAAAACTAAAAAGGAAACATATTTAAAAGTTATCAAAAGGAAATACTTTTTTAAAAAGCACAACTCATCATTAATCTGTGGAACCCCCTACTATAAGTATTATTGAGGCAAAGAATTCAGAAGGCTCTAAAGAGATTAGACATCTGAATAATAACAATAGCATCTTCAGTCACACTAACTAGATTAAAAAAATATTTCAGAGGCATCAACTTTCATGCATCAGGTCATGAGCCAATTGCTTCCTGCCTGGGACTAGAAAAAAGCTTCCCGCCGAGAATGCTGTTGTATGATTGTCCATTACAATACATTACGCATCTTCCTGTGGAATATTTCATGCTGGCTATTCTCAGCAAAAGGACACCATAAAAATGGGCCATCGATTTGAAATGGTGTTGTACTTCCTGTGTTCCATTGACTGGCACCCTTGTTGTCATCTTGGAAGTCAAGGAGAGAATGTACAGGGAGACCGAATTATCCTTTAATACTAGCAGACGTTCCTCCAGGTCACAGTGAAAATATAACAGCAAGCAGTGCAAGGAAGAATGTGCTGCTGCTCTTTAAGTTATACCTCTTCTTTGGATAGAAAACTTCACTGGTCACTGTTGTTTATCTATTACCTTCCATTGCACAAGAACTAAATTAATTTAGAAACTATATTTTTAAGTATTGCAAAATATTCTAAATATATTTTTGTGTATTTTACATATATTAACAACACACGTTATCTCCAGTTATTCATTTCATAGCACATTCACAATGTGCTGCAAATTTCAGAGGTTTTTGCAAAACCAGTTCCAGTCACAGGCTGAGTAGCTCCCAAATTTCCTGATACTGCAGTTTTTCTAGACTTCTGATTTTTATCTGGCTATCATGACCTAATACTGAATTCTAAGCTTTATTGTCATTAATAACATCAGAAAAGCTTTCACCTTCAATGGATGATGATCAATTTTCTTATCTGACATCACTATTTTTTCTCAACTTCTGCTAAATGTGATTCTATTATTGCATGAATGAGGAAATATTTCTGGGTTGGCTGATTATGATCCATCTGTATTATGCAACTGTCAAAAGCCTGTCTTGGCCTTGGATCGTGTTGAAAGCAACTATTGTACAGCAGGTCACTTGCCATTTTTATGTAATTGTTCAGAGAATGTCCTAGCTGCTCATTTACATGACTGTATAATACAAAATTTCTCCTAGTTGTTCAATCAGGCTTTTGTCTAGCCCTAAATAGGCACTGCTAAGAAGCAGAGATGTATGAATAGTAAAATACCCACCGCCTGCTTCAGCCTACAAAATTCTTGTGAATAAACAAAATATATACATTTATTAAGAGTCATGTAAGTGGAAGTTAAAATGAACAACTTCAGTATTCAAAATAGAATCATTTTTTATTTTGGTGCAGTCTAGTCTGGCCTGGTTCAGTCAGTGCTGCCATACGTACAATCACATTGTTCCTAGTTTGTGGGGTCCTACCACACCAGGAGTGGGCGGAAATGCTACTGTGATACTTACTGCATTGGCTCCAGTACCCTTGAGAATCAGGCTATCTGCCCTTTTAGTATGATTTTGGCTGGAGCAGATCACATATTCACTTCACAACTCCTGTTTAATCGGGAACTTCCATCTACTCTTTCCCTAATTCGCTCCACAAATACATGTATCAGTTCTGTACAGCATCCCTTTTGAGTATCTTATGGGATGCCCAGGGTATCAGACATCTCATGAGATGCACATGAAAATAATTGTTGCGATTTTTTATTTTTACTACTGCTCCAGCTTTGTATTTGTTACTGCCATTCCAATTTTCTGTAGTGAAAATAATCAAAATGTTCGTCAATGTCAGTTACATATTCTACAAGTGTCAAGACACGTTCAGACAAGACGCTTTTAGTGTATGCTCATATACCTATAATTGTCTTTGCCAGCTCATTGGTGGATTTTCAGCAGTGATATGAATCAGACTTTGAAATTTTAACTACAAAGACTAACTGCAGTCAAGCTTGGAGTCAGATAAGAATGGGTTCAAAAGGAAAACAAACGTTTCAAGGTGCATTGATCATCTTTCGTTATAAATAAATAAAATATTTATTATCCAAGCTACAAAACCCTTTATCATGTCTTCTTGTAACAGAAATTACAACTATTATACAAAAAGCCCTGTCCATGCCACAAATCTGATCAGTAGTGATTTTATGTTTACTTCTAGATCAGACGAAAATGTTGAACAACATCAGGCCCAATACCAATCCCTGTAGAATCCCACTAGAAACGCACCTATTCCAGGATGATTCCCCTTTGAGGAATATTTTTTGAGATCTGTCAGTTTTCCAGTTCTTAATCCACTTAAGATGTGATTTGTTGATATTGTATAGTGCTAATTTGTTAATCAGAAGTCTAAGGCCATGTCGACACTACACAGTTTTGTCGACATAAGGCACATTACGTTGACCTAACTATGGAGATGTACACACTGCAATGCTCCTCACACCGCTTTAACTCACCTGCTACGCCAACATAATAGAACCACTTCCACAAGAAGCGTAGAACTTAGAGTGACGTAGTTAGAGCAATGCAGTGTCAGTGTAAACACTGCACTGCTTACATTGCACTAAGTGGCCTTCAGGAGGTATCCCACAATGCCCACCATGACCGCTGTGGTCACCATTTTGAACTCTCCTGCCCTGGAGACAGGTACACAGGTGAATGGTTCTCCCCTGTTAAGCCTCAGGGAAGTTTTGAACTTGCTCTTCCTGTTTACTCTGTGTGGAGTGCTCACATAGCAACTGCCCAGCTAAGCATACCGGCGCCACGCAGCAAATGCGCTCCTGCCTGCAGTACATGAGAGATGGCGAATCTCCTGGGTCTCTGGGAAGAGGAGGCTGTGCAGGAACTTGCTCGGGTCATGGAAGGGATAGGGACATGCAACCGTGCTGTGTAAAACTCAAAGAGCTGTGGCGGACATAGAAGAAGTCAAGGGATGCAAGCAGTTGCCTCTGGTATGGAGACACAGACATGCTGCTTCTACAAGAAAGGGGCTGGGGTCAGTGTGGTGGTGAATACACTCCCCCCCTGAGCTCTTCTTATAGTCTTGTGTTCATAATTCACAACACAATACTGAAGAGCAGTGCAGGAGCCTGTTTTCTGACACGGATGGCTGGCTTGCAGGTTACCAGGGCAGTTGAAAAGCAGCTGGAAACCTAGTAGGATGCTCATGGCATGAGGGAATTGAGAAACCTGCATCATGTGGTACTGAGCCCCATGAGACATTGCAAATCCTTCCCAAAACACCCTGCGGCCAGTTGCACAGTGGGATAGCTACCCCACAATGCACTGCTTTCTGTGTCAATGCAAATGCTGCTACAGTGGATGCATTCTGCCGACACATGAATCATAGCGCGGACTTGCAATAGCGGTTTAATTACAGCAGTGGCTGTACTTTGACATAACTTAAGTCGACTTAACTTTGTATTGCAGACATAGCCTAAGTATATTACATCTACACAGTTACTTTCATCAACCAATCCTATAACCTCAAAAATAAAATAAGATTTGTTTGATATGACCTATTTTCCATAAAACCATGTTGACTGGCATTAATTATATTCCTACCCTTTAAGTCTTTCTTAACTGAATCCTATATCAACTTTTTTATTGTTTTGCTCAGGATGGATGTCAGGCTAACTGATCTATAGTTACCCAAGTCATCCTGCTTGCCTTTTGTGAATATTAGCTACAGACAGACAGAGAATTTCAGTATATTCATCCTTGTTGTACAACAATTAGTATTGATTAGTAGATATAGCTAACAGATCTCTATTGTATCTCACGCTACTGATGTAACCACCAAAATACCACTTCTTTTGCCTGACACCAAGACTCCATGTTTCCAGTTTCAGAGGCCATCATGTAAGGCCAGCTGTTGTGGCATTTTTGGAAACGTAGTATGGATGAGGGAGAAATGAAGAATGGATTCAGGTGGTGACTGGATGAGGTGAGAAAAGAAGGAAATGAGGTTGAGAAGGAGCAGAATGAACAGAGAATGAGATTGCTAAGGAGTGATAGAACTCACTGGGCGAGAGATTTTAAAAGGTAATTTTAGATTATTTTATAACTGTATCAACATGCAATCTGCTCTATTTTAGTTGTAAACTGTCAATTTTGACTCCCTGCTGACTGTAGCTTTTTACTTTTGCAACACAAAACACAGAAATATCTCATTTATAAGTACCACAGTTTGAGACTGACTGGGCAGCATGAGAGAAGTCATCTGGAAAAATATTGTAACTTTCAAATTACAACTAAGAATACTGACCTATCTATCTAACATGCTAAGCAGAGACAGCAAACAGCCTTAAAGGGATGGAAGTGATAAACTTGCATGAAAAAAAGCTAACATTTTAGCCAAGGATAAAAATAGCTGTATGGTGCAACTGTTACTCATATTAGCATGCACTTATTGACATTTGACTTTAGTGAGACTACTGATGCAAGTACTTAACATGAGTAAAGGTTGTATAATTGAGTCCTAAAAGTTAAATGGCCTGTATCCAGGAAGGGAGAAACCATTGTACGGGGAAGGCACAAATGAATGCTTAAATACAGCTTAATTAAATATTCAGCTTCCAATGTTAACTAGGAGCTTTTGAGTTAGGATTTCCTCAATGCTACTGACTCCACAGGAGAAGCTTTCAAGGGCAGATAGAGCCAGCAGGTTTCTGACAGCCTAATTGCAAGGAAGGTCAAGGAAGCAGGGACTCAAGTGAGCATTTTTACAGCTTCTCAGCCTAAGCCTCCCTGAAAACCTTCTAAGTTATATTTTAATACCTGTGCTGGACAAGAGTTAACAGGGAAGGCAGATCTTACTAAAACATGATCCCTACTTTAAATAAACTAAGCAAGAATATAGATATAATTTAAAAAAAGTTCAAATAGGAAAAATCCTGTTTTTCCCCCCCAACACTCAGTGCTCTGACAACTTCTCTGTCAAGGACCTCTTTAATAACATTCAATACAGAACCTTTCCTGTTTCAGTTCCTTGACAATACAAAAATGTTCCCTGCTTTTGTTCCTTCCTACAGCTTTCTCAGTGCCAGCTTTCCTTATCTGGGGTTTTAAAATTGTTTGAGCAAGGGCTCATGACTCACTTTTATAGCTGTGCTTCAGTTAAGGGGAAACAGCTGGACCTCCCAAGTGCATCTAATAAGCGATGCAGCAAACAGCTTCTTTCCCTCCTAAGAAATTAACCTTGGCTATTATATGGTGATTCTGTTTCACACATGCAAATGGAAGAGTTCTTGAGAAGCTAAAAGGTTCAGTTTATCTTTCCTCTACATGGGTTCTTCCATGTAGGGAAGAAAAGGGCTTAAAGAAAAAGAAAACCTACTACAGACACCTGTACTCTACTATTTAAGTGTGTACTTGTTTCAACCTCTGTATCTTGAAAATGTTTAACTTCTTTGGGATTACCCAGCTTTCAGACTAGGTGAACTTTTATACCATTTACCCTTTAATTTGATTTGTTTTGGCATTTTACTAATTACATTAATTAAATACTCTAGCTATTGTTGGGACCATTTTCAGAGACTGGGAGAAACAAACTTCTGACCACTGGTGAAATGCAGAGATAGGGAAAGTATCTTAAAAACAGGATTTATAAGACTCATGCATAATACCTAACTAAATGGCTTATACACATTACTGTAAGTCTTGGCTGTTGCTGCTTGCAGAGTTAGATACTGGTTATGACATTCCCCTCTGGTGTTATTTGAACCGGTGATCTGCTAGGTCACTACAATCCTGCTCTGCTGTGAGAACCCCTCCTTGGCTGTTCACACACAGCTTCTGGCATGTAAGCTGCTCCTTGGACTGTGCAACCAAATGATACTAGCCAAAATCTCTGGTCCCAGATACAACCCTAGGAATCTCCATATTGTAGTGTCCAGTTATGCCCACTGGATGCTGCAAGCTTATGAGTTCATCAATGTAACGAAGAAATTGGTATGTACCAGGCTTGTTATCCCAAGGGGAGTCTGACATGCTTCAAACCAAACACACTGCTTCAGGTAGAATAAATGAACAAATTTATTAATTATAAAGATAGATTTTAAGTGATTATAAGTCAAAGAATAACAAGTCAGATTTGGTCAAATGAAATAAAAGCAAAATGAATTCTAAGCGGATCTTAACACTCTCATTGCCCTTATAAACTTAGATGCTTCTCAGCACAGGCTGGTTGTCTTTCAACCAGGCTCTCCCCTTTGATCAGCGCTTCAGTCACTTGGTGGTGGTATCTGTAGATGTAGGTGGAAGAGAGAGGAAGAGCATGGCAAACGTGTCTCCTTTTTATCATGTCCTTTCTTCCCTCTTGGTTTTGCCTCCCCCCTTCCCCTGAGTCAGGTGAGCATTACCTCATCGCAGTCCCAAACTGACCAAAGGAAGGGGGTGACTCACTCGAGAGTCCAAAGGATTCTTTGTTGTTGCGTAGGCCAATATCCTTTGTTCATGTAAGGCTGGGCTGGGTTTGTCCCATACATGCCCTGATGAGGTGTGAACTGCTGCTCTGCTCTTGGAGAGTTTTTGCCTGGGCTTGCTTTAAGCCATGAGGATACTTTTTTAGCCTCATAACTATATACATGAAATTATAACCTAGAACGTTACTGTAACAACAATTACTATAACATCACTATAACAACAATGCTCAGTGCATCGTGAGCCTTCCGAAAACACCCAACGTGATAAACTTTGCATTGGATACCGCACAAAAGGATCAGGATGTAACCTATAAATAATCGTTTTGAGACTATTTTGTCTAATAAGCATTAATTCTGTTGCTAACCACAACATCTATAGATTTTAGTGAAAGCTTTTTTTCTAAGTAGTTGCATTTTTATGAATACACTAAATTTTCATTAGTTGGCATTTTAATATCTTAAAGGAGTGAACTTAATCCTCGACCTTTACTCATTACACTCATATGCAGTAGGTTTAATTGACTTCAGCAGGGCTTCTGACAGTTAAGGTTGAAAGAGTAGACACAACTGTGTATTGCTAATAACAGAGAAGGTCTGCTGCCCAGCAGTACTGACAGGCTTGATAGTCGTTTTACAACTGCATTGCATTAGTAAAAGAGCAAGACAAACTCCCTAGTTGTGGATTAATTTTTCTCTGAGGCCTAAACAAATCAATTGAGTGAACCAAGGTGGAACTTTCTAGCTTTGAAAGGAAAGATTATCCTTAGAAAGGTAATTTATAATTCCATGACCCCATTAAATATAAATTATTTAGCTAAACACCCTAATGGTATTCCATTTACTGTGGAAACTAAGAATTATGAACTTTGCAAACCATTTTGACTTTCTGTAACAGTTATGGAGAACAATGTACTGTATAAGAAAAAATAAGTCTCTATATTGAAAATACAACCTAATACACACTTTATGTACATTTAACATATAAGCAATAAAATGGTACAGATAACATTACCCAATCAACCAGGGCCAGCTTTATTTCAAGATAGAAAGGACTGCCTGCTCAAACAAGGAACACTCAAGTTAAACCGACTGAAGGGCTAGTTTACTCATTCCTGTTTGTAAGTTGAAAATTAATGCATTAAAAGTAACCCATATTTCCTTTAATGAGTCTAATAATTCTTGTTTTCCTTAATAAATTTACCAAATATAAAACAATATTTATCTACTACTATCAGGGCCGGCTCCAGGCACCAGCGCAGGAAGCAGGTGCTTGGGGAGGCCAAAAGAAAGGGGCGGCACTTCCAGGTCTTCAGCGGCAATTCAGCAATGCGTCCCTCAGTTCCTCTCAGAGGGAAGGGCCTGCTGCCGAATTGCAGCCAAAGAATGAAGTGGGGCACAGTAGAGCTGCTGCCGAAGTGCCGCCGATCGTGGCTTTATCTTTTTTTTCCTTTTTTTTCTCTTCACTGCTTGAGGCGGCAAAAAAGCTGGAGCCGGCCCTGACTACTATAGCTCTGATCAGCAAGTATCTGAGCAAATTCCTCATATATATCCTCATCCCTCTGAGTTAGGGAAGTATTATACCCCCATCTTACAGAGGTGAAATGAGGAACAGAGAGACTAATAGGTTAGTCAAAAGTTACACTGAGGATGAGAATTGAATCCATATTCTCAGATTCCAGCACCTAAACCAAAAGAATATCCTTCTTCCCAAGTAGTTTGGTGTCAGACTGTGGATACAGGATCATCATCATGACTAAGAAGTCTCAGCTGAGCTGTAACAATAACAACTGTGCAGTATAGCAAGTGTCAGCTTACTCAACAACTTGTTAGTGACATGGGGCTCGATAATGCAAGGTGCTGAGTACCCTGACACCAGTCCAGAATAGCACCTAACCAACCACATGCTCAAAAGCTCTCATCTGGTGAAATCTTGGCCCCACTAAATCAATACAAAATTTCCATTGACTTCAATGCAGACAGGATTTCACCCATTGACTTCAGTGGGATGATTCAAATGTTTAAAACTAAGCATGAGTTTAAGGGCTAGATTTGCAAAAAGACATATGTTCCTAACGGCCTCTTTAGATGCCTGAATCCAACATGTAGATGCCTCTGACATTCACAAAGTTATTGCTCAACTGCTACCTGAGTCTGTAGGCACCTTAGTTTCCACTGGCCAGCATGCACAAAACCACCTAAGTCCTGCTGCTGCTGCAAAGCTGCTTGGCACTCAGACCCTGGTGGGATTCTCAATCTATGCATTCCCTCACCTGCAGGGCCTGATCCAGCAGGCATGCTCAGAGCACACCTAGCCCTCTCAAAATGCTGGTGAGAGCAAGAATTTAGCTGTCTTTGTGTTTTGTTATACCCAGTAGCCCAGTGGTTAGGACACTCACCTGGCATAGAAGAGAGCTGTTTTCAAATCCCTGCTCTGCCAGATTTGGAGCAGAGGCTTGAATCCAGGTCTCTGACATCCCAGCTGCCCTAGCCACCTGCCAGTCCTGCTAAAGATATTCTACTGTGTATAATATTCATTGGAGAAGGGACTTAAATGTCACTTCCTCACATCCCTAGTGGGTGTCCTAACCAAGGGTCTATAGTCTCTCTCTCTCTCTCTGGCCCAATGAGTATTTAATTATACAAATTTCAACAGGAAAGACTGAGAGACCCCACCAGAATACCCCCAGGTACCCTCAGGGCAGTCTAGTAGGTGGGAGATCACATTTCTACTTCAAATCAGGCAGAGCAGGGATTTGAAAACATGTCTCCTGTATCCCAGGTGAGGCCCTAACTAATGGGCTATTGTGTATAATAGAGCAGGGGAGCCTCTCTTTTTTAATGAGAAAGGGCTGACCTGGCTGCCGACCTGATGCTGACCTCCAGGAGAGGGTTCACTGCTGAGAATCCCAAGTGGAGGGAAGAACCTTCCTCGGGTGCTGGAGTAATGTGCGTAATTACCAATGAGGGGCAGTACTTAGGCCCCATCTCTCTTCTTGGCATTTCCTACTGACTAGTTTAGGCAACTCCCTAGACAGCTTGCTGGCTTCTGCAAATTCCTTTCTTAAGCACCTCACTCTCCCTATGCCTGATGTGGAGAATCTGGGCACCTAACTTGAGGCAGTGAATCCCACTGGGTGGCAGGGCAACTATTAGTTAATGTGTAAGTCTCCTTTGTAAATCTATCCCTAAGTGCTTTACTGGATTAGGGGCAGAGTGTTGAGCACCTTGCAGGATGAAGCCTATCATGAGGAAACATGTTAGCAATATGAGAATGTGAGTAAGCCTTCCCTAGCTCTGCTGAATGCTTACTCACTTGCCAGTATTTATTTACAAGAGACACCCAGAACTATGGGATTGATCCTAGTTGGATTGAAGCCAATGACAAAATGCCCATTGAATTCAGTGGTGCAGGATCAAGTTTCAAAACAGTATATGCATATTAGATCAGGGCACAAACAGGAAAATCTGTAATTTTCCAAGATTTTTCTCTCTATTTATGGTAGCAGAAATCTGCACTCAATCCCTCAAGAAAACTATTGAAAGATCAGCATATACTTTACCATTCACCTGGCAACGATTAAGATCAGAAACCTTTGTTTAAAAAGCCTGAAGTTCTTACATTTGCAAAGATTCAAGAGCAGAAAAAATTCACTCCAATAATCTTTCTGGTATTATTGTGTTAATACTAGTATGTAATTTTTAATTTTACATTTTTAGATATTTTAGATATAATATTTGAATGATTTTTCTTATGAATTATATGTGTGTAGTGTCAATGTTTGTTAACTAATAGGGGACATCACTTGTAATAATTTTATGGCAGTTTAACTTTTGATAACTTCTTTAACAGGGTAACAAGCCTTGTGAACGAGGGAAGCAATAGATGTGGTATATCTTGATGTTAGTAAGGCTTTTGATACTGTCTCACATGACCTTCTCATAAACAAACTAGGGAAATACTACCTACAGGGAGCTACTATGGGAGCATAACTGGTTGGAAAACCATTCCCAGAGAGTAGTTATCAATGGTTCAAAGTCAAGCTGGAAGGGCATATCAAGTGCGGTCCCACAGGGATCAATTCTGGGTCTGGTTCTGCTCAATATCTTCATCAATGATTTAGATAATGGCATAGAGAGTACACGTATAAAGTTTGCAGATGATTCCAAGCTGGGAGGGGTTGCAAGTGCTTTGGAGGATAGGATTAAAATCCAAAATGAACTGGACAAACTGGAGAAATGGTCTGAAGTAAATAGCATAAAATTCAATAAGGACAAATGCAAAGTAGTTCAATTAGGAAGGAATAATCAGTTGCACACATACACAATGGGAAGAGACTATCTAAGAAGGAGTATGGCAGAAAGGGATCTAGGGGTTATAGTTGACCACAAGCTAAATATGAGTCAACAGGGAAATGACTGCCTAAGAAGGAGTACTGCAGAAAGAGATCTGAGGGTCATAGTGGATCACAAGCTAAACAGTGTAGGGTTGCCAATTTTGGATGGATGTATTCCTGGAGATTTCATCACATGACACAATCTTTAATTAAAGATTAATCTTTAATTCCTGGAGATTCCAGGCCAATCCTGGAGGGCTGTTTTGGGACCGGCTCGGTTCAATATCTTCACCAACAACTTAGATGTTGGCATAGAAAGTACGCTTATTAAGTTTGCGGATGATACCAAACGGGGAGGGATTGAAACTGCTTTGGGGGATAGGGTCATAATTCAAAATGATCTGGACAAATTGGAGAAATGGTCTGAGGTAAACAGGATGAAGTTTAATAAAGACAAATGCAAAGTGCTCCACTTAGGAAGGAAAAATCAGTTCCACACATATAGAATGGGAAGAGACTGTCTAGGAAAGAGTACGGCAGAAAGGGATCTAGGGGTTATAGTGGACCACAAGCTAAATGTGAGTTAAGAATGTGATGCTGGTACAAAAAAAGCAAACATGATTCTGGGATGCATTAACAGGTGTGTTGTGAGCAAGACACGAGAAGTCATTCTTCCACTCTACTCTGCGCTGGTTCAGCCTCAACTGGGGTATTGTGTCCAGTTCTGGGCATCGCATTTCAAGAAAGATGTGGAGAAATTGGAGAGGGTCCAGAGAAGAGCAACAAGAATGATAAAAGGTCTTGAGAACATGACCTACAAAGGAAGGCTGAAAGAAAATTGGATTTGTTTAGTTTGGAAAAGAGAAGACTGAGAGGGGACATGATAGCACTTTTCAGGTATCTAAAAGGGTGTCATAAGGAGGAGGGAGAAAACTTGTTCACCTTAGCCTCTAAGGATAGAACAAGAAGCAATGGGCTTAAACTGCAGCAAGGGCAGTTTTGGTTGGACATTAGGAAAAAGTTCCTAACTGTCAGGGTAGTTAAGCACTGGAATAAATTGCCTAGGGAGGTTGTGGAATCTGTATTATTGGAGATTTTTAAGAGCAGGTTAGACAAACCACCTGTCAGGGATGGTCTAGATAATATTTAGTCCTGCCATGAGTGCAGGGAACTGGACTAGATGACCTCTTGATCTCCCTTCCAGTCCTATGATTCTATAATTCTGATTCAGAGCAGTCTTTGCCTTCCATATATTTTGAAGACTATGTAGAAATAAAGACAAGGTCTGTATGAAATATGATTCATATTCTTTTTGTTTATATAGACCTTTGATAATTCTTTTTCATTTTCTTTTCCTCTTCTGAACTTCTTTTCTTCCTCATTTTTTCAACAGTTCACCCTTTTACCTGACCAAGACTGCTAAACAAGGCTGAATTCAGGTTTTTACTCTCAAACATACCTTACCTTAAGGTCCAACTTCACAACTCTTATGGTGATGAACATTTACTTACACAAGTTAAATGAAACTGCTTGCATGAATAAGTGTTAACCAACATGAGTAAGGCTTGCACAATCTGGTCTTTACTGATTAATGACTAACATAATTGAATGAAAAGGTTCAAATGGCACAGTCTACATTTAATATTAATAAACATAATATGCAAATTTCAGTGTTTTTAAATTTCAGTAGAAAACCTGACCTCTGAGTAACGGTTATAAAACTAGGCATTTTTAGTCCTGAGAAAAGACGACTGAGGGGGTACCTAGTAACAGTCTTCTAATATGTTACAAGCTGTTATAAAGAAGATGGTGATCAACTGTTCTCCATGTCCACTTGTGATGGGCCAGGTGCCCCAGCGCCCCCTCGTGGCAGGGGCAGGTTGGGGCCTAGCGCTGCACCACTCGCTTGTCCCTTGGTCTGCCCCTGGTAGCCGGCGTATTACGGCCTAGCGGCCAGAGTCCGTAAGCGCCCCCTTCGGGGCGGGGTAGCGCGGCCTGGCGGCCGGAGTCCGTAAGCGCCCCCTTCGGGGCGGGGTAGCGCGGCCTGGCGGCCGGAGTCCGTAAGCGCCCCCTTCGGGGCGGGGTAGCGCGGCCTGGGGCGAGTCCGTGGCGCCCCGCCGGGCGGGGTAGCGCGGCCTGGGGCGGAGTCCGTAAGCGCCCCGCCGGGCGGGTAGCGGCCTGGCGGCGAGTCCGTAAGCGCCCCCTTCGGGGCGGGGTAGCGCGGCCTGGCGGCCGGAGTCCGTAAGCGCCCCCTTCGGGGCGGGGTAGCGCGGGGTGGGGTAGGGGGGCTCGGGCCCTCCCTCTCCACCGAGCCCCAACCCAGGGCCCTGTCTGTGGCAAGTTCTCCTTGCCTCCCGCTCGGCGGGGATCCGCCTGCAACACGCCGAGCGGTACTGCAGCTTTAAGGCTGTCAGTCGCTACAATGCCCCGGGTCACTTCCTACCCTGCCTGGCCGGACGTCTGCATTGTGGGAGCGGCTCCCCCGTAGGTCCGTCACTGCCGGCGTCCCTCCCCGGGGGCTCCGGGTCGGCCCCGGCTCAGCTGGCGCCCCGGTCTGAGCTCCTGGGCTCTCCCTCTGCAGAGGCTGACGGTCTGCGTCCTTCTCCCCCAGTGGCCAGCCCAGACTGAGCAGACCTGCAGGCTTTTATACTGGTCTGCCAGTTGGAGCATGCCCAGCAGAACTTCCTGGGCGTGGCTTCCTCTGCTAGTAAAGAAGAGTTAACCCCTGCTGTACCAGTGCGGGGCTGCCCTGCCCCGTCACACCACTGAAGGCAGTACGAGAAGTAATAGACTTAATCTGCAGCACAGGAGATTTAGGAATCAGGACAAACTTTCTAACTATAAGGATACTTAGGGAGTGGAAAAGGTTACCAAGGGAGGTTGTGGAATCCTCATCATTGAAGATTTTTAAGAACAGGTTAAACAAGCACCTATTAGGGATGGTCTAGGTATACTGTCTTTGTCCTGCCTCAGCATAGGGGGATTAGCCTAGATAACCTGTCAAGGTCCCTTCCAGCCCTACATTTCTATGAGTTTAGGATTAATAAACAGAATATGCAAATTTCAGTGCATCCTCCCCTGGACATTCTCCCATCCTTGTATTATCTTTGGTGAGATGGGATTCTGTGCTGCACCTCTTATAGCTGCAGCACAGAACTTGCAGACATCAGGGAGAGAGTCCAAACTATTTTTAAGATACCTTTGTGCCCTCTTGCTCCTGGGCTGTGTTGGGGACTGAAGTGGCCCCAGGTGTAACTTGAACAGCCTCAAGGACCTGTCTGAGTTATGGTAACCTCCCTGGGTTGCCTTATGATCTGTAATATGCCTGGAATATCTGCAACATGCTCCCAAACTCATCCCTCCTACCCCAGCTACACCGAATATGCCAGGGCTTAAAAGGGAGTCTTCAAAGGGAAGTTTTCAGCTGTCTTCCACAGTGCCTATGTCGCAGGAATTCTCCCTCAGCAAGAACTGGCCCCTTTATACAGCTCCGGCCCTTTTACCAGGTGTAAAGAGGCCAGACCATGGTGTGAGCGGCTCACCCCTTGTGTCTTTTTGGATTTTAGGGCTGCCTTCTAATGTCTTTTGGGAGGAATATCCCATTCACTCTACATATGCCTGGAGAAACAAGGCAAAATGGTTTCTGTGGACAATCTTGAACATATCGAGTAGACTCTGCCAATCAGGAAACCTGAAAAAGTGTCATTGTAATTCAGTATCTGAAAGTGCACCACAAAAAAAGTTGTACTGAAAATTTTAAGGGCTTTCAGACAGCGAAAAGAATGTTTTACTCAACTGTGGCAATATTTTTGTTGACAAGAAAAATTGTTAATGAGTTGTCAAATTCACATCAGATGTGTGTGTCTACTAGGTATTTAAATCTAGTGATGAATGTGATGTTTACTGCAAAGGAAACTCCATTTGTCCATGCCTAAAGGAGAACTTCAAATATGACTAAAAGTGAAATAATCATGATTTGACTTAACACTTAACTAACTTTAAACTTTTTTTTAAAATGCCTAATTCTCCTAGTTGCGGCATCTCATTCCTGTTCCGCTGTGATGATCTTGAATGCATAATTATGTGACATCAAGACAGCCATTATAGCCCTGCAGAAGCCCAGGTTAAATTTTTAGATACTTATAAGTTTTTGAGAAGCATTACTTATTAAATTAATTATTTGCTATTTTGTAGGGGCTAAGAAATATCCTATCCCTCTTGCTTACTTGGGGCATTCAGCACACCAAATCATGATTATTTCATCATCAGTTCAGGTTGTATGGGAATGGTGGGGAATGGGGCCTTCTTCAGTATGATTTTTCATATTATATCTTAATAAAAAGCCTTTTGAAAACATATACAAGAAATCCATTTACTAGAGCAGCTATGGCCTGATGCCATAACTTTCTCTAGTAGAGTCTTCGTATCTATGACATCTCAGACCATTGCTCCCTGGAGTCACGATAACTGAGAGCTGACCAGTGTGACTTGTGGGGAACCTGACTTTTTTTCTGAAAGGTTAATTTAAAATAAGCTAAGCACCAAATGCCCCTCTATCACTGTTATTTCAGGCATTTAAAAACACTTTAACTGCAAATATTTTGCCAGAAATTATCTGTAAGGATTACTGGATTGCATAGCATGCTCACACAAAACTGATTCTCCTCTCCACTAGTGTAATTAGAACTAATTCCACTGAAGTAACAAAAGCTGCACTATGTATCTGAGGGCAGAATCAAGCCCTACATTATAAGGCATTCACCCAGCTCCTCTTCTATCCAACACTGTTTCTCTTGTGCAACACATTACATTTTATTTTCACTGAAATCCTCCACAGCTCTTATAGTAATTATTTGCATTCATTGCATTCTTCTTATCAGTATATTCAAATTATTATACTGTCCAGTTGCCTGCTCAGATGAATAATGTTAGGTAGACTATGATACTATAAAATTTACAAACCACATGTTGTTTAGTGCTTTGGCTGCAACAAAATTCTGGTTTGCATTAAATGTAAACAGGCAAGTTGATATAGATTTGATGAAGTTAGTAGTGGAAAAGCCATCCCTACAGAGGTGTTACATTTAACATCTGGATGCTGTTCTTCACAAATGAAATTAATGAACTGGGAAGGACTCTAAACTGGATTATTATCATCTGAGGCAACGCCTGACTATTTTAGGTTTTTATTAGCTACATTCCTGCACTGGTTATTTTACAAATGTTGGCATGAATTTTAATTTCCAACATGAGTATAATTTTCTAAGGTATGCAATGACTTATTGTATAATATTGTCACTTAAATAGGAGAGTAAATTATTTACGAAGACCTTCAAGACCATTTACAATTTACCATCTCTTGGTGGGACTCCATCTACAAATATATTACTAGGTGGTGTGCTGAAGGGAGCTAGGTGTTGGACAAAGTGTCACAATACCTAACTTTTAGGCACCTATAAAATCACAGAAAGAGCACTGCAATCCACAAAGCCTGAGTAAGGCACCCACGCTCCCTATACAATGAATGGGGAGAGAAAGGCTCCTTAGAATGCAATCCACTAAGCCAGCACACTAGGCAGGGAGCTGCCTAAGCTAGTCAATAGGTGATGCTGGTTAGAGGGGTATGATAAACCCTCTCATGGAGTTTGGTGCCTAAGTCTGGGTTGCAGGGAGGCATCTATCTCTCTGTGTGATTCATGAACCAGGAAAAGATAGGCATTTAGCTGCCTAAATTGTGTCTGGGGCCCAATCAGAGGCGATCTAACTTCACATGCTGCTACTACTGACTACCCGATGGAATATATTAAAGTGGGTTTCCCTCAGTCTCTCCTGTTGAAGTTTTTTCCAGTTTAATTAAATAATTGAATAACTACAGTAAATATGAATTGGGCCAGAGAGAGTTAGAAAGACTCTGTAGCCCAGGGGTTACGGCACTCACCTTAGAGGTGGCAAATTGTTGTTCAAACCCCTTCCCATCAGGCAGAGGGATTTGCATCACGGGTCTCCCACTTCCCAGGTGATTAACCTAACCACTGGGCTAAAGGTTAGAAGGGATGACTCTCCCCCTCCCTTGTTCTGGGTGGAGTTAGGAGGCCTCAGTGCATGCCTATTGGAGAGGGTCCAACACACAAGTTAAGCAGATGAACACTGGTCTTTCCCCTGGTTCATGAATCACTCTGGGGCATAGGTGGGAGATAGGGGTCTAGGCACCTAGAGGGAGATAGCAGTGCACATGCTCAGAGGTAGAAACACCGGCATCAAGGAATTTTTACTGCAAAGGTGCTGAGTGACTTTAAGCACCTATGGGGTTAGGCGGCAGCTGAGCAGCAATGTTATGGATTGCAGTCATGCCTAAAAATGGGACTTAGGTCCCTACGTACCTTTGTACTTCCCACCCATATAAGCATACGCTATTGAGAACTGAGGACAACCCATTCTGTCAGGCCCGGTACATCTATTATATATAACAAATGCCACAAATCTACCTAAAAGTGAGTTAAAGTCAATATGGAAAATGCTGATTAAAGAAAAACAAAATCCATCATTTATATGTGCTAGTTTGGGGGTCTAAAATGAGGCCCAATTATGCTCCCATTGGAATCAATGGAAACTGAACTGGGTCCTCAGTTCTCAGGGCAGGGATTATCTTTTTGTCAGGTGTTTGTACAGCGCATAGCAGTGTGCGGTCCTGGCCTATGATTCAGATCCCTAGGCACTATGGTAGTTCAAATAATAAATAATAATGGAGTGTTACAGCTACAAAAATGCCAGGCAATAGAGAACTGGGACGAAAAGTCTCCATCCAGTCAAACTAATTGCATACTCGTTAAGTGTAAAACTCAGTGGGGTTGGGTTGGGGTGGGGTGTGGGGCGGGGAGCATTGGTTGGCTAGCTCCCAGTACCAAAAGAAAGGGGACTGAGACTGACAATCCCCAGGAACAATGGGGAGAGGCCAATGCTCCAGGTCAGTCTGATTGACAGGATGGGCAGGCTAATGAGGGAGTCAGGAGGCCAGGGGGGGGTCCTGTCCTCCCTGTGAGCTGGAATTGCCTGGGTCAGACAGAGTGGGACCAAGCTAAGGAGAGAGCAGGGGTGCAAGCTCAGTTGGGGAGAAGAGCTGTGCCAGCCAGAGGGGCCGGAAAAGCAGCCCAGGAAGCAGATCACAGTTGGGAGCAGAGTCACAGAAGCTGCCCAGAGAGCAGACCTGTCCTGGGAGGAGAGCTGCAGCAACCAGAGCCAGAGGGGCCAGAGAAGCAGCCCAGGGAGCTGGAGGCAGAGCAGCAGCAGCAGTGTTAAGACAGAGTGGAACTGGGGCTGGAGCAGTCTGGAGCCAAGTGCAGTGAGCAGCTGGGGAGAGCGAGGGGGACCCAGGACAGCAGGCCCAGTGTAGGGAGATGCCTCCAGCCAAGAGGCCATGCAGGCCAGACATGGAGGGGGATTGTAACCCCGACGGGGCAGGGGCGACGCTGGGAAGAAGGATCCTGCAACTTAGAGCTTGAGGGCTCTTATTTTTTTAAATTGATTGCTGTTTAATAAATTGCATTTGCTTTGAACTGTATGTAATGATCAGTGGGTCAGGGAAGTGTCCAGTGCAGAGAGAGCACCCCAGAGTGGGGACATCCTAGCCCTTGCCCTAAGTGACAACAAGTAGGTTGGGGATTGAGCACCCCCAAGGAATCCTTGGCCCAGCCTTGGTTGTGTTGTGAGGACTCTGCCACACAGGAGAGTGGAAGGGGAGCCCTTGAGGTCAGGCAGGCCTCTGGGTAAAGGAAGTGGGAGTGAGGACTCAGATCCTTCTACTAGCCCACTTCACTGGGGTAGTGTATAAACCAGGAAAGTTCCCCACAATAGCGGGACTATTCCCCTACTTACATAAGGCTAGATAATGCAACCATTACTCATGTTGGAAACACTTCCATAGGTTTTCCCATGAAATTCAGTGAGACTATTTGGCTGAGTGGTCACCAACAAGAGTATGGGTTGCACAGTTTAGCCCTATATATATATATAAAGTACATAGATCATAATATGACCCTTCTCCTAGATGTCATCTGCAGCAACAATGTCTGGATTCAAATAGCTAGGGATGTCTCTTAAAACTTACCAAACACCACTACCTTAAGCCCTCAGTCAGAATTTCTGGGATCACTACATACTTTCTTCCTCCATCCATTTTAATCTACTTTAAGGATCAATGTTGTAGCATTAGTCACCCCCTTCATTCTTGGAAATATGTAAATTATGCAGCTGCTCCCAAAAGTGTCTGGTTTGAGAAATGAGACTGACACTAGGTCTCCCACATGGCAGTGCAAAAGCCACAGTAGACCATAGTTTATTTTGATACGTAATAACACTAATAAATAGCAGAGCTAGTAAAAAGTTAATGAGAAAAGGGTGGTTGGGGGAAGGTGCCAGAAGAGAACCAAAACTGAGCATGGAAAGCACGTGTGGCTGGAAGAGGTGGGAGTGCATTGGGATGGGAAGAGCAGGCGAGGACGCAGATTCTTGTGGTGAAGGAGGGAGGATGAGGAAAGATGCATCTTCCCTTTATTCTGCTAATTATACACTTGAGATTTAAGACTTCTGGCCCAGGCAGCTGTTTCCTGCTGCTGGTTAACCAAACCATTTTTCTTCAAATTTGGCTTTATTTTCTTTGCTGAGTGAGGACTTAAATCATACCAAGTTTGAAATGTTATGTTCAGACAGTTTAAGATATTTTAATGGGGAATAATTTCTTCACTGACAAATGAAATTTTTTCAACCATAATTTGATACCAGATAAACTCAAACTTAAAAAAACAAAGACACTTCAGTTGAAGTCAGTTGTGGACATTTTCACAGAGGGGATTTTTTTAGTGTGTGAAAATCAGAAGGAACTTCAAGTTTCTCATCTTTAACTATACAATATTGCTCACTGTTCCCAAGAGAGAATGTGACATCTTCTTCAGTAACAGTGGTTCTTTGAGCAGTGTTGTCCATATCGATTCTGCTTCTGGTGCGTGTACAACCTGTGTGCAGGAGCCCAGGTTCTTTTGGGCAAGCTCAGCTGGCTGGACCCATGCCCTTGCACCCCATCTGCCCTCCCCTGCACCCAGGGGCCTAAAAGTCAGAGTGGGCCCAGTATTGCTGCAACAGGGTGAGGGCACTGTAGTGGCAAGGAAGCAGGGGGAGTGCAGTCCAGGGACTGTGAACCACAGTTACTGCTTAGGGTTGCCACCTTTCTAATAGCTACTAACCAGATCCCAAGGCCTCAACCCTGTTCTGCCTCTTTCCCCAAAGGCCAGCCCCTGTTGCTCATGACTCTTCCCCTTCCACTCTCTGAATCATCTAGATATCCCTTCACCCCTCTGCCCTAGGGCTGGAGCTGTTGCTGCTTGACAAGGAGCCTGCCTGCAGCTAGGAGGCAGCCCTGGCTGATCAGGGGCTGGAGTGGGTTAATGACCCAGCATCTCCTCCAGACGCGTGGTAACCCAACTTTTGGTGTCCATTCAGTGCATGTGACCAGACACAGCCAGGTCCCCTTTTTGACCAAACTTTCCATTCCAAAACTGGGCACCAGGCAGCCCTAAAGGCAGCTGGACCCAGCACCCCAAAAACGAACTGTCTGGGTAAAACCCAGATGGGTGGTGTAGCAGCCATATGCAGGGTAGGTCAGCACTGGGGCCAGCCACTCCTCTGGCCAACTCCTGCCATGGAGAGAAGTTGACTTCTTGCATCATGGCAGTAGTTCCACCCCACCTCAGGAAATTTCAGCCCTCTGATTGGCTGCCCACCCCACTTGTTCCCGCCCCCTCTAGGGCAGAATAACCAATTAGAGCTGCTGAAATCAAAGCGCCCCGTCCCCTTCTGTTGGGACCCCACGCTCTTCCCACAGGAGAGAAGGGGGCGCTCCAGGCCCCTCCCTTCTGTTAGCAAGGGGCGACAGGGCGGTTCCTGGCCACTCCTCGCTCCTTTTTAAAAGAGCTTCATGACTTTTAACCGCCGGGGGTTACTGGAGGGCTCTTCCGCCCCTCCCCCACTGCCAGGAGCCCGGTCAGGGTTGAGCGACGCGCTCCCCTGGCCGGCATGGCCACACGGAACGGGTGGGCGGGGCTTACTTTCCCCAGTCAACTGGGGGACTCCCCCGCTCCTGTTGGTACAGTCTTGAATGGGTGACTCCTCCCTTCAGTGAGACTGGTAGAGTCCAGTACTGCAACCGTTAGAATTCAAAAACCCCTCAACGGTTCTGTTCTGTTTTCTCTGTTAACAGACTATTTTATTAAAAACTGTCGGCCCGGCGACGTCACACAGACGCAGAGTGGATTGGCAGAGGTGGTTTGCTCCTTCCCCATTTTTCATCCGGGTTTCCTACCCCCTTCTTTTCCATTCCCCACCATTTCACCGCAGGCTTTTTTAAACCCGAGCTGTCGTGCGCACGCGCACTGCCTTCCCCCAGGCCTAGAGCGAGAAGGACTGTACGCGAGCGAGCGGCGCGCGCTCCCCCCCCCCTTCCGCGAGCTGTTGTTTGGAGTGTGTGTGTGTGTGCGCGCGCGCGCGCGTTGCTGAGGAGAGCGCGAGACAGGCGGCGCCTTGGGAGCCAGGGCTGGGCAGCATCACTGGGCTGAGGGAGCTCAGGAAGAGGAGGAGGAGGAAGGCAGCGGGTCCCTGCTCTCGGGGACCGTTGGCTCCACTCACGCCCGGACAGAAACGGCTCTGAGCCTTGTCTGTGTAGCGCGTCCCCCCGGCGCGCGTGTGTGGGGTGAGCTCCGTCACCTGAGCGCCTAGACGGGGGGTTTTCTGGGGGGATCCGTAACCGCCTACCGCCCCCCAAGATGGGCTGCACGCTGAGCGCGGAGGACAAGGCGGCGGTGGAGCGGAGTAAGATGATCGACAGGAACCTGCGGGAGGATGGCGAGAAGGCGGCCAGGGAGGTCAAGCTGCTCCTCCTAGGTAAGGGATGGGGCTGCTGCCCTTCCCGGCCCGGTGCCGGAGCCGGGGTCTGTGCCTGCCGGGCCTGGGCTCCTCGGGCCAGCGACCCTGCTCCGCCTGTGCGCTGGTGGCAGCCGGTAACTCCCTCCCCAGGGCCTGGCACGGTTCCGGGTAACGCTCCTGCGCGCCCGCTGCCGAGGGCGAGACGTGGCGTGTGGCGCCAGAGATGATGTTGCCCCGTAGGATGATCACTCGCGAACGGGACCGTGGATGTTCTTGTGGCCTCCGTGCCGCTTATAAGTTCTCGGAGCGTGGGGATAGGGAAGGCAGCAGCCCCCCACCCCACCCCCGAGCGGCGCCCTTGGCCTCTGCTGGCTTCAGAGGAAGAATTCATGGCAACTGTAATGATCAGTGTTGTAGACAACACCCTTGGGTTGGACGATTTTTACTTTAACATTTAAGCCCTGTAGAACTGGCCATTCATTTCACACCGGCCCTTTGAAACACCAAACATTAAATGGACACACACAGAGGTACTGCTTTTACTCTCCAAATGCTCTGCTTCCACGATGAACACTTACTTTGCCTACACTTTAAATATCTATTTTAAATGACTTTTTGTGATTGGGGTTTTTCGCGATGTGTAATTCAATGAATCACTATATATTTGTCTCCTGCCACAAGTGTATGAATGCGGTAGTTGGTTAGTCCTTTTCATGATTATTGGGGGGGGTGGGGTTTTTTGACATCTTTTTAACAGACTTCGATTTGTCTGGGGAATGAGGGGATGTGTAAACCAGAAAGTTTAAGAGGTTTCAGAAAATCGGAAGTGAGCATTTTAAACCCATCACTAAAGTAAATGTGACATAATCCATAGTTACAAGCAGAAGATACTTTTCAAGTTAACCCACAAATGAGGGAAGTGAGATTTGCTCTACACTATTATTGTGAGGTATTTTGTATTATATATTTTAAAAGTACAAACTGAACAGGAATGTATTAATTCACATATTCAAACTCAATGAACTGCATGTTTTTTCTGCCTTTTAGGAGCTGCACTAGTAGTTAATGGTAATTTCAAAAAGAAAAGTTTTCTGATTTTTCCCAGGAAATGTTGACTGCCAGAATACTACTCTGATATATTTTTTGCACAGGAAAACAATTCTTCTTCTTTTCTGTTTTAACTTCTCCAATGTGCCATTTTACATCTATTGCACAGGAAACTTAAGTTCTTTCCTGCATAGATGTAGAGGTGAAACAAGCCTTGTATGGAGAAAAACAAATGTAGTCCTACACTGCATTCATGCACTTGACATTTTTTTAATGAAGGAAACAACTGAATTTTTTTCAGTGTCAGGCCTGTTTGGTTAGTGCAGTGCTTCCTCAGCCATTGCTTGTTGCATGAAAGGTTAAAAGTACACCTCTACTTCGATACAACACAACCCGATATAACACGAATTCGAATATAATGTGGTAAAGCAGTGCTCAGGGGGCAGGGCTGAGCACTCCAGTGGATCAAAGCAAGTTTGATATAACGCAGTTTCACCTATAACGCGGTAAGATTTTTTTGGCTCCCGAGGACAGCGTTTTATCGAAGTAGAGGTGTATGTGGGGTCAGTGTTAAAAGTGTAGACATACTAGTGTTTCTGTTCTTGAAGGTGATAGAAACTGATCGTTTTATTATTATGGTAGTGCTTACAAGCTCCAACTGAAATAATTTTTTAAGCATTTCACTATTTCCTGTGGAGTTGTTAACTTGTGCAGTTATAGTATGCACAAACATTTGCATGACATCCATAGAAGCACTTTGAACATACCCTTTAAAAAGCATGATTTTTAGATAATTGTATTTCACAAATAACAACTATTTCTCCTTAATTAAAAGTTTCACAAATTCAGGGTTTGTAATATAGGAAAATACATATTCTTCTGTACAGTTTTCATGCAGTCCCAGAGTATATAGCTAATCTGCTCATATCAATACATTTTGAGAATAGCATAATTCAGGAGTTGAAATCTTGCTTCAGTTAAAATGGGCTGTGAAAACCAGAGGGTTAATTTTTATTGGGTCTGGATCCTAAAGTTCTTATGCAGGAAGAACCCATTGAAAATAATTGGACTAAGATTTTACATAATTATGGACTTCATGAACAGGCCCATAATTCAGGGAATACCTCTTGACCTATTTGTGTGGCTCGCCATCTGTCCTGCACCGAAGTTGGTTTGTTTCTCCTGGTGTTTTTTCTTGCTAGATAAGAATGGCCATACTGGGTTAGACCAAAGGTCCATCTAACCCAGTATCCTGTCTTCTGACAGTGGCCAATGATAGGTGCCCCAAAGGAAATTAACAGATCAGGTAATCATCAAGTGATCCATCTCCTGTCGCCCATACCTAGCTTCTGGCAAACGGAGGTTAGGGACAAAATTACTCTAGAGCAGTGATTCCCAAACTTTTTGGCATCACGCCCCCTTTTTAATTTTCAAGAAACCCTCACGCCCCTCACCTCTCCTTTACCATCATCCAACCCCCCTGCTCCTTGTCCCCTGATCGTCCCCTCCCAGGACCCCACCCCATCCAGCCCCACCACACCCTGTCCCCTGACTGCCCTCCGGGACCTCCTGCCCCTTATCCAAACCTCCCCCTCCCTGCCCCCTTACCAGGCTGCTCAGAGCAGCAGGACTGGCTTATTGGAAAGCCTGGGAAGTGGGCGGGCACAAGCCGTGCTACCCTCTCGGTGGCATGGCTGCAGGGGAGGGGCCACAGGCTAGCCTCCATGGCCGGGAACTCAAGGGCCAGACAGCCTCACACCCCTCTTGGAATTTTTTCACGCCCCCCAGTTTGGGAACCAATGCTCTAGAATCTACAAAAACTATATTTTATTTTAGTACCCTGACTTGAGTGTTTCTTGTTGGGTCTTGTGCTAACACATATTCAAATGCTAGGTGTTATACATATTGAAAATATTAGTATTTCTAGTTTTTTTCATTATATGTTTTATTAAGGGCTTGTACAATTTCTGCTCTTATACCAGTTAAACTAAAGGTGTGATGTTAAACTGATTTAGGGTAACTTTTTGTGTGGACTGTCTCTCATTGGGTTTGATCATGATTTATCTTCCCAATATTAAATAACAATTGAGTTTAAATGTTGTCTAAACACAAAGTTGCACTGGTTTAGCTAAATCAGTTTAACATCACATTTTAGTTAAGCCAGTGTAACTAAGCTAGGCCTTAGAAAGTGGTCCCCAAACTTTTTATGTTGTGCCCCACCCCTTACCTGTAATGAAATCTATCCACACACACCCTCCGGGGAGCTGGGAGCGAAGCTGCTGCTAGGCCAGGGCTGGAGCTGAGGCTGGGAGCAGAGCTGGGACTGGGAGTAGGGCTGTGCTGTGGTTGGGGGCCGGTCTGGGAGCGGAGTGGGGTTGGGTGGTGCTCCGGGCCTTGCTGTGCCATAAGGGGGTATGCCCCACACTTTGGGGACCACTGCCTTAGAGACTGTGGGTTGTGGTAATTCTTGATTTTTCATCTTTTTGAGTCAAAATATCCCACATTCTTAGGGTGATCTTCCAACAATCAGAGATCTTTAGGGTATACAGTCTCTCTGGTGTACATTTTGTAAAATTTATTACTAAATTGTAGTAAATAAAGCTGGCAAATGCCCGTTGTTTTCTTGAGGAAACTTCAAAATAAAAAAAAATACTATGAATTTTTTTGTTTTTCATATAGGAGGTAAAAAACATTCAGTTTCTGACAATTGAAAACTTCTTACTGTTTTTTTGTTGTCTACTTTTTGGTTGAAAAAATAGACATTCATTTTGATCAAAAAACTTTTTTCAATAAAAAAAGCCTAGAGAATCAGCATAGAGAGCAGCTACATGGGATACTTCACAGCAGTGCAACTTGGGTCTCTAGCGTAGACATAACCTAAGTGTTTTTCCAAACTTTTTAATATTCAGAACTTTATAGGATTTTTTTAAAAAAAGTGTCTGACAGAAGCGTATGAAATTGTTGTTTAGTTGGGTTGGCTGTTAACGGTAGTACACTTAACTTTCTTTTAACCTTAATTTGAGTTACTTTATCTTACTATTGGAGTGATAAGGTGTGTCAGATAATATCTTTTATTGAACCAACTTCTGTTGGTGAGAGACAAACTTCAAGCTTACACAGAGCTCTTCAGGTCTTGGTTTAATGTTAATGTTACTTCACCCATCTTGTCTCTCTAATCTCTTGAAACCAACACAGCTGGGGCAAAACTGTATACAATCTTAATGTTTAGCACACAGTGATGTAACGGCTTCCCATCAGAAGAGTGTAGAGAACTTAATTGACAGCACGGAGGCCCGATGTTGTCATCAAGAAAGTAAATACTGAAAAGTCCAGGGACAAAACTATCAGGCTTTGTTTAGTCTAACCTTATTACAACATGACCAAAGAGATCAGTTGGCCCTGTGTTGAACTGTGACCATGAATAAGCACTTGTGGTGGTGCGGAACAGTAAATGAGATCAAGTCAGAAATATAGGCAAGTGTTTGAATAATGTAAGGTCTTGAAAGTGAGGACAAGCATTTTGAATTTATTACACAGGCAGATCGGAAGTCAGTGAAATGACTCAAAATAAGGTTGACATGGTTGAGCTGAAAAATAATTAGGGCATGGACAAGCAATTTGGCTAGTGGGACAGAGAAATTTTTTTTCATGCTGAGACAGTCTTGTGCCTCAGGAATCTGTGTTCTTGACACAAGAAGATTTGGACTCAGCTCTTTTGTCTCTGAGGTGCAAAGAGACATCTTATGCCTCTCACCCATTGATTGGGGTTGGGATGGTGTGTGAAGTTTCCTGGGGAGGAAAAGGAAGAAGCAGCTTATTTTCATGTCTTCTCCTTCGCTAGCTTGCTATCTCTTGCCCCAAACCCAGTTGCTATGTAGCTCCGGGCATGGAAAGTGGGATGCCAGGAGGTGGTGGATTTATCTGCAAAATCTCTGGAGACACTACTTCCCTGAGGTTGAGTGCTGTGTAAGTGGTGGAGAGAAGCATCTCAATCAGCATGGTGTCTCCCAATGCACAAAATGATCTAAAAACCATCCTGTGATCCCGCTTCCACATCTCTACAATCACAAAAGATTATGGATATGGTCAGTTGTGAGGTCAATTTTGGTCATTTCTCTGGGTCATAGACCCAGTATGACTGAGAACCATTGAATCAACATAGCAGTGATATTTTTACCATACTTATATAAAGTCAGGTCTATTAATTGTCAATATTGATATTGCTTCTGATAGGAAAAGCACATCTTTACATGTCTGTTGCATTTATTTTAGTTTAGCTGTTATGATTTAAAGTATTCATCCTCTTAGAACTTAATACTGTTCCTTACAGTTCTCCCATCTAATCAGTTGATTGGCTTATCAGGTTTAAGAATGAACAGAAGATGCTTCTCAGAACCATACCACAGCTTTAACTGTGGTGGGAAAACTGATTTGCTTTTCTCCCCTAGATTCAGGGGTAACTGACAGGACATTGCAACTTCCAAATAAGTGAAATTTCTTATCTGTTGATGCTGACATTCTACAAGTACAATCTTTTTCCTTAAAAAAATAAGAAATTGCAATAAGAAAATAAGGGGTTAATGGGAAAAATGTGAGCTACCTGCCTTTTATAAAGATGATATTTTCAAGGAATTTTACTAGCAAATATTGCAGTTCACTGGAATAATAGATGGATTTTTGAAGTAAAATGGTAGTGTGTAGTAATCCTGTTTTATATAATTTTTAAAGACACGTATTGTACTTGACATCAGTATACCTAGCAAAGGCACCTAATTCAATATTTAGTAGGAGCTACAATAACTAGGCAACAGAAAAACAGTGAAAAGAATCTCTGCAATCAGCTCTAAATGGGCTGCCTTTACAGAAGCATGCCGTACGCAGTAATGAAGATATTACATGTTGGAACTGTTGAAACGTGCTTATAATTGGTGATTAAGAAAAGTTTGTCTATTTTTTTGTCTTTGTTTTAAACCTCCATGGGGTTATGTGTGATGTAGCTATTGGAAATCTAATGACTAAATGTAGACTTAAAATTGAATATTCTTAGGCCCTTGTCCTACATACACTTAGTTCATGCTTAACTTTTTTCACATGGGTAACTGGATTGGAGTCATTGGGGCTGCTCACATGAGTAAAGTTAAGTACTTACTTTCATAAGAGCTTGCAGGAGCTTTCTGAAATGTTCACTACTTTTTCTTCCTTGTTAATAAACTATTGGTCCTTTTAATGATAATGAGCTTTACAAACTCTTTTCAGATGAGATGCATCTCATAAATTTAACAGTTCTGAGATGTTTGTATCTGAGAATCTAGTTTTGAAACTGAAATAACTTTTCTAGGATTCCTGCATTAGGCAAAATGGGACCCATAAACCACTTTTGTTACTGCTGGTGGGGCTGTACCCATGATAAATAACTGATCTTAACTTTTCTAATGTCAACGAGGCCTTTGTTGTAACAGTCTTCCTATCACTATATCTTGCAATACTTTCACCAGAAGTGGTCTGAGTCATAGGATAGAGGAGTTTTATGTAGAAATGTTTTGCTGTCTTATAGAACAGGAAGTAAAATAGGTATTAACACATGGATTGAAACATCTCTGATCTCTGTTTTAAAAAAAAAAAAAAAAAAAAAAAAAAAAAAGCAGGACTTGTGTTGAGGAAGTGAGCCATTTTGAAAGCATTTGAATGATCTACGTGTTGTGTCGTCCGTCCCCCTCCCCAGGATTTCTACATCTCAGTCTGCATCCACATTAGGAAAATTGGAACCCAGAAACATCTAGCATTAGAAAGTTGGGAAACTGGTCTTCTGAATCTTGCTGATCATGCAAGTGACTATCTTAAATTTCCCCAAATGTCAGTTATGACAAGACTTCAGCAGCAAATAGTTTGTAAACTGCTGGAGATGAATGCTTCATTCTGGTTTTCAATTTTTAGTTATGTTATTGTTTATGTTCACATAGAGTCCTATTGTGAATTTCTGCATAAACATGCAATAAAGAGTGTCTCTTTCTTAGTTTACAGTCTAGATAGCTCTACCACTTCTTAAGATAGCAGCCATTAAAATTGTATATGAATTTCTGTGACTGATAGCAAGATAGTAACTGAATGATGTACAAAGTTTTAAGGTCTGAACTTAGGATCTGCTAGTACTAGAAAAGTCTGACAGTAGTGAGAAGCTGGATATAAACAAGTCAGTAGGATTAGGCATTTATAGCTTTAATGGTTAATGAGATGTCTGATGCTGATGGTCATTGATGAATTCACCATTGCTTTCTTGCAACTAGTGATGGACTGAATATAAAGTCCCAAAGCTTGGACCAGTGTCCTCTTTATTCCCTGATGTTATATATTTGTCTTGGAAGTGGATTTCTCAGTTATATGGTGGTTCACTTACTGATCCCTGACAAATCCAGTAAACTCGTAGCAAAACCATTATTTGCTACTAAAGCTCTTAATGTCATTGCCTGGGATTCCCAAGTAATATGATTTAACACCTCAGACCTTGTTAGTAGTGGTTGGCGTTTTGCCTCTGCCCTGGATTCTGCAATAGTTGAATTTTCTTTCTGTGCTGTTCAGTGGCTTTTTTGCCTTTGTGGGTGTGTCAGACTAGATTTAGCCTTAATAATATCCTCAGAAAACCTGCAAGTCACTTTTATTAAGGTATCTACCTTTATAGATTTAAACCAAAATTTTCACACTTGTGGGTTCCTGCTGCTTTTTGCACACTACAATAATAAATTTTAATGTGTTGAAGCCTTAATGAAGCCAACTGGTTAGCCATAGTGAAGGGGGAGTGGTGGAAGGGGTATGGCCCTCTTTTTATAGGAGAACCACTCCTCTGCTGAAGCAGGGGAAGACTGATACAGCAAATTATTTGAAACTGTTGGAGGACATGAACCTCTGCTCTAGTAATTTGAATCTTTGCTGTATTTCAAAGCTCTGTCAAGCAATTAAATATTTTATATTTAACCTGTTTTAAAAATAAATTGGGAAAATAATTACGATCAATGTTTTTTGTGATGTGTGTATAATTTAATCACAAACATTCTTTTAGGTAATATATATGTGAAACATACATTTGCATGTGCAAACACATTTTGCATATATAACATAGAACTTGAGTTTTGAAAATGGGGCCCTATATCAGAGTTCCTTAATGGTTTGCTTTGGAACATTGGTTAGAATTTTAGGCCCATACCTAGGCTCTTCATTCAAGAAGGTTAAAGATGAAAGGTTTGGCTACATTAGGGATTTTTGTACTGCTGGTACTATGCCAGTGCAACACATCCAGTGTTGATGCACTGCTCTGATGTAAAGCGGCGCGCTAGGGCAAGCCTGGCTTTGTTCTTCCAGGGCCTCATTGTAATCCCACTTGTAGGATATGGCTCCCCAGATACCAGGCTATGGAACTGCCTTGAAAAACCATGTCAGTTGAAGGGCTCTTAAGGGATCTTTTGTGAGGGTGATGTTATTGCTCTTCTGTCTAAGGGAGTACACCACAATCGCCTTAGTGTTCCTTCTCCCTGACTGCCAAATTGTGGTGATATGTAGGACTTTGAAGTAGAGGTGAAGGTGGGCCAATATGGTGAATACACACAGCCCTTCTTTGAGCAACTATTAATAAGTGACTTTTCTTCTTTGAGGGCCTTTTCCCATAAGCGGTACTCCACCAAGATGATGGTGGACAAAGAGTTTTTAGCTAAATATGGACAATAGCACCGCTCTCCTAAACTGGTCATTGTAGTGCCATGCTAAATCCAAGGAGTAGCAAGCATCTGGTGAAACAGTGAACTGAACTCCAAGTTTCTGCTTTGCTTATCTCCACCAGAGGAACCTGCCTAAGAGATGCCACTGATAATGTGGCAGCTGTCGGTGAGGTTTAAGCCATGGATTACTGGTTTTAAAGATAAAATATACCGGTAATGTTCTATATCCCCAACCTTTTTTGTCTAGCAGATGCCAGACGACGAGCCACGGAGGACCGTGGTGGCGGACGAGCATCTGAGAGCAGACATGGTCAACATTAGTCAGCATATTATCCTCAACACTGCAGACTGGAGTGTGTCTAGGCTGGGATGCAGAATCCGCCTTTTCTGTTGAGACAGGAGATCTGGGAATAAAAGCAGTGGATACGGTGGCTCTCTGGCCACCTGCAGGACATCTGAATACCAGTGCAGATGAGGCCCCAGTGAGGCTGTTAATCGGAGTTTGTTCTGTCTACCCTCACATTCTTACGACTCTGACCATACATTTATCCTGGAATAAAAGACCTATGACATGGCTGTGGTTTGCCTGGGTCAGCTGACCCACTCTCGTGGGGTCCCAGAGCTTGGGCTCCAGTTCAGGCCCAAACATCTGCACAGCAATTTTTAGTCCCACAGCCCAAACCCCAGGAAGCCAGAGTCATCTGACCCAAGCCAATCACAGGTATTTAATTGCTGTTAGACATATGTTGAGTGTCAGGGGAATGGAAGGGATGTCGTATAAGAGATGATGACTCCAGTCCAGCAGAAAGTTAATCTGAAAGAGTTTTCGTTTCTATACACTTTTATGCAATACATTTGACATTTGGTGTTTTTGCTCAATCACAGACTTATCAGTTGGCCCTCTCTGCAAAATAGTACACCTCTACCTCGATATAAAGCTGTCCTTGGGAGCCAAAAAATCTTACCGCGTTATAGGTGAAACTGTATTATATTGAACTTGCTTTGATCCACCGGAGTGCGCAGCCTCGCGCCTCCGGAGCACTGCTTTACCACGTTATATCCAAATTCGTGTTATATCGGGTGGTGTTATATCGAGGTAGCGGTGTACTGGTTTCATGGACCACTGATGCTGATCCTGAGACCTCCTGCTTAGTGAGTCTTAATATTCTCTTCTCCAGAGATGGGATGTGAAGAGCTATGGAGTGAATTTGTTCTGGATGTATCACAGCAGAAATCTAGGCACTCCTTGTATTCAGCAGAGGTCAGCTATTGAACAGTGAGGTTCTGGAGCAGAGGCAGACTTGCAGTTACACAGAACATTATACTTTCTGACAGCCAATAGCTGGACTGGTGGTCAGTAGGAAATACTGATGATATGAATATTCCTTGTTTAAAATAAAAAAATTACTTCTGGCTTGGAGTTTGGTTTGTCATATTGCTAGCTATAGATGTGCATTCCTATCCTTGTCTGCCCTTCTATTTCCTTTAATTTCTTAAAGCCACTTGTGTGTTTGTCGTAATCTGCTTCAGCAGGACTGCTTATATGAGCAAAGTTGCTAACATGTGAAACTGAGCAAGATCAGAGCATAGAACAATATGTTCTTTAGGGCCAGAGTGTTTTTTTTAATATGTATTTGCACAGCACCCAACATAATGGTCTGGTGAGTGCTATTATAATGTTAATATTAATATTTCCTATATAAACAATTACTGTGTTCAGAGATTTTATTTGGTGTAGGTGCCAAGGGGGAAGTGAGGTGATCTTTGCAATTGCAAATGGGAGGGAGGGTGGCTGACTAGTCAGTCTCTGTTAAGATATGGTGAACATATTGGAAAAAACTTGAAACCCTGGAAAATACTTCTCCCCAGCGCATGGTCTGTTTGTTTGGGCTGTGTTTTGGGTCCAGGATTTGGCCCTTGGGTAATTTGCTACATTCTGCTTTTAGAGTGTCAGTAGATGTAGGAAGACAAAATGCATCATTTTATATTTGGAATGTTCTTTTGAAACTGATGGGTAAGCACTTTATTTGACACAGTGATGTGTGGATGTGTTTAAGTTTTAATATGGAAAGAATTGGAGATGATCTGAAGATATCTTGTTAAATTTAACTTAAATTTCAGGTCAGGAATCCAGAGATAAATACGGGTTTAAAGGTTTGTCTTTTAAAGTTTGATAAAAGTGGACATTATGGAGGGTGAATGCTATTCTTAGGGTTATTTTTAAATTCCAATTTTCTTGTGAAACATTGGACTACTTATAACATACTTTTGTAGAAATAATGGTCAAAATGAAAAATCCTGAATTACCTTCTCTTACTTTTTCTTGCTTGCTTCAGGCCTGATGAATCTAGGTATAATAATAATCTAGGTATTCAAGTTCAATTTGACTACTTTAAACAAACCAAAACAAACTAACAGAGGCCTATGTGTGGTAAATCATTATGTTCTATATCAGGGGTCGGCAACCTTTCAGAAGTGGTGTGCCGAGTTTTCATTTAGTCACTCTAATTTAAAGTTTCGCGTGCCAGTAATACATTTTAATGTTTTTAGAAGGTCTCTTTCTATAAGTCTATAATGTATAACTAAAGTATTGTTGTATGTAAAGTAAATAAGGTTTTTAAAATTTTTAAGAAGCTTCATTTAAAATTAAATTAAAATGCAGAGCCCCCTGGACTGGTGGTCAGGACCTGGGCAGTGTGAGTGCCACTGAAAATCAGCTTGCATGCTGCCTTCGGCACCCGTGCCATAGGTTGCCTACCCCTGTTCTATATACTTAAATGAGTTGTTGCATACTTGCCCCATATGATAGGGGTGTAAATAGAATACAAGTAACCTTAAGTAGTACGTATTCTTTGTAATCAGCTAAATGAGTTATTGTTGTGAGAGACTGACTCTAAGGATTTGTCTAGAGCAACAAAGACCTATCAAGGAAGAAATAAAGCAGCATTAATTCATTAGTTTTCCAGAGTGCTTACCAAAAGTGAGAGTGCATTGAAAGTTTGGCATACACATGGTTTCTATTTCTACCTAATATCTGAACACTGGCTGATTTCTAGATCTTGAATTATCTCAAATCTTCTGTCCAACAAATCAGTGTCATTATCACTTCAAATTCTGTCATGTTATTCTCGTGGCTTCTAACAGTGATGTTCTGATCTTTATTTCATGCTTCATTACTTCCTGGGTGAGTTATTGTAATATTTTATTTTCTGTAGTCTGTAGGTACTATGTAGACAACTTTTTTCTTAAGTCCTTCAAGCTTCTCTCAAATGATTGCATTTCAAGTAATTTGTAAATTCCAAAACAAAAAAAAGGTAAGAGCAGTTCAAGAGAAGACGTAACATTAAAAACATCAATGTGTTAAACAGGGTGGATTTGATTTAAGTCACTAGTTGGGAAGACTCTATTAATCATAGATTTCTACATAAAAGCACATTCTTGTTGGTTGTTATAACCTTAATACCTCTTCACACCTCAGAGGTATATGTAGGTTTCGTTTTTAGAAGGCACACACTATAATTTTTAAAGTGATTTATTTTGAAAACTTTTCAGATTCGTTTTACAGCTATATCAGAAAATGAATGATTGTTTGGTTATTTCATTTACCAAAGGTAATTGAAGTGCAGATATTTATGAAGTCATTGGGAGGTGAACTATCTCCAAAAGGTTAATCATTAATATTTGGAGGATTTTCTTGCCATTTTGTATTAATAGGAGAACATCACCAAACAGATATTTAAATTGTTTTATTTAACTAAAACAATGACATTATGTATTCTGGATTTTTTTCTTCAACAGCAAACATCATATTTTAACAAAACAAGCATATTTTTTTAATTTAAACATTCTATTTTTTTAAAATCAAGTTTGTTTTTGTTAAAATTGTTTAACTAAAATAGTTAAATGAAATATTAAAAAAAAATTAAGTAGACTATGTCAGCCAGGTCAACATGAGAAATATTGGCTTCTGCAGCTAACTCAGTTGTCTTCCCCTTCATTTTTCTGTTTGTTCATAATCTGAAAAAGAAAAACAAGCTTTCCTGCTTTTTCAGATCCCAAAAGATTTCTCAATTTGGAATGACTTAGTCCAAGGCAGGGGTGGCCAACCTGTGGCTCCGGAGCCACATGCGGCTCTTTAGAAGTTAATATGCAGCCTTTCCAATGTGCCGGGGGGTGCTCACTGCTCAACCACTGGCTCTGCCATGGGCCCTGCCCCCCACTCCACCCCTTCCCATTCCCTCTTCTGAGACTACCATGCCCTCGCTCCTCTCCCTCCCCCACAGAGCCTCCTGCACACCACAAAACAGCTGATCGGGAGGTGAGGGGGAGGCGCTGATTGGTGGGGCTGCCAGTGGGTGGGAGGCGGGAGCTGATGGGGGACTGCTGATGTATTACTTTGGCTCTTTGGCAATGTACATTGGTAAATTATGGCTCCTTCTCAGGCTCAGGTTGGCCACCCTGGTCCAAAGGAAGAAAATATTCGTTCTACACCGGCAGAAGTTACTGCTGTTAAAAGTGAGATTATCACTTCAACAGTCTCTGAATCCAAGTGCTTAACTGACTTCCACCAGTTCACTGGTGTGACTTTCTTTAAAACATCATCAGCAAACATATCGTTTTTGAATGGTTCACTCTTAGTGCTGAAGTTTATTATAGTTGGCATTATGGAGGGATGATTGCTGGATGTCCATGTCATAGCCAACTCCTCCTCTTCAACAGTTAAGGTTTGACCTTGGTACCGAGTATTGAGACTATTTGTAAGAAAATGAGCTGGACATAGTGCTTGTCCATTTTATTTTTTTTATTTTTAATGCTTGTAAATTAACTCTGTCATTGCATATTTCTCTTTTTAAGATCACTCAGTTCCTTCCAAATTTCAACACTGTCAGCAATAAAACAGCTATTTCCCAGCATTTTGTTCAAAGCTACAGAAATAGGCTTCAGAGTGCTCAGCATGTGTTCCACATTTCTCTTAAGCCCAATGCTGAGAACTTTGGCTGTGACAGTGCCATCTATTTTTTCACGATTTTGTTCACAAACTGTCTTCAGATTAGGCCAGGTCTTGGTATAGTGCTCAAAATAGTCCACTACTGAATTCCATCGCACATCTTGTGGGAGAGTTAGCTTGGTTCCTCCCACTTTTTTCAGAGCAGCTGCTGCAAAGTGGTTTTTATGGAAGTATTTTGCAATTTCAACAACATTAGCCTTTATTTCTGGAACACTGAAGTCTTTGGCTAGGAGGTGCATCAACTGAGCACTACAACCATATGTTATTAGCTTAGGACTCTAAATAATTTCTTCCCATCTTGGATACGTTTGCAGCATTGTCTGTGACCAAGCTGCATACTAGACATTTGAATTTTTTTCAGTTTGTTATAGCTTTTACTGCTACTTCTTGTAAGTATTCTGCTGTGTATGCATTTCCTGATGTATCCATTGTTTCTGTAAGGAAGATATTCCCTTCTTCTGTTGTCACAAAAGCACATACAACAGGATCATTGTGGACATTGCTCCACCCATCAAGACTCAGGTTAACAATTTCACCCTCTAGACATCTTGCACACTGCTCAATTTCTCTTTCATACACTTTATCCAGCAATTTGCCTGCGACATCTGCTCTGCTGGGTGGACTGTATCCTGGTCTTAATGACTGAACCATGTTAATGAAGTGTGGGTTCTCAGTCATAGGGAAAGAAGAGTTTGTTGCATAAATAAACCGGGCAATTTTTTCATCAATTACCTCTTTGTAATCTGCTGGTTCTTATCACAAACTTATCTATGGTTGTTTCTGGATGATGATGATTTTTTTTTCTTTTTGCTACAGATATACTGTGGCTATGTGACATACATGATGTGACTGAAACACTATCATTGGCAGATAACTCTGAAACTATAGAAAATGGTGATCTTGAAGGTGGATAGGTTTCAGAATCCTGTATGTTGAGGATAGATTCTCCTAAACAAAATAAGTCAATGCAGTTACTCAATTATTATTACCAGACTGCTCATGTAGTATTACTCATTGCATTCACTGACACTCAATACTACTTTAAAGGTGAAATTGTAAAAGAAAGATCTGCCTATCTCAGCTATTTATTTTTTATCACAACTGCAACTAAAATGATAGTACGATAGAGTTAACAACTATATTTTTTGCTTAAACGTGAGAATTCAAGAATAGTCCAGAAGGAAGACAGGAAGTCCTTAAGAAAGAAGTATGGAAATAAAAAGTTCACCAACCAGAAGATCCTGCACGTTTACACATGTTCCTTTCATCATCTTCAACAGAACTTCCTCCTGAGAGGGAACGCTTCTCGTGATGTTCTTTAATTCTGGCAACCAGGCCTTGCATTTCTTTGTGGCACTGTTTGCATTTTGCACCCATGCCTGTCTTACCCACAGGTAGAGGAACTTTATTAAAATATTCCCAAACTGGGTCTCTTTATGGCCTGCTGCCATTATAGGTTTTCCCTTCTAGTGAGAGAATGGTATGGTAGATCTCAAATCAATGAAGGCTACACTCAGAAAGACCTCAAGACTTCTGGAATATCCTGCTTGAACAGTTTGACTTTTTGTTTCTACTGCCTGTCCCTCCTTTCTCACATTTATCTCCAGACTTCTTCTATGTGTCCAGATCTATTCCGGCCCCAACAATCTTCTATTCATTGAACTTTTTTGAAACTTTGCACTTTTAGAGAGCGGTAAGGGATTGACTCTGTGTACACAAATTTGCAGAGGGACAATAGGGTTGAGGTCTGTTATTTCTCACCTCTATATATTATTTATTTAAAAACTTTTTTTGCTGTTAACAAGCATGTTATCTCTGGAGACACAAATCCACAGTTTGAGAACTGCAAAACTAAACATCTCTGATGGTATCCTCTAGACTGAGCATTGAGTCCCATTGGGTAGATAGAAAGATTAACCTAAATAATCTATACAGAAGCCCCTGGAACCCCATAAAATTGGGTCCCTAATCCGTGAACTATTGGAACTCATTTACAAAACTTTCCTTAAACATGACATGAATATATTGTCTCATACTATAGAATTAGAATTTATAATCCCTATTCCATGATGAGATATCTTTGAGCTATAATGTATCTTAAACTATATTTAGATTGCTTTTTGAGGAAAACTTTTTTATAAAAAAAATCCAATTTTAAATTAGTTTGTTTTATTTTAATACCAGGGTGAATAAAAATCAATGATTTAGGGGAAAAAAAACAAAACAAAACATAAAAACTCAGGGCATGTCTATGCTTAAAATGCTGCAGCGAAGATTCTGCCTATGCTGACAGAAGGCCTTCTCCTGTCAGGATAGGTAGTCCATCTCTCCAAGAGGTGGTAGCTAGGTTGACAGTAGAAGTCTCCCGTTGCCCTGGTGCTACCTACACCTAGGGTTAGGTGGGTTTAATTGTGGCATTCAGGAGTGTGGATTTTTCACACCCCAAGCAAAAGTGATGCTGACCAGATTTCCTATTGTAGACCAGGGCTTAGTCACCAACATCTACATAACCTTAACCCTTCCCCTGTTTAAAAAACAAACAACACTTGTAAGGGCAGAGTTAAGGTGATTTGGATGCTGGTGATTGAGACTGTTTCTATTCAATAGTCTGTATGTGCATAGGGTGTTTAGCCTATTTCCATAATTTTTAATGTGTATAGGTTGGCTTTTAACACAGATGTGTTCATTGATACTTCAAAGTGGTGCTTTGCAACCTTAACTGTAACTTAGTTTTGTTTTGGAATTTCATGTCCTTTTGTTTCTGATTTAATACAGTGACAGACTTCTATTGTTTCGCCTGAAAAGCTGAGTGCTGTCTGAATAATAGAATATCAGGGTTGGAAGGAACCTCAGGAGGTCATCTAGTCCAACCCCCTGCTCAAAGCAGGACCAATCCCCAAGTTTGTGTCAGTTAAAATTTTCTCTGCCCTGCTTGCAACCCGTTTTCTTGGAGCAAATAAGATTGTTTTATTAATTCCCTGGCTCTATTCCTGAGCCAGATAGAATTGGAAGCCCAGAACCAGCTCTGTTCTGCAGCTCCAGCTTCCAGCCAGACTCTCTCATTGGCTTCCTCTTAGCCCCACCCTCAATTCACAATCATTCCTGTTTGCAAGAGGAGATCTCTGTGCTTAGACTTTTAGTATATCCCAGTCATATCCCTAAGGTGTCAGCGTAATATAGTTTGGGGCTTCCCTTCTTTGCTCCCTTATGACGCACCCAAACATGTCACCCTCCAACTCATGGCAGATTGGAATGCAGTTAAGTTCTTAGCACTCAAAACTTTAGTTATTCGTATAAGGAAACTTTAATTGATAAGCAACTGATGAAGATGTGTTTCATTGGTGCAGCTGCACCACTGTAAACTCTCTCTAACGTAGCTATGCCCTTAGACCAGGGGTCCCCAACGCGATGCCCGCAGGCACATCTAAATGCGCCTGCGTCCTGGCTGGCGGTGGAGCATCCGGTGGCATTTCGGCGGCAACGCCTCTCGATGATGCTACTTGCCACTGACAAGCGACGTCATCGAGAGGCATCGCTGCCGAAATTCGGCGGCATTTTGGTGGATGCCCCACCGCCGCCACAGTCCTTCGCCAGACAAAAAGATTGGGGACCACTGCCTTAGACTGTTGAAATTAGACATAAAACCAGTGTCTATGGAGTCCATGATTTTAGTGTCTGGCAAAGTTATGAATTTAAGTTTCCAGGCACATCTTTTGAAGGTGTTGTGCAGGTTTCCTGTGAGGATGAGGACAGAGATCAGATATGGAATGATCATTTTGTGAAAATTGTTCGCCCTTGAGTGATGGGGTGTTTTTGTTTGTGGAAGTTTATTCAGGAGTGTAGTGATTTTCTGGTTTCACCCACATTTGTTTTTGCGGTATTTGATGCATGTCGTGATACACATGTATAAGACCCAGGGATCTTGACGGGTGTGTTGTGGGAGGTGTTGAGCATCATGCCAGTGGAGATATGTCTGCATGTTTTGCATCTGTTATGCCAGGGTCTGGTGCCATTTTGAGTTGGACCGTCCTGTAATGTGGGGAACTTGTTTCTGATGATAAGGATGGGGGATTGTTTCAAGGCCAGAAGAGGGCATTCAGGAAAAATTTCTTTCAGGATGTGGTCTCCATCAAGTATGGGTAGTAATTGTTTTGTGAAACCCCCTATGGGTTCTAATGTGGGGTGGTAGGTGATGTGCTAGGCATGTGCAGTAGGTGTTGGGGGAGGGGGGTAAAGCAGAGTTTCTCAGGATATTCAGGTGGCCCATTCCACAGTGGTTTCGTCCACATCTCTCTCTCCTATCCTGGGACTAACAGGGCTACAACCACACTGCAAACAAATATTTTTTTCTAGCATTCTCAATTTCTAAGTAATGTGGCATATGTCTGCAGTCATGAAACTCTTAACTTTTGCTCTCTTACCATTTCAGTTTTTAATTGTAGACTTCTAAATCTGTAGAAGAATTCTACTTCAAACCTAATGTAAGCATATAAACTAATTTCTCCAGTCAAGTTAGAGGGATATTGAAAATGGGCCTTAAAATGGAAGTTTAAATTCAACATGAGCTATGAAATCATGACCAATTTCTCCATTATATAATACTTTGATACTATTGTGATAATTATATATACTGTAATATACTATAATTATATATATAGTTCTGCTTCTTAAATGGTTTTATTTGCTCATTCTGAAATACTATTTATCAGGCTTTATCAGCCCTAGTCAGCTCTTCCTGAGAAAGTTATGTATGTACCATATATACTCAATCATAAGTTGGTTTGTTTATAAGCCGACCCCCCCCACGATGGATAAGTGAAAATGGAAAATTTTTATGACCCATTCATAAGCCGACTCTATAATTCAGGGGTCAGCAAACTTTGGCTCCCAGGCCATCATGGTTTGTTTACCTCGAGTGCCTGCAGGCATGGATGTAACCCTAAGTAAACAAAGTGTCCCAGCATGCCAGCTGCTTACCCTGACAGGCCAGGACAGCAACTGGTAGGGAAAAATTTTTTGGGGGTGGGGGGGGGGAGAAGCTGGGGGTCAGGGGAGTAACCCCTGTGACCATCCCCCACATGACCTCACACTAGCCTGGGGCACCCACACTTTCCCCATCCCATCCCTTTCCACCTGATCTGGGGAGGGCCAGGGGGGGGATGTCTCTGGCCTGGCTGGAGCTGCTCCGGGCCGGGTGGCACGGCCGCAGTGTGCCAGCCCCGGAGCTGCAGCTGCTTCAAAGGCTGGGGGGAGAGCAGCATGGCCAGAAGCGGAGACTCTGGCCCTGCTTCTTTCCTTCTGGCTCTGCTGCCTCTCCTTGCTCCCTCTGTTGGTGGGAGGGGCTGTGGCCCACCTCTTCGTCTCTATACCCGTTCATAAGCTGACCCCCTTTTCTGGTGCCTCCCTCTTTTACTTAAAAAAATTTCGGCTTATGAACGAGTATTTACTGTACTTATTTTAAGTTGTGAATGACTGAATTTGAAGAAATTAATGCAACTGAAGATAGAAAGATAAAAATAGAGCCCATCTAATCTTCTGTAGTTTGGGATTTTGACACACTGTTTTTATCCATTCCATCATTTCAGATTTCTTTACAGGCCACCTCATCATTAATATACAGTGCTACTCCACCATCTTTACCTTTATTTCTGTCTTTCCTGAAGAGCACATACCCTTCAATACCTGTACTCCAGTTATGACTACTGTTCCACCGTGTTTTTGTTATCCCTATAATATCTGTTTCCCCTTGCACCAGTTATTCTAGTACCTCCATTTTGTTACCCAGGCTCCTTGCATTTGGTGTACAAACATCTTAGTTGTTTCTGCTCGGCTTCGCACAGATTCCTCACCTGATTAGGTACAGTCATTGTACTGCTTGTATCTCTTACTTGACTGGTGGTGTCATTTGTTTGTGTTGAGCAGGTGGAGAACATTGTCCCTACCAAGTTTCTCCAAGCTGTCAACACAGAGCTCTTAGTTTTGATGAGGGGCAGAAAGGTGACTGGAGGCAAAGATCATGGACAGGGAGAATAAAGGAAAGGTTTCCTCCTCCACTGATAAAAGACTAGCTCAAGCTCCTTTGGACCCCTCTTCTTATTCTTGTAGCGAACAGTACAGTAGTGGAGAAACCAAACCAGCAGCCACTAGTGGCAGGGCTTCTCCTGTTCTTGCAGGTGTGTGCCCTCTGCAGATAGTGGCAGGAACTATATAGTCAGAGTGTATGGAGTTCTTGAACTGTGCCTTCCAAAGTGAGAGCAAGCAGAAAGAGATGCCTCATGATCCCCTTCTATCCCAAATGGAAATCAGACTATTGTTCACTGAAGCTCTGCAGTCCTGTGGGGATTGCTAAGTGTCCACCTCCCTTTCTCCTTGTAAGGATGCAGGACGCTTTCTAATCTCAGACCAATATGATTCAGATGATATGGAATGTTTGGTAGAAATTGTTCCTTCCACCTTGGAATATAGCACATGCCAACAATAAGCTCTTGCTCACCACCTAGAAAAGCTAACGATCAGATGCAAAAAGGGCAAATATTTTATTCTCAATCTGGAATCCCTGGAGAAAATTGTGATTTGGGGATTGTTTAATTTGGGGGGAGAGAGGTGGATTAACAAGGCTGCCTTTAAAATATAGTAGTCCCACAAGACAAAGCTATTGTTCAGTATCTAAAACTTCTCCCCCTCATCCATTCTTGGTACAGGGAGACCCTGATCTCAGTAGATAGAGCTGTTGACCGGAATGATTTAGTAGATTGAAAATTCCCTCAAGAAAGGTTTCAAGTCCTCTTCCATAAACCTGTGTTTCCATGGCACACTTGGTTCTGACATAGTGGTTTTTTCTTTGGTGGTTTTTATTTATTTATTTTTAGTGATGTAGCTGCACTCATGCAAGCCTCTAATGTTAGTTCCATTAGTACAACTTGCCCCAGTTTGTCACTTTTTACATGAGTACAGTGGAGGATTTCACAAGTGCAGCTATGTAGACAAGCCCTGAGGGTAGGATGGAATTATGGGAAGGGGGAGAAAGATTCTTCTCCTTTCCCATGTATGGTAGGCAGGAGGCACCAACTTTATTAGACATACTTACTAGAGGTTAAGTATCAGAGGGGTAGCCATGTTAGTCTGGATCTGTAAAAGCAGCAAAGAATCCTGTGGCACCTTATAGACTAACTGACGTTTTGCAGCATGAGCTTTCGTGGGTGAATACCCACTTCTTCGACTTGCATCCGAAGAAGTGGGTATTCATCCACGAAAGCTCATGCTGCAAAACGTCAGTTAGTCTATAAGGTGCCACAGGATTCTTTGCTGCTTTTACTAGAGGTTGATACTAAAGTTGGAGGACTCGTGTAGTCAATCCTCTTTCCCTTCCTGTCAGTTGAGATGGGGAAATATTTGTCCCTAGAGCTCATTGATGGTGTTGGGGAACCCTCCTCTCCCTTCCTTTACTTATCATGTCTCTCTGTGGCTGTATGGAATGTGATTATGTGGTACCATATAAGGGTTCTATCAATAGGAGTTTAGGATGGCTGCATTATTCATGAGTAGTGAAGCTACAAGTGAGTTATAAAGTCTTCAGAAGAACCTCTGAGAATATGTATGTAGTATGTGTATGTGCATGTACACACACACTCTTCAGATTGTGGTAAAATGTACCGTCCCAGGCACAGAATTTATGTCCATTTTTTACTATGATGAAGTGATAAATAAAAAACCCAAAACTACTTACATATGGAGGAGAGGGAATCATTCATTGCTGTATATTTCATGAAAATAACAAATTACTTACACAAATGATTTTCATAACTTTTTAAAAAGTATAAATTGTTCTTAGACTGAATCTCATACAACTTTTAGCCCAAGTCAAGCTGAAAGACATGTTAAGTGCCAGAAGCTGACTAATGAAATGATTGACATAGTGTACTAAAAGGTGTACCTAGTTTTTGTTAATGCAGTCCCATTGTGCCTTTTAGTTCGTGCTAGCATGGTCTACCTGGGGCAACTCCGGTAAACACTTTAGTGTGCTTTGCAACTCTCACACCCATAGCCTGCATTGCGGGGCCCACAGACAAGCCTTTAGATGTCACAGTAATGATATTTTGATTACACTGTCTTTCAGGGGAGGTATTGTGAAAACATGTGAGGGGAAAAAGTTGTCAATTTATTGGTTTAGTTCAGGGGTGGGCAAACTTTTTGGCCCGAGGGCCACTTCTGGGTATAGAAATTGTATGGCGGGCCATGAATGCTCACGAAATTGTGGGTTGAGGTGTAGGAGGGGGTGAGGGCTACAGCTGTGGGTGCGGGCTCTGGGGTGGGGCTGGGACCAAGGGGTTCAGAGGGTGGGAGGGGGATCAGGGGTGGGGCAGGGGGTTGGGGCATGGGAGAGGGTCAAGGTTGAAGGCTCTGGGGGGCACGTACCTCAAGCAGCTCCTAGAAGCAGTGGTATGTCCCCCCTCCGGCTCCTATGCAGAGGCGCATCCAGGTGGCTCTGTGTGCTGCCCCTTCCACAGGCACCACCCCTGCAGCTCCCATTGGCCATGGTTCCCAGCCAATCGGAGCTGCAGGGGCAGCGATTGGGGTGGGGGCAGCGTGTGGAGCCCCTTGGCTGCCCATATTCGTTGGAGCCGGATAAGAGACAGGGCAAGCCCCCAACCTCGCTCCCTGGCTAGAGCGGGACAAGCCCCCAGCCGTGGACCCAGCTCCCCGATGGGAGCTTGAGGGCTGGATTAAAACGTCTGGAGGGCTGGATACGGGCCACAGGCCATAGTTTGCCCACCCCTGGTTTAGTTAGTGGATTCTACACATATATATTTGGCCGCTTGTTTGTATTAGAAATTCCTGCAATTTTTTTAAATGAGAAGATTGTGTGGCTTGATGGAGTATAGCTATGAATATAAAGGCATTTCAGAGTTAAATCTCCTCCTGTTGTAAGTGTCAAAAACAAGAAATTGTAATTTAAACTTCCTGCCTGATGTTAAAAGGTAACTCGTAAAAATTGTGTTTTAAAATTCTTCAGTAATATATCAGTTGTTAAGGGATTCTTGAAAGATGAAAACTGACTTTTTAACTGCTAGCTTTGGAAACGAAGGGAAGTCAAGAAGGATGTCTTTTAATAATTTTTACCCTTTTATTTTTCAGGAGCTGGTGAATCGGGGAAAAGCACAATTGTAAAGCAAATGAAGTAAGTATGGTTAAAAGATATAACTGAAATTTACTTGCTTGCATTTGAATAGAAGACTTAATATTATTTTCCTCCATAGGATTATCCACGAAGCTGGTTATTCAGAAGAAGAATGTAAACAATACAAAGCTGTTGTCTACAGTAATACCATTCAGTCCATTATTGCTATCATTAGAGCAATGGGGAGATTGAAGATAGACTTCTGTGATCCAACCAGGGCTGTGAGTATTGAAGTACATACAAATATAGATATGCCGCTAACATGCCATATGTTGTTCAAGCATCATTTTCTGTCCATTGTTGCTTCATGGTAAAGGTATTAGAATTTTTTTTCCCCTATCCACACTCCAAAAAAGAGAAGGAAAAAACCCAAACTCCTTAGAGTGAGAAAAGTACTTTTCAGAATAACACAGAATCTAAAGTTTCAGAGTAGCAGCCATGTTGTTCTGTTTCTGCAAAAAAGAACAGGAGTACTTGTGGCACCTTAGAGACTAACAAAGGTGTGAGGATACTTAACATGGGGAAATAAATAGTATTCTTTCACCTCTTGTCAACTGTCTGAAATGGGCCATCTTGATTATCACTACAAAAGGGTTTTTTTTCTCCTGCTGATAATTGCTCATCTTAATTAATTAGCCTCTTAGAGTTGATATGGCTACTTCCACCTTTTCATGTTCTGTATGTATATATATCTCCTTACTATATGTTCCATTCTATGCATCTGAAGAAGTGGGCTGTAGCCCACGAAAGCTTATGCTCAAATAAATTTGTTAGTCTCTAAGGTGCCACAAGTACTCCTGTTCTTTTTACAGAATCTAAAGAACTTTGGCAACATTTATACAAACCTACCTTGTCTTACAGGTGCAGACTGACAAAAATATTAATAGTCCACTTTTAACATTCCAAATAAATGACAATTTTCCTTTGCAGGAGGTTTGATTTATAGAGCACCGTAAATGTCATTGCACTTTACATGGTATATGGCTGTTCAAATTTTCCTTCTGCCTCATGTGGAGAATGGATTTGAACTTATTTCCTACATCCCAAGTGAATGCCCTAACTGCTACTCTACACAGTCATTCTGCTCCTCTGTCCGAATGCATAATTATTTATTCATTTATAGACATTGGAACAGTTTCAACAGGAAAAATTGAGACTCTGCACCAGAATATCCCATAGCACAGTGCTTCAGGCACTCACCTGAGAGATGGGAAATTTGTTTTCAGATTGCTTCTACATCAGACATGGGAGAATTGTACCCACACCTCCCACATTCTGGGTGAGTGCTCTGACCACTGGGCTAAAACTTATAAGGTGGGCCTCCCCAGCCCTTTTGCGTGAGTTTAGGCATGCCCTGAGCACACCTGCCAGATCAGGCCCTGCAGGTGAGTTTGGTGGGGAAATGCCTAGTTTGATGGCTAAAGCATAAGAGGTACCCACGCACCTAGACTCAGGCATCTGTGCGCATACACACTTGCAGAAATTTGGGTATCCAGGGACTTTTAACAGAGGATACTCAAGCACCCAGGGAAAGTGTCTACAGAATTAGGCGTTGGGTAAGAAGGGGTTTTGAGGACCTCAGTAACACCCAGATGTTGGATTTAACACCTAAAATGGCAGTCCGTACCCTGGAATGCATAAAAAGTTATTGTACTCAATGGAGGTGGAGGTCAGTGTGTGGAATATTCATTGGCTGCAACAGCTGAAGCAGGAAGTAGCCCCGGTATGGGCTAGTCTTCGCAGAAGGGACACAGAGGAAGGGGAGAGATTCTGCAAATCATGTACTGAAAAAAACTTATAAAGTATTTATTTGTATTACATGTTTTATTTATTATTTAGTACTTTAGGGTCTTGTGCCATATTTACTTTTTCCTCACACGTCAAGATTGCAAGCTTGAATGACAGAAAGGGGGTGGGTGGGAACAAAGAACAAGGGGAAGAAAAATGGTTTTATGAGGAAAGAAGCACCATTTTATATGTTGACGCTTTGCATTTTTATACCTCTTTTATGTGAATGTCTCAACCACTTTTTTCTAACATTAATGACTATAGCCACAATGCCCCTATGTAGTAGCCATTATCATAATTTTGCAGGGAAGAGTGTGAACAGAGATTTTCAGCTGTTTAAGGCCACCAAGTCAGTGGCAAAGCTGGGAGTAGAACCCAGATCTTCAGATTCCAGTCCTATATTTAGATTACTAGATAATGCTACTTTGCTTTTGACATTGAGTTTATAGTGATGGGTAAGACAGAAATGATAATGGTTTGGCTAATAGGGGTTACTAGATCATTAGTTTTCTTGTTATATATGAAACAAGAAAATTTATATAGATAATAATGTGCTCAGAACCTGCAAATTATGCACACATCTAGTCTTTATGACCTTGTTTCTCTCACTGTTATTCTCATTTTCCTCACCTGTTGCTTAGTTTGTTCTCCAACTGGGTGTGTCTTGCCTTTTGTAATCTCTCTCAGAGACAGGCATTGTCTCTGTGTGGCTTAACCTGGCTCCCCGGGAAGGGTATTGTGATGATCTTCTACTCCTGGGGGAATTATGCACCACTGCACATGCACAGAATTTTTTTTCCTCAACAGAAAATCATTCTGCTCCAGAATGCTGCAGTTCCACCTTTTGCCCACCAGAAGCTGCTGTGGTGCCAGAACAGGTGGCTCGGTTCATGTTGCTGGCTGTTCTGGCGCCACAGCGGCCTCTGGTGGGTGAAAGGTGGAACTACAGCAATTCTTGGGAAGAATGTATTTCCTGCATGGGGGAAAAATTTATGCACTAGACATGAATTTTGCAGTGGAGCAGAATTCCCCCAGGTGTAAATGTTGAACTGACAGCTTTTGGGTGGGTGATGACTCTTTATTGTGATGGTATTCAAAAATAATTACTATATTAATGGTAACAAGAAGGAGATGGAGAGATAAATTAGTGACACATAAGGAGGAGATGACTAAGTTTTGTGACATTTTTTTCTTCGTGTAATGCATAAATTTAGTCAGGTCACTTGTTTCCTGTCTGTAGGAACAGGACAAACCCAATTCTGTTTATTTTGTAAAAAATTACAATAGTCCAGAGTTCTGGGTGCATATATACAATTTCACTCTCTCTCTCTCTCTCTCTCTCTCTCTCTCTCTCTCTCTCTCTCTCTATATATATATATATATACACACACACACACTAGAATCAACTTTATATTTTATTTATTTAAAATATAAAGTTGATTCTAGTGTGTGTGTGTATATATATATATATATAATATAAAGTTGATTCTATTGTTCTGAATTCTTGCTGCAGTGTAAATTTACATATTGACTCTGAGAAAATAGGTCATTTAAGTAGCTCTGTGGACTTGGTTTATCACGGATTGGCATGCTTGATGGGGGACAAAACCTTCAGCATATAGAGCTCTGTAGTATCAACATTCACTTTATTTAAACACTTCAGCAAGCAGAAAAGGTCTCTCTCTGTGTGTGTATATGTATGAGTGTGTGTGTGTACGTACACACACACACACACACACACCTCTACCCCGGTATAACGCTGTCCAAAGGAGCCATTATAGGTGAAACCGCGTTATATCAAACTTGCTTTGATCCACCAGAGTGCGCTGCTCCGCCCCCCCGGAGCGCTGCTTTACCGTGTTATCTCTGAATTCGTGTTATATCAGGTCGCGTTATATCGGGCTAGAGGTGTGTGTGTGTGTGTGTGTGTATACACACACACACACACACACACACTCTTCACTTAACATCCCCTGCTTAACGTTGTTTCAAAGTTATGTCGCTGCTCCATTAGGGAACATGCTCGTTTACAGTTGTGCAATGCTCCCTTATAACGTCGTTTGGCTGCCTGCTCTGTCCACTGCTTGTAAGATTCTGTGGAAGAGCAGCGACTTTGCAAGGGAGCATTGCACAAGTTCCTCTTCTCGGCGTCCTCCCCCTCCCTCCCAGTGCTTCCCCCCCACCAAACAGCTGTTTGGTGGCGCTTAGGACTTTCTAGGAGGGAGGGGGAAGTGCTGCGTTCCTGCTCCTCCCCCTCCCTCCCAGAAAGTCCTAAGCGCTGCCAAACAGCTGTTTGGTGGGGGGGAAGCACTGGGAGGGAGGGGGACGCGGCGTGCTCCGGAGAGGAGGTAGAGTGGGGGCGGGAAGAGGTGGGCCTGGAGTGGAACAGGGCCAAGAAGAGGCGGGCCTGGAGCATCCCCAGGCAAAGTCAGCGCCTGTTCTTCTGTGGGGAAGCTGCTACTGTGCCAGTGTGGGGTAAGCCTGTGTGGGGCACCTCCCAACCACAGTACAGTACTGTACAGTATATAATGTCTTTTGTCTGCCCCCCAAAAATTTCCTTGGTACGTAACCCCCGCATTTACATTAAATCTTATGGGAAAATTGGATTAGTTTAATATCATTTCACTGAAAGTTTTTTTTTTCAGGCACATAACTACAACGTTAAGTGAGGAGTTACTCTGTGTGTGTGTGTGTGTGTGTGTGTGTACACACACACAGTAACTCCTCACTTAATATATATATATATATATATATATATATATATATGTGTATAATTTATTTTCCTGAAAGTGACTTTGGTCAAGCTAAATCTGTCAGTGTAGTCTTGGTATGAAAAATAGGAAATCAGGGGAAGTGTGTTTTGAGGCTCTTTCTTTCTGCTTTATTGTTGTCAGTACATACCCTCTCCTCCCGCTACACCATCACCCAGCAGGCCAGAGATGATGCCAAGTTTGGAAGAGTACTGTTGCAATCTGCATGTCTATGAACTCTAAACCCACCTCCTTGGGTACCGCTTGTGAGTCATCTAATGTGGAATGGACATGACCAAGTTCTTGAAGAAGAAAAAATGATTACTGATGTTTCCGTAACTATTGTTCTTCAAAATGTGTGGTTCGTGTCCATTCCACAACCCACCCTCCTGCCCCTCTGTCAGAGTTAGTCAGCAAGAAGGAACTGAGAGGGTAAGGGGCCAGCCAGGCCCTTTATACCAGCACATGGCACCAGAGGGCGCTAGAGCCAGCCTGCCAGATACCACTGAGGGAAAAATCTCTGGTGATGGTGCATGTACACCTAATGTGGAATGGACATAAGCAACACATCACAAAGAACAATAGTTACAGAAAAGTTAGTAACTGTTTTTTCCTGAAGGGAAGCCCCTCTATTCCAGACTGTTTAAGGGAAGGATGGAAGAAACCCCACATTACCTACCTTCATAAAAAGAAGAGTTGATCCTAATGCCCCCTAATACAGCCACACTTGGTGTGTCTACTGTTTCTGTAAAGGGAAATGTGGCACTGAAGGATAAGTATAAGTCATGAAACAAAAAGTAGATTTGTTGATGGAATTGGAGGTGGGATGAAGAGAAGCAGGTGATTGTTCTGTGCTCCATAAATTGTGCCCTGCATCATGCAGCCCCTATTTACATTTCTAACCTGGTCACCTTTTGAATCCAAGGTCTCCTATCCCTTTCCATTCCACCAAAGATACCAGTCTAATTGAGACCTTCTTTCCATCTTCTGCAGCAGGAGCTGTCTCTGTGTCTCTTGCCATGCTCCCCTTTGCTTTATAGTATGTTTCTCAGTTCTGTTGTCAAGGCTTCACTGTTTTATTCAAACCATTCCAGAGAAATCACCCCTGCCACTCTCAAAAAAATATGCTTATACTTCAAAACAAAACAAATATTTCAACTACTCAGATGTATATATTCATAAAGAGAATATCTGTGTATTTAACAAATGTCCTTTCTTGGTGTCTGTTACTACTTCAGTTGTTTATGTAATCCATTATTGAGATTCTGCTCCTTGGGACAGGGTTTTTTCATCTTTGTATTTAAGTGTGTAGAACAGCTGTGGTCAAATTCTGCCCTCGTTTACACCCGTCAGTCTAATTGTCCTTCAGTGAAAGTTTCGCTCTTGTAAATGAAGGCAAAATTTGAACTGCAATCTCTTTCCTGGAGAACTGGGACCCATATTTGAGTTTGTGGCAAACAAGCAAGCCTTGCCTGTGAGAGAATCAGAGCAAAAAGACCAGGACATACAATTCTCGTGATGTTGGGAGGTGCCATTCCTGTACTATCATGTCAAACAGATCTGAAAATTAAGCTGTAAGGAAGGTGGGTTTTTTTTCTTGTGCTTAGACTTGTGTGTATTGAAGGTCAGAGCAATATAAGTGTAAGATAAGAAATTTTTAACTAGTGATACTATGATATGACTTATGAATTCCACAGTGTTCTAATATGATAATATAATAGTTAACCCCCCTCAAAACAAGACCTGCTTTTCATTCTCACCATATCTAGAAATGGGAGGAGAAATAAAATGCTATAATCCGATACATGTATCACAAAAATTACTCATGATTGAACAGTTTTCTATATTCTGCTTTTTATTCAACAGTTTAGTTTTTAAACCTCCCATATTTGTTCTATTAAAAACTATTAACTGCTCGATGTTGGCCAGCATTGAGAGAGAATGGATTCTTGCTGGGTAAAATAGGCTTACAGGTTAATACCTCTTCTATTCTTTCCAGAAATACTAGAAAACATTTTCTTGTATATTGAGACGATTGGTTACCTGATGCATCTGCTGACAGAAGAGGAGGAATGCTTTGAGGAGAGCTAGCAATTTATGGCTTCTACTCAGAGCTGATTTTTTTTTTGTAGGTCTTTAAAAAATAGTGTACTACAAATTCAGAATTCACGTAAATGTATCTGTAAAAATTTGAGTGTAAATATAACTGTATCCAGTTGGTTTTGAGGGCTAAAATGGGATTGGAGTTTGGCTTCAACTTGAAATACGTTGGATCCACTTAATTTGTAAGATCTCAACAAGAAAAATTCTTTATCAATAAAATTTAGTGTCTTCACGCAAATATTTGATTTACTACCAGTCAATATATTAATAACTTCAATTAATAGGCTTTTATTTTCTACAGTTGGGTGCACAGACTCATACTTGTGCTACTGTACTAAAAATAGATGTGTAGCTGTTGCAGCTTGGGCTTTGAAGCCTCGGCACGAGTGGGCTTTAGAGCCCGAGCTCCAATCTGAGTTGCAACTTCAAAGTACTGTCTACACTGCTATTTTTAGTGTAGTAGTGTAACCTTTGGGTGGGCTAGAGTTCACTTCATTGCCCTTCTCCAGTGCCTTAAAAAACCCAGCTCCCATAGAAAAGCAGCAAGAGACTCAGAATTCTGTCTCTAAAGATTTTTCAGCAATGATTCTACAGGGTCAACCTCCCCACATTCAAGTCCCAAAAAGAACAAAAGGAATAAGCTTAATTAAGTACCAACTTTATAAAATCTTATGATAAAGAAACATAGTTAATAATTTATTTTTTACAACATAACATGGCTGCTTTATAATCCACATATGTTATCTTCACAGTTTATACATAAGCATAAATAAAGAAAACAAATTAAATCTAAACAGTTCAGTCCCCACAGAAACCCAGTTAAAAGAAACTGAGTTCCCAAAAGCTTAGGTTGAGTTCACCTGAGTCTCTATTAGTCTTTGATCACAAAATGTATATAGTCTGCTGAGTTAAAAGCAACATCTCACCACTTGTTTGTAGAAATCTTTAGTTGGAATCCATGAAGACTCTTCTTCCTGCTCTGCTGAAATGAACTCAGTTAGCTACAATTAATCAGCCACTTAGTTCAGTATATAGATTTTTTTTTCTTTAAACTGCTGCAAAATACTTTAGAGTTAGGGAAAACAGTCAGCTTTCTGCTCCAGGAGCACAGCTTCTCCCAAACTACATAGGGCATATGGCCTTTTGTAAAGTAGCTGCCCTGACTACTTGCCCTCATGGAGTCTGAGTTCAGGAACAGGGAACGTATTTAACATTCCCAAAACTGCCACACCCAAGTCCAGAAACTTCTGAATGTGGAGATCTAATTGTGCATCTGCCTAGCAATAAGGACCCAGGCACAACTTATTCCTACTCCACCCCCATAGATCTCTTAAAGAGATCTCCCTATTAGGCACATGGGTTACAGTAGCATGAGCTCTGTGAGACCTAGTCTGCCAGCCTGGGTCGGGAGGCCACTGTCATGGGCTGTGTAGACATACTCATTTCCTTAGTCTACTAATTCATCCATTTGCTGTGGACTGGGCTGATGCTTTTAAGTCCTTCTATTAACTTAAAGGAATGATATGGATTTCGGCTCTAGTTTTTTTTTTTTACCCTCAAGTTTTCTGTTTCCATGTTTCTTACAGGATGATGCCCGACAACTCTTTGTACTAGCTGGAGCAGCAGAGGAAGGATTTATGACCACGGAACTTGCAGGAGTTATCAAGAGATTGTGGAAAGATAGTGGAGTTCAAGCCTGTTTCAATAGATCCAGAGAATACCAGCTTAATGACTCTGCAGCTTAGTAAGTGTAGAACTGATACTATGTTGATGGGAGTCTTAGAAGTACCTAGATAGTCCTTTTCTGGGATCAGACAGTTGCAGCAGTCCTGAAATAGAAGTCTGAACTCGAAGAAAAGGAGTTGGGTGGGGAACCTAAGTGTTGTGCTGGAATTAACAGGTCAAATCTGTGAGCAGTACCCAGAGCAGTTAATGTAAGAAATACAAACTAACAGGTACTCTCGAGTGCTTTATATGGCCATTTATTTTATTTTTGTCCATATAGTGGAGCTGGGGGGAGTTGTGGTCTCAGGGCTACTTGTTCCGTATATGAAAACCTTTCATGACTGTTGGCTCTGAATCAGCATTGTCAATTGAACTTTGCTTCACTTCCATTACATTGGTATTTTTGGGTGCTACCACAGTATTAATCAGGATTTGTCTTTGTTGTGCTAGGCACTGTACAGATGCATAGATAGATATCGTTCTTGCCCTAATGAGTTTAAAACTAATTAAGACTAGATGCAGCAAGAGAGGAAAAACAGATGGAAAATAGGGTAGGAGGAGGATGATGATAGTAATAAGATGAAGCAATTACAGGCTTGTGTAAATCATGATTCTGAATTATCTGAAAGGATTCTAAGTTTAATAAATCTTCTGTTCCTGATTGCTCTTCAAATTTGCTGCTACTAGTTTTTTTGCAGTAGAAAGGAAAAGGATCGGGGCAGAGTGGCTGAAGCATATCTCAAGCATAAATTACCAAGACCGAACCGTACACCGGCTAAATGATTGGTTTAATTTTCTATTCAAATCCATATATAATGAACAAAAACATGATGCCATTAGTGCACTGAGATACTATAGATCAGTATTTCTCAACCTTTTTGATACCAGGGACTGGCTTGCTGCCTTCCTAAACTGTGTCAGGGAGATCTCAGGGACCAGCATTGGTCTACGGATCAGTTGTTAAAAAACACTGCTGGAGAGATCTCCAGCCTGCTTTTATCTGCTCTGCACCTGAATGACAGCATGAACTTTCTAGACTCTTCAAGCCATCGACAATAGGGACAAACAGTATGAAACTCAAGGTAGCAAATAACTTAATAGAAAGATAAGCCTGAAGAAAGCACATCCAGGACAAAAAGAACTGGAAAGTCACTTTTGTGGGTCATTTTCCTACTTCTAATAAGATCCCTCAGTCTCTATGGCTTCAGTATGTTAGGTAACTAGCTTTATTGGGGAAATAGGCATTCCTTTTTGAGTGATAGTCCCTATTATATTCCACATGTGCCCGGAGCCGAAGCTTTTCAAAGTAGTTTTGCTCAGTGGTCCGCATATTTGCTCTTGTATTGCCTTGTAGTTTCGCCTGAGTGATAAAAGTCTGCACCATTTGCTAGATCTGCCAGTCCCAGTGCCAGATCTGCATACCCCTCCTGCTTTGGCTGTTGGCATCCCAGATGCCTTTACCAGTTCCGGATACTATTGACTCTGGGGAAACTCAGAAGCACTCCCAGCCCTCAAACTGTTCACTCTGGAGGGAGCTACGTCACTGCATGTTTTTTTTTTTTTTGTTGTTTTAATGGAGATAGCTTATCTCCTAGAACTGGAAGGGACCTTGAAAGGTCATTGAGTCCAGCCCCCTGTCTTCACTAGCAGGACCAAGTACTGATTTTGCCCCAGATCCCTAGGTGGCCCCCTCAAGGATTGAACTCACAACCCTGGGTTTAGCAGGCCAATGCTCAAACCACTGAGCTATCCCCCTGTTCTGATACACTCACCTCTGTAGAGAGCTCCATCTCATGTGTTTCATCTACCATCTGCTGGCCATACCCCTCTAACACATCCCGTTCCATCGGCACTGGCATTCATGCAAGACTCCGACTTCTCTGAATCTGACAACCTGGGCGTTCAGCATGGTCTGCCACTTCCATTCAGGAAACACGACTACTGGAGGGTTCCAACAGCTCCCAGTTTCCCCCTTTGCCTTACCCAAGAAGCTGGTATCTGTCGTCTTGGGCACAAGCATAACAGGAGCAGGATCAACTGGGTTGGCCATATTGGAGCTCATGGCCCCAATATATTCCTCCGGAATAGTCTCATTTGGCTCAGGAGAACTCCCTTGTTTCACCGTCCCACCCTTTGTCCGGCAGAGGTTCAGAAATGGGGTTAGACGAGACACCAGTCAGGTCAGCTCCAACGGTACTGGTGGATCGGGAGAGATTCCCTTCGTCATCTCCAGACACAGCTGTGTCATCAACACCTTCCCCCCCACCAGATGACTATCGTCAGTTTCAAGACCTCCTATGGAGATAGCCATGGTCCTTGAGATCCCACTGGAAGAGGTGTGGGACAGTCAGCACCGGTTACTAGATATTCTGCACACATTAGTACCAGCAAGGGTGGCCTTACCAATCAGTAATGCTATTCTTCAACCAGCACACAGTGTGTGGCATATCCTGGACATGTGTGTACCAACTCCAAAGGGGGCTGCAAAAAAGGTACTACGCCGCTCTCCCCTCCCCCCAAGCCCCATGACCTGAACTTTTATTTTCACACCCTCCACCTAATGTCTTGGTAATACAGGCTGCAGTAGAGCAGACCAAACAACAATACCCACGCTCCATCTCGGCAGACAGGGAGGGTAAGAGACCTGACCTCATGGGTCGAACGGTCTTCTCCTCAATTGGACTGCAGTTCCAGATCTCTAATTATTTGGCACTGATGGCCAAGAATGGCTTTATGAACTATGGCTGGACGGAGGAATTTGCAGATAAGTTACCTCATAAGGATTGTACTGGATTCCAAGCAATTGTACAGGAAGGCAAGTTTGTCACTAAGTCCATACTTCAGTCTGCAGTTGGTTCAGTGGACATGTCATTGCGTGTATTGGTGACTGGAATTGTCATGAGGAAGGAATCCTGGTTACAATTCTTGGGTTTCCCTAGAGAGGTGCGGAACACTATTGAGGACCTTTCCTTCAATGAATCACCTCTTCAACCAGAAAACTGATGATTCCTTACACTATCTAAAAAACTCTAAAGCAGTGGTGGGCAACCTGTGGCCCACGGTTGGATGGGCTGCTGCTTCCAGCAGCTCCCATTGGCTGGGAGCGGTGAACTGTGTCCACTGGGAACTGCGGGGGGCCCGTGCTTGCAGATGGTCCTGAGGTTCAAAGTGGGACAACGGCACTTCCAGTACAGGGTTTTCCCATTCAGATTCATCACTGCCCCACGAGTTTTTACAAAGGTTTTCTCTGTGGTAGCGGCTCACCTATGATGTCAGGGAATCCTTGTCTTCCTCTATCTGGACAATTGGCCGTTGGCAGCGTGGTCCAAAGAGGAAGCTCAAGCATTGATATCCCAGCTTCTTCTACTTCTCTCCTCCCTAAGAGTGAGCATCGATGTCGAAAAATCAACTTTGTGCCCTCCTCAGTCCCTGGAATTCATAGGAGCTCACATTGATGTGATCTCTGCAGGAGCTTAAATGCCACAGGTCAGATTCCAAAGCCTACTGAACCAAATAGCCCTGATAACCTCCAACTCTTTGGTCTCTGCCAAGACCTACCTTTCCATTTGAGGGCACATGCTGGTGTGCACATACATCACACCCTTCACCTGCCTGCATCTTTGCTGTCTATAGCTGTGGCTGCAAAAAAAACTATTCTCCTATGCACAAATCTATGCACACCCTATTTAACATTCCACCCAATGTCATCTCTTCTTTTTGGTGGTGGACAGACCCACTACAAGTCTGCTCCAGGATGCCCTTCCTCCCATCCTTGCCAACTGTGATATTCATATTGGGCGTGTCACTCACACACTGGTGCAGTGTATCTCAATCCTTCCAGACTATTGTACCCTTTTCAGGAGTCTGATTTGTTTTGTGTGCCCCAGGTTTCACCTCACTTAAAAATGACTTGCTTACAAAATCAGATATAAAAATACAAGTATGACAGGACAGTTACTGAAAATTGCTTACTTTCTCATTTTTACCATATACTTATAAATCAATTGGAATATAAATATTGTATTTACATTTCAGTGTATTGTATATAGAGCAGTATAAACAAGTCATTGTATGAAGTTTTAGTTTGTGTTGACTTTGCTAATGCTTTTTATGTAGCCGTTGTAGAAATAGGCAAATACCTAGAGGAGTGGATGTGCCCCCTGTAAGACCTCTGCATACCCCCAGGAGTACGTGTATCCCTGGTTGAGAACCACTGGGCTGGGACACTTACATTGGAGATCACATGACACAAGGCACCTGGACCCATGTGAGAGTCCAGGATGCACATAAACATACTTGAACTTTGAGCAGTAAACAAAGCATGTTGCGTGTTCTTACCAGCTATCTGCTATTGCCACATCCTCGTCATGTCAGACACCACCACCACAGTATACTACATAAACAAATAAAGTGGCACAAGGCCCCAGCGCTGTGTATGGAGGCAACTCACGTCTGGGAATGGTGCATTGCACATCATATCCTTCTGTCAGCAGCCTACCTGCCTGGCACCCAGAATGTAATCACAGATTCAGCAAGACCTTTGCAACCGACCACAAATGGGAGTTGCACGAAACAATAATCACAGACAACTTTGGTCGCCACTACATGCATCCGACGAAGTGGGTATTCACCCACGAAAGCTCATGCTCCAAAACGTCTGTTAGTCTATAAGGTGCCACAAGACTCTTTGCTGCTTTTACAGATCCAGACTAACACGGCTACCCCTCTGATACTTGGTCGCTGAGTACACCAATCAGAGATCTTTTTGCACCAACACCAAGTGCACCCAGTATTGCTACAGGAGAAGACTCGGTGCTCACTCACTGATCAACGCTCTGGTCATCGATTGGTCAAACTGGACAAACTATGGTGTCTCCCCCCTCCCCCCCCATGGCATCCTCCACAAACTCCGTCAGAACAGCACAACAGCCATTCTGATCTCTCCATTCTGGTGTCATCAATTCTGGTTCCCTCTTCTCCACGTGTCGAATAACCTCCTCTCCAACTCCAGACGTTTCTGGAACTGCTGACAAAACAATGGCAGACTCAGGCATCGAGATCCATGGAAGCTACACTTAACAGCATAGATTTTGAATGGACACCTCCATTAGCACAAGAATGCTCATTGGCAGTGCAAGACCTCTTCTCCAATAACCAAAAGGACTCCACAAGGTGATCCTGCTAGGCCAAATGGACATGCTTCACCTCTTGGGCCCAATGGCAAAGTCTTTCCCCCAAAGCTGTGGGCATCCCTATGCTGTGACTATTTCCTCTACCTGAAAACCTCAGGACTCGATCTCAGCTCTGTCAGAGTGCATGTAGTCACCATTAGTGCTTTCCACCCTCCAGTAGAAGGGTATTTGATTTTTACCCACCCCTGGACCGTGTTATTCTGGACGGGCCTTTTATGTAAATATCTGCGAATTCGGCCTATCACTCCCCGATGGGACCTCAACCTAGTCCTTACCTCTTTAATGAACTCTCCCTTTGAACTGCTGGCCTCAAGCCCTCGTACATGCACACTCTCTCTCTCTCTCTCTCTCTCTCTCTCTATGAAGGTCACATTCCTTGTTGCTATTACTTCAGTGAGGAGGGTTGGTGAACTGGGAGCCGCCATTTCACCACATTAGATAAGGACAAGGTCTCACTGTGATGGCATCCCAAGTTTCTGCCAAAAGTGGTTTCCCAATTCCATCTCAACCAACCCATATATCCGCCTACCTCCTTTCCAAAACCACACGCTTCTAATGAGCAATGGTGGCTTCAGTCCCTCGATGTGTGTAGGGCTGTAGCCTTTTACCTACAAAGGACGAAGCCATTCCCGAAGTCTCCCAGGCTATTTGTTGCCATAGCTGAGAGAATTAAAGGACACACCATATCCACCCAGAGAATCTCTCAGTGGGTCTCAGGGTTTATTAAGTGTCACTATCAATTGTCAGGGAACTCCTCACCAGATGGGATACAAGGCCATTCCATGAGAGCACAAGCATCAACCAGAGCCATGTTCCATGATAGATCCCTTGCGAACGTATGTAAGGCAGCCACGTGGAGTTCAATACACACCTTTTCTTCTCACTATCCTCTAGTACGTGATGCTGCGACAGATGCCTCATTCGGTGCAGTGGTCCTCCGTTCTACGGTTCCACCATCTTCCTTGCACCTTCTTGTCAATCACCCTCAGTGGAATACAATCGGTACTAATACAATCAGTCGAAACCACAAGGCAATAAAAGGTGCCTCTGCGGACCGTCGAGCAATATTACTTTGAAAAGCTCCAGTGCATGTGTATAACCCTCAGTGGAATACATATAAGGAGCACACATCTCGGAGAACCTACAGTAACCTCCTCTTCTCTTTCCTGCAATTTTATAATGACAGCATAGTTTACTTAACACCCCTAATTATATCCCTGAAGTTGATAATTTGTGATCACATAGGTAGTCGTTCCTTTTTTCTGTTCCTTTTCAGAGTGAATGCAAATAAAAATCACATATGTACTGTATTAAAAGCACTGAATTGATGGCACGTATCTCAAGAATTTCAGAAAGTAAAACACAAGGCTTTGTTTTCAAGACTATCTAACTAGAAGGAAAGTTACTGTGTTACAGTGTGCCAAACCAGCCACCCCCAGCCACCCAGTCAATAACCAGAATCATAGAGCATTAAGTCACATGAACATCTGTTGATTCAGTATTTTGGCTGGAACATTCTTCATACATTTAATAATTCCCATTAAGGGACAGCATATTAAAATACTTTAATTCTGTAGACAGTGTAAAGATAATAAAATGTATTCTCTGTTTACATGTTTTCCTGCTTTATAATTGCTTGCACCAACTGGAAGAAAACCACACGTGTTCTAAGACTTAGAAGGAAGAATTATTTAAGAGGGAATGAATTGCTTAATTTTTTTTCTTTCTAGAATAATATTTTTCAGTATGCATTTTTTTTACTAGTAAAGGCTTGCCAAACTTTTTTTAAAATTCTATTTTTAAACTGGTAAATAACCTGTAATACATGAATGTAGTATGCAGGTTCTCTGTTTTACCCCAAAGAATACTGTCCCTGCTTATGTCTAAGATGAACACTAAACTGAATGTGCTGAATAGATGTGAGATTTAGATATGTTAACTTTTATAACCGATAAAATACCTTTTATCTGTGCAAATCTCATCTTTTTTTAAATACTTAAAAGCGGTGTTTATTTTATCTTTAGTTACTTGAATGATTTGGACAGGATAGCACAAACTAGTTACATCCCGACTCAACAGGATGTTCTCAGGACTAGAGTGAAAACTACAGGAATAGTGGAAACTCATTTTACTTTCAAAGATCTTCATTTTAAGTGAGTATTCAAGCTGTACACATAACCCTGTGATATGTTTTATTCAAAGTTTTAAATGTTGATTAACAACTTTGACTTATTTTTGTCACAACTTATTTCTTGGCATTTGGAACTATTTTCAGAGACGAGGGGATGTCAGCGGGGAGGGAAGGGATTGGGGAAATGACTTTCATAGTGAGACCAAGTACAATGAAATAACACAACTTCGTAGAGGCATATTTAACATTGAATTGCAGCACCAGGAAAGCCTATTTAATTCCCGTGTAAGCTTACATGTTTACATGAATAATGTGCACATATAAACGTCTTTAAAATAATCCCTTTTGTGTAATGTTGAAAAACTAGTGATTGAAAAATCAGCTTTTCTTCTACTTAAAAATCAGTTGAAGAGCTGATGGACTATGAACATTCGCTATTTGTGAAGTGAAACCACCAAAATATCTTTTCTAGTAAAGCTAAATGCTGATTTCTGTTCAAGTTTGCAACATGATGCTTTGTTTACTGACTACTTTTTCAAATCTATTTTTTTCTTCATGAAGAAAAAATGAGACTTTTGTAGAGAGAGTTCAGGAAACTTCTAAGGAGCAGACGTCTCTGCATCAAGTCTTACTAAGAGATGTTCTCTCTCTTTGCATTAGGTGTTTTGAAACTAAACATTTTGGAATCTCCTCCACTTCTCTCAGCAAAGCAAATGCATGAAAAGGATACAGTGGAAGAGTTATACCTACTGTCTGTGTAGTATGTAAATCAACATGGGTTTATGGCAAATAGATCCTGTCAAACTTGATATCTTTTTCCATGAGATTACAAGTTTGGTTGATGAAAGTAATAGCGTTGATGTAATATGCTTAGGCTTTGTGAAGTGTGTGACTTGGTACCGCCTATATTTTGATTAAAAAATTAGAGCAATATAAAATTAACATGGCACATATTAAATGGATTTAAAATGGGCTAACTTATAGGTCTCAAACTGTAGTTGTAAATTGGGAATTGTCTCGAGTGGGTCTCTTTCCAGTGGGGTCCTGAAGGAATCGGTTCTTATCCCTACACTATTTACCATTTTTATCAGTGACCTGGAAGAAAATATAAACAAAGAAGGGCCACTAGAATGATCCGAGGAATGGAAGGCCTTTCGTATGAAAGGAGACTTGAGGAGCTCGGTTTGTTTTCCTTAACCAAAAGAAGGATGAGAGGAGATATGATTACACTCTTTAAATATATCAGAGGGATAAATACCAGGGAAGGAGAAGAATTATTTCAGCTCAGTGCTAATGTGGACACGAGGACGAACGGATATAAACTGTCAGTCAGGAAATTCAGGCTTGAAATTAGACGAAGGTTTCTAACCATCAGGGGAGTGCAATACTGGAACAGTCTACCGAGGGAAACAGTGGGGGCGAAGGACCTCCATGACTTTAAGATTAAGCTAGATAAGTTTATGGAGGGGATGGTATGATAGGATAACGGGCTTAGTCAATAGGTCAATTATGTGCCTGGTATGATATAACCTTTTCCAGAGGGTTTGGCTGGAGAGTCTTGCCCGCATGCTCGGGGTTTAGCTGACCGCCATATTTGGGGTCGGGAAGGAATTTTCCTCCAGGGAAGATTGGCTATGGCCCTGGAGGTTTTTCGCCTTCCTCCGAAGCATGGGGCAGGGTTCACTTGCTAAGGAGTGGGTGGATCGGCTTATGTGGCCTGCATCTTGCAGGAGGTCAGACTAGATGATCATAATGGTCCCTTCTGATCTTGAATTCTATGATTCTATGATAAACTCAGCACTGATCGTTTGCAAATGACACAAAAATTAGAGTAGTGGTAAACAATGAAGAAGACATGTCACTCAAAGCAATTGGGATCGCTTGGTAAACTGGGCACAAGCAAACAATATGCATTTTAATGTGGCTGAATGTAAACAAAGAATATAGGCCACAATTACAGGATGGGGGACTCTTTCCTGGAAAGTCAAGACTTTCTGAAAAAGATTTGGTGCTGGTGGTGGATAATCAGCTGAACTTGAGCTCCCAGTGTGATGCTGTGGCCAAAAGATCTTGGTGTAGGTGGCGTGCCGACCCTTGTTGGAGCTGAGCTGGTCGACTTGACATTGAGTACTTTGATGTTGGTGCGGAGTGCTTCTCCCACTGTGAGAGTCTCTTGGCACCATTTCCCATCACCTATGCCGAAGGAAAAACATAAGCAGGTGGCTGAGAGAGAGTGTTCCCCAACTCTGAAGAAAGCCAAGTATGGAGAGCACAGCAGAGTGTGACCTGAGTGTGCCCACTCCTCTGCCCCCACTCCAAGGGCTCATTGACTCTATCCTTACGCAGGCTCTGTTGAGTCTGGTCTCGGATCAACCTTCGGCACTGGAGGGACATTGTGGCACCAGCAGAGTTGTGGTGCCATCAACCCTGGAGGCGTTTGTTGCAGCCAGGGACTTGCTGGTACTTTCGATAGCACTGTCGCTGGCAGTACAAGAATCAGTGATGTCTGTGCCAGTGAGCAGAAGGCAGCATGTTGCACCAAGCTCATGTTCGGTACCGTCAAGAGGGAAACTGTCCCTGCTGGTTTCGACTCGGGTCTCCCCGCCTCAGCGCCGTTCCCTGGCACTGAATGGTACTGCTCCTCTGTGGGCCCTGGAGGAAGACTCGTCATCTGACTCAGAAGTGGAATTGTATTCCCTGCCAAAGAACTTTTCCCAGTACCACCCCAGTCAGCCTTATTAGGTTGTGGATCCAGGTGTAGGGCTACCCCCAAGTGCTTGGCACAGTGGGCACTGGCCTGTGTAGATGCAATAGCCATTTTCGAAACCCGGGGGATTTTCCCCTGACTCCAGGCACTCATGCTCAGTGGTCTCAGAGAGGAAAGCACTTCCATCCCATCGAGCAACACCCGATCTGGACTTCAGTACCAAGCCTAGTACCAATCTCAGAACCTAGACCCTCAGGATCAGATCGGTGCAGAAAGAGAAGAGGAGGACCCCCTGCTGGTGCAGGCCTCATCATCATCCTCCCTGGATGAGGCAGTGTCAGGTGGGCGTGTCACTTCCCCACTGTGACTTCAAACCTCAGCAGGAGCTGTTGAAAAGAGTGGTCTCGAACCTTAGGCTGAAAGTGGAGATAGATAGTTAGTCCTCCCACAACCTGGCTGATATTTTTAGGGCGGCAGCCCCATTGAAGGAAGTATTCCCTCTCAGTGAGGCCATCATGGGACCAGTTAAAGCCCTGTGGCAAACCCCATCCTCCTTGCCTCCCACCTCAGAGCCGAAAAGAAGTATTTTGTTCCCACTCAAGGGTATGATTCTTTATACTCCCATCCCCCTCCCAGGTCCTTGGTGATCTTGGCAGCCAACAAGAGAGAGAGAGACAAAGGCGACAAGCAGCAACCCCCAAAGTGAAAGACTCAAAGACTAGACCTTTTTGGTACAAAGGTTTATTCTAGGGAGGTCTGCAGCTCCAACCAGCAGGTATTGCTGGGGAGGTATGACTTTAACGTCTGGGACTAGATGTTAAAATTAAAGGACTCAATTCCCCAGGAGTTCTCTGCTCTGGTAGATGAGTGTAAGTCTGTAGCCAAGACTTCCCTGCAGGTTCCCCTGGACGCAAAAGACTTGGCGGCTAGATCCATGGCTTCTGCGGTGGTCATGCGCAGATGCTCTTGGCTCCACTCCTCAGGAGTGCCAATGGAGGGCCAGCAATCCATTCAGCCCTTCTGTTTGAAGGCGCTTTGCTCTTCTCAGAGCAAACAGATGCAAAGCTCCATGGTCTGAAAGACTCCACAGCCACCCTCAAGTCCCTGGGTCTTTATGCCCAGGTGCCTTTGAGGAAACACTTCAGGCCCCAGCACTCCACCTGCTTCTCAGCTCCATCGCCCAATCAGGACCTGCAAAAGAAATGAAGCAGGGGTTTTAGATGCAGGCAGCTGCCCCCGTCCACCTCAACATCCCTACCTGGGCTCCCAGGCGGGGGCCAGCCAAACAGAACTTTTGATGGGATTCCTTAGGGCATTATACTAGTTCCCATGCCACTAGATCATGTCCACCTTTAGTTTTTGGAACACCTGCCCCCCTTCAACATGGCATGGTCTCTTATCACCTCGGACCACTGTGTGCTGAGCTCTGTGGAAAGGGGTTATATGCTTACATTTATTTCTACCACCACCTCCCGCATGCTTTCCTTCTCATGAGCAACTTCTGGCTCAGGAGATGCAAGCCTTCCTCTGAGTGGAAGCCAGAGAGGTTCTTCGTGACTTAAGAGGGAAAGGGTTTTACTCCTGTATTTCCTAATTCCAAAGGCCAAGGACGGTCTCTGACTCATTTTAGACCTGCGCCGTCTTAGCGGCTACCTCAAAAAGCTGATGTTCCACCTGGTCTCCCTGACCTCCATTATCTGCTCCTTGGATCTGAGGGACTAGTACACCATCCTCAACTTGAGAGATGCTTATTTCCACGTCTTGATTTTCCATGTCCACAGAAGGTTTCTCAGGTTCATGGTAAACCAGACTCAATACCAATTTATAGTTCTCCTGTTCAGCCTTTTGGCATCCCTGAGGTTTTCACTAAATGTATGGCAGTAGTGTTGGCCTTCCTGAAAAAAAGAGGGCTACAAGTCTACCTGAACCTCAATGACTGGCTGGTCCCAGGCGCAGGCCATACAGTCGACCTTTCAGGTGCTAGGCCTGTACAGAGGATAGAATTTATCACAGAGCAATGCTTGATTTCTCACAGGACATGGCTTTCCTCCCAGAAGCCCACTTTCAAACAGTGGTGTCATTAATAGTTAGCCGCATGGCCACGTGCACATACGTAGTGCAGCATGCGAGGCGATGCCTCAGACCCCTTCAAGTTTGACTAGCCTCGGTGTACTCACTGAGTTGCCATCACTTGGACTCACTGCTCACGGTTCCTGCCCGGTCCTTGCCTCCCTCGACTGGTGGAGGGATTCTCTGTTGGATCTAGGATGGGGATCTCACCTAGGGCACCTCAGGATGCAGGGCTTGTGGTTCCGGGAGGAGCTTTCCTACATACAAATGTTGGTGCTAAGAGCAGTCTGCCTGACTGTCAGGTGTGGTCCCACATCATGAACAAGAATGTGCTAGTGCTCACTGACTGTATGGAAGCCATGTTCAACCTCAACAAGCAGGGAGGAGCTCACCCCGCCCCACCCCCCAATGTCAGGAAACTAATTGCTTGTGGGAGTTCTGCATAACACACGCAATCCATCTCAAAGCTTCTCACCTTCTGAGAGCCAGGAACAAGTTGGCAGATCACCATGAGTGGTCCCTTTTGCTCTGACCTAGTAAAGATTATTTTCCATCAGTGGGGGACTCCCCAGGTAGACCTGTTTTCAACCAGGCAGAATAGGAAATGTCACCCATTCTGCTTCCTGTGAGGCCACAGCCAGGGCTCACTCATGGACGCTTTCCTGCTCTCTTGGACTGGACACTTATTCTATGCCTTTCCCCCCCATTCTTCTAGTGCACAAGGTCCTACTGAAGATCAAGCAAGACAGAGAGAGGGTCATTCTTGTAGCCCCAGCCTAGCCCTGCAAACACTGGTTCACCATGCTGTTGGGCCTTTTAGTAGCGACTCTGATGCCACTCTCTCCTCCCAGACCTGATACAGCAGGACCACAGTCGAATGCTCCACCCAAACCTCAGGTGGAGCTTGGAAGCTCTATGGCTAAATCCTGGCCTGTTTGGAGCAAGTCTGCCAGATTCTGCTAGGTAGCAGGAAGCTCTCTACCAGAGTTACATACCTCGCCAAATGGAAGCGTTTTTCCATTTGCTCTTCCCAGCAAGGTCTCTCGCCCACGTGGTCATCTCTGCAGGCTATTCTGGAGTATTTGTTACAGCTGAAACAGCAAGGTCTGGCAATTTCATCAGTGAAAGTGCACCTGGCAGCGATTTCTGTATTCCACACCCCGGTGGATGGCAGATCAGTTTTCTCACTTGAGATGACTGTTCATTTTCTCAAGAGCCTGGAAAGCTATACCTTCAGATTTGGGAGCCCAATCTCCTGAGGGTCCTGAACCTGGTCTTGTCAAAACTCATTGGCCTCCTGTTCAAGCTGCTGGCAACATGCCCCTTGTCAAACTTTTCCTGGAAGGTGGCCTTTTTGGTGGCTATCCCTTTAGCCAGGAGATCAGGGCCCTGTACAGTCGTCTTTAAGGACAAGGGACAGCTTTGCCCTCACCCTGCATTCCTCCCAAAGGTGGTTTCGCAATTTCACTGTAATCAGGCTACTTTTCTGCTAGTTTTCTTCCCAAAACTGCACACGAACAGGGAGGAGCAAAGTCTCTGCACACCGGACGTTAGATGTACCCTGGCATTCTACATTGAGAGGACAAAAAGTTCCGTAGATCCACACAGCTCTTTGTGGCAGTAGCGGACAGGATGAAAGGCCTTCCTATTTCGGCTCAGAGGATCTCATCCTTGATTACATCATGCATTCACCCATGCTACGAGCAGGCAGAGTTCCCATCATTGGCTATAGTGACGGTCCATTCTAAAAGGACGCAAGCTTCCTCAGCAGCATTCTTGGCCCAGGTGCCGATCCAGGACATCTGCAGAACGGTGACTTGGTCATTGGTACATACGTTTTCTTGCCACTATGCCATCACTCAGCAAGCTAGAGATGACTCCAGGTTTGGTTGAGCTGTGTTGCGGTCAGCGTGTCCATGAACTCTGGTCCCACCTCCTATGGTACTGCTTGGGAGTCACCTAACGTGGAATGAACATATGCAAGCACTTGAAGAAAAACAGTTCCTAACTTTTCCATAACTTGCTCTTAGAGATGTTACATATGGTCCTCCTTTGAGCAGGGGGTTGACCTCCTGAGATCTCTTCCAACCCTAATTTTCTATGATTCTATGTCCATTCCACGACCCCCTGACCCTCTGTCAGAGTTGGTTGGCAAAAAGGGAACTGAGAGGGTGCAGGGTTGGCTGGGCCCCTTATACTGGCACATGAGCACGCAACACCAGAGAACGCTAGAGCCGACTCAGTGGGGATCACTGAGGGAAAAATTTCTGGTGACTTCACAGCACAGACACACACCTAATGCAGAATGGGCAAGTGCAACACATCTCGAAGAACAGTAGTTCCAGAAAGGTTAGTAACACTTTTTTTCAGACACGTGGTAACAGATACTTATCTCCCTGTCTGGTCATATGTGTATTAGGTATTGTCTGCCTCACAGTGTATGCCTGTTTGCATAATCAAGAGATTGCGAAATCAATAAGAGGAAACCCAAGAAGAAACAGTAAGCAGGGGATGTCCTGTTTATGAATGAGGATAAATGATTGTCTTGATATTTGTATCTAGGGGTACCAGGAGACACTCTGGCTCATAGAATCATAAAATATTAGGGTTGGAAGAGACCTCAGGAGGTCATCTAGTCCAATCCCCTGCTCAAAGCAGGACCACCCCCAACTAAATCATCCCAGCCTGGGCTTTGTCAAGCCAGGCCTTAAAAACCCCTAAGCAGGGGCGGCTCCAGGCACCAGCGCACCAAGTGCGTGCCTGAGGCGGCAAGCCGCGGGGGGCAGCCTGCTAGTTGCCGTGAGGGCGGCAGTCAGGCTGCCTTCAGCGGCATTTCTGAGGGAGGTCCACCGGTCCCGCAGTTTCGGTGGCAATTCGGTGGCGGGTACGCTGAAGGCACGGGACCAGCAGACCTCCCGCAGGCATTCCGCCTGACTGCCGTGCTTGGGGCGACAAAATACGTAGAGCCGCCCCTGCCTCTAAGGATGGTTCCTTCACTGAGGAGGCAAGCTAACATAAGGCCATACTGGGTCAGACCAAAGGTCCATCTAGCCCAGTGTTCCATCTTCCAACAGTGGCCAATGCCAGGTGCCCCAGAGGGAGTAAACAGAACAGGTAATCATCAAGTGATCCATCCACTGTCTCCCATTCCCAGTTTCTGGCAATCAGAGGCTAGGGACACTATCCCTGCCCATCCTGGCTAATAGCCACTGATGGACCTATCCTCCATGAATTTATCTGGTTCTTTTTTGAACCCTGTTATAGTCCTGGCCTTCACAACATCCTCTGGCAAGGAGTTCCACAGGTTGACTGTGCGTTGTATGAAAGAAAAATACTTCCTTTTGTTTGTTTTAAACCTGCTGCCTATTAATTTCACTTGGTGACCCCTAGTTCTTGTGTTATGAGACCGAGTAAATAACACCTCCTTATTTACTTTCTCCACACCAGTCATGATTTTATAGACCTCTGTCATATCCCCCCCAGTCGTCTCTTTTTTAAGCTGAAAAGTCCCAGTCTTATTAATCTCTCCTCATATGGAAGCCGTTCCATACCGCATTTTTGTTGTCCTTTTCTGAACCTTTTCCAATTCCAATATATCTCTTTTGAAATGGGGCGACCACATCTGCATACGGTGTTTAAGATGTGAGCGTACCATGGACTTATATAGAGGCAATATATTTTCTTATTTCTATCCCTTTCTTAATGATTCCCAACATTCCGTTCACCTTTTTGACTGCCACTGCACGTTGAGTGGATGTTTTCAGAGAACTATCCACAATGACTCCAGGATCTGTTTCTTGAGTAGTAACAGCTAATTTAGGCCCCATCAAGCTGACAGTGTTGTGCCTCATGAAAAGAGGTATCAGGTAAAGCACTGCTAAGTACTACTCTGCTAAACATGAGACTGTTTTGTTAATTAACTCTAGGCTCTAAAATGTACGTTATTTTATTTTGTATAGAACCATGTTTCCAATATTTCTATTTGCTATCACTTGAATCGCTATTCTTTGTTAAATAAACTTTTATTTGAATTTTCTGTAAACATATCTAAAGGTTAAGCACAGAGATGATCTGAGGTGCATCTGTAAGCTGGGGGCAATACTGTTTCTTTGGAAGCAGCAGATCTGTGAATATTGTGAGTGTCCAGTGGAATGGGCTGGACACTCTGGGGAGACGTTTGGGGGTTGGTGTGTGCCTTTGGCTAACCTGTAGAGAGAGAATAGTTTCTATGTAGATCTAGAGAGGCGTGTGTGTGTTGCCTAGATCAGTACAGTTGGGGAACTGACTCTGGCAGGCACAGACAGGGTTTCCTCACACTAAGGGCAGGTGGTAGCAAGGTGCCTCACAACCCTGGGTACCCTGGGAAGCATCACAGGAAGTCACCCATTGCAAATACTCATAGGGACCAGCACTCAAAGAAGAAATGAAGGTTACTTACCTTATAGTAACTGGAGTTCTTCGAGTGCTTGCTCATGTCTATTCCAATGTAGGTGTGATTGCCCCATCACCAGAAGTTTTTCCCCTAGTGGTATCCGTTGGCTTGACTCTGGTGCCCCCTGGAGTGGCACCTTCATACTGCAGTATATAGGTATGTGATGCCCTTCAGTTCCTTCTTACCGACTGTGATGGTTGCTGGAACACTGTTTCTCTTGCTTTGCAAGTGATTCTCCTGAGTGGTTTTCTTTATCCTGTAAATAGATTTTTAAATGGCATGTAAATAGTTAGGATTAGAATAAATTAACAAGTAGTTAGATCACTTAGGGCTAGCCTACACTGGCAAAGCTAAAGCACTGCCGTGGCAGCGCTTTAATGTGTCTTGTGTGGTCATGGCACAGCACTGGGAGAGAGCTCTCCCAGCGCTCTAAAAAAGCCACCTCCACAAGGGGCGTAACTCCCAGTGCTGGGAGTGTGGCTTCCAGCACTTAGGGCACTGTTTACACTGGCGCTTTATAGCGCTGCAACTTGCTGCACTCGTGGATGTTTTTTCACACCCCTTAGTGAGAAAGTTGCAGCATTGTTAACTGCCAGTGTAGACAAGCCCTTAGTAGGTTCCTGCCCTGCAGGACTAGTCCTCCTGGGACAGTGGCACATGCCTCAGTCCCACGGCTTCAAACAGTGCGTGGCGTGCCACAAGCCCATGCCAGTTAGTGACCTGCATGAAAGCTGAGAGAATGTCAGACCAGAGCCTGGATCTTACCCCTATGGCAAACTGTATCCTCAAAAGCAGTGATTCTGAAGAGTATTTAAGGGCCGTGGTGGGTAACTAGATGTATAAGCTGGGAAACATTGAGCAGGAATAGAGAGGTAGTATTACTGCTAAACAGCATTGGTGAAATCATTATTGGAATGTGTGTCCAGTTCTGGTGTCCACACTTTAAAAAGGATGTTAAATTGGAAAGGGTTCAGAAAAGAGCTGCAAAAATGAGTCAAGGTCTGGAAAACTCACCATTCAGTGAAAGATTTAGGAAGCTCAGGGCTTGGCTACACTTGAGAGTTGCAGCGCTGGGAGTTTACAGCACTGATCATCCAGCTGTGTAGGAACAGCGCTGGTGTGTGGCCACACTCACAGCTACCAGCGCTGGTGTGTGGCCACATTTGCAGCATTTGCAGCGCTGTAGGGAGTGATGCATTATGGGCAGCTATCCCAGCGTTCAAGTGGCAGCAACATGCTTTTCAAAAGAGGGGGGTGGGGTGGAGTGTAGTGTGACAGGGAGCGGGGGGGAGAGAGAGTGAGTGGATTTTTGGAGCCAACACTGTGTGTTAGCTTCCTGCCTTGCAAAATCAGAAAATGTTCCCGACCCCTTACTCTTAACTCTTAACTGCAAACAGCCTGCATCCAAAGGACTCCCTTTCTCCCCTCTGTTTCTCTGTCAAGCAAACACTCACTCCCTGCCTGCCTCATTCACAGGGGTTATCTCATTTGATTGTTCACAGTCAGGTACAGATTGATCACAGCAAACAGGAGCTTGTTTGTTTTTTAGATAAGCAGCTCCCGGAGCACCACCGGAGCTCCGAGTTCACAACAAAACAAAGAGAGGCTGCATAACAAAACAAAGAGAGTAATTTAGTTAAAAGCATTCCGGAATATCTGCTAATATCCTGGAGGCCAATAACAGCGCTGGTGTGTGTCCACACTTGATGAGCAGCGCTGGATCACCAGCGCTGCACTCGCTACACCCCAAGCAGACCAGGTGTTCAGCCAGCGCTGCAGCCAGGGAGTTGCAGCGCTGGATGTGCCTTGCAGGTGTGGACAGTTACTAAGTTGCAGCGCTGGAAAGCCTCCACCAGCGCTGCAACTCTCAAGTGTAGCCAAGCCCTCAAATCTATTTAATTTATCAAAGGGCAGGTTAATAGGTGACTTGATCACTCATTAGTACCTGTAAAGGGCTCTTTATTCTAGCAGACAAGACCAGAGGCCTAAAATAGATTAATTCAGGCTAGAGATAAACCACACATCTTTAAGTTTGAGTACTTAACTATTAGAACAGCTTATCAAAGGTTGTGGCTTCTCCATTACCTGAAGTCTTAAGTCAAAACTAGATGTCTTTGTAAAATAAGATACTTCAGCTCAAATACGGGGTATTGACGTGGAGGAATTTCTGGATGAAATTCTTGGCTTGGTCAGATTAGATGGTTAAAATAATCACTTCTTGCTTTAATGAATCTGTTCTTATGAGGGGACACAGATGCCCCTTCAATTTTCTCACCTGGCTTTGAGGTGTTTGATGTTTTTCTCTTTCCCGTCTTTCCTTTTCCCTCCCATATTCTTTAGGTGGATTGAGGGAAGAGCCAAATATACCTTTTTCCCCCTCCTTTTTCTCTTCCCAACCCCAGGTCTTGTGAAGCTTCTGCTGCTCTTTGAAGAAACTGGCTGCTTTTGCTGCACTAAAGCTCCTATGGTAACACAAATAAATAGGCACTTTGGCTGCTCCATCTGCCTCACTTCTTGCTGACATACAAATGTACCTTAGTAGGAATATGTGGCTTCCTTCCAGTGTAAATGTGGGTGGAAAGAAATGGTCAAATCCAGAATGGAGTCTAGCTGCACCTGACAAACATTTTTTTAATCCTTGCTAGGCCAGCCAGTCTTTTGAAAATGAGGATGCTGTTTATTAGTCTCCTATCACTAACAATTTTGTCCTTGGATAAATTATTGCAACTTCCATTGAATTCAGGGAAGTTATTCTATGTGTATCTGAAGGTAGAAATAGACCTTGAACATCAATTTTGAATTGGTCTGGATGTTTGCGACTTTGCTAAGGTCACATGCAAATCTTATTAATTGGATGGCTTAATAAAGCATTGTAACTTTTCATTTAAAGTCTGTGGGAGAGTTCTTAGATCAATTTTAACTTACATTTTTTAAATAGTTTAGATTTTGTTTTACAAGTAGATTACTAACCTTGTCCCTAATTCCAGCCTGTAAACTCTTGTGGTTTTACAGTCACACTTTTTTTTAAGTGTTTCTCTCCTCTGTTGCTATATGAAAAGCTCACACAAACAAGGGGGAAATATGACTAGCTACCTGACTCTGCAGAGGAAACAAATGGACTAGACTACTGTCAAAGGCACACAATAAAGTGTAATGAAATAAATAAATCTGCTATGTGATCTTAGGTATTAATTGAAGCAATAGTAAATACAATATGTTGGCAGAAGTGTGGGGGTTTGTTTTTTAAATTGACTTTCCTCCTAAAATAGTATGTTCTATTTAGTTTCCATTTTTGGACTTTGAACAAGAAATCATAGATTAGTTCTTTCAGTCTGCTTTAAGCTTATAAGTTGTTTTGGAACTGGAGAGAAGTGTTTTTCTTGCTTTATGTACACTGGATTGGCTTGTATGAGAAGAGCAACAAATTTAGTAGTATTGATTCACAATAGAGTAGCATTTGTTACAAAAATACATTTACTAGGTAATTGTGATTCTTGTGCACCAGCTGCAATTCTGTTCTAAATATCTAATCCGTTGTGTCTGTTCCCACTTTAAAAAAACAAACAAAAAAAACCCCGTCAGTATTTATATTGATAGAAATGCATGGTATGATTTAGTTGGGTTTGGTCCTGCTTTGAGCAAGGGATTGGACTAGATGACCTCCTGAGGTCCCTTCCAACCCTGAGATTCTATGATTTGACAAATCCAAGTTTTAAGACTTTTTACTATATTGGAAATTTATTTCATTTTCTGTACTTTAGAAGGTTTTAAGTATATTGAATTATTTTTGTTCAACCATGAAAAATGTAGCTGTTGCGGCAGATGGAAATGAATCCTCTCCCCTCTGTCTCCCGAATTCTTTGTGAAATTTACTTTTCCAGAGGTAAAATTAAAAAAGCCACACTATTGAATATCTAGCCTCAGGTATAGAGTGATTAGCAAAGCCAGGGAATTTGAAACCCCTGGGAGTGACAATAGTACAAATTGTGAGTTATTGACCCCTAGTTATCAGTTCTGTTTGTTCCTCAGGAATCTGAAGATCTGGCTGTCAAATTTCTGACATCTTGTTAGATTACTTACTCAAAAAAAGCTAGAACTCCATAATATTTAGAGTTTGTGGGCAGAGCATCACAAGGGTTAAACTGTAGTAGTTAAACAGGAGTACGGGAAGTCATTAGGATTTTAGTTGTTGGTTTTTGTTTTTTAAAGCATGCAGTAGTGGATTTATAGACGTGAGGAATCAGTAAAAATAACTTGCTTCTGAGCAGAATTTTTTTAGATGCAAATGGACAGGGACAAGTTTTGAAGAGAGACATATTTTAATACATCAGGGTTCATAAATAATTAAAATAACCACATAACATTGTAGACTTCTAGCTTATTGTACACTTTATCCTTCTATCCCTCCTGGTTTTGTCATGTCTATATTTAAAAAAAAGTTCTCTGAGGTAGGGCAACATTTCTTCGTTGTCTGTAAAGCTCCTAACATGCTTCTGAGCATTGAATAAATCTAAAATAGTAGCAACAAGTTTTTTATCCCATTTTGATAAGCTGTCTCTCAGAAGTTAAGCTGGTTCTTTTTGGATTTTACTTATCGTATCTGTTTAAAACCTTAAATTTTAATTTTGCAGAAATACAGCAAATCAGTTTTCTTTCTATGCAGTTTTTGATAGGTCTTTTATAATTTCTCAGCAAACTTGATTGTGAAGCTTTGTTTTGGTGCAAATAACTGCATGTATATCAAACATGGCAAAGACAATTTCCAAAGTAAAGATTAAATTGTAATGATGAATATTTAAATTGCAGTGTTGAATACTTTCAGGACCTTTAGAGCAGTGGCTCTTAACCATGGGACTCTGGGCTCACTAGGGGGCCACGAGCAGGTTTGTTGGGGCCCTCCAAGAAGGGCCAGCATTAGACTCGCTGGGGCCCGGGGCAAAAAGCTGAAGCCTCACCGCATCGGGCTGAAGCCCAGGTCCCTGAGCCCTGCCACCTGGGGCTGAAGCTGAAGCCTGAGCAATGTGGCTTCGTGGGGGCCCCTGTGGCATGGAGCCCCAGGCAGTTGCCCTGCTTGCTACCCCCTAATGCTGGCCCTGGCTTTTATATGCAGAAAACCAGATATTGTGGCACAGGTGGGCTGTGGAGTTTTTATAGCATGTTGGGGGTGTCTCAGCAAGAAAAAGGTTGAGAACCCCTGCTTTAGAGCATGTTTACACAGTCCACGGCATCCAGAGCCTTCCATACTAGGTCAATAGACTTAGGTAGTGGGGCTTGCACTAGTGGTCTAAAAATAGCTATTTAGATAGCGCTTTGAAGTTGCAGCTTGGGCTTTGAAGTCCTCTCCACTCTAGGCTTCAGAGCCCAAGATCCAGCCTGAGCTGCAACTTCAGATTGCTTTTAGGAGTCCTCAGCTAACACAAGCTTTGAATTGTGAGGAAACTGAGGGAGAGTTGTGGCCACTTTGCCCTTTATGCCTTGTACAGTGGTATCAGGAGGCCCTATTCAAAAACTCAGATCTCACCACCCTTAAGGTGCATGCCCACCAATAGAGGAATCCACGCTGACTAAAACATCTCAAACATCTCTTGGGTACTGAAATGCTTACCTCAGCTTATATATTAGAGTTCTTTAAAGATCAACCTGATCAGCTATAGGAAAGAGAACTGGATTTTTCTGTTTTAAACATTAGCAACTGACGTGTTTGCCAAACCCCAGCTGTATGTCTGTGCACGAGTCGAAACCCAGCATGATTTCTAGGCTGAATTTGAAAAGCTGAAAGTTTAGAAAAATTATAGTTTGAGTGATAAACCTTGTGACTTGGATTTAGAAATGTTGAAACTGTGAAAATAAAAAACGGAAATGTAACTTTTACTCAATTTTCAGAGTATAATCCAAATGTTTTTATAAAACTTCCCCCCAAAGCAGTGAAACACATAATTACTCTGTGCTCCTGAATGTACAGGATTTTGCACCCTAGCTCAAAGAGTATTTGTCTAAGAAAAAAAAAATTTTCATGGTCTATTGTATGTTTAGTGCTAGCATTTTTTTCACTAAGCCAAATAAGTTGAAAAGCTCTTCATTCAAGTACATGTATAATAAAACTAAATCCAGGCGCATATTTTGCAGTGTGTTTTGACATCTTGCAGCCATAAACAGTTGCAGAGAAACTGTGTAGTTCAGATCATGTTTACTTCTGCAGAGCATTTTATTTGCTTTAGTTTCAAAGTAATTTTTGCTAGAAAGTAATGCAAATTATTGTATTGAAGAGATTTTTAAGGCTTTATTAAAATTAATTTTCAACACTAAGCTATTACTCTAAAACTTTAATACCCTTCCGCCATAAAATTGTGTGATCAGACTAGTACAGTCTGCGCTTTAATTTTATGTATAGTATTCAGAAGTCTGGAATTTTAACGCTATCTTATTTTTCTATTTTGCAGAATGTTTGATGTGGGAGGTCAGAGATCAGAGCGGAAGAAATGGATTCATTGCTTTGAGGGAGTTACAGCAATAATCTTTTGTGTAGCGCTCAGTGATTATGACTTGGTCCTAGCAGAAGATGAGGAAATGGCAAGTAAACTAATCTTGAAGGAAGGGGGAGAAGAGGAAATAAAAATTAAATGATCTTGAAAGAAGTTAAACCCTTTATGAAAAGTGTGTATATCCTCTGTTTTCACAAGGAAGTAATTTCCACTTGAAAGTGTCCCAGTGGACGATAGAAATGGAGAAGAAAATGCCATCTCTTTGAATATCACTTTCTTACTGGATACTTTTGTTTACACGTAGCTCTTTTCCATGTTCCAAAAGACATTCTATTTTTAAATTAGGTAACAGAGGTGAACACTTGTTTTAAATTGCATAGTAGGGGGTTAAGACAAATTTTGGTGATTCAGACAATTTTTAGTGGAAAACCATATGGCTTATTTAGACCACCACTTTGTGTTTTCTTTCTTTTTTTTTACCTAGTGTCCAGTCCTTCAATCTTCCTTTCTATAGATCTCTTTCTCTGATAATTTTCCCTGCATTTGCTGGTCTCCTCTATCTATGTCTTCGTTTCTTTGGTTTTTCTTTCCAGCAACTCTTCTTTCCTCTTCTTTCAGGATCAGACTCCCCTAGCGAAAGCAGACACAAACTAGCACCACTCTTTATTCATGGAGCTGACAAGAGTGATCCTAGTCTGTGTTGCTGTCTAGCTGGCTTAATAAGTAAAGTACTTCTTTGGTGCTGACTCTCCTGTAGACTGTAATTTGGGAGGTAAGGAAGTAGCCTTCAAATCAAGCCTAGGCAAATTGTGTCCTGGGTGGGTGGTAGTCTACTAGTGTAAACAGTTAAAAGCATGGCAGAGGCTATATGCATGACTGGAAAATGTTTGTGAGCAAAGCACTTTTTCACTTGATCTCTTGGTAACACTGGAGTACTTGATTATCTGGCAGGGCTGCCATATTTGATTTTCTGACTTCTTCAAGAGGAGTTATACAGTAATCAATTTCCACTTAAAGGTCACTGTCTTCCCTGGAATGCCTTTTCTTTATAACATTTGCAGTTATGTACGGAAGAGAGACACTAAACTGTGCAATTGTTAGACATTCAATATTCACAATTACTTTATTTTTTCATTTACTTATGACTGTATTTTCTCACGTGAATGCTGCCCAAATTATTATAGGAAATCATGCTTTGATTATTTTGTTCTCCATTTCATACAGCACTGGAGTGGGGTTCTGGGATTCAATATACAAAAAGACTTTTACAGGAGATTTTATTACTCCATTGGTAGAGTTTCACTGTATCAAACAGGTATATGTTTCCTGATTTCATTACTATTGAAAAGGATAATGGAGGGTAGGCTGAAGTATCTTCTTTTCAATTGCAGAATCGGATGCATGAAAGCATGAAATTGTTTGACAGCATCTGCAACAATAAATGGTTTACAGACACGTCTATTATTCTTTTCCTAAACAAGAAGGATCTCTTTGAAGAAAAAATCAAAAGGAGTCCCCTCACTATTTGCTACCCTGAATATGCAGGTATTTTGCTAGTTACCTGGGAAGTCAAGTCACTTCCTGTTATGGAATTTTATTACTGGTTTTATGATGCGTGAACCAGTCAGAAACAGTTTAATCTAGAATCAAAGTTGTGTCTGTAGCTAGCAGTTTGGGGAGATGGCTCCGTTTACAACTAAAAAACTAATTTCATATGGAAGTTGAGTAACAAAATCATGAAACTTCACTATGCCACTTTTAGTCACTTTAAAGTATGTGCCAAATCCTGCTTTCCTTACTTACCTGAGTAGTCCCAGCTGAGTCAGTAGAACAATGAATATGAGTAAGGCTAAGAGAATTTATAACTGCTCATTGTAGAGCAGGAATGCTCCTGTTAGACCAGTACTCACTATCTCTGGGCTGCGAGCATTGACAGCCTGAAAAATCACAACCAGGTCTAAAAATATTCCAAAATATAGTTAACTACAGCTCAAAGATATGAAAAACTGTACATATAAGGGGAGAAAACTGTCCCAAACTTGTAACAGCTTACAAAATGGCAACTCTGATAGTCTTTCCAACATAGATGTATTGTAAGGTGGTGGTTTGAGAGCATAGTTGGCCAATTACTAACATTAAACAAGAATTTAAAATATTTAACTGTAATCAAAAGTATTGTTACATTCATGGTTTATTGAAAGCTGATATCAAACATCTTTTCAAGTACATGGAATGTTTGGAAGCACTGGGGGGAGAATCCACACAAATATTTGGTTCATTGTTCAGTATTTAAAGTGTTTAAATGTTCTTCGTGGTGAGATCCTTTCCAATTTATTCTGCTTAGGCTCTTCCTGTACTCCATTTTGCTCCAAAACCTTTACAATCATAGGATTTTCTCCTAAAGAGGTTTAGGGCATTTAGGTTTTCTTAAACACATTGGAAGGAAAAACATGGTATGCAAGAATTCTTTAGGAAGAGAGGATGATGTAATTCAGCAGTGGTCTGTATTTAGAATTTCATATAATTATATAAATCTACCGATAGGTAGTGGAAATCTGTCATTCTGTTGTGCAGAGAACACTTACTTGAAAAAATATAATTAAAACTGGGAGAAAAGAGGGAATAGGCCAAATATAAATTTAGGCAGGTGGAGATGGAAGAAAGCACCATGAAAAAGAAAAGTGAGTGTAAACAAAAATAAATGGAATGGGGGAAGGTTTTTTTTTTGTTGCTTCCCTCAGTATTTATTTTCCTTAGTGTTTAATCTGAAAACATGAACTAACAATTCCATGGAAACAAAACATCATTTCTATTTGCAGAGCAGTTGTAGCTCTTTAATAACCTGATCGACCTCCCATCGAAGTCAAGGGTAAAATTTCCACATAAGTGGGAGTTGGATTGATTCCATACCCTTTATATATATATATATATATATATAATTAATAATCCAGTATGTTTTACCACCAGCAAGTTTTATACTCTAACTTAAAACAGTAGTTGTGAGGTTACTTAAAACTGCATACAATTCTTCCATTTTTAAAGAAACTGTCCAGCAGTTTTAAAAAAAATAGTTCATGGCTTCCTTCAAAGTGTATAGTATTCATTGCTGCTTAGGCCTTGTCTACCCTACAAGGGGAAATCGATCTAAGCTACTCAGCTTCGGCTATGTGAATAACATAGCTGAAGTCAACGTATTAAATCTACTTACCGCGGGGTCCACACTATGCGATGTTGACTGGGGACGCTTTCCCATTGACTTCCCTTACGGGTCTCCATTCAGGTGGAGTACAGGAGTCGACGGGAGAGCGATCGATAGTCAATTTAGAGGGTCTTCACTAGACCGTCTGAAATTTAGTATTTATTGATCAACTTTTTCCCTTTCTTCAGGATCCAACACTTATGAAGAGGCAGCTGCATACATCCAGTGTCAATTTGAAGATCTGAACAAGAGAAAGGACACAAAGGAAATCTATACTCACTTCACATGTGCCACAGATACCAAGAATGTGCAGTTTGTTTTTGATGCGGTAACTGATGTCATCATAAAAAATAATCTAAAAGACTGTGGCCTCTTCTAAGACTTTGCATTCAATGGTAATTGTGTTCCTTGACCAGAATGAGTAATAGAACTTTTCATCATTTTGTATATGCCTCGGTAATAGAAAGCATTTGTACATGTACATAGGAGTCTAATTCTCTTGATCTTTATTTTTAGATTTGAAGAATAACTTCACAAACTTCTAACCTGATGGGGTTTCAAGAAGAAAGAAGTACAAAACAATTTGTGCTGAATAACAGACCAGTACTGTACTTGCCTGTTTTAACAGCTTTATTTATGTTTGTCTTGTAAATTTAAGTAATTAAATATTAGGTAACAATGAAAAGTATCTTGATTGTATGTATACTTGTAATTGTAGGAATGTTATTTGTATGAACATTGAACAGAATATTTTAATAACTTGATTTGTGTTCCAAAGTTTCCACGTTTTATGAGAATGCTCTTAAGAAGGGTAATTTTTTTTTTTTGCGCCTTTGGATTATTTAAACATCTTGTACAATTTATTTTTTGTTTCATCTTAAATATGCATGCTGACTTATTAGGTTTTGTTTGCATAACCAAATGTTGCAGGCTTCTTGGTAGTCTAAAATAATCTTACGCTTGCTCAGCTTTAAAGGGACACTGTGAATTGAAGTTTGTCCCTAACCTTCGGTTTTGAAAAAGCTCTTAATTTCAAGGTTAATAAGTTTTCTTTGATTTATTAGAATTCCAGTGGAAACAACTGATTACAAATAAACTTCTGCTTGCAATCTTTTCAGTCCAAACGTTACAACACTGAGAAACTGAAACTGGATGAGTTAATTTTCATTGCCCAAACTGATGGAATTGTAAAAAGAAATTATTGGGATCAGTAACAGAGATTAAATTTTTAAAATGTATTTTGTCTATTTATCTTTTTCTCCTGCGAGTGACAAAACTCTCCTTGCTCTCGTAAAAGCCAGTGGCAAAACTTGAGAGCAAGACGACTTGTTTTCTTTTCATTCCATGGATTCAGAATCAGGTTCCTAATGTGTTGCTATTAATTGTAGGTAAGAAAACTAGTTCTACAAATTATTGATAGTCATGAAAACATCAGACACTACCAAAAAGCAATGCACAGTGGTATCAAATATAGTACAGATTTTCTGTTGCAAATATAAAGAAAATCTTCACTATCTCTGATCTCCATATGAGGTAATTATTTGCTAATGTTGACTTTTAATGGTGTGCACTTGTGTGATTTTTAAATTGACCGTGTCTCTTTAAATAATATTGCATAGAATTTATTTCCTTTCATTGTATCATTTACTATGTAAGGGGTATATTGTGCATTGCCTTATGGGTAGTGCCAACACTGATTTTTATACATTTGAAACTGAAATAAGCTTTTATTTTGTAAATAAGTTCTTAGATGGTTGTCCTGAGCATTTTGGTCACCTAAGAAATGTAGTCACAACAAATTTAGAAATTACTTTCTACAGTTGTTGGAACATTGTTTGTAACTTCCATACACCATATTACTTTGTCCACGACGAGAACACCTCTGAAACTGTTGCTAGTTTTTCATATTTTCTTATAGATTCATATGCTTAGAAGTGTTCATTCTAAATGTCTAATTAGAGTTAGTTTAAAGCATTAACTCATTTTTGGTTGTGTGTATACTTGGTTTAAGGCTGTCAAATGGCCTTGAAATAGTTCTTATCTCAGCTCTTTTCATTCTTGGAATTTTCCATTATTTGCTATGGAATTTCTAAATGTTTTCAAATGAGAGGTTAAAACAAAGGAGCAGTAATATTAATTTATTAATGATGGAGGTTGTTGACACACAAGCTCTTTTAGTTAGTAATTATGGTAAACAGTTTACATCTTGGACTGCTTTGAATTGTGCATTATGCTGCAGTCACAACTGATTTTATGTATCACTGAAATATTTTGTGACTATTTAACTTGTTGTCTTTGTACTTAATGTAAAAAAAAACAAAAAACTGGGATTAATCAAAAATTACTGAAAATTTGTCTAAATTCTTTGTGCCTTGCCTAAGAGAAATGTTTTTCATTAAATTTACTGATGGAAGACCTGCTGCATCCACTTTGTGAAGATAGTGAATAAAAATGAAAAGAAATGAAATTGTGAGTAAATTCACATGAGTGTATGTAAGTAAAATAAAAATGAGCACACATTGATGACCATTGCTGATGGATTCCTGAATTTTATCCTGTATAATTTACTAACATCCTAATAAAATTGAGATTTTTTAAAAAAAACGAATTATAATTCTTTCCTGAAATATGTACACTGTTGTTTTTTGTCCTATGCTAAACAAGTGCATTGAAAATATATCTCCTCATGAGCTCTTCCATTCCAGACTGATGGACTTTCCTCTTTTGACTTGATGAGTTGGCAGCTGGACAAATTTCCATGAAGACTCTCCTTTCCGCCCCCTCCCCCCAAACTGATATTGATTCTATGGTGGGAATCTCACAGGTCTGTGTCTTGCATTTACAGAATGGGGTATACAAAATAAGCTGTTCTTTTTCATGCATTTTAAGGCCTAAAGGGACCGTTATGAAGACCTAGCCTGGTCTGTATAACACAAGCCATGATATTTCACCCAGTAATTACTACATCAGGTTAATAATTTCTGGTTGATCTTTTAGAAAGTCATCCAATCTGAAAGACTTCAAATGATGGAGAATCCTCCAATCCCATGAGCTTTATCTTCCAGCCTATTGGAGGATGTTATGCCTTTGTCCGATATAAAGAACTATCTACTAACAAATTGTCTTTCTGTAATCTCGTCAGTGCTGTATATACAGGTCATGTCACCTCACTTCTTCCTGCTGTTTCCCTACTCATACATCCAAAGACCGTGTTAGCCTTTGTATCCATAGCATCATGCGGGAAGCATGTATGCAGATAGTTAATTATCATGACATCTGTCACTTTATAAGAACATAAGAACTGCCATACTGGGTCAGATCAAAAGTCCATCTAGCCCAGCATCCTGTCTTCTGACAGTGGCCAATGCCAGGTGCCCCAGAGGGAATGAACAGAACAGGTAATCATCAAGTGGCCCATTCCCAGCTTCTGGCAAACAGGCTAGGGACACTTTCAGAGTTGTTGCTTTCCAGAATAGAGTCAAAATTACACCAACTTGTCACCAATATCAAAATGTGTGTGAGCCACCAAAATGACATCAACTTGTGAAACCAACGTCTTTGACATCTGAAATTGTAGCTTTCCTCTAACACAGAACAAATAACTTCATTAGATCAGAAAAGTGGTGTCCTTGAAGTTACTGGATCTGTCTGTCTTTTTCTCTCTGCTTCACTGTAAGCTACAGCCTAGAACCTTCCTCAGTCCACCTCTTATCCAGCTCTGTTTTTGAAGTTTTTTTGTTGCAAAATTGCCACCTTCAAGTCTGTCACTGAGTGGTTAGAGAGGTTGAAGTGTTCTCCCACTGGTCTCACAGATCTTGGGAGACAGGCCAGTCCTCGCTTATAGACAGCCTCCCAACCTGAAGCTAATACTCACAAGCAACCGCACACCATACAACATAAACACTAACCCAGGAACCTATCCTTGCAACAAAGCCCGATGCCAGCTCTGTCCACATATCCATTCAAGTGACACCATCATAGGACCTAATCACATCAGACATGCCACCAGGGGCTCGTACACCTGCACATCTACCAACGTGATATATGCCATCATGTGCCAGCAATGCCCCTCTGCCATGTACATTGGCCAAACCAGACAGTCTCTACGCAAAAGAATAAATGGACACAAATCTGACATCAAGAATCATAACATTCAAAAACCAGTGGGAGAACATTTCAACCTCTCTAACCACTCAGTGACAGACTTGAAGGTGGCAATTTTGCAACAAAAAAACTTCAAAAACAGACTCCAAAGAGAAACTGCTGAACTCGATTTAATATGCAAATTAGATACAATTAACTCTGGCCTAAACAGAGACTGGGAATGGTTGGGTCATTACACTAATTGAATCTATTTCCCTATGTTAAGTTCTCACACTTTCTATGGGCCATCTTAATTATCACTTCAAAAAGTTTTTTTCCTCCTGCTGATGATAGCTCATCTCAATTGATTAGACTTTTCCTGTTGTTATGCATACTTCCACCTTTTCATGTTCTCTGTATGTATAAATATCTCCTGTCTGTGTGTTCCATTCTATGCATCCGAAGAAGTGAGCTGTAGCTCACGAAAGCTCATGCTAAAATAAATTTGTTAGTCTTTAAGGTGCCACCAGTACTCCTTTTCTTTTTGCGGATACAGACGAACACGTCTGCTACTCTGAAACCTGTCAATTTATTACGATTTTTAATGAAACCAGAGACATGCCTAGTGATACTAACATTAATTACCTCTTATGTGAGCATGTTCAGAGTTCGCATGTGTATGATTTATCAATTATGGCTATAGCCCCTAGAAATAGATTAATCTAGCCAATTTAAAATCTACAAGAATACTGAGATAAGGTCTTTGTGCTTTTGAAATGTTCAGCATCTTTTGATAAGAGTACAAAGGATCACAGAGATAAACTTCCAAGGTGTGAATCTGTTGGGCGCCACATCCAGATAAAAGCCTATCGTATATGACTTAGAAGTATCTTCTTTGAGCATTTGTCCACATGGATATCACTATAGGTGTGTGAGCCAAGAATCTTTTAGCCAGAAGTGTCCATTGGGGCTAAGCATGCATCCTGCTTACCCTCACACCCCCTACAGCAAGGGTAAAAAGGACAGAGCAGCCTCAACCACCATGCATGTCTTTTTCATTGCCCAGGGTGGCCTCCAGCTTCCCCATAGTTCTTACATTTAGAATTAGTTTTGATAAGTTTTATTTTTTTTTCTTTTGAATATGTCTGATGGCTGAGAATAGGTTTCTGGGCTTTAAAATATGCCCTGCCTGCAAGATATCTATGCTTGCCAATGATGCACATACAAAATGTTTTGTTTAGGGGAGTCTCATATCTCTGAGTGTGCCACTTGTAATTTTTTTTCTGAGCTCCCACAAAGGGCTTATCATGCTCATTAATATTATTTCTAATGGAAAGTTCATTGTGTAGTGTAGATTCTGAGGTTCCCCCTCAAAAGCAGTCTGCTCCAGCTTCAAAAACAGTTTCAAAGTGTCGTCTATCTTTGGTGACTGGCATTACTTCCTTGGCATCATTGGCATTGGTACCACATCCTGATAAGAATTCTAAGACCTCAGCGCTGGTACCACTGTCACAATTCCATCACCATCAGTACTGTTTCCTATGTCCACCAAGGCTGCTTTTATATACCATTACTCTGGAACCAGAATCCGCTTTTTGGATGTCTCTCCTGTATTTGTGCTATCCAAGTCTCTGTGATACCAGAGCCCTGAGTACCAAAGATGAAAATTTCTCTGCATCCAACCTCTACAGTACTATGATGGGGTATACTTGCCCTGCACGGGAGATGAAAGGGTTAAACCAGTACTCTTGGCAGTGGAAGCCACGCCCCCTCACCCCTACTGAGTATGCTCCAACTGCTGCAGTATAAAAGGGAGCAACTCAGCTCAGTCTGGGCTGACCGCTGAGGAGGAAGGATGCACTCCTCAGCTCCAGTAGAGAAGCAGCTGGAAGCCCAAGCCATGAGAGTGGGGGATGCCGAGACCTAGACAGGCACCAGGATATCGGCAGATGCCCCAGAGACATTGCAGCTGCCAAGGGCCATGCCACCCAAGGGGCCTGGAGAGTCTGAGAACACTTCCACTGCAGGAGTCAAGGTAGGAAGTAGCCCAGGGAGGGACTAGCCAGTGTCCCTGGAGCAGTCTGTGTGTTGTGGTCAGATTCCCCATCGTCTTTGTGATGAACCCCTTCGCCACTACCAGGGCCCAGGGCTGGGACCTGGTGGAGATGAGAGGGTCTGGGTCCCCCTACCCAGCCACCCCCCCTTTCGGGAGTGGCCTACAAAACCCCCTTCTATTGACTCTGGCCATTAGGCTGCATTTCCCTGCAGCGAAGGGGAGTCCCATTGACTTTGGCCATAGGGCCATGCTTCCCTGCCACCAAGGGGAGCCCTATTGACTCTGGACATTAAGCCACACTTTCCTGCATACGAGGAAAGCCCTATTGGTGCCAGCCATGGAGCCCTGAGGCTGAGCTCAGCCATATTGACTTAACCACAGGGCTATTGCCCTTGCCCCACCCTGAGGGTGCCTTGTGACAAGTACCAATGCCTCCTCATGCTATGAGTCTTTCTGTTCCTATGCCTCAGGAATTAGCTCCTCTAGAAGGATTCTGTTAAACTGCATCACCTTCACATGGCAGCAGGAGCCCTTCACCTATGAGATCTTTGCCTAGGTTGATTCCTGAGTGTAGCCTTGGAAAGGAGCCCCTCTCATCACAGATCCCATGCTTCAGTGTGCTCTCATGTTCTGGTTTCCACTTATGGGGAACCATTTGCCCTTCTTTTATGAGACTCAGTCCTGAGTCTATTGGCCTCTGTGGAATCCTTGGCCTCACCCTCTCTGCTTTGTATTCAGCTGCATCAAGATCCTATGTAAGGTTACATCCTTCTAAAGAATCATCTACAAGTGCCACAGTCCTCTTACCATGAACTCCTTCAGAGTTTGAGCAAGAACCTCGTAGCAAGGAAAAATACCTCCTTGAGAAATATGAGGATCAGCCTATTCACCTGACCATGTGATCTTTGTCACCTGACAAAGTTATGGCTCCATCTAATACATCCACAATAGACTACTTCAAGGCCTTCCATGATTTCCTTAAAAGAATGGCAGACATCTTAGAGATTCCATGCCTACTAATGAAGGCATTCTTGAGCCTGTCAAGGACCTGTGGCAGACCCTGGAATCTGTCTTGGACACATCTAAGAGGGGAGATTGCAGGTACCAAGTTCACCCTAAGGGGTTTTGAGTACTTTTTACTCATCCAATCCCTGAAACTTTGGTTGTGACAGTGGCTCATGAAAATTCTGAGCAGCTTGGGCCGCCTAAATCTATGCCCAGGGATAAAGAGCCCAAGAAGATGGACGTTCTGGGGAGAAAAGTTTACTCCTTTGCAAGTTTTCAGGTTCATATAGCCAACTATCAAGTCTTGTGAGTGAAGTACAATTTCCTGCAGTGAGACAAAGTGCTACAGTTAATGGGTAAGCTTCCTCAAGAGACCAGAGAGTAATTGAAGGCAGTGGCTATGGAAGGTCAGTTAGTGACTAAGACAGATTTGCAGGTCTCACTGGATGCCTCTGATGCTAGAGCATGGTCAATGGCCACTGCAGTCTCTATGCAGACAACACCATGGCTGCAGTTGTCAGGCATTTCAAACGAGGTTCAAGCCACAATTGAGGACCTTCCTTTTGAGGGTTTTTGAAGTCAAGAACTGACAAAGTGCTTCACTTTCTGAAGGATTCAGATTTTGGTCTTTACAATTGCAGAAGGGGAAGTAAACCAGATCTCTCTTATTCTCCAGGTAGAGGCCTCCATCTTTCTAGAAAAATTAGGATCCTTTTGTTGGTACTGAAATAAGAAAAAGGCCTCTCTTTTGAAAGAGAAGAAGCCCTACTACTATGACAGCATGCTTTTTATAAGGCTGGAGGTGGCATGTTTTATGCTGAGTTCAAAGAAACTTGGATTTGTTGTAGAGAATCTTTACCCCTTCTTTCCATTCTCTGACAATCTCCTTATTTTATGGATGCATGGGCTGTAATTACCATCAACCTTTGGATCTCCACCTGGACCCAGCATGTCTACATCTGACAGCTTGGAGGCTTGTTGGCTTAGTTCTGTGGATAGAAGCTGGATAGGATGTTTTGTCCCAGAACAGAAAAGACTCTCCTATAAGGGCATACCATGCTAATTGGAATTATTTTTTGTTGTCCATTCAGAGACATATTCAGCTCTTGGACTGGTTTGGAGTATTTGTCTTTGAAACACTCAGGGCTGGCTATAGCTATGTTAGAGTTAATTTTGCTGCTATATCTGCAAAAAAAAATTGATTTGGTCCCATCCCTCAGTGTTTTTAGGCTTTGAGGGCAGCCACTCCAAACAATGTTTTGCTTTTTTCCCCCCCCCCCCCCCCGCCACCCCATAAAGACAGGACTACTCTAAGGCCACATCGGAAATTTTTACCAAAGATGGTTTTGGATTTTCATATAAATCAACTTACCCACTTACAGGTATCTTCCTCCCCCCAGCTCAACTTTCCTGTAGAGGCTAACTTCCACACACTATATGTCTCATGGCTGTATCTGCTTATCAGATCAGAACAAAGCCATTTCATAAATCATCCAGTCTGTGGTTTTTGGTGATAAATCCAATGGGCAGGCTGCTTCCTCTCACTCTCTAAATGAGTTAGACTGCATTAAATTTTCTACTTAGTACACTACCTCTTCTCTTTTGAGTTAGAGCAGTCAGATGACATCATTAGCTTGCTTTGGGAGAGTCCCTATTTCTGAGATCTGCAGGACAGCTACTTGCAGTTCGGTTCATACATTTATAAATCGCTACTCCATTGTGGCAGCTTTTAGATCAGATACCCAGTTTGAAAGGGCTGTCCTAATGTTGTTTAGATAGGACTCCTCTCACTCACCGTAAGTTGTGTCTGCTAGTCACTTATAGTGGGATCTGTGGGCAAATGCTCAAAGAAGAAAATGAAGTTACTTACTTCATAGTAATTGGAATTCTTCAAGATGCTTTTGTATTTGCACCAATCCCACAACCTGCACTCCTCCTCTACTGATATGGGGTCCTTTACCTGGATTATGTGTTAGTAAAGAAACTCATGCATCTGACGAAGTGGGTATTCACCCACGAAAGCTCATGCTCCAATACGTCTGTTAGTCTATAAGGTGCCACAGGACTCTGCTGCTTTTAAAGAAGCTGAGTGGCAGTGGGACTGTTCTGCCCTTTATAACTTCACTGAGGACTGGGACACAAGGATGTGAAGGGCACATGCATAGCTTCAAAGGACCCTACTGGTTAAAATATTTTGGTCTTACGTGCACATTTCTACAGTAGGACCCATGCAGAAGATTGCATCTCAAAGAATGTTCCTGTAAATTAAGTAATCTGTAAGGTTAGAACAGACCAAACCACATATAATATATGGAGATATACCTATCTCATAGAACTGGAAGGGACCCTGAGGGTCATTGAGTCCAGCCCCCTGCCTTCACTAGCAGGACCAAGTACTGATTTTGCCCCAGATCCCTAAGTGGCTCCCTTGAGAATTGAACTCACAACCGTGGGTTTAACAGGCCAATGTTCAAACCACTGAGCTACCCCTCCCCTCATTAGTGAGATTGACCTGCTGTCTTTCAATATGGGTATTTAATATGAATTATTTGTATCTGTAACTATTGAAAAGGTCAACAAATTATGCAGAAAAACTTCCTTGACAATCTGTGTATTCTGAATTCTTGATGTGTGTAATGACATGAACCATTTTCATAATGTTCCTCGTACTTCTCTCTTCCTGTTCTGACATACTTGCTATCTTGTTAGTGGTAATATTTTAGATTCACTTCTGTGCATTATTGTTCTTAAACTAACCTGTACAGACATAGTTCATTTCTTTAAACCCACTGAGTGCTGTGACACTTTTCAAGTTACCATGGGAGCACAATCTGCAGGTTGATTACTTGTACACGCAGTATAAATGTTGCAAGAATTTTGTGTCATGTTGAGATCTTTCAAAAAAAGTAAGTTCATAGCTGTACACTAATAACCTGCAGTAGATTAAGATTCAACTCAGTTGCTGAATTTGTTTCTGAGGTGTCTTGAATTGGCCTCTACTATTTGTTCATGCTGGGAATGTACTCTTGCCTTTGCCATGGATGGTACAAAGAATTTCTCTCAGTAGTAGAAATGAATCAAGTTTTTTGAGAAGACAAATTTGGATCACAGACTTGGTTAAATGTTTACCTGTTTCCCCCTTCCATACTTCCACCACATTTCTTTTTTACTAGAAGCTTAATTTTAAATGTACAAAATTTAGTATGCTCTCTTATACAGACACGTATGCTTATCTAACTATTTTAGAACACAGTTGTGGCCCCCATCATCTGCCAACCCAGAGGAGTAAAAATGTGTAAGTCGCTTGTTTAATTCTTGGTGTGGTCTAGACCCATGTCACAATTCAGGGTGGCGAGCAGCCTCTACAGGGCTTCTGCCCTACCTCCCCTACAAAAATGTGGCAGTCAGCACATTTGAACCAATGCAGAGAGGAAAGTAATCTGCACAAGGTATACGACTGTCACAAGTTATTTCCCCAAATGCAAAATGTGATCAGACACCAGATTGTGACTTAGGGCTTGTTCTACATAGGAAAATTGGCTGGAATAGCTATTGTGGGATAAATTACTCTGCAATAGCTCTCTGTGAATATTCTTCTTCCAGAATCAGTGTGTCCATATAGGGAACTATTCCAGAATAGCTTTGTGACATTATTGATATACTCTGGGACCATATAGAACATGGCTGCAACCAAGGTCCTGTAGTGGCACTAAATCTTATGTAAAGTGGGTCATATAAGGTGTCTAAGACCTTGTTATGGGTTACTGGTTATGATTATGCTGTCCGTGCATATGTATCATTTTGTAGTTGAAGTTATGAATATTGGTTCTGTACTCTCTGTATTTCAAACTTGTGCTGTGCTTCTGGGTGACACCCCAGACAAGTTGGTGTTAGCTCTGCCTAGCCTGCTTGATGGCCCAGTAAGGACCATCAGCTACACAACTGACCCATTGAGAGAAGGCAGATACGCCTTGTAACTCAGCAAAGCATGCAGGTACTTGCCCATGTGACTCCAAACTCCATTTTGCTGTAATTTTCCACAGTAAGAACAAAGAAGTGTTCTTACACCTGGAAAAGACTATAAAAGGCTGATGCCTCATATCCATCTTGTCTTCAATCCTGCTTCTTACCTCTGGAGGGACTGTGCTACAAATGGAAGCTCTACACAAAGGACTGAATGACACATCCCAGTGGGGGATGTACTCCAGAGACTTGATTTGAACCTGCAGTTTATTCTATCGCTGCTACAAGCCTGAACCAAGAACTTTGCCATTACTGTATGTAATTGATTCCATTTAACCAATTCTAACTCTCATCTATATCTTTTTCCTTTTATGAATAAATCTTTAGATTCTAAAGGATTGGTAACAGCATGATTTGTGGGTAAGCTCTGATTTGTATATTGACCTGGGTCTGGGGCTTGATTCTTTGGGATTGAGAGAACCTTTTTTCTTTTATTGGGGTGTTGGTTTTCATAACCATTCATCCCCAGGACGAGTGGCACTGGTGGTGATACTGGGAAACTGGAATGTCTAAGGGAATTACTTGTGTGACTTGTGGTTAGCCAGTGGGGTGAGACCAAAGTCCTCTTTGTCTGGCTGGTTTGGTTTGCCTTAGAGGTGGAAAAACCCCAGTCTTGGGCTGTAACTGCCCTGCTTTAAGCGATTTGTCCTGAATTGGCACTCTCAGTTGGGTCCCGCCAGAACCGCATTGTCACAAGCTTATTCCGCAATAAGAATTCTGGTCAATTTTCCCATGTAGACAAGTCTTGTTGCTTGGTCCACTCTTGGGGCAGAGCAATTATGTCCTGACCTGTACTTAGGACTTAGTTTACAATCTAATTGTATTTTTATCATATGTGGAATAGGAAACCATTTTTCCCTTTGGAGCACAGTGCATGCCAGTAGTATGATATAAATATTTAATCTTTTCCTTATTAAATTAGCTTGAATAAAACATTCACTTGTTGTATTAGATCAGCCCATTTTCTCCCTCCCCCTTGATATTGTAACAGGGCTGTAAAGCTTCACACTGAGTTGAAAAATATGAATTCAGACCAATAAAAGGAAGTATGGAGGAGCAAATTCGTTAATCCAAATACAGTGACACAGCTAGAATGAAGTGTGGGAACAGGTGGTATTAAATAAAGTTGAGACAAAATTGAAAGTGAAAGTTGATTGTGCCTTTTTTATCCATAATCTATGGGCTGGGCCTTCTTTTTTCAATCTGCACTCCACCTCCCCGAGCAAAACCTTTAATGTTGTGACCCTAGGCACCACTGTATTCACACCCTACACACTATTGTAATAAGATTTGTTTAAATATGCCTTGAGAGGTATCATGTGAAAGCTAAAAACACACTGGTTATTAATATTGTAAAATGCATGTATGTGAAGTTACGACTTCCCTTTGCATGATGTTACTAGAACATGTTTAAGACAAGACAGCCTAGTCTAGGTAAAGGTAGTAAACAGGTCTGTCCTGCACAAAGGAATGTGGGTTTGCCTCATTTTACATATTAGCAGTAAACAGAGCCATCAGGCTAAACCTGTGGGAGTTATCCTGATCCTAACTTGAGAGAGAATTAACAAGGCTCCTGCACCCCAGGGTACGTCTACACTACGGGACTATTCTGAAATTGCATAAACCGGTTTTGTACTGCCCTTTCGAATTGCCAGCACTATAAAGTCACAGGTGACTGAAAATGCTGGCTATGTTCCATTTACATAGTAACTGACTGCACTAGAAACAACCGTATCAAAGAAATCAGGGTACGTCTACACTACGGGACTATTCCGAATTTGCATAAACCGGTTTTGTAAAATAGATTTTATAAAATCGAGTGCGCGCGGCCACACTAAACACATTAAATCGGTGGTGTGCGTCCATGGTCCGAGGCTAGCGTCGACTTCTGGAGCGTTGCACTGTGGGTAGCTATTCCGTAGCTATCCCATAGTTCCCGCAGCCTCCCCCGCCCCTTGCAATTTCCGGGTTGAGATCCCAGTGCCTGATGGGGCAAAAATCATTGTCGCGGGTGGTTCTGGGTAAATGTCGTCAGTCACTCCTTCCTCTGGGAAAGCAACGGCAGACAAGCATTTCGCGCCTTTTTTCCCTGGATTGCCCTGGCAGATGCCATAGCATGGCAATCATGGAGCCTGTTTTGCCTTTTGTGACTGTCACCATATGTGTACTAGATGCCGCTGACAGAGGCGATTCAGCAGTGCTACACAGCAGCATGCTTTTGCTTTTGCAGGACAGCAGAGATGGTTATCAGCCATACTGTACCATCTACCAATCCATAAATTAGTAAAAAGATGAGCATGGTTACCAGTCGTTTTGCACCATTTGCTGCTGTCATAAGTGCCCCTGGCTGCTCTTAGCCAGGGGCACAAGAGCCAAAATTGGGAATGACTCCCTGAGTCAATCCCTCCTTTTTGGTATCTAAAAATAGAATCAGTCCTGGCTAGAATATGGGCAAGTGTACTAGAGAACCACTGTATCAGAGAGTGCAGCTGCTCTGTGTCAGATCCTTCAGAAATTATGAGCTGTATGCTATTCACAGGGGGTGCGCATGCAACAACCCCACCTGTTGATTCCGTTCTTCCCCCAGCCTTCCTGGGCTACTGTAGCATTGTCCCCCCACTTGTGTGATGAAGTAATAAAGAATGCAGGAATAAGACACACTGACTTGTTAGTGAGAAATGAGTGGAAGGCAGCCTCCAGCTGCTATGATAGTCCAGACAGGACAGTAAGGAGTGTGGAGCAGAGGAGCCCAGCATCCCTCTGCTAGTCCAGGGGCAATTGAATCTTTTTTTTACACATGAAGGGTGGGGGCTGACAGAGCTCAGCCCCCTGTTGCTATGACGACGATGGTTATCAGCCATACTGTACCATCTACCATGAAAAATTAGGGCCAGGCACCCTTGATAGAAACTCCACCAGAGAGGTCCTTTGGGGCCATCTGCCTGTCCCAAGTCAGGGTAAAGGAGGAGGGTTGGGCGTGGGGCTAGCAACTCCACCCCGTAAAAATCAGCTTGCTACAGAAACGCCAACAATAGAGTTAACAGAGACTTTTAGCCTGGAAAAAGAAGGGTCTTCAACTCGAAGACGCATGACGCTGGGTGGTGAAAGCCGCGAGGAAGCCACTAAGCCGATCACCCTTCTTACAACCAGGAGGATTACCATCGGCACATGGAACGTGAGGACCATGTACGAGTCAGGAAAGACGGCGCAGGTTGCAGCAGAGATGAGGAGCAACAACCTGACCCTACTAGGCATTAGCGAGACAAGATGGACGCAAGCTGGACAGAGACGACTGTTGACAGGAGAGCTGTTGCTGTATTCAGGACATGAAGAGAGCAACGCACCCCACACACAGGGAGTAGGCTTCATGATGTCCAAACAGGCACAGAGAGCACTGATTGGTTGGGAGGCACATGGTCCCAGGATCATCACAGCATCCTTCAGAACTAAAATGAAGAGGATTAAGATGAATGTTGTTCAGTGCTACGCTCCAACCAATGACAGTGAAGAGGAGGACAAAGACTACTTTTACAACAGACTCCAGAAAATATTAGAGACTCTCCCAGACAAAGACATTACCATCCTTATGGGAGACTTTAATGCCAAAATTGGACCTGATAACACAGGATACGAACAAATCATGGGGACCCACGCTCTGGGAGAGATGAGTGAGAATGGAGAGAGATTTGTGGATCTGTGTGCACTTAACAACCTGGTCATAGGAGGCAGCATCTTTCCTCACAAGCAGATCCACAAGAGTACCTGGGTATCGCCAGCAGGCATGACAGAAAACCAGATCGACCATGTCTGCATTAGCAAGAAGTTCAGAAGATCCTTGCAGGACGTTAGAGTTAGAAGAGGAGCAGACGTGGCGTCCGACCATCACTTAGTGGTGGCCAGATTGAAGCTGAAGAAGAACTGGATAGACGCGTCAGACAGAAGAGCGAAGTACAACGTCAACCTTCTGAAGGACCATAAGACCAAGGAAGATTTTGGATTGACGCTGAAGAATATGTTTTCAGTACTACAGGATCGGTCTGAGGAAGAGGAAGACAGTGTACTCAACAGATGGCAGAAAGTGAGAGACACGCTTAGGTCAGCATGCCAGGAAGTGCTTGGAATTAAGAAACACCAGCAGAAAGAGTGGATCACAGCAGAGTCCTTGACTAAGATAGAAGACAGAAAGAAGAAGAAGGCAGCAGTCAACAACAGCAGGACTAGAGCAGCAAAGGCCAAAGCTCAAAAAGAGTATGCTGAAGCCCACAGAGCAGTGAAGAGGAATATTAGGAAGGATAAGAGAGATTATGTGGATGGACTGGCTGCAGAAGCAGAGCAGGCAGCATACAGCGGTAACATGAAACAGCTGTACGATACTACCAAGCGACTGTCTGGAAAGTTCAGCAAGCCAGAACGTCCCGTTAAAGACAAGCAGGGAAAGTCTATAACAGGAATAGAACAACAGATGAACAGATGGGTGGAGCACTTTGAGGAACTCCTGAACAGACCAGCACCACCAAATCCACCAGACATCGACCCAGCCAACGAGGACCTCCCAATCAATTGTGATAAACCAAGCAGAGCCGAGATCAGAAAAGCCATCACCATGATGAAGAACAGTAAGGCGGCTGGACCTGACGACATCCCAGCAGAGGCCCTGAAAGCAGACCTGGATACTTCAGTGGAAATGCTGTACCCCCTCTTTGAGAAGATATGGGAAGAAGAAGTGATTCCGGCTGACTGGAAAGAGGGATATCTCATCAAAATCCCCAAGAAAGGAGACCTCAGCAACTGTGCCAACTATAGAGGAATCACACTCCTGTCGGTGCCAGGGAAGGTCTTCAACCGAGTCCTCTTAGAGAGAATGAAGGATGCCGTCGATCCACAGCTACGAGATGAACAGGCAGGTTTCCGGCAGAACAGATCATGCACGGACCAGATAGCAACGCTCCGCATCATAGTCGAGCAGTCTATGGAGTGGAACTCCTCGTTGTACATCAACTTTGTTGACTATGAGAAAGCGTTCGATAGCGTGGATCGAGAGACCCTCTGGAAGCTCCTTCGGCACTATGGCATCCCAGCAAAGGTGGTCAACCTGATCAAGAACTCATACGACGGCATACACTGTAGAGTGATCCATGGAGGGCAGCTCACAAACAGCTTCCAGGTGCGAACCGGAGTCAGACAAGGATGCTTGTTGTCACCACTTCTCTTTCTTCTCGTCATCGATTGGATTATGAAGACATCCACTTACGAGCGTAGGAACGGAATCCAGTGGACGTTGTGGACCCAGCTTGATGACCTGGACTTTGCCGACGACCTTGCACTCCTTTCACACAGTAAACAGCAGATGCAAGAGAAGACCAACGTAGTGGCAGCCACGTCATCACAGGTTGGCCTCAACATCCACAAGGACAAGACCAAGATCCTTAGGATCAATTCCATCAGCAACGACCCAGTCACACTGAATGGACGCCCCCTGGAAGAAGTACAGTCCTTCACCTACCTAGGTAGCATCATCGACCAGCAGGGTGGCACAGACGCAGACATCAAAGTAAGGATTGGTAAGGCAAGAGCAGCCTTCTTACAGCTCAAGAACATCTGGAGCTCCAGAGAGCTGTCTTTGGCAATAAAGATTCGACTGTTCAACTCCAACGTGAAATCAGTCCTACTGTATGGAGCTGAAACCTGGAGGACAACCAAAACAACCACCAGGAAGATCCAGACCTTCATTAATAGCTGCCTCAGAAGGATTCTCCAGATCCGCTGGCCAGACACCATCAGTAACATCCACCTCTTGGAGAGGACCCGTCAACTCCCAGCAGAGGAAGAAATTAGAAGGAGAAGGTGGGGCTGGATAGGACATACACTACGCAAGCAGCCAACCAACATCACCAGACAGGCACTGCGGTGGAACCCCCAAGGCAAGCGGAAAAGAGGCCACCCAAGAAATACCTGGCGACGCAACCTTCAGGTTGATAGCAAAAAAATGGGCTATACCTGGAACCAGCTAGAGCGAATGGCCCAGGATAGAAGACTCTGGAGATCTGTGGTTGGCGGCCCATACCCCGGTTGGGGTGACGGGCATGAATGAATGAATGAATGACCCTTGATAGACCTCACCGATGCTAGTCAGCATGGTTACCAGTCCTTTTGCACTGCCCCATGTGCCAATAGGCTGATGACGAGGACGGATACCAGTCGTATTGCACCATCAGCCACCCATGGCGGGGGGGAGCAAGGATGTTGGTGTTGAGTGCTGCAGCATCGGGTCTATCTGCAGCATTCAGTAAAGATAGGGTGACATGTTAAAGAGTCAAGAGAGGATTGCTTTCCCTTTCACTTCTGGGGGTGGGTGGGGGGGTGCGTAAATTGCCGAGCTATGCCCTGACCCACCGCGGACACTGTGTTTGACCCTAGAAGCATTTGGAGCTCAGCCAAGAATGCAAATACTTTTCGGAGACTGCAGGAACTGTGGGATAGCTTGAGTCCTCCAGTCCATGAGCGTCCATTTGATTCTTGGGCTTTCCGTTACGTTTGTCAAGTAGCAGTGCGCTGAGCCCCTGCTATGGCGTCTCTCTGGAGATTTTTTAAAAATGATTTTGAATTTCGTCTTCTGTAACGGAGCGCTGATAGAACAGATTTGCCTGCCCTTACAGCGATCACGTCCGCATCGTCCATGCGGGAGCTCTTTCTTTATTTTGATTTTTAACTGCATCACCACACGTGCTGATCGGAGCTCCACGCTGGGCAAACAGGAACTATTCAAAAGTTCGCGGGGCTTTTCCTGTCTACCTGGCCACTGCATCCGAGTTCAGATTGCTGTCCAGAGCGGTCAGTGGTGCACTGTGGGATACCGCCCGGAGGCCAATACCGTCGATCTGCGGCCACACTAACCCTAATCCGATATGGTAATTCCGATATTAGCGCTACTCCTCTCATTAGGGAGGAGTACAGAAACCGGTTTAAAGAGCCCTTTATACCGATATAAAGGGCCTCTTAGTGTGGACGGTTGTGGCATTAAATCGGTTTTACACTCCTAAAACCGGTTTAAACGCGTAGTGTAGACCAGGCTTCAGTGTCATCACTACAACAGAAAGACTTTGGGTGTGTCTACACAGCAGCTGAGAGATGTGATTCTCTCAGCTCAAGTAGACATACACACATTAGATCTGCTTCAGCTAGTGTGTTAAAAATAGCAGTGTGGCTACAGTGGCATGGGTGCAGCACAGGCTAGACATCCCAGAATTGTACTTGAGTGGCTAACTAGCCTGATACCAGTGCCACCACACTGATACCTCTAACACTAGCTCAAGCAGAGCTAATACAAATACGTCTGCACATGCTGGCAATCACAACTCCCAGCTGCTGTGCAGACATACCCTTAATATTCAGCCTGTTAGAAAAAGAGTTGTTGAGATGTAAAGCAAATACAGAAAGATGTAAAGAAAGAGCTCCCGCATGGACGATGCGGACGTGATCGCTGTAAGGGCAGGCAAATCTGTTCTATCAGCGCTCCGTTACAGAAGACGAAATTCAAAATCATTTTTTAAATATCTCCAGACAGATGCCATAGCAGGGACTCAGCGCACTGCTGCGTGACAAGCGTAACGGAAAGCCAAAGAATCAAATGGACGCTCATGGACTGGAGGACTCAAGCTATCCCACAGTTCCTGCAGTCTCTGAAAAGCATTTGCATTCTTGGCTGAGCTCCAAATGCTTCTAGGGTCAAAAACAGTGTCCGCGGTGGGTCAGGGCATAGGTCAGCAATTTACGCACCCCCCCACCCCCAGAAGTGAAAGGGAAAACAATCCTCTCTTGACTCTTTTACATGTCACCCTATCTTTACTGAATGCTGCAGATAGACGCGATGGTGCAGCACTCAACACCAACATCCTTGCTCCCCCCACGCTATGGCTGGCTGATGGTACAATACGACTGGTATCTGTCCTCGTCATCAGCCTATTGGCACATGGGACAGTGCAAAAGGACTGGTAACCATGATGACCAGCATCTGTTAGGTCGATCAAGGGCGCCTGGTCCTAATTTTTCCTGGTAGATGGTGAAGTATGGCTGATAACCATCATCGTCATAGTAACAGGGGGCTGAGCTCCATCAGCCCCCACCCTTCATGTGTAAAGAAAAGATTCAAGTGCCCCTGAACTAGCAGAGGGATGCTGGGCTCCTCTCCTACACACTCCTTACTGTCCTGTCTGGACTATCATAGCAGCTGGAGGCTGCCTTCCACTCATATCTCACTAACAAGTCACTGTGTCTTATTCCTGCATTCTTTATTACTTCATCACACAAGTGGGGGGACAATGCTACGGTAGCCCAGGAAGGCTGAAGGAGGAACGGAATCAACAGGTGCGGTTGTTGCAGGAGCACCCAATGTGAATAGAATACAGCTCATAATTTCTGCAGGATCTGACACAGAGCAGCTGTGCTCTCTGGTTCTCTGATACAGTGGTTCTCTAGTACACTTGCCCATATTCTAGGCAGGACTGATTCTATTTTTAGATACCAAAAAGGAGGGATTGACTCAGGGAGTCATTCCCAATTTTGGCTTTTGCGCCCCTGGCTAAGAGCAGCCAGGGGCACTTATGACAGCAGCAAATGGAACAGTGCAAAAGGACTGGTAGCCACAATCATCTTATTACCAATTTATGGATTGGTAGATGGTACAGTATGGCTGATAACCATCTCTGCTGTCATGCAAAAGCATGCTGCTGTGTAGCGCTGCTGAATCGCCTCTGTCAGCGGCATCTAGTACACATACGGTGACAGTCACAAAAGGCAAAACAGTCTCCATGATTGCCATGCTATGGCATCTGCCAGGGCAATCCAGGGAAAAAAGGCGCGAAATGCTTGTCTGCCGTTGCTTTCCCAGAGGAAGGAGTGACTGACGACATTTACCCAGAACCACCCGCGACAATGATTTTTGCCCCATCAGGCACTGGGATCTCAACCCGGAAATGCCAAGGGGCGGGGGAGGCTGCGGGAACTATGGGATAGCTACGGGATAGCTACCCACAGTGCAACGCTCCAGAAATCGACGCTAGCCTCGGACCATGGACGCACACCACCGATTTAATGTGTTTAGTGTGGCCGCACGCACTCGATTTTATAAAATCTATTTTACAAAACCGGTTTATGCAAATTCGGAATAGTCCCGTAGTGTAGACGTACCCTGATTTCTTTGATACGGTTGTTTCTAGTGCAGTCAGTTACTATGTAAATGGAACATAGCCAGCATTTTCAGTCACCTGTGACTTTATAGTGCTGGCAATTCGAAAGGGCAGTACTCCCACTAAAGTACTGGAGTAGCAATGCTGTTTCAATACAGCTACTTCGATTCACTTGTGCTAAAATATCACTTTCAGAAATAGTGCTTTCTGGAGGAGGTCTTCATCTGGAAGCAATTAGCTAATCAAGATGACTTGCAAAAAGGAGTGCACCTGGCATTGTGGACATCTTATCACTCGATGGTTTCTTTGATTTATATCGCTTCAAGTTTTGACAGGCTTTTGCACTGCAAAATTTACACTGCAAAAAACCTAGTTTCTATGCCATAACTTTCAATCCCATAAACACCCCACCTTCTGTCCTACCCTGAGCCACCTCCCACACTCCTTACAATAGGTTTACTAACGCTAGTGTTAGTTATGTTAAGTGGGTTAAGCTGGAATGTATTGCAATATTATGATTTTATGAAAACTCTAGTCAAAAGATATAATTATGTTGGGTCACAGGCATCAACAATTTTCTTCAACTGGGTCATGAGGAAAAAAGTTTGAAAACCACTAGCATAGGTCATGTCTGCACTACACGTGAGTGCAGAAACAGGGAGAACATAGTAATGCAGGGAGGGCTTTGTTGTGGGGACTCTCAGACCTAGGCTAGACTAATCCAGGTACTCAGAGCTAGGTGCCAGTCACCCAGATTAATTGTGCAGTGAAGACATACCCAATGCATTGTATTTAAAAAGAGCCTTTGATCTCAAAACACTTTATTGAACATTCATTGATTTCAATGAAACTACTCATGGAGTAACATACAGCTCAACATGAGTAAGGCTGGCAAAATTTGGCCTCAAGTGATATTTTTTTTAATAAGGCTGAGTGACACACAGGAAAGAACATGACAGGACTACTGGGACAGCATATATGTGTCTATGTAGGGGTGTGTGTGTGTGTATGCACACACACACACATTTAGAATCAAGAGAAACAAAATCTCATTTACTCTTTAGACACATTTGATTAAATACTTCCAAATAGTCTGTTCTGTTTTCTAGGCTGGCTAGATCATTTAGTCCTGCTCAGTGATGGTAATGTGTTTTGAGTACCAATGTTGTAGAATTAACTTGTTTGCAATTAGACCTGGTTCTCAAAATAAATTAGTTTTGTTCTTAGTTAACTATTTGTTTGAATACAAACACTCCAGATCAAATATCTTTCCCTAGAGGCGAGGTCATATAAAATGTTTATTCTCTAAAATCTGGGGAAAGAAACAGTGTGCCACAGTTCCCAATGAGTTTAAATAATAAAACACACCAGGAGTAGAGGGGAAACACAATTTGCATCCTGCCAAAGCATGTTCTATGTCAGCTAAGAGGAAAGACATCATTACTGAGGTCAGTTTGACCTAAATAGTGTATAGAGACTGAAATGCAATATCATAGTTGGAATGTTACTCATAAATAATCTGAATTTCTTTTCCCAGTATCTTCTGGCCTTTTTGTCATGGGTGGTTTTACTCTGATTTAATTGCTTACAGACTGCAGCACTGTAAATGAGCTTTTATTAGGCAATGTCCCTGTCCTGAAGAGCATGTAGAGTAAACGGGGCAAATACAACCCATGGGACAACAGTGGAGGTGTGGAGTTGCTGTTAGTGAGGCGCTGATGATCGCAGGAAGGCCTGGTGGCTTCAATATTGATTTGGGGCATTTGGACACTACCATAATATAAAGGTTTAATAGTAATAATTAAGAGCCAGACCTTGTTGCCATTACTTACCTGGAATAGTACCATACTCCACTAATAGTCCCATTCAACTCAGTGGATTAGATTGTAACTTTACAATCTGCCTGGCATTGCCCCAAAAATAAATCAGACCATGAACTGTGAATCATGTGATATTCCTCTACTTCTCAGTGGTGCTCTGGAGAGGGAGTAAGATAATTCTTCCTTTTCATGGAAAAACGTCCGTCTTGCTGTGCAGCTGGCCAGCTAGTCTGGATATCAGGGGCAAGAGATGGAGTCAGGGCTCGTCCCACTTCTCTCTACCTCCTCCAACTTGCATGCAGAAAGGAATTGGACAGCTATCCCCACTGCAGCCAGAAATTGGGAGACCTTACTCTCTCTTACAGCATGTCAACCCCTATGATAGTGGGCCTACACCAGGAGTAAGGTGCTACTGCATAAGGGTATGGCTATAAAGGAAGAGAAAGGGGTTGTTTTTAATGTACAAGAGAGGGAGGCTGTTCCAAGCACCGGGGAAGACACACAACTCCCATGACTTTCATGGGAGTTGGGCATGTTTAGCCTATGGGTGTATCAGGTCAAAGGAGAGATTGTTCATAACCTTGTATTTTAATGGATGTATTGTTGTTAGCCATAGACCTCATTGAAAATCGGAAAATACAAATTCACAAGAAGAAAATAAATATTTAGCTATGGTCTAGAAGACCATGATCAGTTGAATGTGCCCATGGGAATGCTAATACTTGACCTCCAAACCTGATCCCAACTCCTCATATGTGTTTCCCTTTAAGCTACAAGCCAAGGTTGAAAAGATATGTCTGCAGAATAATTTTCTGCTTGTTTGAATCAAGAATTCTTAAGTCTTTCATAATCTCAGATTTTAAAAGAAAGTTGATTAGAAATGGGTTAATTTCTTAAAAGTACGTTTGCATTTGAAATGAAACATTCAATAGTGGGGGACACCACTATCAAACAATTAACACTTTTAACACTCTTCAAAAGACAAACCAAAAGGTATAGTCATTAGACAATGCTCTTAACATTTGGATTGCTATAAATCTCATTCCATGGCACGGAAATAAATGACCCTACTTCATTTTACATCCCCTAAAAGAGTTGTACTAAAAAGATTTATGGAATAACTAAAGGAATGCAACATTTGAGTTGCCCTGTGATCAATGCTGAAATATTACATTGCAGTAGCATGTTTCACTATACTATGTCTCATAATCTGCAGCAAGGATATTAGGAAAACCTTTCTAACGATAAGGATAGTTAAACACACTGGAATAGGTTTTCTAGGGAGGTTGTGGAATCCCCATCATTGGAGGTTTTTAAGAACAGGTTAGACAAACACCAGTCAGGAAACATCTAAGTATACTTGGATCTACTTCAGCTCAGGCAGCTGGACTAGACCTCTTGAGGTTCCTTCCAGCCCTACATTTCTATGATTTATAACTTCCATGGAAGAGCCAATAAGAGTCAGTGGCACTTCCTGATTAGGCTGTGCTGATCTAGACACATAACTGTTTGCAGGTTTGAAGAAGAAGAAAGATGAACAATAGCAATAGATCTGAGAAGTGACTCTTAAGATAATACTGTCAGTGATTATGTGAGGTCACTATCCCTTGAGATCAGCCTCGGCTGAGAAGGGTGCAGAGGACTCATCCCCTAAAATGGCATTTCCTTCAATTGGCTTCCAAGTGAGAGTTTATTCCATTCTTAACATGACTTTGCTGCCTCATCAGCATGCATGGACTTAAGAGACCAGTGAACGGTTCTGTTAGAGGTGCCATCGCATACTTAAGTGAGGAAAAATCATGGTGAAACTGAAGAAATTCCTCTAACCCCATTTTGTGTTCATAACCTCCATTTTGTGTCTTTGGCTCAGAGACAGGTTAAGGTTTTGTGAGGCCCTGGGTCAGAGCAAGGGGGGTGCCCTTCCAACCCCTTCCACCTGTGGCCTCACCCACGATCCAACCCCATTCTGCCCCTTCCTCCATGGCCCATAACTCTGAGGTAAACAACAGCAGTGAGCATGTGCAAGGTTATTAGTACTGAATAAGTCCAAGCATGTCTGGATATGTCCAGGGATGCCACAAATTGAATGTTGGTACTAAGCATGTGAGCATGTGCAGAATTGAGAAAAAGCTTAGAAGGGTAGGGACAGGTCTGGGCTGGTCTGGGGCTGCTTTTTTTAGTCGTAGTAAGCATGCACAGTAAGCAGGGATGAGGTAATGTTTAATAGTGAACATGCTCAATGAAGGTCTGACAGTATAAAAGGCAGTGTGCTGACCGGCAGCTGGACAGTTAGGAGCCAGCAAGAATTGCTGCTGGAGAAGAGAGAACAATAGACCCAAAGCTGCAACAGTAACAGAATGAAAAAGCAGCAGCAGCCACAGCAGAAGGAGCAAACACAGAAAGAGATAGTGTAACTAACATAGCAAGTGGAAGGAGTGAGTTTATCACATAATGTTAAATTATAAGTATAGTTACATTATAGCATAGTACAGTTTTAGTATAGTATGTATATGGATGTGTTAATGGTAATGTTCCTATGTAAAACATAACATAAGTTAAGAACTGCTGTCAGCGATTTGGTGCAGACGGGCCATCTGTAGCAAATCGCACTGCTTAGAATCATTTAAACTGTATGCTCTTGCAGTTTAGATAGTCTTTAACTTGCAATAAGGGAGTTGTGTCTGATTTTCTATCTTTTGATGGCCTGTTTTTGGGTGCCTCCTGAAATATCTTGGACCTGATTTTCATAGAGGTTGAGCACCTGAAACTCCCCTTGACTTCAGTTGGAGTTGTGATAGTTCAGCACTTCAGAAAATAAAGCCCATTCGGAGTTAAGTACCTAAATACATTTGAGGCTCTGGCCAAGGTGTCTTTAGGCACCCAAAATCAGAGATCATTTTTTAAAATGGTAGCTTTAACCTCTGTGGCTTGGCTTCCCCAAGGGGGATAATAATATTAGGACTGAGTGAGATGGTGAGAAAACGTGTAAATATCCCACCCAATTTTGAGCCCTCTGAATTTTGTTTGACATGAAACTTTGTGCCCCAAAGAATGTTTCACAGATTGGTTTGCAAAATGCTCCTTTTAGTTCTAAATTTTGTAACATTGCTCAGTCAAAACTTCATTGGAAGATACTATAGCATCCATCTCTAGCAAGTTTTGCTTGTGGAAAGAAGACTGGAAAGAATAAAGCAACATGCAAAATGTACATCCACACATATTTCCAATGTGCCACCTACACTCAGTCCCACAGGATCTTTTGTGTCCCTAAGCCCCACCCCACCCTTGTGTCCTGACCATGGCAGAAGGCTGAGGTGAAGTGCCAAGGCAACAGCAATCTCAAGTCAGCTGTATGATCAGCAGCTGCCAGATCTTTCTGCTGAGAGCAGCCAGTCGTACAATGTGATCATCTAGTCTGACCTCCAGCATAATACAGGCCACAGCAATTTCTTGAATCATTTCCTGTTAAACTAGAGTATATCTTTTAAAAAAAAATCCAATCTTGATTTAAAAATTGCCAGTGATGGAAAATCCATCACACCCCTTAATAAATTGTTCCAAAGATTATTTACCCTCACTCAGTGGTGGATTAATGCATGGGGCCTCAGAGCCCATGCCTAGGGGCCCTGGCCAATTTGGGGCCCCCCAGAGGGGCACCGAAACTTGTGCAGAAGCACGGTGTGCTCTGGTGGTGGAACTGTGCCCCCTCCTCCTGCTCTTCCTTCCTCCCCCCAACCCCACCCCTGCTCCTCTCCCTTTTCCCAAGGCCCCGCCCCCTGGCCAAGCCAAAAGCCAGAACTAGGCAGTGGTAAGAGCCACCCAGGGAGCCCAGGTTGCTGTTGAGAGCCCATATTCTCTTCCTCCCTTGGGCAGGGTGCCCCAAAGCAGCTGCCAGCCCATGTCCCTGCCCCCCGGGGTGCATCACCCAGAGCGAGTGGAGGGACTGGGCTCCCCACAGCAGCCCAGGCCCCCTGAGTGGCTCTTACCACGGCCCAGCTCCGGCTTCTGGCCTGGCTAGGAGGCAGGGGCTCGGAGGGAAGGGGAAGAACAGGGGACAGGGCCCCATGGCAAGGGGGGCTCCACCCCGTCTCAGCCCTCTACTGGGAAGAGGCAGGCACCCTTAGCAGGGGCTGTGCTTTGTGGTGGGGGATCTGATCACCTTATCAGCTCCTCTGCCATGAAGCACAACACCTGCGACTGCTGCTCTGTGCCTGCCCGAGGCTACTATGCCCATCTTAAAAATTGGGTGGGCATGGCCCCCCTTTGCCTCCCCCCAGTTCTGGTGCCTTGGGCCCCCTGGGTGTGGAGGGCCACATAGTCTTTGTGCTCAGAGCCCCAATAAATCTCATTCTGCTCTGCCCTCACTCTTAAACATTTGTAGCTTGTTCCGCGAGTAAAACTGTGCAGCTCCAAATTCGAGATACTGAATATTGCTATATCTTTGTCTGCTAGATTGAAGAGACCTCAGTTACCAAATTCCTGTTCTCTACGTAGGTTCTTATAGACTGAGCACGTTACTACTTAGCCATCTCTTTGATAACCTTAAACAGATTGAACTCTTTCAGTCTATCACTATAATGGATATTTTTTCCAATTATTTAATCATTTTTGTGGCTGTTCTCTGAATCCTCTTTAATTTTTCAACATCCTTCTTGCATTGTGGACACCAGAACAAGGGCACAGTACTCTAGTACTGACAAATCCAGAGGTGATATATAACCTTGGTGCTCCTACTCAATATTCCCGTTTATGAGTGTGAGTAAGCAAGTATTTAAAATATTTCTCTGGATTTTTTTTGAGGGATAGATGAGAGGGGATGTACAAAACAAGATAATATTTGATGCAAAAATATCTGCCTGAGTTGTCATCCTGAGTCTAGAAATTTCCTTTGCAAAGTGGTTAAGTGATGTGTCAAGAAAGATTTTTAGTTGAATAAGTGGCAATTTGATATAATACACTCTAGTCTTTCATCTCTGGATGCTTGATTCACTTTCAGTTACCTCCACAGGGGCTGATTGTGCTCCTACTTAAAGCCGTGTAAATCAGGGATAACTCCATTAATTCAGAGTGGTATGAAACAAGTGAAGTGAAAAGAGAATCAGGCACAGTATTATGATCATCCATGAAGAATTAAGAACTACTGAGAAAGTCAGGCATCTGCTGAGCAGCTGAGCATCTTGGGTTTCTGATAGGAGAGTAGGATGCTTCCAGCTAGAGTAGCTATCCTTTTACCTAGATCTGTCTGGTTTTGACTTCAGGTCCATGTCAAGGCATTTCTGTACTAAAGTACCACTCATCCAGACTAGATTCAATTCTAAACCAGATTATCCTCTGACTGCTGGATTGAGAATGAGGCTCACAGGAAGATATTCCCTCCTTAGCTGTAGACTTCTGACAGCATAGGACATATCTACATCACAAATTAAGGTCTGATTGTAGCATGGGTAGGCATGCCTGTGCCAGCATTAATCTAGCTAGTATGGCTAACAATAGGAGCGAAGACATGCCAGCACACACTTCAGCATGGGCTGTGTGCAACATGACAAGCCTGCCAGGGATCCTGTTTATGTATTCGGGTTGCTAGCTGGTGCTGAAATCCATGCTGCCATGTCTTCGTTATTGTTGTTATCTATGCTAGCTTGATTAGAGCAAGTGTGGGTATATATCCCTGCCCATGCTACAGTCACACATCATTTATGGTGTAGATGTACCCAAAGTCTTCTAAGGGCACTTTTATCTTCTTAAGCAGGGAAGGGCCCAGGAGACAGAGGCTGGGATGCTGTGGCAAAACCTCTCTTGGGCTTGACAACCTGGGAGGTGGAGTAATGCAGTGCTTCTCAAAGCCGTTCTGCTGCTTGTTCAGGGAAAGCCCCTGGCAGACCAGCCCGGTTTGTTTACCTGCCACGTCCACAGGTTCAGCCGATCTCGGCTCCCACTGGCCACAGTTCGCCTCCAGGCCAATGGGAGCTGCAGGAAGCGGCATGGGCTGAGAGATGTGCTAGCTGTTGGACTGATGGGGCCCAAGCTTTATTATCCAGGTTGCTGAAAATGTTTTGACCTCCTTCTAGATAATGAAACCCTTCCAGCCCTCCCCACTATTGAAAACCACCTTGATCCTTCTTCCTGAGGGGCTAAACCCACCTAAGCAAATGTCTGTGACTCAACCCTTCCATGACCAAATGTGCAATGTAAGTTATGGATGCCAGGTATTCTGCTTTGCACAGGATCCTGCACCTGCCAAATCTAGAACCAGACCTTCATGGGTTACAGAAGACATGTTCTATCATTTCCCTTCAGACTACTGTTGTGTCCAGTAACACCATAATAGTTAAGGTTATGTCGGACTTCACATTATAAAATTATGCTCCAGTAAGACTATATCTTGGCCATAAGGTTTAGTATCAGTAGTCCTAACCTGAGTTCAATTTTATGTATTTAAACTGAGTGTATACAGCAGCAATACAGCACAGTATATGAAATCACCTATCTTCTGCCCTGTGATGTTTAGAAGTGAATGTTAAGGCACACAGACCTTAACATTATTTTAACTCAGAATTCTGTGTGCCCATGTAGGCACATATAATTTATTTCTGGAGAATACCAGACAGCTGAGAACACCCCAACCAATGGACTTCCGCTCCTTGCACTCTTGTGTGGAAAACTTTTTGACCAGTTCTAGTACATATATGGCCTCCATCAATATAATTTCGGAACAAGTCACAGTCTTTAACGCAATTATCCCCATTTTAAAGATGGAAAATTGAGGCACAAAGAAACTGTGTCTTGCCCAATGTCACACATGAAATCTAGGGCAGAGCAAGGAATTCAACTGAGTCTCAGGCTATCATTCCACGGAACCAGCCTTCTTCTCCAGACACAGTCAGTGGAAAAATAGCCCAACCTTTGAGCAGTCAGCTCTGGCGTAAGTTGCTGTTCCAGGGAAACAGATTAAAACTCTTTCTTGGAAGTGGCTCAATATGTATCCTTTTTCTCAGAAAATGCATGGTTATTGCTCTTGTCAGGGTGTATTATTATATGAATCTTATCTTGTGTTAATCCATATTTTATTATGTTTTCCCCTCCTATTAGAGCAACACGTAGTTTCCAATAGACTCTAACAATACTTCTTGGAAATATATTCCATGGCAACATTTTAACATTTTGTACATTTGTCAAACCCAGTTGCAAAGTAGTAAACATTATACGGTAACACTGTTTGCAACTTGATCCTCAGGGTCTATCAGCAATTCTGTTAAAATAAAAACAACTGCATATTAAAGGAGTTATAATAGAAGCTTAAATTGGTCTCTAAGCCAAAACTGAAATTGGCAGGCATGTTGCAGTATTTTCATAAAAACTCTGAATACAGAAAAAGATGGAGAAGATGATAAGTGTTTGAGGGAAGGCAAATCAACATGGACAAAGGGATATGCCACGAGTGATGTATTTACCACCACATTTCCTAGAGCTGGGCAGAGAATGGTAACTTCATTTTGCAGAAGATTTTGATATATTATGTGACAAAATTCCTCCTCTACCTTGGTGGGTCCTGCGCTTCTTGGCGGATTTGCTCACCTCAGTGATCTTCCCCTCTGGTGGAACCCACAGTCTGCGTCAACTCCTCCTGTCTGATCAGGAGTTGGGAGATTTCGGGGGGAACCCGGGCCCGCCCTCTACTCCGGGTTCCAGGCCAGGGCCCTGTGGATTGCAGCTGTCTTTAGTGCCTCCTGTAACAGCTGCATGACAGCTACACCTCCCTGGGCTACTTCCCCATGGCCTCCTCCCAACACCTTCTTTATCCTCACCGCAGGACCTTCCTCCTGGTGTCTGATAACGCTTGTACTCCTCAGTCCTCCAGCAGCACACCCTCTCACTCTCAGCTCCTTACACCTCTTGCTCCCAGCCCCTCAGACATGCACCTCACTGACTAACTGGGAGGCTTTTAATTAGTTCCACCCAGCCCTTGATTGGCTTCAGGTGTCCCAATCAATGTAGCTATCTCCACTGCCTTCTAGAAGGATCTTAATTGGCCCCAGGTGTCTTGATTAACCTGGAGCAACTGCCATTTGGTTACCATGGTACCAGGGATTTGTTTAGCCTGGGGCTAACATCCTCACTACTTTACTGTAGCCATCTGGCCTTGCCCCATCACAACTGTTTTATTTTGATCTGGAACAAGGGACTCAGAAAGGGAACAGAGCCCTGACTCCAGGGCAGTCTACAGGGCAGAAGCTTGGGAGACCCTGACTCTGGAGCAGTATGTATAGTGAGCTGCTGTGATCCCTGGAAGCCCAGGCTGCTGAGGAGCTAGACGCCTGGGCTGCTGAGGAACCAGAAGCTTCCAAGGGCTTCCAGGTTCTCGGCTCCTCGTTAGTCCACCAGACAGGCTGATGAGGAGCTGGGCAGGTGAGCTGGCAGGAAAGCAGGCAGGTTTTGACAAATTGGCAAATTCTGACCAAAAAAAAAAGTGTTGTAGTGGAATTTTTCTGACCAGTTCTAATTTTCACAATAAGATGACGGCCCAACCCTGAGAAGTGCTGAAGACCCTCTTCTGCCATTGACAACAGGAGTTGAGGGCCCTCAGCACCTCACCGAATATATTTAGAACTTTACAGGATTAATCAATCAGAATATTCGGGAGGCAGTGTGGTCCAGTGAATTGGGCACTGGAGTGGGAGTCAGGATATTTGGGGATTAGTCCCATTTCCCAGCTCTGCCACTGACCTGCTCTGTGACCTTCGGCAAGTCACTTCACCTCACAGTGTTTGTGTTGCTCCTCCCACCCTTTGTCTGCTTAGCTTGTGAGTTGTTTGGAAAAGGGATTGGCTCTCACTCCGTGTTTGCAGAACATCTAATAAGATGGGGCCCCAGTCTCCTTTTGGAGTGCTACATGTTACTGCAATGCAAATAATAAGTAAGAATTATTCTGAGTAGAGTTCACTGACTAGTTCATAATGAATAATTCACTGAATGGATTTTGCATCTTTTTCTTTTCACAAATTGTCCATAAGATGATTCCAATTTTTGCCAATTTATTCACGCTTTATAATGATTTGCTCAGTAATTTCTGCAAATGGTTCATGATCCATTGACTGATTGCGCACTGGATATTTGAAATTCAAGTTTTATTGGCTAGCTTTGGTCACTGTGATCAGTTTCTGCTCTCTGATTGGATGAGAGTATGTATCAGCCACAGGTCTGGGATGAGAATATTCACCTTTAAGAATTCAAAATTTGTTTTCAGTGAATAATCTCCAAAATTCATTTAAAATTCACTGTTTCTGGAAACCTTCTTGCTAGCCAGTTAGTTTGTTGAACAGCCCTGGAAAATGAACACAAAAAGAAGTGAAAAGAACATTTGTTTAAACAGCTGAGTGAATATTTGTAGGACCTTCTCAGTGTATTAATCCAGCAGCATCAGGTATTAGAATGAGGGCTTGTCTACACTACAGGACTATTTCGAATCTACTTAAGTCGAATTTGTGGATTCGACCTTAATAAGTCGAATTTGTGTATCCATACTAAATACACAAATTCGAACTTCTGAGTCCACATTCACGGGGCCAGCTTCGACTTTGGAAGCGGTGCACTGTGGGAAGCTATCCCACAGTTCCCGCACTCCCCGCTGCCCATTGGAATTGTGGGATTTCCCCCCAATGCATGCTGGGGGGAAAAATGTGTCGTCATTGAACCGTCAATCCCGCCCTCCCTCTCTTCCTTGAAAGCGCCGGCGGGAAATCTGTTCGCGCCCTTCTCTGGTCGGTTACAGCGCGGACGCCACAGCACTGCGAGCATGGAGCCCGCTGCGATCATCGCTGCACTTATGGCCATTGTCAACTCCTCGCACCTTATCGTCCACCTCTTCCACAGTCAGATGCTGAGAAACCGGGCGAGGAGGCTCCGGCAGCACGGTGAGGAGAGTGGCGCAGACCTCTCAGAAAGCAGGGTACGCCGGGCAGTGGAGATCATGGTGGCAATGGGTCAAGTTCATGGTGTGGAACGGCGATTCTGGGCCCGGGAAACAAGCACAGACTGGTGGGACCGCATAGTGCTGCAGGTCTGGGATGACACAGAGTGGCTGCGAAACTTCAGGATGCGTAAGGGCACTTTCCTTGAACTGTGTGACTTGCTGTCCCCTGCCCTGAAGCGCCAGGACACAAGGATGCGAGCAGCCCTGACTGTGCAGAAGCGAGTGGCCATAGCCCTCTGGAAACTTGCCACGCCAGACAGCTACCGGTCAGTAGCGAACCACTTTGGCGTGGGCAAATCTACCGTGGGGATTGCTGTCATTCAAGTAGCCCACGCAATCGTTGAGCAACTGCTCTCAAAGGTAGTGACTGTCGGAAATGTCCAGGTCATCATAGATGGCTTCGCGCGATGGGATTCCCAAACTGCGGTGGGGCTATAGATGGGACTCACATCCCTATCCTGGCACCAGCCCACCAGGCCAGCGAGTACATTAACCGAAGGGCTACTTTTCAATGGTGCTGCAAGCTGTGGTGGACCATAGGGGACGTTTTACCAACATCAACGTCGGGTGGGCGGGCAAGGTTCATGACGCCGCGTGTGTTCAGGAACTCTGGTCTGTTTAGACGCCTCCAGGCAGGCACTTTCTTCCCGGACCACAAAATAACGGTTGGGGATGTGCAGATGCCTACAGTGATCCTCGGGGACCCGGCCTACCCGCTAATGCCCTGGCTCATGAAGCCCTATACAGGCGCCTTGGACACTGAAAAGGAACTCTTCAACTACCGGCTGAGCAAGTGCAGAATGGTGGTGGAGTGTGCGTTCGGACGTCTCAAGGGGAGATGGCGGACCTTACTGACTCGCTCGGACATCAGCGAAAAGAATATCCCCGTAGTTATTGCTGCTTGCTGTGTGCTCCACAATCTCTGTGAGAGCAAGGGCGAGACCTTTTTGGCCGCTTGGGAGGTTGAGGCAAATCGCCTGGCTGCTGTTTACGATCAGCCAGACACCCGTGCTGAGAGAATATCCCAGCGGGAAGCGATATGCATCAGGGAGGCTTTGAAAGCGAGTTTCCTCGCAGAGCAGGGTAACCTGTGACTGTCCACTTGATTTTAAGAGAGCCTGATCATAAACCAAGTTTTCCCCACTTCCCAAGGACGTTTTAAAACTAAGGACATGTTTTAGTAATTAATAATAAATCTTTCGTTGACTTTGCATTTCTGTTTCTTGGTTGAAACATGGAAGCATTGTGTGCTGGGTAAGGTGTGCACTGATGGGTGGGTTTGCAGGAAGGGGCGAGGGGTGCCGTCCTTGGATAGGAGTTACCATGACGGCTGTGGGTTTGGGCGTTGGAAGGGGTGAGGGGTGTGGGGGAAGGGTGAGTATCTGCCCCTGGATGAGGTCTCTTTTTGGGGCTCGGGGCACCGGGGAGGATCGTGACTACGGTCCAAATGCATGTGAAGGGAAGCCTGCCTTTACATTCGGGGATGTCAGGCACCAGGACCCTACACATCAAGGAAAGACCCGGGGCAGCATACACCACACAGACTGTCCCTGGTGCCTAGTGACTGCAGTCTGTGTGTGCCCTGCAGTTGACCCTGCCCCCAAGTCTGTACCCTGGTAATGTGGGCTATGCACTGTAATTAAAAATCCCCCCCCCCCACAAAGTCTTCTGACACGAGAAACGTGACGGAAACAGAGAGTAACAGCAAACCGCTTTTAATAATGTTATACACAGTGGGGGGTTGAAACTTGGATTTGGGACTGGGTGATCCTGTAAGGGAAGAACTTCTACAAATTTACAGCGAGAGGTGTCTTGTACATTAGCGCTCTGCTGCGGTGGAGTGACAGTTCTCAAGGCCCCTACCGCCAATCCTTCTTGTCACTTTGGGTGAGGGGGGGACAGGACTTCTTGGCGTTGGAGGGCGGTTGCAGATGCACTGCAGGGGGGCTCTCTCCTCCTGCCTGTGGTCTTGCAGAACATCTACAAGGCGCCGGAGCGTGTCCGTTTGCTCCCTCATTAGACCAAGCAGCGTTTGAGTCGCCTGCTGGTCTTCCTGCCGCCACCTATCCTCCCGTTCCAGGTGTGTGCGATGCTGCTGACACAGGCTCTCCCTCGACTGTCTCTGCTCTGCCGCCTCCGCTCTGGAGCTGGCCATCAGTTCCTGGAACATGTCGTCCCTTGTCTTTTCTTTCGGCGTCTAATCTGAGCCAGCCTCTGCGAGGGGATGGCGGGCAGTCCGTGAAGGAGCTGAAGCTGTGTGATGCGAAAAAGTAGGTGATTTCCTTGAACAAATACATGTTTGCCAACAGTAAACACAGTCTAGTCATTTTCAGTTAAGAAGACCAAACAGGGAACCAAGTCTCAGGAGATCTCGGAACTAGTCCGAGATTTCGGAATACGCTCTCATTGGTGGCGCGATTGCACTGGATAGCGCACAAGCGAGGAGAGACAGCTGCATCCCTCTTGCACAAAGTCCTGGTAAGCCTTACAGTACAGACTGCTTATCAGATAGTGCTTAGCTGTGCTCTCCTGCTGGAGGCAATGTGCAAAGCAGAAAAGATGAGCGTTATGCGGCATCTCCCGCCAGTGACCGCGAAAGACCCCGTATGCTTTTCCTCTGAGGCCTGCAACACGTGGCTGTTAAGCGAGGGTCATTCTTATGCAAAGTAAAACTCTGTTAAGCGAGGGTCATTCTTATGCAAAGTAAAACTCTGTTAAGCGAGGGTCATTCTTATGCAAAGTAAAAGTCTACCATGCACAATAGTAACAGTACACTAATTCCACTAATTAGATGCAGCACTTCCACAACGACATCACCCTGAGGCGTGTCAGGCGCACACAGAGAGAGCGGATGTTAATAGAAGCCCTGCACAGACCAGGACCCTACGCTGCCATGCTCGTAGAGGCGATGGTCCCCCTCTACCTGAGGATGGCATGGCGCGGAAGAGTGTGCTTCAACGGAGCACCCAATAAAGCACCTCTCCCAAGAAACCTCTTGCTGAGGCTTTTCCAGCTGCTCTCTGAGAGCTTTTTTGAAATATCCCCAGAGGACTATTGCTCCATTGCTGTTTGTGTAGACCTGCTGTTTGTTTAGTTTCATATTAAAAAATGTTTATATAGTATTTCTATTTTTTATATAAATCCCTGTTTCTTAAAAAAATAAATGTTTCCCTGTTTGTAGCACTTACCGCCTGATCCTTCCCCTGATTCCGAGTCCTGGTTAACGGGCGGGGACGGTTGGTAGGGGATCTCTGTGAGGGTGATGAAGAGATCCTGGCTGTCAGGGAAAGCGGGAGTGGGTTCGATGTCGCCTGCGCCGTCCTCTAAAGACCCTTCCTCATCTTCCCCATCGGCGAACAGGGAGGGGGAACTGTCCCGGTACACTATTCCGTCCTCGGAGTCCACCGTCACTGGTGGGGCACTGGTGGCAGACCCACCTAGAATGGCATGCAGTGCCTCGTAGAAGCGGCATGTCTGGGGCTGGGCTCCGGAGCGTCCGTTTGCCGCTCTGACTTTTTGATACCCTTGTCTTAGGTCCTTCACTTTCACGCGGCACTGCATCGCATCCCGGCTGTATCCTTTGTCTTTCATGGCTTTAGAGACCTTCTCGAAGGTCTTCGCGTTCCGCTTGTTGGAGCGCAGCTCCGAGAGCACAGACTCCTCGCCCCACACAGCGATCAGATCCTGGACTTCCCGGTCAGTCCATGCTGGTGACCACTTTCTATTCTGGGATTGCCCGGACTCCTCTGCTGGAGAGCTCTGCATCGTTGCAGGTGCTGCGGAGCTCGCCCCGATGTGCAACCAGAACGTCAGATTCAAACCGCCCAGACAGGAAAATGAATTCAAATTTTCGCGGGTCATTTCCTGTGTGGCTGGCCAGAGAATCCAAGCTCGGACTGCTGTCCAGAGCGTCAACAGAGTGGTGCACTGTGGGATAGCTCCCGGAGCTGCTAAGTTCGATTAGCATCCACACCAAGCCTAATTCGAGCTAGCAAGTGCGAATTTAGCGTTACTCCACCTGCCGGGGTGGAGTACCAAATTCGAACTAAAGAGCCCTCTAGTTCGAATTAAATGGCTTCCTGGTGTGGACGGTTGAGCGGTTAGTTCGAATTAACGCTGATAAATTCGAATTAAAGTCCTAGTGTAGACCAGGCCTGAGATGTTATCTGAAACATCAGGTATTGGTTTGTTCAAGTGGCAAGTTACTGATTAAATGAACATTGTATCACTTTGCTATCCCATTTATTTACAGCCTTTCCCCAGACAAAGAATTTTTGGCACTGATATATATATATATATGAGGAAACTTACAATTGTATTTTCATTATTGCTGTCACCAAAGGAAACTATAAAAATAATTCTAAAGGGTTTTATATCCCTGGTGCACAGGTGTTGAATGTAAATCCATAAAGGGATGAAAACTGAATTACTGCAATACCTTTTCATGTCTAATGGGAGTCTTTGGTAGACTCAGGTTAGATTAAACTCTTGCTCTTTTACTTCAGTGCATTTAGATGAAGGGCTGTAGCTGGAACAGTCACTTTGAGCCTCAGTTTGAGCGGGTTGGGGGTTCAACACATTTGAAAGCCTCAGCCTTTGCTCACAGAAGTTTGGTGAACAACTGCAATTATTGCACAGACTGGAAAAGCACAAATCTCGCTCTCTTCCTAGGAAGTCGCCTTCATTCCCCAGCAACAACCACCCTTTCTGCTGGGGTATTCCTTAACCCCAATTCAGCAAAGTACTTCAGAACTTGCCTAACTTTATGCAGTCCCTTTGAGATCAATGAGGGAATTGGGCCCCAGTGGCATGCTAGGGATTAGGGGGCATCTGCCCAAGCACATACTTTTATTTCAGGTCATCCTCAGGAGCTCCCTAGCTGCCACATAGATTGTGAGTTATCTTTCAATAAAGCCATCAAGCAAGGGAACGAGGCATTTTCCCCCCACACCCACTGCACTATGCAGGTGGTGGTAGGGAAGGAATGGAGGCAGTCACTCATTTCTCATCGCTCTCTGAAGCCTATTCTGGAGGAAATGGCCTTTTGTGGCCCCAAAAACCTGCAGGAAGGATTGGAAGGGGCTCCCAGGCCCCAGCGGTGAGAAGCAGATTCCATTGCTAACCTCACAGGATATTGTGTTGGTGCTGATTTGGAAGAAGAGGCAGCTGGTGAAGGAGAGGAGGATTCCTGTTTGGGGTGTGTGTGTGTGGGGAGAGCAGCTGGTATACCTGTGGCAGAAAGACATCTATATATGTGAAGGCGGGGGGAGTCAGGGAGGTGCTGGTTTCTCTTGGAGGCTCCAGTTTACCAAAGCCAAACTTGGTTTGCATCCATACTGCAGAACTCAGTTTGCTGTTCCCTTCATGGACTAAGCCTCGCAGAGCTTGCACAGCTCCAGCAGTGACTCAGTCTGTGTGAAAGTGTAGGCTTTGACCTCAAATTCTTTTTATCTCCATCTCTGGAAAATACATTAAAAAAGAAAAGAACAAAAAACAATAACACGAGTAGACTGTGCTTCATCCAGGTGTGCTTTGCTTCCTGAATGCATAAGTTCAGTAGCATCGCCTGTTTAGCTGTGCTCTTTGATTATGAAAAGCAGTTGGATAAAAGAGTTACAGCCGTTGCACTGTTTGTCTATAGATATGCTTGCCAATAAACATGCTCAAGGCTATTTCTAAAAATAGGACATCCTTTTCCTGCACGGCTGTGAACATGGATTGAAAAAAATGGATCATTAAGACTTGTACACTGAGCTACAGGAAATCGACTCTCTTACTGGTCAATTTACTAGAAGTTGTTAATGATGTCAGTGCCATAAAAAATATGGTATAGGGCATGAGAACATAGTTATTATTTTTTATTACGCAAGAGCATGTTTGACTAGAACCACGTGAAGTGATATACAATCACCTTGCTTAAGGTATCTGCCAGAGTGATTCAGTATGTTTCACGCTTACCACAGAGCAGAAAAGCAGGGTGGCTTTATCTGTTTCAGGGGGGGAAAAAATCACTGAATTTCTCCTCAAACACTTATTTTCTTCCCCATAAGTGACACTCTCAGGATACAACTCATGTATCTAACTTCTTAAAGCCTGTGTCAATACTAATAACTGGATAAAGTCCTGATTTTGCAGGTTATTAGGCCAATTAACGTAATGGAGTCCCACTGGCCCTCAGACAGGTAATAACATTGCTCAAGTGAGTACTCACATTGGGCTGGACTGTCACGATCTTGACTTGCCTCACTCCTTTGCTTGGATTTTGACTTTGGCTGTGGTGGGAAGAGGAGGGGCTACTCAGTGGCTGGGTGAGAGACCTGCAAGGAACTCCTGGATGTTGTAGGAAGTGATGCTGGTGATTTGGCAGGTGATGGTTTTCCCTTTGAGGACTAAGCCAAGGCCACAACACAGAGACAGAAGTACTGTGCTACCAAAAGTTACATGGTTTGTATGAGATTTGGAGCTCAGGTCCTGACCACTTGATTGAATTCACTGAAGATTTGTTGACATTTTTTCAGTAGTTAGAAGTGTTTGGTGTCCTGGCCAAATTCCAGTGCAAGTAGTGACTTTCTGCTTCCCTAATCCCCCATGCAATTATAGTTGGAGTATTCTTACTTCCACTACACATTTATGTAGTCCTGCTGAAGAGTGCTGTTGAGCAGCTGCTATGTTCAATCAGAGATGACCATATTTCAGTGGTGAATTGATCCCTCGATATTCCTTGCTTATATCTCAGAGGTGATGTGAGGCCTTGATAGCTAATATCTGGAAAGTGCTTGGACATCTCTGCATGTTTTTCTCCATCTTAAGAACTGATCTCAGAGGATGTCATCAGCTTTATATTGTAATCTGAAATGTGCATTTGCTAATACCCTATTAAAATGATCTTTCATATCATGCTCATTAAAGCAGAGGGAGCAGTTTAACATAAGTGTAATTTAAACCATCTCAGCAAGACTCATAAAAATGCTCTATTCAGTAATTATACTTAACTCTAATACAGCACTTTTCATCCATACATCTCAGAGCATGTTATAAAAGGAAGTAAACATCATTATTCGTATTCCACGGGGAGGGAAACTAAGGCCAGGAGTGTGAAGTGACTCACCCAAGGTTACACAGAAGGTGAGTGGCAGAGGCAGGAAGAGGACTGAATTTTCCTGAATTCTAGTCCAGTGCCCTATCCACTAAACAAAACTACCTCCAGAGGCAAACGGCAAAGAAAATACCCTGAAATAATTAGCACTGTCACTAATGGCCCTACTCAGAAAGAGAGCATTTTGTTTTGTCTGGTACAGACTACAGCAAATTTGCAGAACAAAAGCAGGAGTGTGTGTGAATTTAAAGAAGGACTTGCGTCTTCACTTAATGTTTCAGAAGCTTTGTACAATTCATGATTTATATATGTCCAGCCATATTGAATATGGACAGGACTATATTTCTTCTTGTTGTTTCCTTCCTTGCTTGAAAGAAAATTGCCACTGAAGTTGTATCTCACACTGGACACCTAAAGCCATCTCCGTTGAACTGCTTAATCATCTAGAGAGGCTCACAATGACATAGGGAAAATGAACGTTTAATCTTTTGAAAGCTGTAAGAATGAAAGGTTGAAAATTTCCTGCATTAGAATGTCCAGGATTTAAAAAGAAGAGACAAGGTGGGTGAGGTAATATCTTTTATTGACCAACTTCTATTGGTGAGAGAGACAAGCTTTCAAGCCACACAGAGCTCTTCCTCAGGTCTAGGAAAGGTACTCCCAGCATCACAGCAGAAATGCAAGGTGGAACAGATTGTTTAGCATAAGTAGTTAGCACATATTATAAGGTACCCATTAGAGTGGCCCATTAACAGCTCTGCAGACATCACCAGAGATCCTAGAAATCTGTTCACCATGGTGTGGCAGGGCAGGGGTGAAACCCCTTGAATGCCCTGCTAAAATGCTGGCTAAACCCTGTTTTTGGGCAAAGAAGCCAAGGGCAGAGGTGCCCAGCTGCTGGCCCTAACAAGGGCTGGCTCATTGCAATAGACTGAGCTAAGCAGCAACAGCTGGGCTGAAGGCTGGGCGGGCTATAAAAGCCCTGAACAACACTCAGTCAGGAGGCTAGGGGTTAGGAGGCTACAGCTCTACCTCCTCACCACAAGACGGGCGTCTCAAGGGCCAAGAGACACTGGAACAGGTTGGCAAGGGGATAACTTGGGGGATAAAGTATCAGAGGGGTAGCCGTGTTAGTCTGGATCTGGATCTGTATCCTTTTGGGGGATAAAGGGGACTGCACGGTGGCACTGTAAAATAAAGCACAAGGGTGAAACACCAGAGGTGCGAGAATGCTTATTTTACCAGCGTGGGCACAGGGCGAGAAGGCGCAAACCTGTGCGGACCCCGTGACACATGGAAAAATGCAGAATTTGTTGGTTATTTTTATAGAGTATCTTTAGATTTTACATTTTGTGAAGAAATAAAAACATGGATTAATTATCAACTAAATTTTACTGAAAGTACCAGTGTCACTTATTCAGTGCACGCAAGCTCCCCGTCTTGTGGTTGATTTTTGAATGTGCTTTAAATTTACATAGCTAAACATACTCCAATAAACTGCTTCCAGTGAATAGAGGTTACTCTACTGTGTAGAGAGGTTCAGGTTTTAATGCAGCTCAAATTTCACGTCAGCCTCCAGACATGAATAATTGCAGTTATGAAAAGATGCTGAGAACTTAGGAAAGACCCCTAAAGACTGTGTCACTGAGTCTGGCAAGGACAAATTTCACGTTGAAGGTAGGCTTCGAACTTGCTTAAAAATGGTAAATATATCAATAAAACATTGTGTTCAACTGATACCTATTTATATTGTGCCTAGGGAAACTAAAGTTCAATGTTTCATTTTAATCATGGAAAAACCACGGGGTTTTCTGGTCTTTAATCAGGGAATTTTGGGGGTTTTCATCATGGAAAATTAGGATCTCTGGACATAACCTACTAACCCCCTCTTTTTGTCCTATGTCAACAGAGAGATAATGAATATACACCTAGGGCAATTCTAGTGCAAAGGGCCAAATCTGGCTTTTAGCTATACAGGCATTAATACAATGAAATCAGTGGGACTGATTCACCACCTTGGGATCTGCTGGCAGAACGGATGCTCCATAACCCCAGAGGCAGAAAGCATGGCAGGAGTGGGGCTGTCGGGGTGCAAGTGCCTGCCTGGAGGTCTGCAGCCAGCTTATAAAGCTCCAAAAATGGACAACACAGGCCTGTATGGGGACAAGGCTATGTCAGCTGGGAGGTTAAAGCATTGGACTGGCATGCAGGAGGCTTTGGTTTGATTCCTTGTTCTACCACAGACTTCCTATATAACGTGGGACAAAGCCTGTAATCTCTGCCACAGCTCCCCATCTGTAAAATGGGGCTAATAATAAATCATCCCTACTTCACGGGTTGTTGTGAAGATAAATTTGTAAATACTTTTGTTGTGCTAAGGCACTGCAGAGATGGGGTATTTAAATACCAAGATGTGGAAACTCAGCTAGATTTGAAAGCTGCTTTTTCCTACATTATTTTCAGATCACTAGTTACTCTCATAATAAAAATGCAGGCTTTGTTTTCCCTTTATTTATACCAGGTTTATATCTAGTTCCCAGGGCATTATTGACTTGGTCGGTACTTGCAATAGAGTAGTTCATTGTCAAGTGTCTCTAATTTTTTCAGTGAAGGTTTGTTTATAATTCTGTCCTTGAAATACTGAAGTGTGATTCATCAGATGAAACCAAAAGCGTTATTATGACAGTCCTCTGCATGTAGCCATCAAAACTATAGTTGAGGGAAAACAAAACCAAACCACTTTCCTTGAACAATACCAACTAGAAATTGGGTACTGTGTCTTCAGGGATGGTAGCCAGGTGAGTGGGCTAGTAAAATAAAGACGTGGCAACAAATTAACGTTAACATTACTTTAAACATGTTTAGTACAGACTCTTCTGCTGTACTGACTGTGTAACAAGAGATTCCCAATCTAAACTCAGTCATTTCCTAAGTGACCCTGGAAGGAATGTCATTTATCATGCACCAGGAGATGTAGGTATGACAACTGGGATAATCTGTCTAGATAGAGTTTATGATTTCTGCTTGATATTGGGGACTGTGTTTATCTGTGTCAGACACTGCAGATTCCATTTTGACAGCTGGGTTTATTTGCCTTCTCTCATGTCTTTTGCCTCCATATTGAACTAAAAGCAGGAGGGGACAGGAGAAATTCTTGTACTTGGCACAGGGCTAACAATAAAGGGTTATTTGAACTCTGATGATCATCCATTCAAATGGAGCACCTTGGACAATGAGATGGCTAATGCTCAGGGCAAACTCCAGGGCATGATAACTAAGCAATGGAGCATTGGCCTCTCCCCATTGCCCCTGGGGACTGTCAGTCTCAGGGTTCTGATTTCCCATCCACCCTTCCCCTTTTAGTGCTGGGAGCTAGCCAACCAAAACACCCCCACTGAATGTCAGTAAGGGGATAACAGTCCACTTACACAGAGGAGAAAGCAAGTGCAGGAGGAAATGGGGAGGGGAATGATTCTGGTTAAAAGACAGGGAACAAAGGGTAGAAATTAATGGTAAATTCTCAGAATGGAGAGGGGTAACTAGTGGTGTTCCCTAAGGGTCAGTCCTAGGACCAATCCTATTCAATTTATTCATAAATGATCTGGAGAAAGGGGTAAATAGTGAGGTGGAAAAGTTTGCAGATGATACTAAACTGCTCAAGATAGTTAAGACCAAAGCAGATTGTGAAGAACTTCAAAAAGATCTCACAAAACTAAGTGATTGGGCAACAAAATGGCAAATGAAATTTAATGTGGATAAATGTAAAGTAATGCACATTGGAAAAAATAACCCCAACTATACATACAATATGATGGGGGCTAATTTAGCTACAACAAGTAAGGAAAAAGATCTTGGAGTCATCGTGGAGAGTTCTCTGAAGATGCCCACACAGTGTGCAGAGGCGGTCAAAAAAGCAAACAGGATGTTAGGAATCATTAAAGGGATAGAGAATAAGACTGAGAATATATTATTGCCCCTATATAAATCCATGGTACGCTCACATCTCGAATACTGTGTACAGATGTGGTCTCTTCACCTCAAAAAAGATATACTGGCACTAGAAAAGGTTCAGAAAAGGGCAACTAAAATGATTAGGGGTTTGGAGAGGGTCCCATATGAGGAAAGATTAAAGAGGCTAGGACTCTTCAGCTTGGAAAAGAGGAGACTAAGTGGGGATATGATAGAGGTATATAAAATCATGACTGATGTGGAGAAAGTGGATAAGGAAAAGTATTATGGGAATAAGTAAATAACAAGAACTAGGGGTCACCAAATGAAATTAATGGGCAGCAGGTTTAAAACAAATAAAAGGAAGTTCTTCACGCAGTGCACAGTCAACTTGTGGAACTCCTTACCTGAGGGGGTTGTGAAGGCTAGGACTCTAACAGGGTTTAAAAGAGAACTAGATAAATTCATGGTGGTTAAGTCCATAAATGGCTATTAGCCAGGATGGGTAAGGAATGGTGTCCCTAGCCTCTGTTTGTCAAAGAATGGAGATGGATGGCAGGAGAGAGATCACTTGATCATTACCTGTTAGGTTCACTCCCTCTGGGGCACCTGGCATTGGCCGCTGTCGGTAGACAGATACTGGGCTAGATGGACCTTTGGTCTGACCCGGTACAGCCGTTCTTATGGACTCCTTAAAAATCTTGGACCACCTCAACTCAAAGAACACTCAAAGTGGTGAGGAAACTGAGGCAGGGAAATGTGTGGGCATATTATTGTTTTGTCTAGATCTGTATAGGCCTTATGATAAATGGTATTCAGAATAATCTCACTATGCACATGGATTCTGAGCAGTTTGAAAATTAACAGAAATTCATACTGGGGATGTATACTGGGAACCCCTTAATCAAATTACCCAATGTCTGCACCACTAACTCTACCCCAGGGGTATACACATTTTCAAGACACTCTTCCTGTGCATGTGGATTTTAGAACTCTTGGATTATTAAAATCAGCTATCGGGGTGGGGACTATATCTGAGGGAGCCCTTGATGAAGTGACCCTCAATTTGCACCACAAACTCGTCCCATTGCCCTAATGAATGGCCCCATAATAATTGATGTTATACGTGGATTTCCATTTTAACACGGGGTGAAAAAGTTCTACTGAAATTCTGTCCTTTGGATTTGAGTATCATTTTAAAATTTTGTTGTAATTTGTGTACTCCTTAATTTTCCTATTTCCTATTCCTTGATTTGTGAGGGGAAAATATCATTTGAGGTTTGCAATGGCTGGTTTTAAAAAAAATTCTCTGATGTCTAACATTTCCTTTTGGACCCCTTTTCACAGGAACAACAGCACTAGGATGAGTGAAAGCTTTTGGTTTGTGACGCGTGGATAAATTATTGTAGAAAATTGAAATTTGTTTTCTGACTTCATATTTAATGATAAACACAAGTTATAGTTTTGACTGACCACATTACCCTGGCACTACATTTATTAATGTCAGCATTATGACAGCCCTGAGAATAGGGCTCTCTATTAGGGATGTGTTTCCTGGTGCACTGCAGTTCCTTTTGATCATGCTGCCATTGATTAGAGTTGTAGCTACCTAGCTACCTGATTTCTCTTTGCTCACACTCTGTCCCATTGTTTAGGAAACAGGTGAGGACCATGACACATGTTTCCCTTACCTTAAGGCGTAGTTTTTCACTACAAAAGGTTACTGCTATAGCTAACCCAGCAAACACTCTTAATGTATGTAGGTTCAACTTACAATGGTAAGAGCATGCTTCTGATGTTATAGCTTATACCAGCTACCCAAATGAGATAAATGGTACATCTACACTAGGGCTTTTTTGTCAGTAAAAAAATGTCATTAAGAATCACACACTCAACGGACATTACTATATTGGCAAACGTTTCTAGTGTAGACATAGGTGCTGGAACTAGAAGTGCTGGGGGTGCAGCAGCATCCCCTGGCTCAAAGTGGTTTCCATCATACACAGGTGTCATAAACAGATAGTTAAGGGTTAAAGTCTCTTTTACCTGTAAAGGGTTAACAAGCTCAGTAACCTGAGGAATACCTGACCAGAGGACCAATCAAGGGACAGGATAATTTCAAATCTCTGTGGCGGGAAGGCTTTGTCTGTGTTCCTTGTTTGCTCTGTGTGCTCTCTTTGGATCTAAGAGAGGCCAGACATGTCTCCAAGTTCTCCTGGAGTATTTCCTACTATCCAGTATAGTGAGTATTAGAAAGGCAAATTAGTCTTATAATTTGATTTCTACATTTGCAATTGTGTGTTTGCTGAAGGAAATTCTTTATTTCTGTTGCTGTTACTGATTATTCTGAGGAGGAGGGAGGGGGAAGTCTCTCCAGTTTTTATAAGTTAGACCCTGTATTTTTGCATCCTGGTAATACAGAGAGAGTGTACTTTTTTTCTTTCTTTAATAAAATCTTTTCTTTTTAAAACTTGATTGATTTCTTCCCTTGTTTGGATTTTCAGGGGAAGGGGAGGGGAAAAAGTGAATCCCTCTTTGTTTGATTCAAGGAGTTTGAATCAGGTATCTCTCTCCAGGACTAGGGAAGGGGAGGGGGAGGGGAGTCCCTCTTTGTGTTGAGTCAAGGATTTGACTCGGTGTGTAGGTGTGTAATCTCTCCGGAGCAGGCTGGAGAGAGGGAAGGGGGGGGGAACTGGCTGTTTCTCTCTCTCTGGTGAGATTCAAGGGGTCTGAATCTGGGTTCCCCAAGGGAAGCTTGGGGGACAGGCAGTGTCTTATCCACTTTAAACGTAACTGGTGGCGTGAAAGCCAGATCTAAACTAGGATTTTAGTTTAGAGGAGTCCATGCAGGTCCCCATCTTGGAACCCAAAAGCTCCAAGTGGGGGAATAAACCTATGACAACAGGGTTTACAGTTTGGTTGAATGGCTTTCAGCACCCCCACTATACAAATTGTTCCAGCGCCCCTGAGTGTAGATCTGGCCTAATGCTGCTGCTTCTAGAGTCTTTTGTCTTCCCTCTATTTAATTATTGGTGTTCTCCCTGCCACTAAAGTAAGAGCAGAGTATGCATGTGGCTGTTAGAACACTCTGAAATATCAGCTTGTAAACAGGAAACTGCTCTCAGAGCAGAACTTCCACAAGGAGCCTCTACAAAATGCAGCCAGGGAGCAACCAGTGGGCACAAGAAATGTTACCGCAAGTCATCCAGTCATTGATGAGCTCCCAAAATCCTAATAACTGGTTCCCTACCAGGTCCTCGGCAGCACTTCAGTGGCGGAGGGGTCTTCACTCGCTCTGGGGTTTTGGCAGCATTTCAGCGGCAGGTCCTTCACCCGGAACAAGTGAAGACACCCCACCATGTGCCTGTCTCCCCCCCACATCCAACCCCAACCCAACCCACGTCCTGCCCTCGATTGCCCACCTCAGAACCCGCAACCCATCACCCCCCGCCCACTCCTTGTCCCCTGACTACCCCCTCCCGAGACCAGGGGTGAAAGTAAGTCCAGTGACTTACCGGTACGCTGGGGCCAGCTCTGGCCCCTGGAAGGGGTGGGGCCTAGGGCGGAAGGGGCGTGGCTAAGGGAGTCAGAGTCAGCCCCAGCCCACCCTGTAAGGTAAGTGCCCCCCCCACTGGGGTAGCAGCAGCAGCCTGGGGCTCTGGGGGCTATTTAAAGGGCCAGGGGCTCCCCTGCTTCTACCGCCCCAGCCCTGTAAATAGCTGCGGGAGCCCTGGGGAAGCAGCGGGGGTCCCACAGCTATTTAAAGGACCAGGGTGGCAGAGGCAGCTGGAGCCCTGGGCCCTTTAAATAGCCCCTGGAGCCCCCCACTACCACTGGGCTCTGGGGGTTATTTAAAAGGCCTGGGGCTCCCCTGCTTCTACCACCCCAGCCCTTTAAATAGCCACCAGAGCCCACCCCCTACCCAACTCACCCCGTTCCCTGTCCCCCGACTGCCCGACCCCATCCACCACCACCCCGACAGACCCCTGGAACTCCCACGCCTACCCACCCCTCCGTTCCCCGTCCCCTAACTGCCCCCCTAAACCTCCGCCCCCTCCAACCACTCCCTGCCGCTTATCCAACTCCTCCTTCCAGCCCCGGCCCGGCCCCCTTACCATGCTGCTCAAAGTGGTAGGAGCTTCAGAGCTGCTCAGAGCGCCTGTGGCATGACACGCTGGGACTCTGCAAGGGCAGGGGGGAAGCGAGGGAGGGGCCTGGGGAGCCTCCCCAGCTGGGAGCTCAGGCGGGCCAGACAGGATGGTCCCGCGGGCCGGATGTGGCCCGCGGACCAGAGTTTGCCCACCCACCGGCCCCTTTAATAATCGGTTCTACATCAGCTTCTAAATTTAACAACCGGTTCTTGCGAACCAGCTCCAGCTCACCACTGTATCCAGTCCCTCTGACATCAGCCTGCCTGCAAACACTCTGATTAGCAACAGAACCCGAGTCCTGTCACACTGTACAAATGATTTTCTCTGGCTCTTCAGCTTGGCTTGAGATATTGTAGATCCAACTTTTACCCTGAATAACTTTCAAAGTATTGATTTCCCAAAGGGGCGGTGGGTGTTGAACACTGGTGAAATCAATACTGAGTGGATGATAGCTCAGTGGTTTGAGCATTGGCTTGCTAAACCTAGGGTTGTAAGTTCAATCCATGAAGGGGCCATTTGGGGATTGGTCCTGCTTTGAGCAGGGGCTTGGACTAGATGATCTCCTGATGTTGTTTCCAACCCTAATATTCTATGATAGGAGCCCCAGCTATGTGCAAAACTATCAGAAGAAATGTACAATGTTGGTGTCACATGACTTATTTAGGAGGGCTGTACTTCAGAAACCCTTTGCTCAAACAACCTTAAAATCTGACCACGCATCCTCCTGGGTCCCTATGAGGCACAGTAACTTTCAAGACAATCCATGTAAGCATGTGGATTTTAGAACAATTAGAACAATCAGCTATGAAAAAGTAAGCTAGCTGAACCTTAAGTGTAGTGCTGCCACCACCACCCTTTAATTTACATTGTAAGCGCTTCATGGTGGGGACTGTCTTTTACTATATGTACATACAGTACCTAGCACAGTGGGGCTCCAGTGTTGATTGGGGCTGTAGTGGGGTGGTCACCCCACTCCGGCCCTGAAGAGGTTAAAGCAGCCTTGGAGAAGGCCGCAGCTGGGAAAAGGGAGGCTGATGGAGAAAGCAGCCACAGCTATGGCCAGCTTAATCAGGGCCCAGCTTGCCCTTATAAGAGGGCAGTGGGCCAGAAGCTAACAGCCTGGGAGCTGAGCACCTGAGGTGGAGCAGTGCTGGGGAAGGGCAGAGGGAGCTGGGGAGCTCTAGCCAGGAAAAACCCCAGGCTGCAGGCCTTGCAAAAAGGGGCCAAATAGGTACTGGGGCTGCAGAGGAGCAGCTCAGAGACAGGCAAAGGCAGCGGTCTTGGACACTAGGAAGTTTAGACTTGAAATTAGATGAAGGTTTCTAACCATCAGAGGAGTGAAGTTCTGGAACAGCCTTCCAAGGGGAGTAGTGGGGGCAAAAGACATATCTGGCTTCAAGACCAAGCTTGATAAGTTTATGGAGAGGATGGTATGATGGGATAGCCTAATTTTGGCAATTAATTGATCTTTGATTATTAGCAGGTAAATATGCCCAATGGTCTGTGATGGGATGTTAGATGGGGTGGAATCTGAGTTACTACAGAGAATTCTTTCCTGGGTGCTGGCTGGTGAGTCTTGCCCACATGCTCAGGGTTTAACTGATCGCCATATTTGGGGTCGGGAAGGAATTTTCCTCCAGGGCAGATTGGCAGAGGCCCTGGAGGTATTTCGCCTTCTTCTGCAGTGTGTGGCCCAGGTCACTTGCTGGAGGATTCTCTGCACCTTGAGGTCTTCAAACCACAATTTGAGGACTTCAGTAACTCAGACATAGGTTAGGGGTTTGTTACAGGAGTGGGTGGGTGAGATTCTGTGGCCTGCGTTGTGCAGGAGGTCAGACTAGATGATCATAATGGTCCCTTCTGACCTTAAGTCTATGAACCCTCGTTGCCGATGATGAGTGTTTTACAGACTGCCCCAGTGAGTGGGGGCTAGATGGAGACTGACAGTAGCCACTGAGGCAAGGTGGGGATAGAGGGTTGGGGGGTTCCCCTGGGTGGGGAGACCCAGATTGTGGGTTATTGTCGGGGCAGAGCCCTGATATAGAGGGGTACCGGGGTCTAGGAGGAACACAGGGGCCAGTGGCAGGCAAGACACCAGCCTGAAGAGGGCACTCTGGGCAGGAAAAAGCTAATTCCCAGGATGACCAGCAGGAGGTGCTGTGCCGCTGAGTCGTCACCCTGCCACAGGGGCTTATAGGCATTACTGTACCATGGGCAGAAATAAAGAATAAATTCAGTTTCCAAATACAACTGTTCCTTAGTGATTTACCTCTTTGAAATGCTCACTAAAAATTAATTCACGAAAGCCCTGTGAGGTAGGTAAGGGAGTATTTTGAGCTCTATTTTACAGGGCATTTGCTTGTTTTCTTTCTTCCTTGACACGTATTTCAGGATGTGATTAAATCCCTCATCTTCCTTCTGGGGCTAAGGATAATAAACCAGTTAATGCAATCTAGATAAAGAATCTGCTCTGACGGTCTTTCCGAGAAGTTGCTCCATATGCTAGTTCATAGATGAAGCAAAGCAGGTCAGCTGCTCATTTGACAAGCATCATATGAGCACTGCCAGGACAGACAGTAGTTAATATTGGATTATCAAGATGCATTGTCCAACCTATAAGCAATTTTGCCAGTTTTCCCACAATTGATCCCCTTCTGCTTTACTACATTTCCTATTAGTAGCAGGCAAGGTATTGGATGTGAAAGCAACAATTCATTGTGTTCTCAAAGTATATCTGAGTTAGGACTTGTCTACATGGTGACTTAATGCACAGCAAGCTCAGGTGTGAATATACAGCGCACTTGCATGCTGTGCGCTAAGTCGTCATGTGGACCCTGCTACTGAGTGCTAAAAGTTTCGTAACGTGTTTTGACGTATTCCTGTTTAAGCTGAAAGGCAGGATGGGATATACCAGCTGTTTGAAATGGGAGTATGTCAAAGCGCACAATGGAACTTTTAGTTCCTGGTGTAGAAAGGTCCACACAGTGACTTAGTGTGCGGCAAGCTAGTGCACTGTAGAGTCACACCCTGGCTGGCTGAACACTAAGTCATTGTGTAGACAAAGCCAGAGTAGAAACTGTATTTCAGACCGTAATCTGATTCATGTCAGTCTAAAACCATAGCCTGGTGAAACAAGTAGTTATTAGAAGAGAGTAAAATAGAGCCAGAGTGTGGGGGTATGTGTGTGTAGAACTGGGACATGGAGGCAAATTATGTGCAACAACCGTTATATTCGCCTTCTTGCATTTCGGCTTACATTTTTGCTGAAGCCATGTCAGAGTTCTGTCTTTTCAGAAAGTATTGCACAGAGCCAAACCCAGAGCTATTGTCTTCGAAACCCTAAGTTTAGGTCTTTCTTAACAATTCTCAGTTCCCTTCACAGACACAGCGCTGCACAATTGCTTGTTAGTCAAATGTGTACATTGGCTACAAACAAATATTTGCAAAAATATTAATAGATTTTTGTTTTAAAAATTATTAGGCGGTAAGTCTACCAGTCTGTTCTTCCTCAATAGACTTTCACAAACTCCCTTTTGTGTGTGTGGATTGTAAGGAAGGGTTGTCACGCTGCAATGTAGGGCTTCACCATAACATTTCTCTTTAGCGCACACGTGTGTATATACATTCTTTTTTCTACTGATTTTCTCCATAGGCCATTTCTCAGTCCATAGTGTGGCCTAAAATGTAGGTAAACTCTAGACTCCCCCATGGCATGACCTGTGTAAAAACTGCCTTGTCTGCCCTAGGATTTTAGCTTGCTTTAGTTGTTGAGTTAAGAACATGCCTTTTCCCTAGTAAATACATGCTATAGGGGTGACAGAAGCTCCTCTTCCAGCTCTCCCCCTTCCTCCATAAAATACACTGCAGTGACCCATACATTATTTTGATTAAGGGGTTTCTCTAATAGGCAAAGGCTGGAATAACACAAAACCATAGCCAAAGGGTTACAGATTTTGAGACCCAAACATGATAGCATCCATCTCTTCTGGCATTATTCATTATTATTATTATTATTAGCAGTAGTAGTATGTAGGGCTTATGGACTCCAAGGATTGGAGTTCCATTGTGCTCAACATGGTACAAACAGAATAGGAAACCAGCCTGACCCTAAGGGCTCAGTATCTAAATAGCCTTCCATCATCAGCATTGAGCCAAGTCCATTGGATGATTGGCTCACATCTAAGACCGAGGATGTGTAAGACATGCAAAACTGCTTGTGCATAATGGCGCCTTCAAACATTGGCTTCAAGGAAGTTTTTGAGCATGCTCAGTGGGTACCACACTCCTCTGCTGGGTATTTCTGACACTTCTGGCCACGTCCCTGCTCTTCTCCCTGTATGTGTATCAGAATCACGATGAGACCAACAAAGATCTTCCTACTCTCCACTGCTGCTCTCTTTTTCTTTGGAATAAAACAGAAAAGGCAGTATAAAAGCACGTGGGTTACATGTGCAGTTATTGCCTGGGGCATTTCAGCCATGGGTGAAGTGATCCCTATATATCAGTGGTGGGCAACCTGTGGCCTGTGCCTATTGGGGTAATCTGCTGGCGGGCCGCCAGACAGTTTGTTTACATTTGCATGGCTGCCTGCAGCTCCTAGTGGCCGCAGTTCACCATTCCCGGCCAATGTGAGCTGCGGGAAGCAGCGACCAGCATGTCTCTGTGGTTCCCATTGGCCGGGAATGGTGAACCGCGGCCACTGGAGTTGTGGGCGGCCATGCAAATGTAAACCGCTCGTCCCGGAGCCCGAAAAGACGGACGACCACCCGCGGACCGGGGGCAGCGCAGCGCCCGCCGCTGGGCAGGGCAGCAGCCTACTAGAGCCCTTCCTGTTCCATTGGAATGGTGAACCGCGGCCACTGGAGTTGTGGGCGGCCATGCAAATGTAAACAGACTGTCTGGTGGCCTGCCAGCGGATTACCCTAATGAGCCGTGTGTGGCCCCCGGGCCACAGGTTGTCCACCACCGCTATATATGGTATATGCAGACTTAATTTGCTCTAATCTCTCTTTAGAAGCTGCTAGCCACTTGAAAAGAGCATTTCTTCACAATAAAGAATGTGTTAGGTCTATGACTGCAACACTTAGGAGCTGTGAAAACCAAACAGTAGTTGGTAGAAGGTGGTAGATTCAGAACTCCCATTACATATTCATAGACATATTATGCCCTGTAAAATATAAGTTTATTTGAAGAATGATCCATTTTCCATGTAAATTCTAGTTCAGGATCATTTGAACAGAAGAGGTTTTAAAGCTGTGTTTAATAGCTGTACAGGTGCAAATAATTACATCAGACCTGTCAATCCTGCATTTAAGCCTGATCTAATGCCCACTGAAGTCATTAGAAAGATTCCCATCAGGTCCTGTGTAAGGTAATGTTTTCAGAGAAGCCAATGATTCAAAAGCCACATAGCACATAATTTTTCCTTCCTGCATAATAAAAGCAGGGAAGCTAGAACTGTCTTTGCACAGTTAACACAGCATCAGCATAATCACATCTATTGCCTGTGTCTGTGTCTACCAAGACATTACAATAATATGCTGTCCTTTTCATTTCTACCCAAAGTATGTAGTTACATGCATTTACTTGTATTGGGCTATGCTTGTCACAAGCACATAATTCACAGACATCTTCACCCACATTTGAAAAGGATCTTCCGGGGAAAGAGAGAAAACCTTAAAGGGACTGAAAGACACTCTGCAGACAGCCCTGGTATTAATTGGCACTTTCTGATATCGGCGAGCTAGTGCAGAGATAGTTCTATGTGCAGTTCAAGCAAGTTGTAACAAGCTATAAAGGAAATAGAAGAAGAAAATTTTGCATGCATGTCCCAGGAGCAGAGATTCTGTATTTTATTCTACAGTTTCTTCTAGCTGCAACGTGTAGCAGTGTTCACCCCCAGGGCTGGGGGATGGAGGGAGCAGGGAGAGGATGGAAAAAGGAAGACTGGACTTTTTAAAGCCTTTATTACACAAAGATCTGGACTTTAGGGCAAAATTAAAGACAATCAACTAAGGGAAATTTAGTCTTCCAGTGACATAGATGATTGTTATTATTTATAATGAGCAATACTTTGGCTGTGTCCAGATACCCTCACACACATGCGTAGGCTTTGCTCACAGAAGTAAACATCAATGAGAGTATACATGTGAGTAATGCTTGCAGAAGGCTAGTTTCCCAACTACACAGGGACTGATCCCTAGCATACTAAAGTGAATGGAAAGACTCACATTGACTTCAGTAAGTTTTGGATCAGACCATTAATGAGAAGAGTGATCCAGAGGTGATGGATTCCTTTTCCATTTAGGAAGAATAAATACACAAGTCAGCTGCAAAAAATTCACACACGAATCCAAAGGGTATGCCTACACTATCTGCCAGATCGGCGGGTAGTGATCAATCTCTCGGAGATTGATGAATCTCTCGTCTCGTCTAGACGTGATACATCGATCCCCAAACATGCTCCCCGTCGACTCCGGAACTCCACCAGGGCGCGAGGCGGAAGCTGGGTCGACGGGGGAGCGGCGGTCATTGATCCCATGCCCCGAGGACGCAAAGTGAGTCTATCTAAGTTGATCTAAGATACGTCGACTTCAGCTACACTAGTCTCGTAGCTGAAGTTGCGTATCTTACATCAACCCCTCCCCCGCGGTGTAGACCAGGCCAAAGAGTCAGACTTTCCTAATGCATTGATTTGCTTCAGGAAGTAGAGACAGAGAGACACTGAACAGACAGTTATTACAAGAATCACTACCCCAGTGTTTCAGCTCTTTCATTAACAAATGGAGAGTGAGACATAAATGACTTTTGAATACTATGAATTTCTAACAGAATATGCAATTTTTAAGGCAAACCTGAATGTTGCAGTGAAAATGGACATTCCTTTGATAGTGAAGAGACACATTTTCCAGTTAGAGCTTAATACTTTAGGAACAGAAAATGATTTGTTATTGGTCATATTCAGTATTACCACTGGAGAAGGATTTTATGGGCCACAGTCACTGTCATATTCTGGCTGCTTCGTGTCGCTCTGGTAATGCAAAGCAGGCATAATCAGTCTGCGAAGATTAGTTTTATAGCTATTTTCATCACTCGAGGGGGTGCAAACAGGAAGAGTGTATTGGTGAATCTGGCCCTATATTTTTAAAAGTGCTTATTTGTCCTGCCTGGCAATTGGCATGGAGAGACATAAAGCAACTGCTAAAGTTAACACATTTTTACTTCAGCAACTGATCACTTGATTTCACAAGCCAAGATTTGCAGCTGCTTAGGTCTGCGGGTGAGAGAAAATGAGATTAAATGTTATCATGGGTGTCCCAGATTAGATATTCCCTGAAATGGGTAGACATTCCAGGGTAGACATTTCAGGCTTCCATGAATGCTTCTCTGGTTTACTTCTCCCTATTATTATTTTATTATTTCACAGCAACCACAAATGTTCAGTAGAAACAAGAAAATGCTGACCCTACACCAAAGAGCGTCTCATGCAATGAAAATCCAAACAAAAGAGTGGGGGTAATAGGGAAGAAAGGAAGAGAGTTTCCAAATTCTTTGCTAGTGCTGTCTGCCTTCCTTTCAGCTGTGTGCTCTCTGATCATCAGCTGGCAAGAGCAAACAGGACAAGGCATTTGATACGGTCTCACATGATATTCTTATCAATAAACTAGGCAAATACAACTTAGATGGGGCTACTATAAGGTGGGTAAAATGTTCAGTTTTGCCAAAAAAAGTGGGGCACAACCCCTATTGGGGCACAGAGGACTGTGTGAGTGGAGGTGGGAGAATGGCAACCCCAGCCCTGAGTGGAAGGAAGGAACTGGCTTGGGACGGGCCAGCCACACACGGGCAGGTGGCAGGGGGTTTCAGGCTGGCCCCATGTGGGTGGGGAGAGGGTGGGGGGCCTTGGGCCGGCCCCAAGCAGTGTCCTATTTTGCTTTGGGAAAATATGGTTGCCTTATACCTTGAGAATTGCTGTCACCTGGGAGAGGTCAAAGCAGCCCCCAGGTTCCTCTAACCTTTGTCAAAGACTGCTCCAAACAGAGATTTAGGAAGTCCTAAATGGCTCCTTGATGATACCCATTCTCTGCTACTCCAAGCAGAAATTTGGTACATCAGCGAGCCCAGCCCATGGAACCTTCAACTATTATTACAGATGATTGAGTAGCTTGTCCCTATACAAGCAAATGCTTGCTATTATCATTTGTTGTTCCAATTACATATGCATAGTAGCATAATATGCGTAGTATGAAGCACTTAGTGAAGATCAAATCTGAATAGTCCCAGTTTTAGTGGCTGCTCTTGTTAGATAACAGCATCAGTAGCAATGGCATTACTAGGAACCATGATTGCAAACATTGTGGTTAGATTCATGGCATTGTAAATGTTGTTAATGAGCTGGTGGTGAAAGTTTTGAGCTGCGCAGATATTCAGGCCCCCCTGAGGAATGTGTATGAAGACTAAAAGGGGAAATCCATCCCATTATGTTAATGCACTGGAGGTATGCAGTGGTGAATAGTGTATTATTTTTACCACTCAGAATCTCTCTACTTCACATCATGGTTCCTATATTTTATTAATCTCAGATATAGCTTAGCTGTTTAAATGTGGTCATGTTACTGACTGCTAGTTTCCTGGCAAGTTGCAAATAATCATGTGTACTGCTGATGCATATGTGGCAGGGAATTTATCTTAAAATTACAGAACTTTAACTCCACAATGATCATTTTAGGGTTTTAAATACTTAAAGGGCCAGGTCTCAACTGGTATATATCAGAGTAGCTCAATTGAAGCAATTGGTTCTACATCAATTTACACTAGCTGAGGGACTGGACTAGAATTCTTTATTACATACCAGTGAGTATTCCCATATAGTAGTGTCCATGTGTCATAAGAACATAAGAATGGCCATACTGGGTCAGACCAAAGGTCTATCTAGCCAAGTATCTTGTCTACCGACAGTGGCCAATGCCAGGTGCCCCAGAGGGAGTGAACCTAACAGGTAATGATCAAGTGATCTCTTTCCTGCCATCCATCTCCACCCTCTGAGAAACAGAGGCTAGGGACACCATTCCTTACCTAATTAAAAATACAATGGGGTGAAAAAATGTGTAAGTCTAGGGATGATGTTGAAAGCTGGCATGACGAATGAATGGTCAAATAGAAAACAACATGTAGTGACTCAATGGTTCTTAGTTTCTGGCCAGCTGCAAATCTTGTTTTGCAAATGATGCTTTCCTTAGTTTTCCAGTGCATGTCAGCAACCCTAGTGGGTTAGTGCAATAGCATTGGAGTGTGCATAGCCAGCTCCATTCCAAGAGGAGAGACTCTAGAATTCAACTCTAGCCATTATGAAATGAAACTGTAAAACATACTGACCTACGTGTGACCGTGGATATCTGAAAATCTGTACGTCATCAGGTTTCTTCTCTGGTACATATTGCTATCTCTCCATTTAACAGATGGGGAAACTGAGAGAGTTAAAAAAAATTATCTAGCGGGACTGTGATTAAGTGGATGAGACAGAAACCTGAATTCTGGGCTCTGACTCTAGGTCTATTATTAATTTGCGATGTGACCTGAGATATAACACTTGGTTTAGTCACATTTTCATCAGCTATAAAGTAGGAGCAAAGATGTTTACTTTAGGGGCATTATAAGGCATAACTAATTATTTTTTGTGAAATATTAGTAAGACCAGCTGTTAGCAGAGGTACAAATAGAATGTAGGCCCTCTTGGCTCATAGTTCCCACTTCTGCCCCTGCTCAAAAAAAAAGTTTAAAAAGGGGGAGGGGGATTTTGACCCCCCCCATTTTTCATTTAAAAATTGAAAAAATATGAGCTCCTTTACTCCATTATTGGTTGAAAATTGTGTGGGGGAGGGAGAGGTCTTGGCTCTCTAGGCAGAGCCAAGCAGCCCATAGTCCAGAGCCCTGCCCCAGGCAGGGCGAGGCACAAACAGTTTAGGGCTCAGGCCCTTGTGTAGGGCGGAGCACCAAACAGTCTATCACCTGATGTCCTAACTCAGGCAGATGGCAGACAAACACAGGCCTTTTGGCCTCAGCTGGGGAGACTACCACCACAGAGGTGGGTTTGGCAGCAGGAGGTAGGGGGACCTAGGCTCATCCTACTCCACTGGGTCCCAGCCCAGGGCCCTAACAGTAGTGAATGGCTCTGGACAAAACATACTGACTGGGATTCTGGCCATACAACCAGACTACTGTCTGGTTTCTCTGAGCTACTTCCTATGACCTCCTTGCTGGGTACCTTCACTCCATGGGTGTCCTTCATCTTCTCAGGGTACACAGCTAGCTGCAGTCCCAGCAGCTCCTCAGCGTCCCTGTTGGCAGGCAGCTCTGACAGTCCCTTTGAGTCCTCAGTGCTGTAGAGGTCCTCTTCAGGTTCCCACTCCAGTGGTGAGTGAGAAGTGTCTCCTTCACCAGCTCCACCCAACTGAGTTGCAGGACCTGCCTTTTATGCTTCCTGTCCCATCTCTCTGCTTCCAGCAGGGTTTTCTCCCCATCAGTCTCTGAGGGAAGCCACACCCCCTCCCTGCATATGTCAATACTATGACCTTTATCAACAAAATATGTATTCTCATAAAAAATCAGGTTTGTTCGAGAGATCTATATTCCATAAACCCATATTGCTTTGTATTAATTATATTACACTGATTTAGTTAATTATTGAGTCCTGTATCAGTTGTTCCATTATCATGCCTTGGATCTATGTCAGGCTGACAGGCCTATAATTATTCAGTTCATCCTGTTTGACTTTTTTTTTTAAAATTGGCACATTAGCTTTCTTCCAGTTTTCTAGAGCTTCCCCAGTGCTCTAAACTCATTGAAAATCATCATTAATTCCTCAGCAACTTCCTCAATCGGCTCTTTTAAAACTCTTGGATGCAAATTATCTGGACCTGCTTATTTAAAAATGTCTGACTTTACTAGCTTCTGTTTAACAATATGATGAGACTGCATCATCTGTTTTTCCGCATATGCAGAACAGAAATATTTATTGGACACTTCTGCCTTTTCTGCATTATTACTGATAATTCTACCATTTCTGTCTAGTAATGGACCAACACCATTGTTTTTTGTTCCTAATATATTTTAAAAACTCCTTAATATTGTCCTTACCTCTGCAGACCATAGAGCAAGGACCAAGAAGTCCTTGTGTCCCTTGACTTCCCTTATTCTTTTTTCTATAATTCTTAACTTCTGATTTATATTATTACTGTCAACTATATATATATATATTTGGAATAAAGGGGTATGTATATATGTGTGTGTGTGTGTGTGTGTATATATATATATATATATATATAATTCTATAGTAGACCTTGTCCTAAAAGATAAAAGACAAACTGATCACAGAACTAAAAGTTAATGGTAGTTTAGGTACAAGTGATCATGACTTGATCGTGTTTATGATGAGCAACCAGAATAAAGTCCAGACCAGTGATATATATACTTGGTGATTTAATAGAGCAATTTCACAAAACTTAAAATAATTATGTGCCAAGTCAGCTGGGAGGAAAGATTTCATAAGAAAAAGTGACTGATAATTGGAAATTATTTAAGAACATCTTACTAGATAATCAAAAAGCTACAATCCCACAATTGAGTGAGAAGGCTGTGCTAATCTGGTTGGAAGTGGAGGCAGCTATAAAAATATCTATCTATCTATCTATGTAAAGTTTTAGTTCTGTGATCAGTTTGTCTTTCATCTATTAGGACAAGGTCCACTATAGTATTCCCCTGTGTTGACTGCAACAATTTTTGAGTCAGGAAATTGTCATTGATAATTAGGGCCCTACCAAATTCACGGTCCATTTTGGTCAATTTCATGGTCATAGGAATTAAAAAATCGCAAATTTCATGATTTCAGCTACTTAAATCTGAAATTTTACAGTGTTGTAATTGTAGGGATCCTGATCCCTACAACTGTAAGGCAGCTGGTGGTGGTGCTGCCTTCAGAGCTGGGCAGCTGGAAAGCGGCAGATGCTGGTTGGGAGCCCAGCTCTGAAGGCAGAGCCACCACTAGCAGCAGCAGCACAGAAGTAAGGGTGGTATGGTATGGTATTGTCACCCTGATGTCTGCGCTGCTGCCTGCACAGCTGGGGCCTCAGTCAGCAGCCACCACTCTCTGGTTGCCCAGCTCTGAAGGCAGCAGCAGAGAAGTAAGGGTGGCATGGTATAGTATGTTATGGTATATCATAGAATCATAGGACTGGAAGGGACCTCGAGAGGTCGTCTAGTCCAATCCCCTGCACTCATGGTAGAACTAAGTAATATGTAGGCCCTGGTATTGTATTGCCACCCTTACTTCTGCGCTGCCGCTGGTGAGGCACTGCTTTCAGAGCTGGGTGCCTGGCCAATATCTGCCACTCTCCAGCAGCAGCTCTGAAGGCAGCACAGAAGTAAGGGTGGTAATACCGTGACCCCCCCTAAAATAACCTTGCAACCTCTGTGCAACTACCTTTTGGGTCAGGAGCCCCAGTCTGAGGAACGCTGGTTTCCCCCGTGAAATCTGTATAGTATAGAGTAAAAGCACACAAAAGACTAGATTTCAAGGTCCGTGACACGTTTTTTATGGTCGTAAATTTGGTAGGGCCCTATTTATAACGACTTCCTGTGAATTATTTTCAGCCTCCTGAAATTTCATGAAGCATCATATTTTGTGTTTGAAATAGTCTTTTTGTCATATTAGCAAATCAGCTGTGGCAAGACAATGGAAAGCAGCTCCTGAACCATGTAGACACATATAGAAAATTCAGTAAACCGGCTGAGGAGGAGACTGGAGACAAGATGGTTCAAACTCAGAGAGATATGTAACATATTTTATATTAGACCCCCTCCCACTAACTTCAGTTCCTTTGCACTCAGCTGCACTCCCTTCCCTGGGAGAGGAATTGTAAAATAAAAATAGATAAAAACCTCGTGCTTCAGGGCAGACACAAACCTATAGCTGACAGGGATTAGAAAGAAGTCTCCTTTGGTTGGTTATGCTATAGTTGTCCATTTTGAGTTCTTTTATCTTCCTCTGAAGCATCCGATGCTGGTGACTGTCAGACCACGGTCTGATCTGGGATATCAATTCCTATGTTCTTTCACCTACTTACAGCCACTTCCTGACATGTAAGGGAGTCTAAATTGAAGCAACATGCTCACTAAAGGGGCCGGAAGAAGGTGCAAATTATACCATCTTAGATTCCATCTACACTTTCATAAACTTTGCCTGTGAATTTGTGTTAAGACCTCTGCAAGAAACTGCGCAGCAGAGACAATGACCCCCCGAATGCTGAGTGCTCCTTTTTCACATTCATTTTCACAAGGAAAGGTCCCCATCTGTCGTGTGAGCTTGTTTTCTCATCATTTGCGTTCCAAGGATGGAATGTGAGAATTGCAGTGCTGCCTGGATTCTGGGGAGTGTAGCTTTGTGCTGCTGTGACATTTGTACTCCTCTGCCATGTGATTAGTAAGAGAGTCAGAGAGTGAGCCCCAGGGAGGGGATAGACTGTTCAGCCAATCAAACAGAGAACACCGAAAAGGTCAAAGGCGTTCCAGACTGCAGTCTTTAAAAAATATGTTGGGATTAAAATTCCGATCCTGAATGTCATTCTCATGATGTGGGGCCTACACTGGTGCCCACTGAGGCAAAGAAGGGAAGCGGGATCAGTTCCAAGGACAGTAATGAGAAATGGGCACAGTGAGACCCTATTCTGGCAACAGAAAGATTGTAATGCTTATAGGAGCCAATATTTTTGTTTTCCCCAGGGCTGCTGTAATACTCAGACCCCAAAAGCTGACTTTGCTGCCTATAAGGCATACAGTGTAAATGCAGACCACAGACCCCGACTTTGCATGTGTAACCCTTCTGCCAGGTGGAGGCAGCAGCAACCAGGGCTGGGTTCAATATCTAGGGGTTCCCTTTCAACAATACAACACAAAACCAGCTCAAGTCCCCACCCAGTAAGCTGGGAAAAGTACACACCAGCCCTGGGCGCCTCTGAGAGGCAAAACTTTCCCATTCACAAGCACAGAGTCTGAGTGTAGCAAAGAAACTTTTAATGAAAGGAGGGAAATTACCTGACATTAATTAGGGAAAATGCAACAAGCAGGATTCATAAAGCTGTGAGCAGGATGCCCATCACACTACCCCATGTTCCTGAACTCTACAACCAAAAGTTAATTTACTGTGCCCCTCTCTGCTCACTCACCATACCCCACTCACAGTGGTTGTCCTTGGTCAGTGAGGACCCAGGGTTCAGAGATGCATCTGTGTGAGGTCACCTCCCACCAGGGGAAGAAGGCACCTGGCTTGTTCTGCGATCTGAGCACTTGCTATGGCTAGCCACCCCACCAGCTGCAGTTCCTCTCCACTAGCTGCCTCACCAGCCACTTGTTCCACTCCACTGGCCGGTCACCTTTTGCCACCTGCCTCTCTGCCAGTCAGTCTTTTGAGAGTCCACCCTGCTCTTAGTAAAGCACTTAACATAACAAAAGGCTCCTAATAAAGCCTATTTAGCTCTGTCTTTGAACAATGGTGAAGAATAGGTTAAACCAGAGTGGAAACTCTTGTGGGAAGGTCACACCTTCCAGGCAGGACACCTGCCACTCCCCCACTTACTTTTGCAGGGGTCTGGCATTTGAGCCCCTGGCTTACTGAGCTCCTTTCAACTGAGGGTGACCCCTCAATCAGGACAGACTCAGCACAGTCCTGCTCCCCTTTACTCATGCAATAAAGATACTGCATTCAGTACTATAGTGATTTGTAACCCAACACCAGCAAAAGTTGATCAGTTGGAGCTACACAGCTCCAGTCTGCTGGATACCTAAGCAGAGTAGATGTGTTCATGTCAATACAGTTTACTCCTGAAGTCTCTCCCCATCCCCAACCAGCTGTCAAGGAGTTCATTCAGACCCTGCTTACACATGTATAACTCATTGTGTTTTAAGTTTTATACTTAAACATTAGGCAACAATTAAATATAATATAAACTCTACAGGTCAGTTCCTCAGTTGGTGGAAATCAGCATAGCGGGTTTTAGTGTAAATTATATATTGGAGGGGATAATTTAGTGGTCTAAGCACTGTGTTTGCACAGTTTAGATTTGCTAGAGCCATGTGTTCTGCCAGATTTAGCGCTGGGCTTTATCTTCAAGAGTATAATGTGTAGGTCTTTCAGGTGATCCCTTAAGAACTGAGGCTTGGTTTGCTCTGCATGGGCACTAAAGGCCTAATGATAGTTTATAATGGAAGACGTTTGTCTCAGAGTCTACCTGTCTATTTCAATAGTCTCATTATTGAAGTATCTAAGCCAGGTCCTTGGCCAAAATTTCCCCTGCTGATGCCTTCTACCTGCTGTCCTCTATCCCAGAAGAGGCTGCATTTTATTGATGATGCAGATATACATATAGAGGGCCCAATCCTTGCATGTGTCTTACTACTCTGAGTGGTTCCCCTGACTTCTATGGGACAAATCATGGAATTAAGCACAATGGGCATGCTATCACATTCTGGGGTGCAATGCAGACTAGTGAGAGGTTGTGTCACCCCCTGCCCTGCAACCTTGGGTGCGTCACAATACATTGTTGCTCAAGCTCTCACCACAGGCTCCTCACACAGAGCCAAACAGCATGCAGGTTACACCCTGAATGTCTGTGTGTAGCTGCAGCCTGCCAACAACACTCCAGTCAACCCCCTAGCTTCCACCAGCCTTGGTTACCACTTGCAGGGTAACCCCAACATAAGCCCAGTCCCAGATTTCCCCCCAACATGTGTGTTCTGAAACTATCCAGCCCACTCCTGGACAGTTCAGATATTGCAGGTCCATTGTCCTGTAAGGGGTCAATATACAAGAGTTTGCTACTTTAATTAGCGTTACCAAACAATTTAGTTTAAACACAACACTGGATTAGGTTCGATTAAAGAATAAAACAAGTTTATTTAACAACAAAGAGAGATTTTAAGCAAGTACAAGTACAAGGCACAAAAGTCACAAATGGGTACAAGAGAAATAAAGATAAAATGCTTTCTAGTAACTAAAACTTAACACACTAGACTTGGTTCAAGATATCGTTCTTATCACATGTTCCCTGCAATAGGGCTGACCAAATTCTCAAGTCAGGATCTGCCCCCAAAGGGCTGGTTCCTTTGTCTTAGGTGAATCAGCAAGAGAGAGAGAGAGAGAGACTGTGTTGTTTTGCCCCTCACTGTTACAGTCTGGTCCCCCTTTGAAGTGGATTCCTCTGAGGATTACTCCTCAAAGGAAAATGTATTCAAACAGTAACAAAGGTGACCTGGAGTCTGGGGGTGAAGGTGCCCCCATGCTCTTTCTTCTTCCTGAAATGTAGATTTGCCTTGTCTCTCCCTTGCTGCCTCAATGACCCGGTTTACTCTTTATATGTAAATCGAGGTAAACACACATTCCTTTGTTTATGATATACCTGCTTAACCACTCCTGCCTAATCAGGGTTACATGGAGTCTGAATATGTGCATACAGACCAGGAAATTCACAACTTTACAGACAATGTTTCTACATACATTTCACCATGACTTTATTGACGAATGAGTTATTATTTTTCAAATGATACCTCACAAGGAGTATTTTGTACAAAGATTATTACAATAACGTGTAGGGTGTGACTACAGGGGTTCATTCAGTCACTCATGCACTATACAATCACAAAATATTCTTATCTTAAATGGTCAGCTATTTACACGTCCTTGGGATTTTCACAGTTAGTTACAGTTTTCAGCCTGTTTTTCCATGGATGTTTTGCAGAGGTCAGGATTTGTTTGTAATAGGATTAATTGCCCATTTCCCCTCTTTTCGATAGCTTTGTGCTGCATTTATATTTTTGTTATTGAAAAGCACAAAGCTATTGGCAACCTTTGCCCCTGGGTCAGTGCTTCATCAGTCTTGCTATATTCACTGCAGAAAAGTGTAAGGAATCTTGATTCAAAATAATGAAGATCTATTTCAAAGCTTAGTCTTTCCTTAACAGCTCCAACTAAACCAGATTTCGTCATCTATTCAGCCTTTCTCAGGACAAAACACTGGATGCTATCTTATTTGTGTCACTGGACCAAAGTCACTCCTGCTGTAACTCCACTAATGCCAGGAATGGATTTGTCTGTAGTATTTTGATTTTCTATCATCTCAGGAGTCAAATGGTTGCAAAGTCTCAGGTGTCTTTGGCTCAGTCCATTGGGCAGGGTGGAGTTGGTGTTTCAGTTGGGGAAATTGAGGAGGTGGATTTTTATTAGTCTTTGTATTTAAGTAAAGTCCCAGCTGAGATCAGAGTCCCATTGTGCTAGGTGCAATATTAGTCATAGACCAATCATTTCCTCCTTGGGTTTGAGTTGAAGTGCACCTTGTATGGAATTAATTCCAGACAGGTCTGAAGGAAAATACCACTTTGCCAACAGAACACCATATCCAGGATCTGCTAGGCCTGGAGAGGAGATGGGAAGACGCAGTGTTATTCTGTTATGCAGTGTTGTGGTGGGCAGACGTCACTGAAATGTTGTCTGTGCAGTTCAATGTATAGTATGGATTTTATCTGCATTTTATATTTTAATTATTATGAAGCCCCCTGAGTGAAGAACCGGGGTGAAAAAGTTGAAATACATGAATGTATCTGACCTAGAAAAGCCTAATGGTGACATCCTAGCCCCACTGAAGTCAATGAGTTTTGGTATTTACTTTTGTGGGCTTAGGGTTTCACCCCGTGGGCTTAAACTTTAGTTACATGAAATATACTTAGTAAGATATATAGGAATATTGAAATTCTTTAAAATGCCTCCAACGCATTTTTGCCAGGTTAAAACTATTGAGTGGCACTGGAACAACATCAGTTTTTCAAAGAATGGTAAGAATCAGGGTAACCGATTGCTGGCCTGGTCCACAACCCTCAGCTCTCATTGAGAAGGGAACTCAGCACCTTACCACAGCTGTTCTTTGCCTTCCTAAGTCTTTCCTCTCTTTCCAGTAGGGCCTGAGCTATGCTGCACAGCCTCATCTGCTGCTGAAATGAGCATCTTGCAGCCATGGGCACTTCGACAACGCTCTTTGTTTTGGTTTAAAAAATCCCATTGCAGGAGAGCAGTGAAAAAAGAGAAGAAAACTAGGATGAATAATCCTAACAAAGCATGTTGCTAAAAATACATGCCATTATAAACTGGGGGAAAGCAGCCTGCTTATGTCACATTTTTCTTGAATGCATTGTGATAGTGACACCCATGTCATGAAAATTTGTACCTTGTGCCTTTATTTTATTTTATTTTATTTTATTTTATTTTATTTTATTGAGGAATTACAAAAACCACTCAGATCATGCACAGTCTCCTGTATATCTCCCAACTTCATCCAAAAAAAGGAGGCATTATTTTTATAGATGACCAGGATTGTGATAGCACTCTAAAAACATGATAGAAGACCATTCCTGCCTTCAGGAGATAACAGACTAAGCCAGATGTTTGATGTGTGAAGCTGTGAAACCTATTTTTTTGAGTGTGTGCTGTACCTTTCCACTCCAAGGAGTCTGCTGAAGGCAGTTGCCATTTCTAAATATACAGCTGTTATGGAGAGACACACATTGTGTTCTCAGATGGCGATTTCCTTTTGTTCTTGCTTGTTTTGGTGATTACTCTGAATCTAAGATAATAATCATGCAGACTTGAGGTATATGGTTACTATTTACTATGGAAAACATAACAAAACACAGAAACATGGGTCAGACACTTATTGGACAACACGAGTCAAGAAACCAATTTCCTAGCAGTGGATTTTGCTTAAATCTATCTTAGTGGTCTATATCTGAAAGAAACAAATATGTTTTAAGGGATAATTTGAAGTGTCACATGAGCAGGAGAAACATTTTAATTACAACAGAGTGTCTCTGTTAGCTGCAGGTGCATTTTGCTTTAAGATGCTCTGTAATTCAATGGTAGTATATAATTTCGCGGGATGTCATAGTTACCACGGAAACTGAATTAATATTGAATGTGTATAAAACATGCAGAAACATTCAACATGCTGGTTCCTGCTACCCAGAGGCTACTGTAACTTACTCATCTTTTCTTTTAAAATCGTATCTTTTCCTCTCCCCTTAAATATGCACCTCACATGGATGAGCTTTTCTTAGTTACTAATTCTTATGCTGTGTAGGTGGGAGCTGGTCTTTTATTAGCAGGAGGGATGGAGACATTCAAAAAAGGCTTATGACCTTGTTTTTATGGACCTAGTTAGAATTCTGATTTTTTCTAAAGGAGTCGTCTTTGCAAATGTTGCATGGAAAATGAAAGGGCGGGGGGACTACAGTTAATAAGATAAGTGATTTCAGATCAGATGATTTTCTCCCTGGATCTCTGATGCATTTCTGACTCCTCTTTACTCATCACTTTTTTGTTTTTGTTTTTCCTGTCTCTCCCTACTGTTTTCAGCTGAAATCCTGGTCCCCTTCAAGTCATTGGGAGTTTTGCCGTTGATTTTGATGGAACCAGGGTTTCATCCTCAGTTTATAGTTAACTGAGGATCCATTGAAAAAACTTGAGAGTAGCAGCAAAATTCCTGTGGGGTCTCAAAGATCCAGGTGGTAACCCTTGCTTCTGCCCTGCACTTGCTAGGTGTATTGGAGGCAGCAGTGTGGAGGGGAGAAAAGCTTCTGTGGATGAGGGAGGAGCATGACCCCACCTCATTCTTGCTTCCTGTGAGGTAATGGATATGTGGAGTGCACTTGAGCACAGGGAATGTCACTTTTCCTGAGCTCTGTGCAGAATGGGCCTGATCTAAAGCCAACTGAATCAATGAAAAGTCTCCCCCAGACTTCAGAGGGCTCCTTAGATACCTCATAGAGTGGGGGTCCTTGCATGCAGCTGCACTCTCTGCACACCAGGATGAGGACCAGAGATGAAACCAGATAAAATCCATGTGAAAATTGCAGCTAGTACAGAATAGAGCATCCTATTAAATTGCATTTCTCTGTGTGGGAATATGAAACCTGTGCTCTGCTATTGGTTTCTGGCTATAGGGGTTTAACCTATAAAACCCTAAATGGGACCTACTCAAGTGACCATCTCTCTCCCCTTGTCATATTGGTGTAACATCGACAGACCCTGGTCGTCGGTGGGCAGGATCGAACCTGGGGCCTCTGGAGCAAAATGCAGGAGTCTCTACTGCAGGGATCGGCAACCTTTGGCACGCAACCCGCCAGAGTAAGCACCCTGGTGGGCCGAGACGGTTTGTTTACCTGCCACGTCCGCAGGTTCAGCCGATTGCAGTTCCCACTGGCCGCAGTTAGCTGCTCCAGGCCAATGGGGCTGCGGGAAGCAGCATGGACCAATGGATGTGCTGGCCGCCGCTTCCCGCCGCCTCCATTGGCCTGGAGCTGCGAACCGCGGCCAGTGGGATCCATAATCAGCTGAAGCTGCAGACGGGGCAGGTAAAAAAACTGGCCTGGCCCACCAGGGGCTTTCCCTACCGGGCCGCGAGCCAAAAGTTGCCGATCCCTGCTCTACTGCATGAGCTAAAAGCCATATGGCCCTTAGCTCAGGCTATAGAGTGGATTCATTTTGATTTTCAATCAAATTCAAAGATTCCAATCTCTCTCTAAGTGGTCTTGGTGCCACTAGCTGGGATAGAACACCACACCCAATAGGTGTGTGAGTTACACTGGCACAGCTGCAGTCAGCAGAGGCATTTAAGCTGTGGCCCCATGAGTATAAGAGAGGGAGTTGCTAGCAGGACTTTCCCGTTAGGCCTCTGCACCTTTGGGACTTACTGCCAGGATCCATAACAGCCTGAGTTTGGTAACTTTCAAGACCTGTCCCTTGTGCTCAGCCCAGTGGGAAGTTGGAGAATGGTTGGAGGGGGACTCTAGTAATGGTTTTCATAATGACTTTTATATTAAAGTTTTGTTTCTCTCTGTTGGTAATGGATAGTGTTATCTGCAGGGGTCTGTCTATTTTACAAAATGTATTTTTAAAGTTTGTCGGGGGTGCCGGTACTTTGGGATAGGTGATCATTTGTTTATTGTAGTATAAATCCAAATGAATAAATAAATAAAAGCTGCATCCATAATGTGACAGGCACATGAAGCTCAAGATGTAATCTATTGCTGCATAGGGACCTTATAATTAACTTGCTCATGGCGCTGGCATTTGTCTTCAGATCATGTTTGGAGAGTGCAGTGTATGTGTAGATTAACCAAAGCACATGACAGTGTGTACATATGAGGTCCAACCAATGAAGCTGTCACACATACTAAAACTAGGAAAAGAAAATCTTTGCTCATCAAGATTCCTAGCATTTAATCATACTCCTTGGCTATATTCCATGCTACTTATTAAAACTTAAAATTCAGGCTTGCTACTCTTTTTCAGCACCTGAGAGACTTCCACTAATTTTATTTTCTGTTCCACTTCTGCTTTAATAACTAATTTGGGTTCTATTTTTTTTCCGTTATGTCTGATTTGCAACTAGCCACACGGTGAGGTGACATCAATAATACTCAACTAGACTGAGATAATACATACTGATTTTTCCTGACAGAGTAAAACAAACCAACTGCAACAAAATGTGATCATTAGAAAAGCAATGAAAATATTTCATTGAAAAGTTGGACTGGCTGATAAAGTTAGTTAGCAGCAGCGACAACTTATGTTTCTAGAATGGAGGTTGAGATTAGATTTAGCTGAGAGGCTGTAAACGTATGATAAAGGATATTGCAAAGCAATGGACTAGATTCTTAGAGCAGTTACACTGACATAAATGCAGAGCAACATTACTAGTTTCAGTGAAATGACTCTGATGTACACTGATAGCGCTGTTTTCTTTGCAGGAGCCACTGCATTTTTACGATCGGTCTAGGATCAGAAACTCTGAAACCCTCTACGATATGCTTTTGTGGTATTTTTGATGAACTGGGCAGAAAGTACCAGAAATTTAAATAAAAAATCCTCTTCTCTCCTGACTTTTCTAGTGCCCTTGGTAGGACAGAGTTCTTTTGGGAGCACAAGTATTGTTCCTTGGTAGCATTGTTACAGCTATTAGCTACTCCAGAAAGGGGTAGGGAGGGCATGAATGAGCCTTCGCCTTTGCTTTGTACAAATCAGAAGATCTGGGACCAGGCTCTCAGGGTGCTTGCTGTGCCTGTTCAACAGGCAATAGAGTTTCTGCTCCAGCGTACGCTTCCTCAGATACCTAGGAGTATCTTCTCCTGGCGGCTGTGCCATTCTGCAGTGACATGTCTCCCCCAGCATGAATCGTCGAATAAAGGCTCTATAGCACTACAGATCATTACCGTCACACGGAAGGGAGGTTGAAATCATAAAATAAAACGCTGTTTTTAAATGCATTGTTTCTTTACTGTTACAGATGGCTAGTCCCTGGTTCCCCTATTTGCAGGGATCATGCTGTGCTAACGCTATTTTTTTTTAAAGAAGCTAATCACTAAGGTCTTATCAGGTATTCTTCACACTGGAGCTAGAGTAATCACCAAGGTTAACAGTCTCCAATTGCAGCCTAGCTGGAATTTTACTCCTAATATCATTCCCCTAGCTATTGGAAGATGTCTATAAAAAGTAACCCTCCAATCAATATCCAGCATATCAAGTAGAGGTCAGAGCGCTGCAATTTGAACAAAGAGCCAGTCCTGGGGTTCATATTGTGAAGCTCGATGTTTATTAGATGGGCTGCTCACTGAAATATCCAACCCACATTGATTTTATTGTTGTCAAACTCCAGGCACAGTTCTGAGCCAACTGAAATCAATTGCAAATCTGTTGCTTTGACTTTGAATAGAATCAGGTCCTCCATGTAAATCCTTCATTTTGTGCTATAGTGATTCTAGCTTATGTAGCTAACTTCATTCCTCTCTATTCTAAATACTTCTAAAAACCTGTATATTTCTCTAGGCTTCCAAGTATCCCTGTCTGGCTGTGTAGGCTCTATTCCTTAATATTGCTCTCCCATGGATTTGTGTGTGTAGGTAATAAACTGGTTCAGTTTTGTACAGGAAGCTGAATTTCCTGCAGCAGGAGGTACTGTTTTTCTGTGGAGTTTAATTTAGGATTGGGAAGATCATGACACTACACCAAGCAGAGTGTTCTCAGGAAGAAAATTAAAAAACAAAAACAACGTGCTTGTTTTGTTCTCCTGTATAGCTGAAACATGGATGGGGAAGGAATTTATCTACTCCAACCAGAAAAATCTCCTAAACCCATAAAATACTTAAAAAATAATAATAAATTCTTAACTTTTAGAAATAAATATTGATTAGGTTTTTCAAAAAAAGTGGGTTTTGTGGTGTTTTCTGTTATGGTCATGGCATACATATGGAGAATATAGATAAAAATATACAAATACTCTTGCTGAAAAGTTGCAGTGTAACAGCACTTTATTTTGTAGAATTCAGAATGATCACACAAGAATGCAAAACAGAAAGACAAAACAGGCTGCTCCCAGAAACAGAAAGAGGCACAGCTCTTCCCACCTGGCTCTAGACTGGGTCTCTGTGGGACTGACTCTGCCAGGCCCACCTCACACCTTACCCTGTAGAGCCCCATAGCTTTCAAGTAGGTCCAGGAAAATCCCCTGAGCATTTAAAGTGGTAGCTCACAATTCTAATACTGATTTCCATATAGCACATTTTCCCCAAGTGATGTATCAGATTCTGAGTTACCTGTCAGAGCAGCACTGAAATAGTGTCTGGTGCTGTGCAGAAGTCATTAAGGAATCAGATCAGCTTTCTGTCTGTTGAACCTATTTACTTATTATTTGAAGTGTCCAGGAATGTGGACACATAGGATTAAATTCAGAGCTACACCGTCCCAGCCCTTTCATGCCCCCTCTAACCATGGATCGAAGTCTTTCCTCCTGAATGCTATGGAGGTTCCCCCTGCAGGTCACTGATCTGCAAGGGGAAAGGGGCAGGCTTGGAGGAGAAATAGGAAGGGGTGAGTGCTGGGCTGCTGGAAGTCAAGAATGTGCATCATAAACTTCTTCTTGGGAAGGCAACACCACATGAAGCCGCATTACAGTTTGCGTGGAGCTATCCCTCACAAAGGAGGATGTACACATCAAAGGGACTCTCAGGGCAACTGTTGAGGCAGGCAGCCCTAGTAGTTTGGCTTCATTGGGGCGACAGGGTAGCTCAGTTTCCCTGAGTAATGAAGCCATCCAAGTGAAAGGGCAGCATTCTAGCTGGCAATAATCACTTTCCCTGTTGGATGCTGCATTTTTTTCGTTATAAAAACATGAATCTACAGGGTATCATTGAGCACTGGGACATAGAATCATAGGAATGGAAGGGACCTTGAGAGGTCATCTAGACCAGTCTCTTGCACTCATGGCAGGACTAAGTGTTGGTCAGATCCTGCCAAGAACAAATTGTTATGCTGTTATGCTCATGATTTACTAAGCTCTTGCTGTTAGTTTTCATTCTGCAAAATATATACTGCGTCATGGGGCAAAAATGTATTTGCTGTGATATTAAAACTGTGTTTCCCAAGGGAATGAATTTTAAAATGAGACTGAGCACCAACTAATTCTTAGAAGGCTTTGTTTATCCAGGAACCCTCCTTTTTTATTTGGAAGCAAATGAAATCTGATTAGTATGCTGTCATTGATTGGGCATAAATGCCTGATCGCAATTATAGGGTTTCAGTGGGCTTTGGATCAGGCCCTAGATGTATCCAAAGTAGATTTCCAGGCTATGGACAAAAATAAGAACAATCTGTGTTAGGGTGACAGGGTTAGCTGCACCTCTCTCATGTCTGAGTGCACCCCCTCAAGTGACAGGCCTCATGCCTTCCCTCTCTTCTTAGAATCGTGAGGTTCTCCCACTCTTAGAGCTGGCCCTGGGTTACAGCACCTTGTGAATCAACTGTGGCTACCTCAGCAGGTCTGGCTAGGTTTGATGCCTGTGAGTCGTGACCAGTGGCCTTCCTAAAACCAAAGCACTGTTTAATCTTCACAGTAGGAATAAAGTCTAACATAAAAGAAAAAAAGGTTTTCACAACAGAGAATGGCTTGTATACATGTCTATCTTTCCCACAGGCTTCCCATGCCCTGATGGACGCCTAGGAAGGCCTAACTTCTTCAGACATACCAGTGGGTGTCTGTGTGTCTGCAAAGCTTCTCAGCAGCAACTCTCTGACATAGGAGAAAGAGTTACTTTTATGTAGTCTGAGTTCCCTTGTCCTCTGAGTTCCCCAGGCTTTTTGGCCCTGCTGTCCAAATCCAGTCTGATTGTCTCACTGGGAGGTCAACATTGCCCTGTAACAACCCTCAAGTGTCTGCTGATGGGGCTGTCCTATGCAGAGTCATTGTTTCATTCTCTTGCTTATTGCCCCTTAAGTCCTATTGACTTACCCCAGAATAGTCAGACATTAATGATCCCAGTATTGAAACCAGTCTCCTCACGCAGGAACTATTCCAATAACCACCTATTCATACATCAGTACACAGCAGCTCCACCTCCATCACAACTTTGTATTTTTGCAAATACAGAACCTCCTATTCCCCTGCTCCTCTCTCTTAATGAGCCTGTCTTCTCTCTAAACACTCCTACTCAGATCAATTCCTCACTCTGATGATCTACATTAAACAAAATACATTTCAATGAAAACTGTGGCGATATTGGATACATTGATATGATTAAATAGGCATTAGCTCCGCAATGGGATCATCTGGAAATGTGTACACTGTTCGGCGCAAACAGAGGCCTACCATAAGCAGATGTAGCTCCCAGTGAAATCAATGGTAGTTATGACCTCTTACTCCAAGGATTAATTGGATCTTCATAGCACTCTTCATGCTGTCATAAATTTAGCATAAAAAGGAAATATTATAAATCGTTGCATCAGATCCTCGGCTGGCTTAATCCTGCTCCCACCAAAGCTAATGATGTTGTTGCTGTTGACTTCAATATGGAGGCAGGATGGTTCAAAGGATAGGGCACTAGCCTAGGGCCCAGGAAACCCGGGTTCAGTTTCTTATTTTGCCACAAACTTCCTGAGGGACCTTGGGCATGTCACTTACCCTTTCGGTGCATCAGTTTGCCACCTGTAAAATGGGGATAACGGGGTCGCATCTGCCTACTTCACAGAAGTGTTGTGAGGCTAAATATATTAAAGATTGTGAAGTGTTTTTAGATCGGCTAATGAAAAGTGCGGTATGGAAATTATGTATTATTATTAGGATCAGACCATATGTTTCCAAGCTGGGAGTAACCTGGGGGAAAATGTGTGTCTCACCTTTTGAAATGACAGAAAAAGGACGGCAATGCTGGTGATAAGTCCTACAGTAAGTGCAGCAATGACACTGGTGGGACGTCTGCCTGGGTTTATAGACTGTAGGACTGGACTTGAGGTGAGGTCCTCACTCCCATTGTAGATCCTGTACAGTGGGTGATAAAACTGGAGTAGCATAAAGGGCACCAAAAGTCCCAGCTCCAGCTGGGAAAGGATTCCCCTAATGCAGGCACCGAGGAAGGCAGTCGTAAGGCTGCCTTCCAAGGATTCCCTTACAAGCCTGAGTGAGGGGTATGCTGAAGGGTGTGTGTGTGTGTGTTGGGGTGGAGTCACAGCACACAGTGATGTGGAAATTCCACACAGCTCTGTAGCCCATTCGGCAGCCCCAGGAGCCTGGCATAACTTAAATAGCCCCCCAGAGCTGCCTAAACAGCTCCAAGAGCCTCTCTAGCTCTTAGACCAGCCCTGGCTTGGGAGGGCACAAAGGGACTTCTCCCTCAGAATGTAATTTCTGTGCTGCACTTTGTAGAGACATACTATAGGTCTGTTGCCTGGCAGGATCAGACACCAACTCTGGGCTAATTTCGGATACCCTTAATCACATTGACAAGTACCTTGCTGTGCAAATAGTCCTACTGGAATCAGTGGTGCTTCTCATGGAATCTGGTACTATTCAGCTTGAAAAAAGTATCAAATCGATCCCTTTGTTTGCATGGGACTCCTTTTCATTAATGCTTTGAGAACCAAATTGTTGCTGTTTTAATTTTCTCATAGCAAAATCAGAACCAACTTTAAGGGACAGATCCCCAGCTGGTGTCAATTATAACTCAATTGACTTCAGTGGGTTTACACCCGCTGAAGATCTGGTCCTAAGTATTTTTTGAACCAAATCCAGTCTAGGCATAAGCTAAAACACCCTATGCAATACAAGTATAATTGTAATGGAGTTTTCTCCTTATGCTTTGACCTTCAGTACACCTCTCCCCCAATATAACGCTGTCCTTGGGAGCCAAAAAATCTTACTGTGTTATAGGTGAAACCGCGTTATATCGAACTTGCTTTTAGGGTGACCAAATGTCCTGATTTTATAGGGACAGTCCCGATTTTTGAGTCTTTTTCTTATATAGGCTCCTATTACCCCCCACCCCCGTCCCGATTTTTCACACTTGCTGTCTGGTCACCCTGCTTGCTTTGATCCGCCAGAGCGCACAGCCCTGCCCGCCCCAGAGCGCTGCTTTACCGCGTTATATCCGAATTCGTGTTATATTGGGTCGCGTTATATCAGGGTAGAGGTGTACTTTAAAAGTACATCATCCATTGTTATATGGCTATAGTTATTTTTCTTGATTTCTGAGGATAAAATACATTATTTTAGTTTTTCAATACTGCACAGCAATAATAAGCAATCAAAAAAGATTTAACAGGCAATTTCTTTAGGTAAAAGTCTAACAATGATTCACTTCATTTCTATTTCCTCCTGGATAGCGATAACAAACCCTCCTCTGATATTGTATGTAAATTCATCCAGGCTGCAGTGTTTGCATTTCTTGTCACCATTTACATAGTACTAACAGCTGTTAATCGTATAGATGACAGTGTCAGGGTGGTATTCAGCAGTATAAAGCAGCACCACTGCTGCAAAAAAGCTGCCACCTGATTTTAAGCAACGTGTTAAAGCAATAAACCAGTATAGAAAATCATTGGTTTAAAAAAATATCATCCTTTCAATGAGTAGAAGATAAAGGGAAAAATATCTGGTGCACCCAAAGGCACCACAGTACCGCCAATAATGTTTCTTTTAAAGTAATAGGTTTCTTTTGTAAATACTGGAGCCCTTGTAATCAGATCAGTGCCAGGTCATCTGCTCTAACTCCTTTGAAAGTGATCTTGCATATTTGGATATACGTGAAGTCCTTACTAAGGGTCAGTTCTTTCACCCTTACATGGAGTAGTACCTTATTCCATGAGTACTGTCCCACTGATTTCAAGGTAGCAACTCTGGCCCTCAGTCTTTACCTCTGGTTGACACTGGGAATTTTAACTTATTGAACACTAAATGCAGTAGGGTTTAGATCTACAGATAGTTGAGTAAATATCTTTTCAAATTAAACAAACATAATGATTACCTAAATGCCTGTGGAATTCCACAACTTAAACCTTGACTGTTAGCCAGCACATAGTGCAGAGCCGTACTCAGCAAAGAGAGCACAGAGGAGACTGATAAACAAGTCTTTGAAATGACCACACGCTGATTTCCGCCCCTGCCCCAAATGTGTGTGATAATGATATGATAATAATTACAGCGTTACATTGTTTAGCCAGCTACAGGAATGTTGTTGCTGTGACAGGGATTTTATACGGGTTTTGGTTAGCCCATTCTCTAGATTGTGAATTCTTTCTGTTTAGAAATTCTGATTGAGAATATAGACTGGGGTTATTCATGTGTGGCCTGCATTGTGCAGGAGGTCAGACATGATGATTATAATGGTCCCTTCTGACCTTAAAGTCTATGAGTGAGTCTATGTGACCTCTCTATATCTATAAAGTTACTGTCCACAAAGCTGGCCTCTGGAGCCCCTTGATTAAGGGGAGCCACTAATGCAAAGGAAATCCCCAGTTTTCATCATGTTTTTAACATTTTTCCTTGCAGAGAACCTTGGAGACATGAACGAATATAAACTGATTGCTAGGATTGAAAGATGGGCTTTACTTCTGCAGCGGGAATCTGGGGTGGTGTCCTAAAGTTCTTTCCACCCACACACTTCAGTCATTTAAGTGTGGACTGATTCCCAAAGAAACACCTCCTCACCCTCCACAAAACAAAATCCCCAGGTGCATATGGTCTGAAAATGACGGGACAGGAGCTGGTTATGCTTAGGGTGGGGTGAGGGGCCAAAGCGCGAAGGCTGACATATTGTTATTTTGGAGACTTGGGGCCAAATCCCAAGCTGGTGTAAATTGGCATAGCTCTGATGACTTCAATGGTGCTACACTCGTTGAGGATATAGCTCTTGGAACCTGGTCCTGCCTTCAATGAAGTCACATTTAAATTCATATCCAGTTTATGTAGCATTAACAGACTTTCTGCACCACAGAGAACAGCTATTGGTATGCTTCCATAATCTTAAAGGTTGACACTGACAGAAAGGTGAAGGTGAGAACATGTTCTTTCAAAACACTGAACAGCTCTCATGGAAGAAGAAAATACATACGCTTGTTGGTAAAAGTGAGGGAGAAAATGTATCTTTGTTAACAACTTGTTCTTACTTGGATAATAGGTTATTTTAGCACTTCAAAGAAGCCCATTCTACCTAATTAGGTCACTCTTTCCTTGATGAAGCAAGCAGCAGCATTTCCCTTGTGAGAGAGGTGAAAGGTTTCAGCCTAGCATCTTTAAAATCTTATGTTTACAGAGCCTATATTCTAGTGCAGATGTCAGCATTACCTGAAGTCGCTGAAAACCCCAAACACTTTGATTTAGAAATAAAAGTCAATTTAAAATGTGGAAGAAAGGAAAGAGAGCATTTAGGAAACAGAACTTCAGTGCAAAGCAGCTCTAACCAAGAGCTATTCATCTTGTAAATGTGGTTTTGGAAATTTTCAGTACACAACTGGTTTCCCATGACTCAGCCTCCTTTTTACTCTACAAATCAAGTGTTTCATCCCACTGAGTGAAATTGTAGTTGGTTCAGAAATGAAAGGTAGAGTTAGAGAAAAATGGTCATTCGGTTGCTATTGGTTTATTGAGCTTGATCCTGTCCTTAAAGAATAATATGTGTGAGTTTGCCAGATCAAATACTCTTGATATTACGCACACATCCCACTTATTCTGAAGCATGTCAACTCACCATGGGTCAAATTCAGCCTTGGGGTTGGCTTTTCCCAGGATCATCCCTTTTTTGAGATAGCTGTCCTGGGAAATCTGTAAGTCTCAAAAACCTGCAAAGTCCTGGGTTTTGTCAGTTACTTAACAATATACCACTCAACGCAAATTTGATCAAAGCTCTTGATGCGGGGAGTGGGTGGGTGGGGGGATGGAGGAAGGGTCACATTCCAGCCTTGCCAGCCTGTGCCCTTGGTAGCCCAGCAATACAGCTGCTGTCCTTCCCCTTGGTGCCTCCTTGGCCCAGCCCCACCACCTTGCTCCCCCATCTCCTAGCAGTAGCTGCCTGTGTCCTGCCCACCCCCTCGGCATGACCACAGTGCCTCCCACCAGAGAACAGGGCTTGGCCAATCCAATAGGGGGTAGGAGCCTGATTTATCGAGAGAGAGGAGACCACACATGAGAGGCCCGAGCTCTGTGTTTACCAACTAGACCTCAGTTCACTCCCCTCACTATCCTCCAATACAATGCACTGCCAGCTCAGGCTCTGCATCTTAAAGGTCTTTTTTTTTTTTCCTGTACCTCACAGGTGGCAACTCTAGTTTTACCAGGTGCAGCTCTACTGTGTCCGAATGCCCATGTGCAAAATCAGTGGAGCTGAACCTACTTTACATCCAGGCTGAACCTGGGCCTGTCACTGGATGAGCTGGGCCTTTAAGGGAAGCTCAGTCCCAGCCCTTCTTGTGTGTCCTCCTAGATCAGGTGACTGAGGGGGACTATGTGATAGCAAGAATATACCAGACTCCCTTCTGCTCATGCAGAGAGCAAGAAGGGTCTGCGTGGATTTCTTCAATGGAAAGCCAGGAAAGAAGCATGATGAAGAGTAGGGGTGGCTTTCCAGGGGCTAGGCTACGTCTGGCATGGTTGTCTGGGGAGACTATGAGGAAGGCCTAGGAGGGAGAAGCTGAAGAAGTCTGATGAAGGCCTCAGAGGTAGATTAGCTGACTAGGCTCAGAAGTAGCCCTGTGGGAGTAGAGAAGCGGGTGGTTGAGGCTAGAGCATATGGCTATTTCATCAGAGTGTTGGGGCTGGAGCCCATAGTACAGAGGGGGGTTGGGCTCTGTACACTGCAGCTGTGAGAGGGTGAATGCGTGACCTTGATACAAGCTGTGAAGGGCTATTTGCAGTCCCTAGTGAGAGGGCAGTGGGCAACTCCAACAGTGAAGAGTAGGAGGTTTGATTTGTGTCTTGTGTTTGGATGTCTGTTTACCTCTGTAGGGGGGTGGGGAGAGTTCTTATTTGCTTGGAAGGCTAAATCTCCCTTCTAAATTGGGGCAGACTCCATCCAGAGAAAGGAAACAGACGCTGGAGGGACACTGATGCATGAGCTGTGTACCTGATTTTGGAGAGGTAAGCTGACCCCTGTAGGGCAAAGCAAACTTTTTCTGTTCTATTTTAAATTATTGGATAAAAAGAGATTTCCCAATCTCTCTGCTGTCTGAAGGAAATGTGAAGAATGTACTTTTATAGCTCTGTATCTATTCCTGGTGTAAGCACTCATTGTTTTCCAATGCTGCAGTGGAGTTTCATACCTCAGTGCTTCTCAAAGTCGGGCCGCCCTTCCCGCAGCCCCCATTGTGGGGAAAAATGCTCTAGTATGAAACATTTTCAAGCTCATTTTATAGTATTGGGGTGTGATGTTATTGATATAAACTGTGACTGTATAGATCATTGTTGCAACCACTGTTATATATCTGCAGCAAATATTGTACAAAGGTTGTCGTGTGAGGTGTCTATAAAAAGGTAATGATTTGCTGGTTATGATTATGCTATCTGTATGTGTGTATCATTTTTGTAGTTGAAGTTATGAATATTGGCTATGTACTTATATCTCAACGTGTTTTGATTCTAAGTAGCCTCAGTGAAGCATTTGGTCAGCTTCTTGAGAAAGGGCTATTTTCACTAAGTTCCCAATCACCATACACTTTATTGACAATGAACTTTGGGAGACGCCAATCCACATCTGAGCTTTCCTGGGAACGTTCAAACTAACATGTAAACAATGGCGTCGGCCTGTAAAGAACTGAATCATACATGGACATGTGACATGCCCACGTAATTCCAAATGCCATCTTGTTGCTGTGATTTTGCACAGGAGAACCAAGGGGTTTCCATCCACAAGAGAAAGAATATAAAAGGCTCTGGAAACCCCTCCATTTTGTTTTCAATCCTGATTCTTACCTCTGGACAAACCTTGCTACAAACTGAATCTCTGAACAAAGGACTGAATGATCCACCCCAGCTGTGGATGTACTCCGGAGGCTTGATTTGAACCTGCAGTTTATTCAATTACTGTGACAAGCCTGAACCAAGAACTTTGCCGTTACTGTATGTAAATGATTCCATTTAACCAATTTTAGCTCTCATCTATATTTCTTTCTTTTTATGAATAAACCTTTAGATTCTACAGGATTGGCAACAGCATGATTTGTGAGTAAGATCTGACTTATATATTGACCTGTGTCTGGGGCTTGGTCCTTTGGAATCAGAAGAAACTTTTTTCTTTTACTAGGGTATTGGTTTTCATAACCATTCATCCCCATAATGAGTGGCACTGGTGATGATACTAGGAAACTGGAGTGTCTAAGGGAACTGCTTCTATGACTTATGGTTAGCCAGTGGGGTGAGACCAAAGTCCTCTCTGTTTGGCTGGTTTGGTGAGCCTTAATAATAAAGGAAACCCAGCTTTGAGCTGGAACTGCCCTGCTCTAAGCAATTTGTCCTGAATTGATACTCTCAGTTGTGTCCCGCCATTAACTCTAGTAGTCCGCCATTGTCTATTCCTGGATGGGGCAATGGATAGTTAGTCTCATCTGGGTGGGGAGGTAGTCTCTCCTACCTCATTGCTTCACTGCCCTGTTGTGAGGTGATGCTGAAATCACACCACAGTTAAAATTACAGTGTTCTATACAAACACTCAGACCCTCATAACCATAATCTGTGTACATATCTCAGAATGACTAACAGTTTTGCAGCATGAGCTTTCGTGGGTGAATATAACTAGGACTCTACCAAATTCACTGTCATGAAATCTGCTCATGGACTGGGCTGGGAGCTTTGTTTATCTGCACATCCCTCAGCCCACGCCGCTTCCCGCAGCTCCCATTGTCTGTGGTTTGCCGTTCCAGGCCAATGGGGGCTGCGGGAAGCGGCGTGGGCTGAGGGATGTGCTGGCCATCGCTTCCCACAGCCCCCAGATTTCACAGTCCATGACGCGTATTTCATGACCGTGAATTTGGTAGAGTCCTAGTTATATTATTCACCCACGAAAGCTCATGCGCAAAAAACTGTTGTAGTATATAAGGTGCGGAGGATTCTAGTTATATTATTAGGCATTTGGTGAAGGTTATAAGGGTTTGCTTTCCCTCTGCTGTCTTTCTACTAGGAATAGCCTACTACTCATGGACAATGTGTAAAAGAAGACTGTCCGGATACGAGTATTGCTACAGGTTTATCCTCTTGCCTGTACTGAGGCTAGCAGCCATTATTATACATCTGACAAGGAATATTGTATGGCAGGCACAAAGACTCAAGACAACTGCTTTTTAAAAAAGTGAAATAAAAGCATATTTAGCACCAGAGGAGTTACTCCGAGTTTACAGCAGTGTATCTGCTCAGAATCTGGTCCTTACCTTGTCGTTAGGACCGGTGTTCGAATTATATCCTTCCAAGCATGAGCACTAAAAGCTGTGCTAAAGACAGACCAGAACACATGCCTCTAAGGGAAATGGGCTGTCTCCTGGGAACCAGCAGCTACAGAGCTACTTGAGCTCTCATTGCCCTGAGCAGTTCCACAGAGTGGACTTGGCAGCACCCTTTGAAGGGGCCATGTGCCAGTGACACTGGGCTGTTACTGCAACTTGTGGCATCATATTCTTCAGGGGCTGGAATGGTTCCGTTTTATTAACTAAAGATTTTGGGGCTGAAAGAGGGAGGCAGGGTTGAGATAAGGGCTAAGCATGTTTGTTCTCCTCATAGTGGAAAAGAATATGAATATTGGCTGCGAGAATGTTAGCCCCAAGAGAAAATTCATGCAACTTGTGATCCCCTGGGGACGAGGGTAAAAAGCCAGTCAGGCCAAAGAGCTGGAAATACTGCATTGGTAGCCCAGAAGGCAGAGAGTCCAGAGTGCATGGCTTCTGTGAGGAGAAGCCTGGTTATTGAGAATCAGGAGGTAGAGCTGTACAAGAGGTGGCTGAAAACAGCAGCTATTTTGAAGGTGTTTGCTTTTTGCAGGGTTTTAATATGAGAATTTTCACTCTTTAAAATGTCTTGCAAAATACTTGAGACATTTTGAAACATCGTTTTGTTTCTGACTTTTCCCCTTTCTGCCACTCAGTGCAATAAAATGAATGATACGCGGAGTCCCCCCTCCCCCGACTCTTCATTTTCTCTGTTTTTCTTTTGTCACTCTGACTACGCAAAATGTCAACTTTAGAAAAGCTACAGTGTCAGCAGCAGTGTTAGTTTTCTGTTTCCTTTTGCTAATTTACCTGTCCTACACTGAGGGAGCTTTGAAAGTTAGCCCTAATTATTATCCCCATTTTACAGATGGGAGCCAAAATACAGAGACAGCTCAAGTAAGCTGCATAAGGCCATAGAGGGATTGTGTAGCAGAGCTGGGAGCTGAAGCCTGGTTTCTGCTTCCTAGACTAGTTGCTTAACCACAAGACCATCCCCCTTATTCAGTTTCACTTTTGGCAGGGTGTGTTTGGCGGGAGAGGCAAGGACATGAGTGGGACTCCAGACCCCTTTTATTCTATTGCATTAATTGATATGCTGGAAAATCCTCAAAATCTAAAATTCTCTTTTTTTGTAGAAAAGAGAAATTTTGGAAAACCAAGAGCTTCTTATGAAAGTTTTCACTGTCATAAAAAGGGGCCTTTTGAGCAGCTCTAGTCAGGACGACATGAGTTCTCCTTTTAAAATCCATTTCACTGCTGGCTAGGGCACTGGCATTTCTGGGTCCGTGGAGCCCTAGAAGGCTTCACATTTCGAGGGCTAGGAGGCAGAACTATGTGTACATTGGTGAACCTGAAGAAATGAGCTACCAGGTGAAGGTAATGAAGCAAATGAGTCAGCTGAGTGGTCACCAGAAGCTCATTCTAGACAGAGAATGAGAGGAGTGAGTGCAAAAATAGCTGGTTGGATAAACATAGATGGAGCAGGCTTGTTGTCTATAGTAGCCCTTTTCCTGCCTCAAGTTTCCTTACATCCCTGGGACAGTTATAGTCTAAGCATGTCAGTCTAGCTGCTCACTGTCCATGACAATCATAACATTGCATATTGGGCTTAGTGTTGTCATGGAGGCTGAGCTGAAACACTGTGAAATGCCAGCTGGATACATTATCAGCTCTGAGCTCAGTGTGCATTAAAACTGCTGAAATGAAATGTAATGTTCAGCTCCAGTTAAATGCATCCTGTATGCTTTGTGGACATGATAGCTGAGTGGCAGGAAGGAAAGGAAGAGAGTCCAAGCCTTCAATGTAATAGAATAACAGAAACCAAATGTACACTAGAACTCAGGGTATAATGTATAATGTTCCCAGTGAAATCAATCTTCTTGAAGTCATCTGGAAAGAGAACGACTAAGAGAACACATGGGGGAAATGGACTGGACTGTGACGATGTAACTGTTTTGACAATTTCTCCTTTACCTTATGCACAGAAGACTCTGTGGGGAGAGCTCACAATATATATCCAGCATACAGGGCCAGAGTTCATCTGCACCCTGGGCAGTCTTATGGTTAGCGCATTTGAGAAAGCTGAGTAAAAGTCCCAGCTCTGCTCGAACTTCTTGTGTGGCCTTGAGCAAGTCACTTAGTTTTTTTGTGCCTCTTTTCCACAATACAATGTACTTGTTTGCTTGGCTAATTTGCTTGGCTAATTTCTAAGGAACAGGAGTTGCCTCTTACGGTGTCTGTGCCCTGCCTAGTGAGGATCTGATGTCAGTTGTGACTTCTGGGTCCTACTGTAATGCAAGTAAAACTAAAAAATAAATTTCCCGTGCCTTCTGCATAGCTTGCTCTACATACACTAACAAAGGAGTGAAACAATAGAGGGTCAGAGGCTGTCCCAATGAAAACATTATGGCATAGAAACAAGCATGTTCTCCAATATACCCAATCTATAATGTTCATGCTGACAACATAGAATTCTTTTTTTTACAAACGTCCCTTAAATTTACCATCAATGCTTTTAAGAGCCAGGTAAGCATTATCTCTAGTTTACCACAGGGGTAACAGACTTTTATAGAACTGTCTTGTAGAACTTAATAGGGACAAAACTAATAGTCCTACATAAATTTAAATAGGATTCTGGGTTTTTGTTAATCTAGTGAATACTATTTCCTGTAGCTTTATAGATAGGGTGATCTTTCTGTTATAATTCTATGTCCATTTTCCATAATGAAAGTGTAACGGAGTGGCACTCACCTCTCACGAGCACTCCTTTGGCAGAGTGTATGTGCCTGCACTTCCTCTCTGCCTTATGGTGAGTCTTCAGAAACTCAGCCCTCCAGCTGAGTCTCACACAGTCTGTATGTGAAATAAAAAGCAAACCCCTTCCAGGGTACAAGTCTAACAGGACCTCTCTCCGTGCCCTCTGTAACATCTCTTTACCTGCAGCCCTCTTCCTGGGCTCACTCCTCAATCAGTCCAGTAGGGCCTGTCACAGTGCAGTTCAAACAATCTCTCAGCCCTTTCTGGGCTCTCAAATTGTCCCTGCTCTGGTATAGAGCAGTGCTCCAGGGCTTTCACCCTAGAGGCAATTTCTTTGCCCACTCAGGGACAGATCTCCTGCTGGGCCACTAATAGAGTTAGTTTTCCCTTTTGGGGTGCATCAAAACTCGAAGCCACTTCCCCAGTAGCTAATGGGGGTCGGGGAGTAAGGGCAGGCCACCAATCCACTACTCCAGTGCCCAGCCCAGAGACCCTATAGATAGCAGCCATCCTTGTAAGCCAAATGCCCTCCTCGCCCCCCTTTGATCTCTGCTTGCAGAGGCAATAAAGTGATTGTTGTTTCAAATTCATGCATTCTTTCTTAATTCATCACACAAATGGGGGGATAACTACCAAGGTAGCCCGGGATGGGTGGGGGCGGAGAGAAGCACAGGGGGGGGTAGTTGTAGGGGCACCCCCTAGAATGGCATGCAGCTCATCATAGAAGTGGCATGTCTGGGGCTCTGACCCGGAATGGCCATTTGCCTCTCTGGTTCTTTGGTAGGCTTGCCTGAACTCCTTAAGTTTCACACGGCACTGCTGCGGGTCCCTGTTATAACCTCTGTCCTTCATGCCCTTGGAGATTTTTTCAAATATTACGGCATTTCGTCTTTTGGAACAGAGTTCAGATAGCACAGATTCGTCTCCCTATACAGCGATCAGATACCGTACCTCCCATTCGGTCCACGCTGAAGCTCTTTTGTGATTCTGGGACTCCATGGTCACTTGTGCTGACGAGCTCTGCATGGTCACCTGTGCTGATCAGCTTGCCATGCTGCCCAAACAGGAAATGAAATTCAAAAGTTTGCAGGGTTTTTCCTGTCTACCTGGCGAGTGCATCTGAGTTGAGAGTTCTGTCCAGAGCGGTCACAATGGAGCACTCTGGGATAGCTCCCGGAGACCATTACTGTCGAACTGCATCCACACTACCCCAAATTTGACCCAGCAAGGTCGATTTCAGTGCTAATCCCCTCATCGGGGAGGAGTACAGAAATTGATTTAAGAGCCCTTTAAGTTGACAAAAATGGCTTTGTTGTGTGGATGGGTGCAGGGTTAAATTGATCTAACTGCTAAATTCGACCTAAACTCGTAGTGTAGACCAGGGCTTGGAACGGAACAAAGATCTCCAAACTCCCGCTTCTGTGTTCTAACCACTGGACCATGCTTCCATACTATCTAGTCTGATACTATCTAGTCAGTCAATTTCTATTAGATTTTCTGCTGTTGCTGCACAAACAGTACCATGTGTGTCTTGAAAACAAATTGTTAAACCTAAGGGATAGCTTGTTTTTAGATATTCATACTTCTCAGAAACACTTCTCCTCTGGCCTGAGATCAAACCAAAAAAGTTCCCATCCGAAAGGAGCTGTACTCCTGCAAAAGCTTCAGGGTTTGTGTGTGTGTGCATGCATGTTTTAAAAAAAACGGTATAGAACAGGAGCAGACAGGTCTTACAACCTGAACTAAAGAATCAATACTGGCATTCAGTAACAATGCTAAATTATTTACAAATAAAGACATCTCAGTATCACTATGCAGTGATGTGCTTGAGACATTTAAAGCCCCAAAGAGTGAAGCCACTGAGCCAGATTAGAGAAGACCTTAGTCTACGGCCGCTATGTTGGACACATCACTTATGAAAATTCCCTGCAAGCGTCACTAATCCTATAATCACTGTTAGCCATCATTTTCTCAAGGTGTCTGATTCTGTAGTCATTTACAGCAGTGCAGTACAGTAGATGTAAAGTGCTACCATTATGATTTGGTAGTGTGCTACATTCATAATGCACTGATGCAAATGACTACACAAGGTACAGGACGAATCAGATTCTAAATTCCCAGATTGCAGAGATTACTACTTATCAATGTTCCCTCAATTTTTTCCCACCCATATGCGGAATGAATTTTGTTATGTGCACTAATATGGAGGTGACGTGTGACACGTCACCTTCATATTGATGTGCATAACAAAATTCATGTGGTGGGGATGGGGCCGAGGGGTTTGGAGTGTGGGAGGGGGCTCAGGGCTGGGGCAGAGGGTTGGGATGTGAGGACTTTGGCTGGGGGTACGGGCTCTGGGTGGGGCTAGGGATGAGGGGTTTGAGGTGCAGGAGGATGCTCCAGGGCTATGACAGAGAGAAAGGACTCCCCCAGCTTTCTCTTCCTGCAGCAGCACCAGGGCTGGGGGGGAAGGGAGAAAGGCGCTTCCCCCACCATGGCAGCTCCAGGGTTTGGGCTGCAGGATAGGTGCCCCTTCCCTAGCCCCAGCAGGTCCGGACAAGGGCTGAGTTAAGGCCAGGGGAGGGGCATCTGGGACCATGCCTGGGTCCGGGCCAGGCCGCTCTGGCTGTGACTGGGTCTGGGCCAGGCCGCTCCAGCCACGACTGGGTCCAGGCTGGGCTGCTCTGGCTGCGCCTGGTTCGGGCCACCCCGGCTGCGTCTGGGTTTGGGCTGGGCCGCGCCGCCCCAGCCATGACAGGTCTGGGCTGCAGCAGTTTTGGGGCTGGCAGAGAGGCGCCCAGGCTGCGGCAGGTTGGGGGCCGAGCTAGGTTGGGTGGGTTCCCTGAGTGCCTGCACGGTGCTAAATAAGCTGCCGTGCAGCCACACAGCTTACAGGGAACTTAGTTACTTTTTTTTCTTGGTGGAGGTCCCATCACCATTGAATCCCATCAATCCTGCCATATTGAACAGAGAAGAACATGTTTTACTGGTTTCAGAACAGTATTCCTTTGTATCCTTTATCACCAATGCCCCAGGATCTTTGGTTTTGTCAAGGTACTACTTTTGCTACATTTCTTCAATCTGTGTATTTTTATGCAGGAATTCATTGATGGGCTACTTTTATTTATACAGAGAAGTATCTTGAGTAATTTATGTTCCACTAATAGCTCTTTGGTAGACAACCCCCATTATAATGAAACAGCATTATAAGACAAAACCAAATGCATGAAGTTGAGTTATTATCTGATTCTGTTTTTAAAAGCAGTCTTCAGACACACAAAATCTCTTTCTTTTGTCTTGACGTTTGCTACTATTTTTTTCAAATTCATTGCTGGAGTACTTAATGTGGGCTTCAGCATTGACAGCTTCAGCATTTATTTCCTAGTGAACATGGATTTCCTGTGCATTATTAAAACAATTGATGCTCTATTTATATACAAGACAATGTCTCTGAAGCTGAAATATAATGAAAAATAGCTCTTTTTGTCCTCAATAAATGAGTCTGAGCCTGCCTTTGTCATGGTTAGGCGGGTACCAGCATATCACTCCTAACTTCCTTGATTGTAGTAATATTTAAGATAGGTAATGCAATGTCTTATCATCTGCTTAAAGCTCAGCCGGTGTGTAGCTTCATGAGGCTGTGATTCAGATGTCCATGATTAATTGTAGCATATTATTTTGTATAGACACTGGTACTGTGAATGATCCTGTCTGGTGGTATACCTATCCCATTAAAACACATACAAATAGTACAGTGTTCTTCAGGAATGGTCCCAAACGCTACAATTTTAACACCTATGTAATTTCAGGGGTTTGGAGCATTGCAGTAACAGTTCTTACAAAAGGGAGGCAGGTCTTTCATGTCATTTACACCTGGAACCACCACTACCACCACCACCTCCACCTCCACCATGGCCCCTTCTGTTGCCTTTCAATTCTCCATTCAACCAAAAGTTATTGGATCTCATTCTGAAATTATTGAGGGAAGTCCTATGGCTTGTGTTATGCAAGAGATCAGACTGGATGAACACACCAAGCTCTTTTAGCCTTCAAATCTAGTAATCCCTCCTTGAAACACCATTCACCTTTAAACCTCAAAGAAGAATAACTAATGATACGCACCCACACAACATGGCATACAAGACATACATCTGACAGCTCAACTCAATCACTTGCTTTTGTTACTGCCTCCGCCTCACCTATAGATTCAACTATTTAGAAGGTAAGATCCTCAGGCATGAAAAGTGCCTCCCTTTCATCTCTGAAATGTGCTTAGCCCACTGGTAGTACATACATAATAATAACTCTTCAATATGTTGCATTACTTTAATGGGGTGCTCAGTCATCTATGCTAAAAGTCTTATCTACTTTTCTCTGTCTCTGGTTCTTGCACTGTCTCTGCTGTAACCATCTCCAGACGAGTTGCTGATAAAAGGTAGGTTCATCTGATACAATCATCCCTCCTCCTTGGTTTTCCATGGGAAAATGCTCTTGTGTCTCTCAACCGCTGCATTTCCCAACTTGGATGGCCGGGTATCAGCATGTCTCTGTGGTTTCATCAGAAGTAGAATTGACTTATCAGACACAAATCTGCAAAATAATCATGGCAAATTTTGCTAAAGCCATCACGGACTTATCAGTGACATTAGGAAAAGTAGCATCTTTTAACAGTGTCTCTCCTACAAGTGGCTGAGGCTCTATCCTAGCTCTCTCCCAGGGGGTCTGGAAATCTCGTGAATGGGCTCAAATAGCCCCTCCCTGTCCCACCAGTTACAGAGCCACTGCTTCTTCCCAGCCTTCCCATGGGGCTTCCAGCACCTGATTGTTTCTCTCCAGCCCCCAACTGGAAGACTCAAGCAATGGAGAAAATGTTCAGGAAAGTTCCAGCATCAGAGTTCTGTGATTTCCCTCCATGTCAAAACACCCCTGATCATGCCATTTGGTTCCTTTTGAACTTGCTGTCACAGTAGAGAAGTCCCACCAAATCCCTGGACCCACACACCGCTAAAGTTCAGAGATGTTCAGAATGTCTACCGAGAACTGTCTGCATTCTTCCCAGGCAAGATTTATAGTTGGTAATGTCCAGAAGACAAAACAAATGTATAATCCAGCAGCAGAACCGGTCTTATGTCTCCCCAGAGTGCCCTGCTGTGGGTCTGGTGAGAAAAATTACCCCAGATCATTCATTTGTCTCTTCTGTTCTATCTAGTCCCATTGGAGCAACCCTATCCTTTAATGTGCTGACCCTTATGGCATGCTCACCTGCACCTGATTAGCTCCCAGCTGAGAACGCTTCGCTGAGTTGACAGAGCTCTTGTTGGGAGTTAATGTCAGGCTGTTTTTTGGCTCAATGAGGCCCCTTACAGTACTGGGGTGGGCAGGGCTGCAGGGACTAGGATATTAGCATTATATACAGAGAAAGAGTGTGGACGCACACTCTATCTGGAATTCCTCATACAGAAGACCAAGTTTAAGCATCTTTTCTCAATCCAATCATATTTTTTCTGCCAGTAATCTGTTATGCAGCATAAACCACAGCAAGCCAAATTTGTCTCTTCACCAAAGGCAATGCTGCCCTGAGGTCATGTTTAGAAACTTTAAGTGAAACCTCTTATTTTCCTTTCATTTGCAATGAGTGAATCTGAAAATTGATTCACTGAGTTCTGCCCATTCCTTCATTCTGTTCCCTGTCTCTCCATTGTTATCAGAACTCTCTGATGATTCATGTTGCGTCCTTAATTCATCATTCTGATGATCACTATGGAGAAGTTAGCAACCACATCACCTAGAAAAGGCATATTGGCATGAAGACCACTCTTGCTTAACGTGTATTCCCATCCGGAAGGACATGTTCTATGAACTCATAACTGCAGCAGTATATCACAAAACTCTACTATCCGCCCCCTCAAACCTTCTCTCTGGTCTCATTCTCTCCTCTCCCCCAGTCCAGGTTACCAAATTCTGACAATCACCCACTCTCAGAGACATGAACAGAACACTTAGTCCTGGCTTGTAGTCCTCTGCTGTAATTGCTAAATGCTAATGTAATAGACCAAATTCACCTTGTAAGTGGTGGGCACAGTTTCATGGCTAAACTTACTCTCAATAAGTCTAATAGAACTCCCTTTTATTTTTCATTGATAGAACTGAAAGGACACACTTCAAAATTGGATCTCAAACCAAAGTCTCCACCTAGGAGGCTTGTTTAACCCTTTCAGAATGACATGGCTTGGCCAGACTCGGCTTTGATGGAGCCCGCTCCTCTGCCTTAGTCACTACAAACTAGTTAAACCCTGATTTTGTTAGCAGAATAGCAACCGGCTGGCTGTGATCGCATCAAATGGAGCATATTTCACTTCCAAAGACCTTCGAATGAAAGATGCTTTCCAGAAATTTTAAAATACAGTACTTGAAACATAGCAAGGATTTAGCCTTCAAGACTAGCTATGCCGTCCACTCTTATTTCTCACTCTGTTCCCAAATAAAAGAAAAATACCTTGCAGATTCTGAGAGCATAAATATAATCATGGTCTAATAAACCAATCAACCAAAAAAAAAATTCAAATTCTGAAAAAGTCCTTTCTTTACAAGAACTGCAGTAAAATATTCATGTCAAACTGAATTCCAGCTGTGTAATGGATTAAATTAAAATGTTCCTATGGGTGTTTATTGGACATACAGGGCACATTTAAGTTTATGTGGAGGTTACATGCACAAATATGGAGAACAATAATGGGAACTCTTCAGGGAACTACCCATGCACTGTGTGCTTAAAAATTTAATTCCCAGTGTTTAATCTGTTAGGAGATTTAAAGGAGCCCAACACAGAGCTATAGTGTATCATAATTATGATGGTCCTGATTTTTTTTCTGGTGGAATAAGGCATTCAGATAGCAAGGTGATGAACACGGTATAAATGCCTAAATAGAATAATGGCTGTTTGCGGGCGAATAAAGACCTGGGCCAAAAAATTGTAGCAAAAGACTTATTCAGAGAATGTCACTTCTTCAGTTTGCAAATTGTCTGTGAACAAATAGCAATATTCCTTATTCTCAACTTGAGTTTCTTGACCAAATACTTTCAGTGAAAAATTTTGATATGTGAATTACTTGTAAGTATTCAAAATTTATAGTTCAATAAGTGTTGGTTAGGATTTTTAATAGACACTGGCCAAGACTTTAGGCATCCATTTTTTAAGGTTGGCTCCTAAATACATATTTATGTGCCTAAATATGTAATCTGATCGGCTCTATATATCACATGAGTTATGTCTTCCAAAAGATAAACATACACTTTACATGTTCTAATTATGTTATTACATGCAACTCATTAATCTGCTTGCATACATGCTTGATTTTTCTACACATTATAATGAACAGCACCAACTAAAAAGGACGCAATAATGTAATGAGTGGTACATCAATAAAGTTTTGCAAAATCGTAGTGCTTTTCTGCTTTAAAATAGAACCATGCATACTGCTTGCAATGAAACTTGAAAACACAAAGTCACTGTTTTTGAAGTTAATTACCAATTTGAAACTCAGCCCAAGTTCCTTGAAAGCCTTTTCTAAGAAATGTGACTTCTTCCAGTGAACATGGGCTGATCTCATTGAAAAGATGCAAAAATCACTGTCTCACGTGGTCCCGATGTGACACACCATGATTTCCCACAGATTTACCAACCCCAAGTATTAAAAAATCATGAGAATGTCTGGTTTCAAATTCATGATATTTTTGGTTAAAATTTGGCTTATTTTTATTTCCCTTTTAGGTTTCATGTTTTTAAGCTTTATCTGGAAACAATGCAACTAGAAGTTTTGTTTTTTGTTGTTGTTTTAATTCAATGAAATCAATGATTCTTCTCTCTCATCATCACACACACACACAAAACATCAAAAAAAAAAAAAAAACTTAATAGTTCAGAGAAGAGTGCAACAGTTTTTAATCTAAGTTTTAGTTTTGGGTTTTTTCAGATGCCAAAATCAAAAAAGAAAAAAGGGACAAGAAATGAAAACAAAAAGTTCAACACCAGGAGGAGGAAAGGCTCAATGACCAGCACTCTCCTTTTCAAAAATGCTTTGAGAACTGAGTCACAATTCTGCTTGTCTTACTCAGCTGAATAGTGTCATTGACTTAAATGGAATTCCTGCCTTGAATAAGAGGAGCAGTAGAGCTGAATGTAGAAAAGTAATTCTGTTTTTCAGAGGATTTGGATATTTAGAAATTTGGAACAAAACCAAAACATTTTGAGATTCTCCATAAAAGGAAATGGAGTCCTAATGCAAGGCAGTCCACCTGTCCTGGAGCCACAGACACACAGAGCCTGGGATACCCAAGAGCTGTGAGTCTGGGGACTGGGGCTTCGGCCAATTTGCGGCTCCCACTGGGGCAGGCCAATGGGGGCAGCGGGAAGCGGCGACCAGCACATCCCTTGGCCTGTGCTGCTTCCCGCAGCCCCCATTGGCCTGGGACGGCAAACCACGGCCAGTGGGAGCTGTGATTGGCCGATCCTGCGGACGCGGCAGGTAAACAAACTGGCCCGGCCCACCAAGGTGCTTACCCTGGTGGTCTGCAGGCCAAAGGTTGCCGATCCCTGTTCTAGACTCTCAGTTCCCCATCAGCTCACCAGGCAGACTACCGAGGAAACTAGGTATATTTTGAACCTTGCCTAGGTTCTGTCAGAATTTTGTCAAAATCAAACCATCTCCATGAAACATTTCAATGTTGATGCATCGGCAAATTCTGACCAAAACTGGTTTCTGGTGTTTCACATCCTGACAAAAATAAGTTTAAGTGGTGCATCATGGTCCATCTTCCATAAGACTTTTTTTTTTCATAGATTCCAAGGACCATTGGGATCATCTATTCTAACCTCCCGTATAACACAGACCATAGGACTTCCCCTAAATAATACCTTGTATACTGCAGTATATCTTTTAAAACCATTCAATTTTGATTTTAAAAAGTGATGGAGAATCCACCACAACCTTTGCTAATCAGTTCCAATGGCTAATTACCTCACTGTTAAAAAAATTACAACTTATTTGAATTTGTTTAGCTGCAGCTTCCAGCCATTGGATCTTGTTATACCTTTCTCTGCTAGATTGAAGAGCCCATTATCAAATATTTGTTCCCGCAGTAGGTAATTATAGACTGTAATCAAGTCACCCCTTAATTTTCCCCTCATTAAGCTAAATAGATTGAGCTCCTTGAGTCTGTCACTATATGGCATGTTTTCTAATCATTTAATCATTCTTGTGGTGCTTCACTGAACCCTCTCCTTCTCGAATTATGGGCACCAGAACTGGACACAGTAATCAAGCAGAGGTCACACCAGTGCCAAATACAGAGGTAAAATAACCTCTCTAGTCCTATCAAGATTCCCTTGTTTATGGATCCAACGATTGTATTAACCCTTTTGGCCACAGCATCATACTGGCCAAAAGGTGTTGGTTTTGATACATTATGGTAAAGCCCTTACTCTGTGTAATAATTAGTTCCGTAAAATAACAAACACTAGTCACTAGTCAAGAGAACTGAAAATAGCATTTTTTTTTAAACACTTAGTGAAAAACCTAGTGGAACAAAACAATTTGAGCCGATGTCTCTAACCAGGATCTTTTTGCAAGTAGAAGGACCATAGGCCTTAACACTTAGCTTATGTAAATATGTGTAGCTCCATTCATTTAAATAGAGTTATGTCACTCTACACTAGACTGGGGGTAGACTAGTGCCAGAAGGTTGGCATATGTCCTTATGTTTAAAAGTACCCTATTTTTTCCAGATCTGTTATACAGGTCTCTTGATGATCATATCTTTTCACCTTTAATACAATATCTCCTTTTAGGTAGTAAAGTGTTTGCTGTTATTGCCCTCTTCTGCCAGATAGACCATTACGTTTTTATTATTGAATTTGATCATGCACTGAGTTGTATTAAATAATTGGTTCATGATTCACATTGAAAAATGAAAGTGTAAGTGACATACAATGTATCAAAATTGGGGTTTTTCCTGCATGCTTAAGATATGGGTCAGATCCTCAACTGGTATGAGGTGGTATAGGTACATTTGGCCCTATGATGGAGTAAAGATGTAGGTTTCAATGGTGATCACCGTGGTAGTGTTCTCAAGATAACTATGTGCACTAGATTCCATGCCTTACACACTGGTGGCTGGCACCATTGAGGAACAATTTTTCAATAGCATAAACGGATATAAAATAATTGAGATGACTTTCATTAATAGCAATATGGGTACTTATTGTAACTTGTAACCTAGACTGCCTTGACTTTGCGGAATTCCTTTATATTGTATTTCTGACCCCCTCTCCTTCTATAGGTAACACAATAAACTTGCAATGTAAACAGTGCTGTTTATCTTAAAAAAATAATTTAGTTATTAAATACATTAGCTAGATATGCTTGTCCACTAGAAAAATGGACAAAATATTAACCATGCTGGGATGCAGTAGATGGCTCTCATACAGATTCTAGAGAAAGATCTTATCCCCACACATTTTTGTACTATACTAACATTCCTTGGAATCATTCAGAACAAACATAACATCCAGCAAGGGAAAAGCAAAGTCTTTATGCCAAGCCCCAAATATTTGCTCCGAGACAGAGTCAGATGCTAGCATAGGCAGCTATTAAGTCAGCCACAGAAAAGATGCCATTCAGAACTTGGCCTTCAGGCCCTGAGACTGTCAGGCATGTTTCATGTATAGCTGCAAATATTTACTCCCTGCCTGGAGCAGCAACTAGATTGTAAATTTACTTGGACTTCTTGAGAATCTCTTTTTTACTTCTGGGGAAGGCTGGATTTAAACAGAATGTGAATAAAGTGCCTTGAAATGAACTCATGCCCTGGGAAACTATACAAATCCAGTAGTATAAAGAGGGCCACTGTACTGGGGAAACTACCCCACTCCTGCAGAAAAGGGGTTAAAAGCAGCCCTGGAGAGGGATGTGGCTGGAAATAAGGGGAGTGAGAACAGCTGGGGGAAGCTGAGTATGTTGCTGACCACAGGTGTGGCCAGCTCAATCAGGTCCCAGCTGACCCTGATAAGAGGGCTGTGGAACAGGTGCTGGAAGGAGACATGCTCTCTCTAGCTTCTCAGAGAGAGCAGGACCTGGCTGCTTGGGAAGCTGAGGAGGGTACCTGGGGTGGAGCAGTGCTGGGGAAGGGTAGAGGGAGCTTGGGAGCTCCACCCTGGCAAAGCCCCAGGCTGAGCTAAGGGCCCACAGTCCAGGTATAGGCAGAGGCAGCGGCAGCTAGTCCAACCCCCCTTGCCAACGATGAGTGGTTTATAGACTGCAGTCTGCCCCAGGGAGCGGGGGCTAGATGGAGACTGGCAGTAGTTGCTGAGGCAAGGTGGGGATAGGGGGTTGGGGGTTCCCCTGGGAAAGGAGACCCAGAGACAGTGGGTTGCTGCTGGGGGCCGAACTCTGGTCAAAGGGCACTGGGGCCTGGGAGGGACGTGGTGGGCCAGCCGCAGGTGAGACATCAATTGACAGTAGGTGCTCCAGAGCTAATTCCCTGGATGACCAGCAGGAGGCCACCACAGCCACCTTTAGGTGTCATCAAAGTAAGCAGCTGCTTGGTAACGTGCGCTTTTAGAGGCTATTCCACAAGTGTAAGTGTGTACATACTTAAATCGTTATTTGGCCAGAAAGAAAACTTGATTTTAACCTGGTGGTTAGGTGCCCACCTGAGAGGTGGGAGATACAGGGTTCAGTCCCCTTGCACAAATTGTCCTTTCATTATTTATCTAGAGTGGAACAGCTTCAACTACAGAGAATGAGGAGCCCAATATCAGAATATCCTGTAGCTCAGTGGTTAGAGCACTAATCTCACATGTTGGAGATACTTTGCCCCTTCTCTTGCAGAGCAGGGAATTGAACTTGGGTCTCCCACATCCTAGTCAAGTGTGCTAACCACTGGCCTAAACATTATGAGGTGGGAATTACTGCAGCTGCCTCCTTCAGCCATTTTGTGTGAGGCAGCTGCCTAACTGATTCCTGCAATACATTACTTAGGGACCTGAACTGCCTGACTCCAGGAGATGGGTTCCCATTTCTGGATTGCTACACAGAGATAGGCAGCCTGGATTTAGACACCAATCTCCATAAGAGGGGAGGGGCTTAAAACAACCCTCATTGGCATCTCCCATTGACTAGCTTCAGCAGTTCCCTGCCTAGCATGCTGTTGTGGATCACTTTCTCAGGTACCTATCTCCCGCCATAGCCTAGGCACCCAACTCAGGCTTTGTCAATCACAGTGGTGTTCCTGTGATTTTTCTAGGTTCCTAAAAGCTAAGCTCTAAACCATTCAGTTTTACAACTCCTAAGTCCCTTTGTGGATCCAGACCAAACTGCTTTTCTAACCCCCCACCCCACCATTTGATTTGGATACAGTATTCTTTTGCTGATCTAAACAGTGCAGGACCACACATGTTCCACCAAGAGGGGTCTGCTTTCCAGTGAGGGTCAAAGTTGTAGTAAAATATTATTTGAATTCTACAATCCAGTAATCAGGCTACGGAGTTACATAGGTATTTACATTTTGCTTAGACTGGGCTAAAGTTCAAATCTAGAATTGTTTTCTTTTCATTTTTGCGGCTATGAAGTAGATAAGATTTCTGATAGTTGATCCTGATTTGGACTGTAACTCGCATGAGTAAGTGTTGAATGATCAGGTCCTATGTGTCTCCTCTACTTTAGCTATGGGTGACATGCCCCAGGGTACAATCTGGACTGTGGAATTGCTGTGCCCTCTTAACGCTCTAGCTTGAGATACTTGCTCTGCTAGTGAAAAACTGCCCTTCCAGGCTTTGCTCTCACACAGCTATTAGGATATGAAGGCATGCCCAGCACAATTACGTGAATGCTCTCACAGCCACTCATGAACCATATGAAGGAGACACTCACAAACCCCCCAGCCTTGCACCCCAGAAATGTGCATCTTGCACTGCTCAAGACCCTCCCTTGTTCAGTATAAACTCATTAATTAGTTCACCATTCCATCAATGGTTAATGGATATGCACCAGCCTTTGTTAATCTGAGTAGAGATTTCCCAAACACTTCAGTCAATTACACTGGATTAGATAAAACATTAAAAATAAGTTTATTAACTACAGAAAGATAGATTTTATGTGATTATAAGTGATACAGGCGTAGAAGGTCAGAATTAATTACCAAAGGAAATAAAATCTCAATCTAATTCCTATACTTTACCAAGCTAAGCCAAAATTGAAGCAACAAGGTTTATCTTACCCAAAAGCCTACAGCTGTCTGTGCCAACTGGAAAATTTCTCCAGTTAGGACCCCCCATGCCTCCCCAGTTCAGTTATGTCTCTTTGTCTTTCAAAGGATCTTGTTGCCTTCAGTGGGTGGGAAAGGAGAGGTAATTTGTGTGTTATGTTTTCCTTTTTATACCTCAACTTCTTGTGCTGGAAAAATCCTTGCTGCGTCATGAGGTCAGGCAACCCCACTGCCTATGTGCTCTGCCAACAGTCCTTAATACTAATTGCAAATTCTTGCTTGCACTTTCTGTGTAGATACTGTTTGGGATGACCTGTCTGACCTTCATTTACAATCTTTTGTTATTTCTAAGGTGCTAGTCTGTGGGCATTCCCCAGACTCACAACATGTTTCAGTAACAAACATATAGCAAAACTTCACAACTTCATAGACAATGATGATACACATATTTTAAACAGGACAATGATGTTTAGCAAATTATGACTTTTCAGATAATACCTCACAAGGCATGCTTTGTATACAAAAAATATCAAAATGATATACGTGTGGTGAAAATGGGGGTCACAAGTGTTATTTTGAGGCACAGTGTGTCACCCTATGTTGTTACACTTAAGGTCTTGATCCAGCAAATTATTTAGACATTTGCGTAACCTTAAATGTGAGTTAAATTGATTAAAGTTCAGAATGTGTTTAAGTAACTTGCTGGATTGGAGCCTTAATTAGTGGAGGATGTTACTATGGCTTTAAGAGAGAGAATAGAATCTTCAGGATGTGGCAGCTGACAGTAGAAGGAGGCTGTGGGTTTCAGGTTTGACTGATAAATTGATCTGAGTTAAGATGCTCTGAATATATTGCAAGTAATTTAAATTTGTCTTTATTATATACATATATATTTGCAATGAATCATTATTGACCAGTGGATTATCGAATATAAAACACAGGGGACAGATTCTTCCACCCATACTCAGGTAGAGTGGAACTTGACCGTTCAAGCAGTATAAGGGAAGTAAATGGTAGTAAGATACTATTTAGCCTGAAAAAGGGAGGCAGAATTGGGCTCTCACTGTTCTTAAAGTACTTTGAGATCATTGGGATAAAAGGCAAGATAGAAAGTACAAGGTATTTGTCTGTTTGTATCAAAATGAACTTAATTAACTTAAGTTTTAAAAGGACAGGAGGGGAGGAAAAATTCTTACCAATAAAATCTGCTTGCTATGTATTATAAGAGAAATAAGGTGGGTGAGGTAATATCTTTTTATTGGACCAACTTCTGTTGGTGAGAGAGACAAGCCTTCCAATATCCTGGGACCAACACAGCTAGAACAATATTGCACATGTATTATAAAAAGAGAAAAATCTGCTGATAAAGCTGACACTTCTGCCATTTCAACCAACCTCATACAATTTTCTAATATTATTTATATCTGGTTTTATTCCATTCATATCAAATGAGTCTGAGAAACTTAAGCCTAGAAAGTTGAAGGGAATGCAGAATTCTAGATTTTAATTATAGTCCAGTGTGTATGATTGCAATTTGCTTACAAGTAACAGATTGGACAGCTATTCCCCTGTGGAAACCAAGTTCTGAAATTGATCTCTATCTTATGTGAAATCAGCCAAGGCCTGGGGAAATGTGATAGGCTGAAACAACTGTAAAATTACTTGTTTGGTCTGAGCAGCAGGCTTTATTTCACAAAGAGCTATATTATTTTTAAACAGATACAATTTCAATGTGGACTGTCTAACGTGACAGTTCTTTTAGCCAATATATTGGATTCTTATTTTTAGCGAACAAATCAAAAACTTGTCAGAGCATATCAAAATCTGGCATGTGCAAATAAAAATTACTTTTCAACAGCATTTATCTTGTGGCCAGTACTTTTTATGGGCCCGATCCTGCAAAGCCATGCAGGCTTGACAGTCTTTTGGCCTACATGTTCACACAGGGCAGCAAGCGGGAATAAGAATACTAATAGGGCTTTCCATTGATATCACTGTGCTTTAGATCAGGCCCTGAAGCCCCTACATGGGCTATCTGGATGGTGGAAGTCGTGTGCACAGAAAGAAGGAGGTGCTGTGTGGCTGTTTAGTTCTTCCTATAGAGCAGGAGAGTGGGCAAAGAGGGGTGGTGAATGGGTGGAAAGTCTTGGCCCATTTACATCAGCAGAGAATTTGACCCTTATTGGTGAATTAAGCTATAAAATAACAAGCAAGGGCTGGATTTATTAACATTGGGGCCCTTACCAACCTATTTGAACAAAGGATGGTTTACTTCTTTTGGTTCATCTATCCACTGCCAACAGATGAAGCAGTTTGGACTATCCATCTAAAGAAGACAAAGTATTAGCACAATGAGTGGTCCCAATTCAGGACTGTATTTATTTGCTTTGCTGAATAACAGATGTGGTGTCACTTTCACTTCAGTACGTCTATCTCAATGAGAATTTCACATAACATCTGTTATGTTAACTTAGAAGGAGAAGATCAAAATGCAAAGACCTATAAATATCTCTGCATGTGTTTTATTTAACCAAGAGCTCTTCCAATGTCTTTGTTTAGTGGTTCAAGCCTTTTGGGAAGGGCTGATTGCTGAAAAACCACAACAAGGAGAGAGAAAAAAAACACTACACACTTTTCATAAGAATAGTGTTGCGTCCCTTTTCCTTTTTTATGCCTGAGGTTTGGGGCCTGGGTTAGCTTTTCCCATCATGTTTGGATTGCATAATACATCAAATAGCATAGGGTAGCAGAGCACCTTATATAGTTCTATATGTGTCTCCCTGTCCCCCCCCCTGAGCGGGCATAGCTATCTTTATGCAGTACAACTATTTTATGTGATACGTATGTAGGGGTCCATAGCCCATCAGTCTCGGAGGGAGGTCAAACACCCTCACTGCTGTGTCTATAAATGCAATGCTCAATGGGGAATTAGAAATCTAAGGGGCTCTGGCCCTCAGGGCAGGGCAGAGCGACAAGCAGGTTACAAGGATCTGACCCTCTGCAACCCAAAGAGCAGTAAGAAGTCTTTTGCTTGGCCTCCTGGCTCAGACAGACAGCAAACAAATGCAGGCCTCTTGACTTGAGGGGCTAGAGGTCCACCCCAGGGGTGGGGTGGCCAAAGGGGGTGGGGGGTCTCAGGTCCACCCCACTCCACAGGGTTCCAGCCAATGGGTCATCGGGGATCCCACTGAAATACACTGACCTGAACTCTGGCAACACAACCAGACTACTGTCTGGTGTTCCTGGACTACTCCTTTCTACCCCTTCTGAGTGTGCCTCTGTTCCCAGGGATTCCTTCATCTCCCCGGGGTACATAGCCAGCAGCAACCCCAGTAGCTTCTCCAGGTCCTGGTCGGTCAGAAGTCCTGGCACCTCCTCTGGGTCCTTGGCACAGCAGAGCTCCATCTCGGGTGCAGGGTTCAGCAGCAGGAGAGAAACATCTGCTTCCTTTTCTGGCTCTCACAAAACTGAGCTGCAAGGACCACCTTTTAAACTTCGTGTCCTGCCCCTCTGCTTCCAGCGGGGGAGGAAGGGGCATGGCTTGCCTCGCTCCACCCACTATGGGGTGGAGAGTGGTTCCTCCCTCCAGTCTGAGAGAGAGGCCACACCCCCTCACTACAACATATGAAATGCGAGTGATTCTATAAAGCTTCAGAAGATTAAAAAAGAGAGGTTGTAAAAGATGTGCTGCCTCAAATGTCAAATATAGTGGAAAAAGTTAAGTCATAAGAGAGGAGGAATGGTCTTGTGTCCATGAAATAGGAAGGAGGAGCTCTAGGTTCAATGGAGGAATGGCCAACTTTGTGTGGATCCTCCTTCTCTTACAGGCAATGCAAACGCCTTTGGATCACTAATCTGAGCAAAAGGAAAAAGCTATGGTCTGACTGACCTCTGCCTTATCCAGCCTTCAAATGTACAGCTCCTGGATTACTAACAGCAAGACTGAGAAAAACTGCTAAGTCCTACCTTTCTCCTTTTCCTTAGAAAGACAAGATGGGTGAGGTAATATCTTTTATTGGACCAACTTCTGTTGGTGAGGGAGACAAGCTTTTGAGCTTCGCAGAACTCTTCTTCAGGTCTGGGAAAGGTACTGCCAGCATCACAGCAAAATGCAAGGTGGAACAGATTGGTTAGTGTAAGTAATTAGCACATATTGCTAGGGACTATAACTTTTCCTTGACCAATACAAAACCCAGACAAGACTTACTGCAGTGATAACCCTGAGGTTCTATAGTTCTAGTTATCTATTCACTTTAACCTAGAAGAATTTTATTGACAGTTTATCTCGCCTCCTCACTAGGCTATGGAGTTAGCAGAGATGAATATCTATGCAGTTGGGTATAGTATTTCATCACCTGTTAATCCAGTATTAAAGTGATTTCTAGTGCTATATTCCACCATCCTTACTGCACAAGCAGTCCTACTGAATAGAGATGGGAGGGAAATGTTTTTTCCATTCCATGAAAATTTTTTGGGATTATGAAACATTTTCCAGCCCGAATCAGTGTGAAATGTTAAAATGTTGAAAATTTTCACTGATGACCAAAAATATTAGTTTGTCAGTCAAAGCATTTTGTTTAGATTTCAACCATTTTTCATTCACATTTTTTCACTATAATTAGCTGAAATTTCAAAACAAAAAGTTGGCTTGAACTGGAAGCCTAGAATTTTCATTTTGAAAATGTCGCACATTTGGTTGAAAAATTCCTGAGCAGCTTCACTACTGAAACCAATGAGCTGACTCATAAACTATGTCTACACTGCCCCCCACTGGCAGTGGTGTGTAAGGTATCTGTAGCTACCCTCTGCAGTGAAAAGCAGGCTGCTGTGTAGCTACACAGATCAGTGAAAGGCTCTGGCAGTGGGGAAGCAGCAGGAAAAGATGCCAGCAGTCTTTCACCGTGGCAGGGAAAGGCTCCGGCAGCAGGAAACTATGCCGCTAAAACTAGCAGTGTAGACAAGGGAGACACAGCTTGGGTATGTAGAGAGCTGTGTAGGGCACATACCCAAAGGGTTTAAGCGTGTCTTTACTCTACTTGCCGAAACAATACCTCACAGCCTACACTGCTATTTATACCCGCTCTAAGCAGTGCAGTGTATGTACTCTGCATACTGCCGAAAGAAGTGTGAAGTGTAGACGTACCCACTGAATAAGGTACAACTCCGTGGGAGTGAAAGGCTAGAATCTGACCATATCTGAGCACAGGAATTACCTCATGTTGATCATGAGAGTTGTGAAATTTTGATATAAAGTCCAGGTAAAAGTCCCTTAAAATACAGGCTCTTGAACTGCCCATAGAGCTAAACATATTAACCCCACATACATAAAATCCTAATTCCTAAATCCAAAAACCCGTCCACATACACACTGAAAGATATGGCAGTGGAAAAGCTTCTATTGACTTCAGTGCACTTCAGGTCCAGAGACTATTCCCAATTACCCTGCAACCATGCTCTTGGCTGGTTCATTTTTTGGAGGTGTTTCGGACCTTCAAGGAGAGATTTGATGTAGGGGCCTAAATAAATAATGACAGCATTTCTACCTGCCTATTAAATTCTTCACCAAATGCACATGTACTACCCAACTGTATGAATTAGCCATATTAACAGACTCAGCAGTGTGTAACAATATTGCCCCAGTGCTTTCATAACAATTCTGCACTAGGTCCCTGTGCACGTATGTTATCTGTATCTAAAACCACCAAACTTCATATCTTAACTCTAAATGTATATTTGACTAGTACCTGCAAATAACCCTATAAAATATAAACTGTCTATACAGAGAGACTCACACTTTTATACTATTTCAGCATAAGAACATTAACCATTTTACTCACTTTGTCCATGAAACTGCAAAACTACTAGGATAGTTGAAAAACATTCTATATTGAGTGGGACAGCTCTAATGTAACTGTTATATGTCTTCAGAAACTATGGCAGAAGTGCTGTATGATAACCAGCCTTTTCTGGTTATTAGATCTGGACAAAGGCTCATACCTTGAAATGGCAGAAATAAAACATATTGAGATGATTAAGGGATATCTATGGTCACCAAACAGCTTTACCCTAGCCCTCACCTTTGGCTGATAGCACTCTAAAAGGTTGATATGACCTTGGATTTATATTCTCAGTGCACACAAGTAGAAAAATACCATAGTTGGTAGCAGAGAGCCTTAGAGGATGAATTATTTAGGAAATAAGTTATTTAGTTTTATGCCGGACTGAAATCACATGTCCTGCTGTGAATAACCGCTGCTGTTCCATTGTTTACATACCATGGATAAATATTTAAAACTCTTTCCTGTGAAAAATGCCTACAGGGAAAAGCCCAGCTACACTTTACAGGAACTAAACAGCGGATCCTGTCCCATACTCTGCGGCTATAGAGGGTTCCAGAAGCAACCTAGCTCTTTTGTCCTGTCCAAGTTCAGCTGTGGTTTACGGGGAGGGGAGGACCTGAGCGGGGTTTCTACGTACCCTGAGTGTCACTGAATTCTCCTCTGTGAGGACTTCCTATGTCCCAGTGTGCTGGGGTGGGGGTGTTGAATACAGGGCGGGATGAGAGGACCTGTGACTACTTCACCAGTCACTCCTACTTGTAATGAGGACGCAAGTGCTGCGGAAGGTATTGGATCCCTGAGACTGAAGAAGTAGCCATTGGTCTGGGGTGGGGGTGGAGCAGAATTCTAACCAGCTTCCCGCAAATGTGCTGCAGCAAACTGAGCTTCAGAACAAGGTCTCCTGGTCCTCCGAGATAGCGCTATAAGCCTGGGGCTGTGCCATCCCCTTACTGTTATCCACCAGATGGTACTTTTACAATCTGACTGTACAGGCAGGTAGGCAACACCCTCTACCACTTACTCCCTGGGGCAGAAAGTGGCGTGAAGTCTCCCTCTCCCTGTTCTCATCTCTTGGAGCACCACAGAGCAGAAAACCTCTACATGGCAGGAGCCCCTGGGCATGATGAGGGAAGGACTGGCCATGCCTTCCTTTCCCTGGTGCTTGTAGAGCAGCAGCTTCCCCGAGAGGGGGTGGCCGGGTAGAGGGAGAAGAATGGGAAGGAGCCACTGCCATTGAGGCATCAGTGTTTGGTTTGGCCCTGCAGTGCCATGTAGCTCATGAAGTGATCTCCCCTGTGAACGAGGGGAGAGGCCTGCTGTTTAGCAGGCATCCAAGAGAGAGACCCATGGCAGTCCATGCTTTGGGCAAAAGCACATGCATAGCATTTGCAAGGGAGAGATCATTCTGCTGCTTGCACAAGGCCTGCTTCCAGATTTCCCTGAGTCTTAATAATGTTCTTTTAACATAGTTTGTATGTGTAGCTAGAACTTCTAGCATGGAAATGCTCTAAGCATATGCAGGCTTGTTTGTACATGAATACCTGTATTCACAGGAACAAAAACTCCTTCCTAAACATTTGTAGGAACAAAAATCCTAGTTGCTTGAATATTCATGGAAAAAGGGAATACAATGATAACGGATGGATTGAATTGTGAGTGAGATTTAGCATAAGTTCTGTCTATCTACAATTTTTTAACGCACCCATCTGAGTAATCTCTGAATACCTAGTAGCTTTGTGAATGCATGGTCCCCCATTCTACCCTCTTAATCAAAGATAAACAGATTTCTTCTGAAGCATCGCTATTGCTGGGAAACCAAATTCTTTCATGATAGCCAAGGACTCCTGTGATAAATGAAGGTGGGGGGGCAGGGAGGGGGAAAGAAACTCCCTTTGATGGACACCCAGCCAGCCAGTTAGCTGTAAAATCCGTCTTGGTAGCTGTTCTCTACTTGCTTTACTTGTAAAGGGTTAAAAAGTCCCCTAGGTAAAGAAAAGAAAGTGGGCACCTGACCAAACGAGCCAATGGGAAGGCCAGAACTTTTTAAAATTGGGAAAGAAACTTTCCTTTTGTCTGTTGTTCTCCCTGGGCTGAAGAGATGGGGCAGCAGGAATGCTGTGTAATGTAAGCAAATTAGGGATGTTTAGAAAGACGTGATTAGGTTTATTTCTGTTTATTTTTTAAGGCTTGTGGACTCCTCTGTGCTAAACCGTGATGCTTTTGTTTACTTGTAACCTTTAAACTGAACCCCCAAGAAAGCTATTTTGGAATTTTTGGAATTGCTCTTTTATAATCTAGCAAGAGCCTAAGTTCCAGATGTATTTTCTTTCTTTTTGTTTTTAATACAATTTACCTTCTTTAAGAACAGGATTGGATTTTTGGTGTCTTAAGAGGTTTGTGCATGTTGTTTGTTTAGCTGGTAGTAACAGCTAATTTCCTTTGTTTTCTTTTTCAGCTCTTCCCTGGAGGGGGTGTGTGGTAAAGGGCTTGAAGGTACCCCACAGGGAGGAATTCCCTTCCTGGGTCCAAGGTTGCTTTTTTTGTTTTTTTTTGCATTTAAGTGGTGGCAGCGTGTACCAAGCCAAGGTCAGAGAAAAGCTGTAACCTTGGGAACTTCATACAAGCTTGAAGTGGCAAGTATTAATTTTTAGAATCCTTGCGGCCCCCCACCTTCTGCACTCAAAGTGCCAGAGTGGGAATTCAGCCCTGTCAACTCCTTTTCTTCCTCCAGTTCTCAGCTCTGAGTATTCATAGTCACCCTTTGAGCCCTGTCTCTTCAAACCATACTGGGATAGGGCTGAGTTGCAGGTGTATATTATGTGAAAGCGCAGAAGGTGTAAATTCTTTTTAGCCACAGACTTCTTCCTTCTTTCACACCACTTATCTGCAAACCCTTGGAGGAATGCACTGTAGTTAAGGTAACATGCATTACATGTTGAATACTGCACACTGGCCTATTTTTGAAACAGGTCTTTTTTGAGCAGACAAATCTCTCGATTCTTTCACGTAACGTTTGCATCCAGGCCCAGGGTACAGAAGCACACAGTGAATTAGACTCAAGAGTTAGACTCCCAACTTCTTGTTTATTTAACTCTGTCACACAACATCCTTTTTTTGACCTCAATTATCTCCCTTGCAAAGTTAGTGCCTGAAGCAAAGGAGATGCAGTTTTAAAGTAGCTGCTTCTAACTTTGCTTCACATGCTAGAAGCAATTGAACAAAGGGATCAATCTGTTTTTGTCCCTGAAGCCACAATCTCTGGTGTGTGAAGGTACCTTACAGAATCCTCTTTATTCAGAGCTATGCACAATGTAGCCCATTAACTCTGAGCACTTCTGAATATAATTTCTTGTCACTCAATGAGTCTGAGAGTTATCCATCACATGGCATTATTTGCCCACAATGTCATTTTGATTGCAAAATCACGATTACAACTGAGTGAATAGTGAGAAAAAAGATTCACAGCCATTTTGGCAACTTACTGGATTTTTGCTTAACCTTGTACCTAATTATATTTATGTTAGAGCAAAGCTTTTGTTCATACAAATGTCATGCGGAGAGCCAATTTTAGACCTGTAGAGAAGATTCATTCAATCAACAAATTAATTTTGTGATTAAAGTAAATTAGTTTTGTTACAAGTGGGAATAGTTTACAATTGTTCAACCCCCAATCAATGAACAGAAACAAAGCCATATGACTTAAGCAACCAGTCTCACTATTGAGATATTGAATATTCATAGTTAATCATGATTTGAGGACTTCAGTAACTCAGCCAGAGGTTCTGAGTCTATTACAGGAGTGAGTGGGTTGGGTCTTCTGGCCTACAATGTGCTGGAGGTTAGAGTAGATGATCATGATGGTCCCTCAAAGTCTATGAGTAGCTGCAGACAATCCATAGGCTGAAATGAAATCTAGCAGCACAAAACATTCACTGAACGATCTCAGACAGTAAACAAATCTGTAAAAACTGAAGCTACTGACAATTTGAAAAAGGAAAAATGTATCTGTCAACTTAAGAGTCTACATTCCTTGAAAAACAGTTCTGTTTCAAATTGCTCACTCTGCTCCTATTAATTATCTAGCTATCTGCATAATTTTAAGTAGAGATGAGCTTTCAAAACCCATGCTTGTCATTGTTACTTTTGCAGTATTACCAAAAGGCCTCAGCCAGGGATTAAGGCCCCGTTGTGCTAGACAGTGCACACGTACATAATGAAGGTGTTCAGCGACCAAAAGGATTTATGAGCTAAGCAAATACAATCCTATAATATTACTTTTTGTAACCAAAAGATGACAAGAGTAGAGATAATTAAATTATGAAATCTAGAAAAGACTGCCTTCCTAGTTTGCTCTCACTAGAGCCTTTCCCATAGTGTGGAAATTGTGCTAGTAGCAATCACACTTTACACATAGAGCACCACAAGGCTTTCCTGTTATGCAGTGACAGCAAGCAGACAATCTTAGACAGAGGCATGAACGGAATGAAAATGTTATACAGTAGCCATAAACATTCCTGTTCCGGAGTCTCTGGTGGCCTTTTTCATAAAGGAAAAGACTGGTCTTGTGTGCTTTACACAACATCAATATAAAGGAACCACATGGGCACAGTGGGGTCAGAAGGCCTAGCTATGTAATATATACTCTGCTGCTCTAGCAAAGATTCTGCTGGCTCATGAAACACAGAGGACAGTGGGGGGCCTCTAGGGGTCTCAGACTATTAAAAGGGATACTACCCAATTCCTATACACTACAATTGGCCAGTTCCAATTCCCTCCCTCACCACAGAAATAGGTGCCAGAACCTCTTAAGACAAAGGGCTCAGGTGAATGGTTAATTGGAAAGTGAACAGGGCCGGCGCCAGTTTTTTGCTGAACTAAGCAAAAAAAAAAAAGAGAGTGCCGCCCCTTGAAAAGAGCCGCCTCAAGCACATGCTTGGAACGCTGGTGCCTAGAGCTGGCCCTGAAAGTGAATGTTGTGCAGTGAAGCAGGGAGGAGTAAGGATCATGCAAAGGCAGATGTGGTTGCAACAGGGACAGTCTTCTTCAAGATGACCTGGACGTACTCCAGGAGTTTTGTCCTGGTCCTCTCTAGGAACTGGAGGACTGTGATTTTAACTTAACCCCTTGGGGGCATTTTTAAAACTGTGGACCTTCTTAATCCTGCAGAGTGAGGGTTGGTGAGAGAAAGGGATAGGGAACAGAAACAACTGGGTGACAGGAAAATGTCCTTGCTGCTGTCTGCGATGTGATAATAGCACTTCTGCTATCGCCGAGATGCTCAAAACTCATGGCTTGCTCCTGCCCTCAAATTAAGAGTGGCTGCAAAATTATGAGTTTTAAAATAAAACTAGAGTTCTTGTAATTGGTCTTTTGGTTTCTGAGCCTTTAGGGCACACTTCCACGAGGACTAGAAATCTTTTGGTTTAAATGAAAGCTACGATTCTCATACTGTCATATGTTTCCAGGAGCTGGGATTTTAAGAAAAACATGAAATATTGCCAGACGTGTGTTACAATCTCAAGAACTGGCAACAGCTGCTGAAATAAAGGCCCATATAATCCAGTTTAAAGGCCTGATCCAGAGTCCATCAATGTCAATGTGAACCTTTCCATCAGGCCCTAAAGGAGGTTCTTCTGACTCTCCCAATCTGATGGCAATAGGACAGTGAAATTTTGGACATGTTTCCTGACAAATTAACAAACATACATTGCTAACCAGGGAAGCATGCCTTAGGGAACAGTTGTCACCACTGGAAATAATTTAAAGTTACTGTCTCCTACTAGATTGAAGATTATTATTATATTAATATTATTTTATTTGCCTGTGATAACAACACACTTGACTTTTCATTCCATATTTTTGAGTTCAATTTATTGGCATCATTTCTGGTGCTTGGTGTCTGTGACACACTGTCTTCAGGGTAGGCATAATTTTGTGATGTAAGTCTTAAGGGTATCCACTGTTTGCATTTAATGAATAAATGCCAGGAATACTGACACAATATTCCTAGTCACCCTGTGTATCATTTGATTATAACGCTTGAGGGAGCTGAACCTAACAAAACAAGCTGATGAAGCACACAGATTATACCAATGTCCTTCTTATCTTGGCAAGGAGAATTACTCTTTATGTGTCCCTACCTGCAATAGGATTATGAGAATAACCTGAAAGTGAATTTTCCACGACTAAGTCTAAAAAGTGGGAAGGTACAATTGCCTCTGAATTTTTGCATATTTTTAAAAATCCTGCCAAACCAGCCAGGAAAGAGTTGATTAGAGTATAGTCTGCTCATTCCAGAGATTTCTAATCACACAGGGCCAGATTTTTAAAAGCATTTAGGTGCCTAAAGAAGCAGGGATCAGTGGGATTAGGAAACCTAGGCTCTTTTGAAAATCCCACTAGGTGCCTATCTGCATCTTTAGGCACCTAAACACCTTTAAAAATCTGGTCCTAAACAATTTAGACTTTATAAGCAGTGACTGTTTTTGTTATTATATCAAGGGGAAAATTTCATGAAGGTCCAGTTTTTAATCATTTCCAGTTAGACAAATGGTCACAAAAGGCTGAACTATTTCACTGCAGAGTAGGCCACACTACAAATCTTTCAGCCTTACAGTAATAACTTAATATATGAGATGCATTTACTTCAGTAGATAGCAGGGATCCTACCCACCAATGGCTTCCTGCTCGCTGAAGTGGAATAATTGCTAACTGTGAAATGCTGTGATGGATGTTATCCTCCGATAGGATCTCAGGACCTAGGAAAGTATATGTCAACTGGTTGAAGCATGCCCCTGTAGCTGGATTCATCTGGGGACATGGATCCAAGGGGCAGGGAGCATTGTCTGTGATCCTGGACACACTTAATCTTCCTCCCATAAATGTGCCCTCATCTAAAGTGTGTGTGTGTGTGTGTGTGTGTGTGTGTGTGTGTGTATCTCCTCTTCTCCCATTGCAGTCCATAATGCAGCTAGCCACGGGAGCAGTTCTCACATAAAAGGCTACACACTGACATAAGTGTCTGGTCCTTGTTCCAATGGCCTTCAGTTTTAGCCATCTCTTCCTCTCTGTATCTAGGTTGTAAAACTGCCCATCACCATAGTACCTGGGCACAGTAGGCCAGGGGTGTAAATTTCCCTGAGGCATATGAAGCTGTATTGTTTGTGCTTCAGGAAATGATGTTGGTGGGTCAGTGTTACGTTGTTTTAATTTGTATTATCGTAGTACCTAGGAGTCTCTGTCATGCACCAGGACCACATTAGGTTAGCACTTTACAGACACAGAACAAAAAGTCCCTGCTCCAAACAGCTTTCAATCTAAGTATAAAACAAGGGACAACAGATGGGTATCTGAAATCAGAACTGGCCAGAAGAGATGCTTCAAGAAGAGAGAACATTGTTTAGGAAAACAAAAGAGAGAGTTTTGAAAGGTTTGGGGCACATGTTAATGTAGTCTGCATTTTTCAGGTTTTTTTCGTCTCCACATTACCTGTCAGGAGCAGTAAGTTTCAGAATGTAAATATGGATTTGAAATCATGGGCCATCACTTTACTAAAATGGATTTTCTCCCTTTTGACTGTTAATCTTATTTATGACAAAAAATCCTGGCAGTTTGCTTAGTCTCCCTTTTGAGAGACTGTTTTAATCCTCGTCCATGACTAGCCCAGGTTTTACATCAAACAAATTAATCTAGTTACCCCTGAAAGCCAACACATTATCTCCAGTTTTATTCTCAAAATATTAATTTAAAATTAAAACATTTTTAATAACTCTGTCTAGCACTCGGGTCTGAAATCAATATCTCTACAACTAAGATGTCCTGTTGTCCTGGTACAGAAATAATGGATTTAAAGATTAAAACTACATTTTGGCTAAAAATCTCAACGAATACCTAATTTGGGCCAATTTTTAGATGTGGGTCCAGTGGGAGTAACCACAAAAAAGAAGATGTTATGTCTACAACAATCCATAATTCTACATGCACATAGAAACATGTCTACTTACTGCCGTTCATAGGTATTCTGGGTGAGATCCTGACCCCAGTGAGAGAGTTTTCCCATTGACTTCAGCAGGACACACATTTCACTCTCAGAGGGACAAACATTTCACTATCTATTTATACGTGCAAATGCATGACTGGCAGTTTGCATGCAGAATTTTGCTGACAACTACTGGACATGTATTTGTACAGGCATACATGTTGCATCCATATTTAAATTCAGTCTGTAATATTGTGATCTTTGGAGGCAGGGGTCAGAGGGAAGGTGTATGGAAATCTTTACACATTAGGATCAAAATATAGTCTTTAAACTATAGTCTGGCAAGTAATGGGCTAATTTCTACTATTAAACTCCAAAGCTACATTAAGGGGGCATGGAAGGGATGGTCTCCCAGATTCTCAGGTAATAGGTGCCTTGGAAATACCTGAGTAGTAGTGACCATTTGGATTCTGCTTACAAAATATGGAGGCAGGGCCGGCTTTAGGCCTATTCCACCAATTCCCCCAAATTGGGCCCCGCGCCTAAGAGGGCCCCACGCCCAGTGAGAATCCCTTCCCTGGCTTAGAGGCGCCTTTTTAACTTTTACTCACGTGGCGGTGCTCCGGGTCTTCAGCGGCACTTCAGCGGCGGGTCCTTCGCTTGCTCTGGGTCTTCGGTGGCACTTCGGTGGTGGGTCCGTCAGTGCCGCTGAAGACCTGGAGCGAGTGAAGGACCTGCCGCCGAAGACTCGGAGCACCGCCAGGTGAGTACAAGACCCACATGGTTTTTTTTTACACGTGTTGGGTTTTTTTTGTTTGTTTGGTTGGTTTTTTTTGTAGTCATCCCTGCTGGGGCCCCACCGAAACTGTTTGAATTGGGCCCCGCACTTCCTAAAGCCAGCCCTGTATGGAGGCAGGGAGAATGCCCCCAGAAGTGCTGGGAGAGCATATTCAGATTCAACTACTGTACATTTACTAAGATATCACAAATGCTCTCGCCATTGTCAGTGTCTAACCAAACCAAGAGAGCAGGGACATAGCTTCCCATCCATTTAGCCACGTAGCTTTTAGAGTGGTTGAACTCTGCCTCCCTTTTGTACCTTGATCAACAAAGCCATGCTATTACTTTTATATGTGCCACCATATCATCCATTTTGATGTGTTACAAAGAAGTTACCAAGGTAGCCTGTGTATTCTGCTCCACATGCCAAGAACCCATCCTCCCACTCTGACAGTGTCATACTCTCCCTGGACGTAGTGCAATCATTCCTGGAATGCCAGACTGTATTTCTCTTATTACAGTCTTGGTCAGTATCAGCCATTTAGCTAAGGGACTGATACAAATGAAGCTGTCAGATTCTTTGGGGGTGGGAGAGTTGGTTGGTTGTTTTGGTAAATGTAATCCTGTGAAAGAAAACTACCACACACATCCCTGTGTCCATACTCATACTCTCATATACACTTTTGATTTAACCATCCTAAAGTGCAATGGAAAGCACACACCAAGGAAAACTGCATCCCATACTACACACAAAAATTCCAGAGCAAACTGGTTTGGATTTAATTAGCAGCTTTGAACCTTTTTAACCTCTGTATCCTAATATATCAAGGAATCTCCATCCCCCTGGATATATATTTTTAAAGTGAATCAATTTCCCATGCCTAGTACTACTCAATTTCCTTGTTATAGTGGACTTAGCAGTAGTAGCAGCAGTGTCAGTAGCAGAAATATTAATAAAGTCAGTCTTACACTTCCAAGATAGATTTGATTCAGACTATCGAACCTGCAGAAGAAAGGACAGATGGTTTCTCATTGTTATTCTTTTATCTTCTCTTAATTATTAATTTTCTCCTTTCCTCTGAATATAGTTACTATATTATTAATTAACAATGTTAATTATTTTACAGTGAATTCATTTACTAGAATAGTCAGCCTCGGGCCATAATCCCAGTACAAAGCATTGTTCAGAAAAACAAGTAAAAATTAGAAGCAGCAACATATAAAGCTCAGAAGCTTTTCTGTTTACTGGAAATGCTTTTGCAAGATAATAAACTCATGCATGAACAATTTCTCATCAAGTGAACTTGAAAGTAAAGATTTTGGAAACTCTGAAACCTGAATAGTAGAATTATGGAATCCCTGTGTAGTTAAATAAATGAATAAACAAACAAATAAATAACATCATATTTTCCCTTCTGAGTATTTTTTTAATCCCCAAATGATAATGATCTTTATATGGGTCCCTAGGATAAAAAAAGCAAGAAGATATTTTTTGCTAAAAGCTCTTATACAGATGGCCTTGTTTTTAATGGGAATAATGGGAAAGGAAAATTCAAGATGCAATAAAGCTGAAATACCAAGCAACACCCATATGTTGCATAGAGAGTAACATGGAAGACTCTACTAGTTGAATAGACAACACTCAATATTTATTACTGTGTTATTCTAAGCTTTTGCGAAATGGAGGCTTTACCAAATTAATGTCTCAAGATGAGGCACACGGCACCTGTCAAACACCACAGGCTCCTCACAGATGCATGCAATCATCTCCCTAAAAGCAAAACTTTAAAATGGAAAGGGAAAAGGATGTATTTCTGATGGTTTGTCCCTGAATGAATGCAAATATATGCAGTTATACAAATTTGCAATCTACTTTTTCCATTTATGTTTATCAGAGGATGTCTGCAAGTCATAGATGCAGAGTTGTTGCTGACAGGATCAGGGGCGGCTCTACGTTTTTGGCCGCCCCAAGCAGTCATGCGCGGGAGGCGCCCCGGAGCCGCGGGAGCAGCGGACCTCCCGCGGGCATGACTGCAGAGGGACCGCTGGTCCCGCGTGGCTCGGCTGGTCCGGCGGCTCCACTTAAGCTGCCGCAGTCATGCCTGCGGGAGGTCTAGCTGAGCCGCGGGACGAGCGCCCCCTCCGCAGTCATGCCTGCGGCAGGTCCAGTCGTCCCGGGGCTCCGGTGGACCTCCCGCAGCCATGACTGCGGCAGGTCCGCCGGCCCAGCCTCCCGCCCCCCCCCCCGGCCGCAGGGGACGCCCCCTAGATTTTGCCGCCCTAGGCACCAGCTTGTTTTGCTGGTGCCTAGAGCCGCCCCTGGACAGGATAGACCCGTGGAGTCAAAGTCTAATCACTCCTTCAGCGTGTCCTTCAGAGGATCCTCCTCATCCCCCTTCCAGCTTTCTGTGGGGATTCCATGGGGCTCTGGCCCTAGTTCTCTTCTCTTCTCCCTCTACGCCTTATCTCTGGGTGATCTCAGCAGCAAACACAAATTCAGCTACCATTTCTATGGTGGAATTACTCTGTGATCGAGCAGCATTAGGCCCTACGTCAAAGAAAACAATCAAATACCACAAGTCTTGACTTCTCTCTATATGTTGCCAAGGCCTTGATTCTCCACAGTGGCCAAATTGAGGTCTGATATAATGCAGAGTGGCAGTTACAGGGAGTAGTTTGTGGCTCCTTGATCCTCAGTCCCTGGTACCGAGGAAGTTAAAGCAGGGACCCTCCTGCCCTAAGGTTTACCACTATAAAGTTTGTAGTGGATCTTCTGCTAGTGGAAGATCATGCATAGCTGATCTTCACTCCACCTTTCCCACTTGTACCAATGCCATGCCCTGTTCCCAGACACTGACTTCATTTACTTGGGGCACTTGTTACCCTTGCCAGCCTTGTTAGAGGAGAGTTCCCATGCACAAGAGGAATTCTCCACTGGCTATCTCTAGATGAGTTGCATATTACCCCACAAGGAATCCCAATGAAATCAATGGACCTATCTGAGGAGCAAGATGCTATTCAGAGTGACCAAGGGAATTGGGGTCTGGGCATCTGTAACTACATTTTCATTTACACCTCTGTCAGATGGGGAGCGTTTCCACCAAAGAGACGTTGTATTTTAGCCAAGGTTACATCACACTGGGTCCTTCACGGGGACCTCTTTTGAGAACACGAAAATATCTCTAGCATCACAGGGAAAAACAACCATATTTTTTATTTCTGCAAAATCAGCACTTCAAAAAGGAAACTTATTGGGGAGGAGAAGAGCATGCCTTTGTCTTACTCAGGTGACTAAGGGAGAAGGTGAAGGTAAGGACGGACACACACACACACACACACACACTCTCTCTCTCTTTCTCTCTCTCTGTCCCCCAGAATCTTGCCCTCTAGTTTATCATCCCATCCCGCATGTGAGCATCTGGGTGGAGAGGGACAGGAAGTGGGCAAAGCCTTGGGTTTGGCCTCTCACTTGCTGGCCAGAGGAGTTAGCTACAGCCTTTTGAGGCTAGCAGTAACTTACTTCCCTCCCAGGACAGCAGTGGAGATTTTGTGAATGAATCGCGTTTTCCCCCCAGGCTGTTCCTGGGGCCAAGTGGCTAGGTAGTACCTTCCCTACCGTGGAGCTGAGCCTCACAGCTCAAGCCAGCCTGAAAAACCGAGTTTTTACTTTAGAATCACTGGCTCAAATCCAGCCCAGGTCTGCAGCACTGTCTGATGGCTATTTGACGGTACCTGTGAAATGAATCTGTGGTCTCACCCTAGGTGGTGGTGGGGAGATAACCAGAATTTAAAATCCACCATTGCTATTGTCATCCTTCTTGGCCCTTTTAGCAGAGACATCACTGACTGACTGGAGACCATAATACCCTCTTATTGCCAGGTCCAGCTTGAAGCACGCTGACAAAAAGTGGGATCTGCTGATGGTCTTTCTTGTTCTGAGCCCACTCTGGCATTCCTCACTCTGGCAATGTCCATAGTACTTTTACCTGAGTAAAAAACCAGGGGATTGGCCTCATTGTAGATTAACAAAGGATTTCAGTCAGCCCAGCACCTCACACCATCCGGGGGCGGCTCTAGCCATTTCGCCGCCCCAAGCACGGCGGCACGCCGCGGGGGGCGCTCTGCCGGTCGCCGGTCCCGCGGCTCCGGTGGACCTCCCGCAGACGTGCCTGCGGATGCTCCACCGAAGCCGCGGGACCAACGGACCCTCCGCAGGCACGTCTGCGGGAGGTCCACAGGAGCCGCCTGCCGCCCTCCCGGCGACTAGCAGAGTGCCCCCCGTGGCATGCCACCCCAAGTACGTGCTTGGCGTGCTGAGGCCTGGAGCCGCCCCTGACACCATCACTAAACCCACCTAGAAAAGAAAAATGATGACAGGGAGGTGGGGGTGAAGGGAAGAGGAGAAGAGTTATTTAAATTGGACAAAATGTGATGACAGCCAGCCAGAAACACAATCCCCAGTGTCATCTTAATGCCAATAGTCCTTTCAATTCTGTACCTGCAGCTCAAGCTGTTTCCGAGGGTTACTAAAGTTCACTCTTTCCCACTAGCATTGCCCTCCCCCTCCTCTAGCTAATCCCATAAGAACTGGAGGCATAATTTTTTTTCCTTGTTATTTTCATTATGAAACTAACCAATCTGGACTCCAGCTGCATGTAAACAATTATCGCTCCTATTCTACTAATGGGACAACAGAGCTCAAATATTTCCCCCTTGCAATTCTATGCCACTTGAGGCCAACAGTTGACAATACCTACAAGGTTCCAGTCACTAATGTTAGAGGGCTTATTCCTTCACCCTCTCACTTTCCTGGTCCTTCTCGCGTGAACGGAGAGCAACAATACCCGAAGTCCAAATGTGCAAACAATTGATGTTTATTGGGCTGAACTTCCAGCAAGCAATGATTCCAATTTCCTTCCTCGGTGTCTCCTTTCCCAGCTCTGATGCCACAGAGCCTGTTCCCCTGTTTCCAGCAAAACATGATTCCCATCCCCCCTTCCTTCCTGATTAACTGCAGACTCTTTAGTAAAACTTGAGTTCTGCTTAGCTATACCTTAATCAATCATTTTACTGAAATTTAACTAACCAATCCTAACATATCGTAACATGATTATCTAACCAATTATATCCCACTCCCTTAATTGGTTTACACCCAACAAAATGAATTATACAGCAGACAGAAACAATCACAGAACCAGACAGAGATTATATAGACAAACAACAGGGAAATGGGGACTACAGTGACAGAACAACAAAGAATTGAGGATTTCACACCCCAGCTATTGATAAATGAGTTCTTGCCAGACAGGATGCTATCAAACTGAGTTTTCGTTAAATCTTCTAGGCTCCTCCCTTTCTCTGGAGGTGATTGATTGAATCACCTTTTTAACAGCCCCAAACTGCCTTATTTCAGTATGACTGGTGAGGGGACATGACAGTTCGCTTCCCAGCTTATGACTGCCTCTGCTGCTTAGCCAAAGGCCTTAGCCTAAGAACAGGGTCTCAGACTGTCACAGTGAGAGAAGGCCCTTACACAGGCAGACAGTGACTTTGATTCTTTCTTTTATACCTCTATAACTAGCTAAATGATAAACATATACCTAAATTCTTAAAGTATAGGCCTTTGCAGACAGGCCTGAATATCTGTATCCTAACAACTAGGCACTTACAGAGGGAGACGGTGGTATTTTAGTGCAGCTGATATTTTATAGTGAAGTTTGTTTCTTTCACTCTGGCTTGCAGTTTTAGAGTGAAAGGAACAGAACCATTCTGACCTGACTGAACTGGGATATCATGAAAAAACTGCTTTCAGAACTGAGTGGTCACCCACAAGTCTATCACCCAGTGGAGAGGAAGGGTGGCCAGTAGTTAAGGCACTTGATTGGGATTCAAAAGACCTTGGGTCAGTTTTACAGCTCTGGCACAGACTGCCTGTGTGACCTTGGGCAAGTCACTTAATCTTCCTGTGCATCACTTCCCATCTGTAAAATGGAATGAAGTGATATTTCCTTTATCTGTCTTGTGTGTGTAGATTGTAAGATCTTAGTGGAAGACCATCTCTTACTTACTTACTATGTGTGATGACTATATTTCCTTTATTAAGTAAAATCCTTTAGTTTTTTTCTCAGACAAAACTCCCATCCATTTCACTGGAAGCATTGTCTGAGTGAGAACTGCAGAGACTGACCCTTTGCTCCAGACTGGAGCTATCATGTAGAATTTTCCATAGCTCTGTTTTTTCTTACCAATGCTGGACTAGCATTTGTATTCCCCACCCTGCCATGACAAAACAACACTGTGGGGTTACCATTATAGGAAGTAAAATGCAGAAGGAAGAATCCATTGTTACTTCTCTCTTTCTCTCTCTCTTTTTCAATCCTTAAATCTTAAATCTTATCTGTGACCATGCCAAAAAAAATAGGCATTCTAGAATTCTGCGATACTCTAGTAAAAAACCCACCAACCCTGATCCCAAGTTTTTATTACAAACTTGAATAAGTTTGAATAAGTGGTTCTGCGTGATTTTCATGCTAAATCAGTCAAAACGTAATGATTCTAGCTAAGTTTCCCTTTGATATTTTGGGTGGTTTTTTTGACCCTGAACTTCAAAATAAATTCAGGGGTGTGCACTGCAAACCAATGTGAAGTGACACAAATAATCATTGAAACGGGTTGTCATAAAACTCTGCAATCAGAAACCATCGAGTCTTGCACCTTTTAGTCACTCACAGATACCATACATTAGAAACTGAAGAGCTATTAATACTTCATGAATTAATGCAATGCAGTAAGGTTCCAGCTGTGACCAGGTAATCCTCTATCTCAGGGGTTGGCAACCTTTCAGAAGTGCTGTGCCGAGTCTTCATTTATTCACTCTGATTTAAGGTTCCGCATGCCGGTAATACATTTTAATGTTTTTAGAAGGTCTCTTTCTATAAGTCTATAATATATAACTAAACAATTGTTACATATAAAGTAAATAAGGTTTTTAAAATGCTTAAGAAGCTTCATTTAAAATTAAATTAAAATGCAGAGCCCCCCGGACCGGTTGCCAGGACCTGGGCAGTGCGAGTGCCACTGAAAATCAGCTCCAGTGCCACCTTCAGCACGCATGCCATAGGTTGCCTACCCCTGCTCTATCTGCTCATTCAAACAACCACAGAAACAACTTGTTAGTGTGTTGGACTGATTCCTAATAACTAGTGCATTGTTGAACATGTATTGCAAACCATAGCACCAAAATCAAATGACGTCCAGCAAATGCATTCTGAATACTAACAATCTGGATTAAAGTCCTCTCTGGTGTCACCCTTGTTTACACGTGGAAATCAGCTGTCAAAAAACAGTGCAGTCACCCTAAAATGCTTGCCATGATCAGACTTTGAAAGTAAACTCCATGTACTCTTAAAAAAATCCTTATTATTCTAATTTAAAATCCAAATTGATTCTCATTACGGCTAAGAGCATACAAGAAGGACTATTACCAGACTCTTTCCTCAGTGAGGCACTTTTAATGCACCGTATCTGTTCATAACAAGGATGCTGACAATTCACTCTAATTGGGTTTGTCAATTTATAATTAGTGTGTTTTGTTTGAAGACCTTCTGGTGCATTCATATAATCTCTATCTTAGATTTCAAAACAAACTGAATCATAAGAAGCCTTAATTAATTGGGAAGCAGCCAGAGATTTAAAACAAACACCACCATTAACATCTCCTACAAGCCTAAAATAGCCTTTATAGATGCTGCTGCCACAAGGAAAAGAAAGCTTTCAAAATAGGAAGAGGATGTATTTTCAGAGTTAATGAAATAATGCGGTGTACTCAAAGACCTTGAGCAGTTATATTTAGAAAACCAGTTTCTGTGGCTTAAGGAGTGCTTAAGTGGATACATCATTCCCAATAGCTGTGTAACACCTGTCTCTAATTCAAGGGCCAGATTGTGACTCATTTTGCTTGCCTGCACAAGGGACTAGGAGGATGTAAGGGGGGGACACCTAATTATCAGCACTGCATTGACTAGCTGTGTCTTGAGTAGCAGCAGGAAGCGGAAAGCAGACTTTCCAGGACCACTATATGCCCCTACCACTTAATAGGTGGGTGAAGAACAGGAAATGAATGAAGCCCAGGCTCCGTTCCAATATGCTGACCAGTGCAGCTGTATGCACACATTGGAGGTTATGTGCTGTACCAGGTATAGAGATAGTACTGGGTACATCTCCCTCTTTTCAGTCTGTTCCTATGGCAGCATGTCTATATGCAGGGCCTGTGGCAAAGCCACAACTGAACCCTTCTAAGAGAAGAAGATGATTTTAATCAGCTACAGATACAAAGTTTCCTTACTCTTCTAGCAAAAGGACAGCTGCTAGGGTGAGCAAGGATGGTAAAAGTCTGTGTTCAGATATGCCCTGAAACTCTACTAACCCTGTTATGATCAGTAATTGTGGTTTATTATGAATACTATCATCGTTTATGTGTAGTATTGTAGTGCCCCAAAGGCCCAGTTAGAATCAGGACCCCTTTGTGCTAGATAGACACCGTACAAACATGAGCTCAGCTTTACAATTTAACTTCAGCTGAAATACAAATCTTCAAAACCGTAAATCACCACAGAATTTCACCCACTGTGTATGGAAGTTCTGATAGGTGAATATTTCCATCCATCTTGGTGTTTTTGTTAAGGGCATCGCTGTTGGATATCTCTGTATCGTTATTGATTTGTTTAGAGCCACCCATTTGCTCAGCAATGTGTGTGGCCCCAAAAATAAAGACAGTCCCTACTCCACAGATCTTAAAGCGTAATTCTGTTTCCATTAAAGTCAATGGCAAAAGTCCCATTGATTTCAAAGGTAAAGAATCCAAATGTTAGGCCCTCAAAGTGATTCGGTGCTATATGATGGTGAAAGCAGAACAGCCCAATAAAGATGGATCACTGATCTCAAATACAGAAAACTGGAGTGCTGGAAAAAATGCCTCAGAATTAGAATTTTAAAGTGCCTGTAAATTATCGGTGCCGAATTTCTTTTATTATGTAAAGGAATGATTTGTACTTTGAAAATCCTGTGTTCTACTTTATGAAGTAGAAATTCCCAGATAAGTCTTTTATTTATTTAGATTGTACAGCTTCAGTCTCACATTCACTTAAATTTTAAAATAATGGTATTTGGTACAACAATGTAACTAGTAACATTAACTGAACTGCCCTATAACAATTCAGGGCCTCTCGTTAATCCATTTTAGGACTCTGTGGTTCACCAAAAGGGCAGAATCAATGATAAAGAGGCAGTCTTGGCTTTTAGTAGGATAAAAAAAGTTTGGCAAAATATTTCAAGAACAAGAGATTGGATACATTAGTGTGAAAACAACATACACTCTGCACTTCCAGGACTGGTGCTCAGTCACTGTTTTGGTATTTACTATCCATTTATTTATGAAAGTACACACTCGCTGTGTGTATCTTTATTTTAGTCACAAGGTCAATGTGTTCCATATGAAACAATACAGAAAACTGGTTATAAAAGTTCTAAACTACTATTGCCATTGTACAGCACTCAATAGAACTCCTCAACCCATCCTACTGTGTTTGTCTTGTTTGTCAGAGATTTGGGGCAGGGAATATACTTTGATAGTGCATAGCACAGAAATAGAACTTAAAAGAAGAAATAAACATTTCGCCGCCTCAAGCACGGCGGCATGCCGCGGGGGGGGCTCTGCTGGTCGCTGGTCCCGCGGCTCCGGTGAACCTCCTGCGCAGGCTCCACCGAAGCAGCGGGACCAGCAGACCCTCCACAGGCACGCCTGTGGGAGGTCCGCCAGAGCCACGGGACCAGCGGACCCTCCTCAGGCATGCCGCCGAGGGTAGCCTGCCTGCCGCCCTCCCGGCGACCGGCAGAGTGCCCCCCGCGGCATGCTGCCCCGAGCACGCGTGCTGGGGCCTGGAGCCGCCCCTGCTGGCACCATCTTTAAGAGGTGGTTAGAGGAGGCTGCCCTAACATGTCAGCTGGCAACAGTTCCCCAGGGACCATCTATAGTTGCACTCAAGCCACACACTCTGTGTGCTCCTCCTTGCACCTGCCGTGCTTCCTTAACCAGGGGTTCTTTGGAGGGAAGCATAGGAAGCAGCTCATCAACCTATGCAGCATGGGAGATGCGCCTACAGTGTCTGTTTAGATTGTGGGCCATATGGGCAGGCACGGCCTCTTTTTCTATGTTTGTACCGTGCTAATATTGTTAAATATTGTCAGTCTTGGTTGGAACCCTTAGGCACTACTGTAATATTAGTGATGATTATAACATTATAACAATAACTGGGGTAATTTGCAGTAGGGGATTTATGGCCAGTGTCTGCCCCCACTTGTGCCACCTGAGGGGGGCAGGAAATCTGGGTGCATGTTTGGGGATATGCAGGAAGTAAAGAAGAACAAATGTTAACATCGCCACCTGCAAAATACAATAGGTTTATCCCCAAACAAGAAAAACATGCAGATTCTAAGGCCATCTCTGTACATGGTAGGTATTCTTTCCCCTATTGTATCGATGAGGAAACTGGGAAACAGAACGATGAAGAGATTTTCCTGAAGCTGTACACTGACTCAGTAGTAGGAATTATTAACGCACCTTGGGATCACCTGGTTCCCATTCACATGTCAGATTACTAGATAATGCTGCCGCTCTCAAGCGAAGCATCCTGTATCAGCTGAGTGAGTCACATTCAGCTTCCTCTTAAACCACAGATTTCTTGTGACGTTATCTGGCCTGTATGTAACAGGCAAGACAAAATGTCTCTGATCTAGAGCTGCTTCTTAAATAACCACATACAAAGCCAGAGTTAACTTTAGAAAGACAGTTGAAACAATTTTTTTCATTCCACTAATGTAATTGGTTTTTGTCCACTATTAATCATACCACTAGGCAGAAGCAGCAGTATCATGACCCTGGCCTAAGGATTTTGGGAGAGGATCAGCACGATCCTCACATAACTGACATGTGTGTTTGTGTGTGATCTTTAGCCCCTCAATCTCTTACTGCAAAATGGAAACCAGCTGCATATCCTTTTGATATTAGCAATCAGTGCACATCAAGTTGTCTTCAGGTGTAAAAGGGCTAGAAACGTGCGTCTTTTAAAAAATGAAAACTGAGATTATTGTTTTCATTTCTAATTCCTGCCCATATCAGGGGATCCCTCAGCTTTGTATGGCCCAAAGGCCTGCTAGGATCATATAGCTTACTCAAGGCTATGAAATAGTACATAGACTATAGATTTCTGTAAAAAAGTTTAAAAGATGTTTACCCCATGCCTTTTTGAAAATGATGACAGTGCTGGCTATGGCAAATAAAAGGGCAAAAATGATAAAGAGCTATATTCAGCAGCGTGTATTCTATTTGGTAAAACAGAACCAACCCATCTATCTGCCCAGAGAAACCTAACAAATGTTCAGCCTACCTGTGGGCACAGCATGGAAGTGCTATGTCTTTACAAAACTCCAAGAAGAATCAAATTCTGAGGTGCTGCTTTGTGGAGCAATATCATTCCACATAGCATTGTAAGCTTTCTTTTCATGCCCTTGATGATAATAATATAGTAGGAATTATAAATAATAGATACACTGTGGGGAGGTGAGTGGAGAGAAGCTACAAAATAAATCAATCTGTCCTTAGTCTGGAGGATTTCATTAACCTGCAAGTGTGGAAACTGTTTTTAATAAGCAGTAAAAGGACCCCTGCTGCAATCAAAGACAATCCCATTGTAGTTTATGTAGAACTGTCCCTATATGATTATCACTGTCAGGAAATCTAATGCAGCACTAGCCTCTTTCCCGTGCAATGTGATACTGGCCTGAGATGGAAACTTCAAGGAATAAGTTCAGCTGGAGAGATGAACTCTGGATGAGTCATGCTGATTAACAGGCCTATAAAGAAATACTCTTTTAAAGGTCTGTTTTCCCACTGTGTTGCTGTCAAGTTCTTGTTCAGAAACAAAAGGAATAAAGATAAAATCAAAGCCAATTTTAAGATCTCTAAAATTAGTGTTTCTTTTGTTTCTAAGCAGCTTTCAGGGTACATCAAATTTAAAACCAATGCAACTTTTTATCTCAGGCAGCCGCTCAATAGGAAAAGCCACTGACTGCAATTCATAGATTCATAGACTCTAGGACTGGAAGGGACCTCGAGAGGTCATCGAGTCCAGTCCCCTTCCCTCATGGCAGGACCAAATACGGTCTAGACCATCCCGGATAGACATTTATCTAACCTACTCTTAAATATCTCCAGAGATGGAGATTCCACAACCTCCCTTGGCAATTTATTCCAGTGTTTAACCATCCTGACAGTTAGGAACTTTTTCCTAATGTCCAACCTAAATCTCTCTTGCTGCAGTTTAAGACCATTGCTTCTTGTTATATCATTAGAGACTAAGGTGAACAAGTTTTCTCCTTTCTCCTGATGACACCCTTTTAGATACCTGAAAACTGCTATCATGTCCCCTCTCAGTCTTCTCTTTTCCAAACTAAACAAACCCAATTCTTTCAGCCTTCCTTCATAGGTCATGTTCTCAAGACCTTTAATCATTCTTGTTGCTCTTCTCTGGACCCTTTCCAATTTCTCCATATCTTTCTTGAAATGCGATGCCCAGAACTGGACACAATACTCCAGTTGAGGCCTAACCAGCGCAGAGTAGAGCGGAAGAATGACTTCTCGTGTCTTGCTCACAACACACCTGTTAATGCATCCCAGAATCACATTTGCTTTTTTTGCAACAGCATCACACTGTTGACTCATATTTAGCTTGTGGTCCACTATAACCCCTAGATCCCTTTCTGCCGTACTCCTTCCTAGACAGTCTCTTCCCATTCTGTATGTGTGAAACTGATTGTTCCTTCCTAAGTGGAGCACTTTGCATTTGTCTTTATTAAACTTCATCCTGTTTACCTCAGACCATTTCTCCAATTTGTCCAGATCATTTTGAATTATGACCCTGTCCTCCAAAGCAGTTGCAATCCCTCCCAGTTTGGTATCATCTGCAAACTTAATAAGCGTACTTTCTATGCCAATATCCAAGTCCTTGCACCCACCCACCCACCCTTTCTCCATGCTCACCCACCATCATTCTATCTTCCTGCCCAGTCCCACAATTGCTCTTTGTGCACTCTCTCTGCACTGGCTGTGCATGCAATAGCCGAACTCCACTCATTCCCCACTCTGGATGCACTTGCTCATCTCCCAGCCACTGCAGAACGCCTCAGAACACCTCCTACACCCCTATGCCCTGTGTGATGGCTCCAGGGCTGCATATGGATTTTCAGGGCAGATGGCTGAGCAGGCTTCCTTTTGCTACTTCATATGCTCCCAATCTCATAATGCCATAGGTGTGGGGCCAGCTCCATCAGCCTCATCTCTTGTGATCAGGCCAGCTCCGTAAGAGTCAGGGCAACAGTCTGGGAGCTATGAGAAACTGCTACATCCCTCTAACCAATCAATTGCGCTGGCCCTGCTCACACTGCTTCCCCTGGTCAGAGACACAACCAGCTTTACTCAGGCCCTGTTATTACCCAACACGACAGCAGGTGGTGCCACTCACCCAAACTGGGCTACCTGAGTGCAACCTCCAGACACCAGCCAATTTCCCAGCTCCCCAGGCATGCACCCCTTCTGGAGTATAAAGTCCAAATGGTACCATCTTCCACTGCACTGAGATCTCTACCAAGTAAGCTCATGAAGTTTGTCCCTCTCTTAATGTGGAGAGGGAATGCAACAGTCCCTGCCCCATGAGCTAAGATTCCCAAGCACTTCACTCCAAACCTATTGGTTTACATAAAGCTTAAAACAAGTTTATTAACTTAGCTTAACATACTAGGATAGGATTTGAATTAACCATCTCTCATCATGAATGATGATACAAGTAGGCTTGCAGAGTCTCAGGGCCATAGGCGCTGACTCTGTGAGTGCTCTAGGGCTGGAACACCCATGGGGGAAAATGGTGGATGCGGAGCACCCACCAGTAGCCTCCCTATCAGATCCCACCCACCCCCTGGCTCTTCTCACCCACCAGCAGCTCCAAGGATCAGCGCCTGCCCTGCTCCCCTCCCCACACCTCTCGCCCACTGCGAACATCTGTTTTGCAGCAGTCGGGGAGGCTGAAAGGGAGGGGGAGGAGCGAGGATGCGCTATGCTTGGGTGGGAGGAAGTGGGGTGGGGGTGGAACAAGGGCAGGAAGAGGTAGGGTGAGGGTGCGGCATTGGGGGAAGGAGGGAGAGGGGGAAGGGCCTGAGGCAGAGCTGGGGGTCGAGAACTCCCTGGCAGTTTTAAAAGTTGGCGCCTGTGCTTAAGGCACAAGCTGTACTTGCTTTACAGCTTGGGATTCGACCCCTGTTCTAAGTCCTTTTCTTTTGGAGTTTCTCTTAGGTGTTCAGTTGCGGGGGAGTGAAGAACAACAGATGATGTCACTCCCTGCATTATATAGCTTTTTCAAATGGCGGGAACCCTTTGTTTCAAAACATGGTTCCCAGACCAGTTTGTGGAAAAATACAGGAGTCCAGAGTCATGTGCTCTGGTCACATGCCCTTGCAGAGTCATAGCAGCCATTACTTACAGGCTGTTCTCAGGAAGGCTCACTAGGTGGGGGATAAGCTTCTCCTCAGGCCTATTGTTTCCCCTGATGGCCCATTACCTTGAATAGGCCCTTCCCAACCAGCTGTCTAGGCTGGAAACATCTTGCCTAGTGGGTATTGCTCAGGTGTCACTACATTTGAAACACAGATACGTAGTCAGTATTCATAACTTTAGATACAAAAATGATACATGCATACAAATAAGATAATCATATTCAGCAAATTGCAACTTTTCCAATGACACCTTGTATGGCCCATCTAGTACAAAATGCATCATAATTATGTCATAATTATATCAATCATGCAACTATGAAGAATATGAGGGGTAGTGTCACAAACTCCTATTGTTTCAGGCCTCTAGAGTGGTACCTTACTACATACATGGTAAGTAGTTCAGTTAATGTCAGTGGGGCTATCTGTGAAGCAATGGCCTGCTTGATAGCCCATTGAAGTCAACGGGACCCTTTCCGATGATTTCAATGGACTTCTGATAAGAACATAGAGATTGCCATACTGGTTCATACTCAATGTCTGTCTAATCCAGTAGCCCGTCACCGACAGTGGCCAGTTCCACATGCTTTAATAGAAGGTGAAAATAAATTCTGAATGGGAAGTTATTGGAATATCTTGCCCCAAGGGAAGTTCCCTCCTAACTACAATGGCTAGAGTGTGGCCCATTTCCTCCTCTGGAAATGAGTTCCACGGGCTAATTGTGTATTGTCTGAAAGGGTATTTCCTTTGATCTATTCTGAATCTTCCATCTTTCCAGTTAATTGAATCTATCCATTTGGTTTTTTTTTTATTATGAGACAGACTGAACAGAAGTTCCCAATCTACCATCTCTAAACCAGTCATTATCTTGTATACTTTTATCATGCTTCCTCTTAGTCATCTCCTTGACAACCCCAATCTTTTCAGTCTTTTCATGTGAGTTACTAAGAGAGGATCTGCAGCACAGTTCCTACTCAGGAGAAGGCTCACAGGTGGGCTGAGGTAACGTAGGGGAAATAACTCTTCCTTTCACAATTTTTAGAATCAAATTTATTTAAAAACACTTCAGTTTGTTCGTTGGTTATGTCGACATTGCAGCTGGGAGTGAGCTTCCCAGCCCGGGTAAACAGGCAGCTTGTAGAGGGGCTTGAGCTAGTGCACTAAAAACAGCAATGTGGATATTGCAGCTTAAGCAGCAGCTTAGGATCTCAAGTCCACCCGTCACCCCTGGGTCTAAACTTGGGTGAGTAGCCCGAGTCTCCCCTGGAGCTGCAACGTCCACATGGCTATTTTTGGTGTGCTAGCTCATTCCCCGCTGCAGCATAAGACATTCTCCTAAATGCCAGGCTTTAAGATTTCTTGAGAGCAGATGAAGATAGTTCATAGAGATTACTTGATGCCAGAAAAAAAAATAGAGGGCTTCTGGACAATTGAAATGCGAATAAGTCAAATGGAGAGACAGAGATCTGACTTTGAGAGCTACAAGAGCTTGGAGGGAATTCAATTGTTTGCATCTTTTCCACTATCATTCTATATTATTTATTTTACTGTTTAAAATATTCTTTTTAATTTCAAATAAAATACTTCCTTAATTTCTACAAGGTCAGTTTTAGTATATGCCCTGCCTTTCTTTATTCCAAAAGAGATCAATTTTGGTTATAAGATGTTTTCTATCTGGAAAATGCAAAAGATACCTAGCCAGGAATTTATCATTTCTGAGTTAGAGAACAAAATTTGCATGTGTGCAGATTTGCTTGTGCAAATAGTCCCATCAAAACCAATGGTAGACTTCCTGAGCATGTAAAGTTACTCATATGCCTGATTGTTCTTCAGAGATTGATTTGCTCTGCAACCGTTTGTAAAGAGACATGGGGTTTAATTGTTCTTTCTTTTTTTCAGTGTAAATCTGCAGTGACTCCTTTAAAGGCAGTGGAGTCACTCTGGATTTACACTGAAGAAACAGAAAAAGATAAACCCCATGTTCCTACCACAGGCCGGGCCACCCCTAGGTGTTTCTCTGTTTTGCCACCCAGGTTCAAAAATGTTTTCAGCACTCCTTCCCCTCTCCCCAGTGCAGAGCAGCCAAGCAAAAAAAGGCAGGTTGACAGAGTGATGTGGCACCCTGAGGAGTTGGTGCCGAGGCCAACTGCCCTGCACATCCACGCCTAAGGTTGGCTGTGATCCACAGGGACACATTCTACTGTCTTTACTGAGGTCTCTCACTCAATAAGTAGTAGTTTACTCTGTGAGTGTCTTTAACTGGATTATTCCCAAGGTACTGTGGGTATGGGCAGCAGAATGTGGCCCATAATATCTTTCCTTGTTGAGGACAAAATCCTGGTAAAGCATATGAAAATAAAAGAGAACGGATTTTAATGTAAGTGCAGTTTCACATGCTTGTTTCTATATTACTGCTATAAAACACTACCAACGATTATATCTGATTTTATATTGGTATATTTTCCATTTTGCCTAGAGTATTCCCTCAGGGCAATGTAGTTTATATGGAATGAACAAGAGCCTCCGGTTCTGTTCAATGGATGATTGCGCAGAATGGCTCCCTAGTGATTCAAATACTGTGGGTCCAATCTCATGACTGAGCAGAAAAATAACATTCCTAGCCTGTACACTTCTACTGGAGGAGTGTGTCCAGTAGTCCAGTGCTCACTGTTGCCTGATTTATTGATTTTATAGATTATTTAATAGTTCCCAATTCTGCAAATTAACACTCTGAAGTCCAACAGGTTCCAGTTCCAAGACCAGGCCCAGAATTATTAGAATTACAGTTAAATTGGAAATCTCAATGTGTACAGTTGCAAAAATCATACATTGAAAAATGTTCTGAGATTTTAACAGCTTTATTAACAAAGTTAGTAAACAAACATATATTCCGATCCAAACACGAATATAACAGTAATGCAATATTAACTTTGTGTCCTGTCATATGCATACTCACACAATCCTTGTGGAGACCTCGGAGTAGGGAGACTTGTCCATGAGGATCCTAGCCTATCTTTGACATGTCAAACTATTCCAATGGTCAAGGTCTCCATGGTCTAGGTCCTAGTTCTCTATTATAGGGTTTGATGGCTGCCATGGATATTCGTAACAGTGTTCGGCCTCCTTTGCCCATAACTAATGTCCTCACCCTAATAATGTTGTGGTGTCCTTATTCTAAAGGTTAGTATATTAATTATCTCAAACTATTTATATATACATCAATTAGGGACTATAGTAATCCTGTGGTTAAACATCTGCTGATGTTCCTATCCTATAATACGCAAACTGGCATCAACTGACTTCTTGTGGTTACTAGTCAGCACTGTATGCAGAATTTTAGCAGAATTATTTATTGCAAAATTTATATCTTGTGCCATGTTGTGATTGAGTGTCACTGTTGGTCAATTTACTGATGCTAAGGTTTAATAGGCTTAACTTATGCTAAAATCTAAGCTAATGTCTTACAGGTTTGGGCCTGTAGGCTTCTTGCATTGCTGCCTTAAAATACCTATATTTTATCCTTATACTTAAAAGCTAACTTTAAACCTGTAGTTTAACCCATGGCTCCCTGTGATGATCTTCCACAAATTCCAGTTCTGCAGCATAAACAGAAGCAGAACATTATCTATCTGTCTAGGCCTTTACATTATGCTTGTTACTGTGGCACCTGAATACCTTCTGAGCATGAAACTACTCTCTTTTTCCCATCTGTGAAAATTTGGCTTTCAGAATCTTCTAAGTTAACCAGGCAATAATAAATCCCCTTTCTGACGGAGTTTTTCAAGTACAATTAAAATTTCTGATCTGCTTCATGTTAGCTCATCATCAGCACTAAGTTACAAGTATAAGAAACTAAAGGGAAAAGGTCTCCGGCCATTTCTCCCCCCCACACCCACGTCCTATGTAGAGAGAACAGTCAGGTTCTGCCAGGTACCAGTGGGACTGACACCCACATCCCCTCCTCCCTGGCCTTCAATAGAGGAGCCTCAAATTACAGCCAGATTCCTTTAGTCAGTAACAAGTCCCAGGTGAAAGGTAACACCCAGCACCCTCAGTTGTCATGAACATTACCTTAGTGACTTTTCTCATTGATTAGATTTTAAAAATATATCACTAGATATTAATAATAACAGAGGGTCATGTCCCATCCCTTCTCTGAGCAGGAGGGACTGGGATTCTCCAGAATCCCAGGTGAGCAGATGTGTGGGTCAAGAGGAGGGGTTTCACTTCATCAGCCCCATTGCCTTTCTCACAATCCCCTCTGTAGATGCTCCATTGGTTTCAGGCACCAAAGTGTAAGAGGGGGTAGGCTAGAGGCAGGTGGGGTTAATACTGATTCTTTTCCACTGCAGCATGGACCCACCTTAGCAGGGACTCCTGGAAGTAGTGGCATCAGGTATCATTCATCCTCATAGCTAGAGCAACCGGACGGTAAGTGTGAAAAATTGGAACAAAGTATAAAGAAGACAAAGCCCCTATCTGGACGGTCCCAACAATATCTGGACGTCTGGTCACCCTAATCATGGCTGCATTGACATCAGGGGTCTGGGTTTCTGACAGAAGTATGGATGCACAGGGCAGAAACTCCTGGGCTACAGCAGATACTCAGATGTCTACATGGATCTCAGGGAGCCAGCCTGTTCCATGAAAGGGGAAGCCCTGCACCAAGAAAATCTGGCAGAAACTGTGAGTCACAGTATTTGCAGTCCCCTAGACAGTAATAATCCACCCAGAGAAGGATTTATCACTCATTCTTTCATGGTCTTCTGGGTCACATCATTTGCTGCCAAATGTTGTAGGGTTGTCCAGACATTGATACTGACTAATTGACGTCCCTGATCCAAATTGCTGAGTAGAGCTGCTTGGAAAAAACATTGTCAAAAACATTTTCAGAACATGGGTGACATCGAAATTGAAAGTCTTCATGAAATTGGGTCGATTTGCTGGAATTTTGTTTTGGAAGAAAACCCTGTGGGAGGTGAGGGGGAATGTTTGACAATGTCAAAAAGGGTATGTTTTGATATTTCCAGAACAGAATGTTTCAATTTTTCATTTTGAAGCAACTTTTCATTTTGAAATTTTTAAAATTCTGTATTAGAAAATGAGACATTTTAAAAACTTAAATTGAAATGTTTTGATTTTTGTCAAAATGAAACGTAAATCAACCAAAAATGACATTTAAAAAAAAATTCCTTTGTGGGGAATTATGAAATTTTCAGGTTTTGTTCCAGTTCAGAACAAAGCCAAATTTTCTGAATTGCAAAATCCTTCATGGAATGGAACTTCTGCCTCTACCCAGCTTTGCTGCTGAGTGGAATGCAAAATGTGAGGGCTAGACCATGCCTTCGTCTGCCCTTGTACATGTATAATCAAATCTCTTCCAAAGCAACTAATGAGGAAGTCGCCAGGTGTGGGGCTTCCCATAAAACTGCTTAGAAGCTGATGCTGTTAATTCCAGCTGGATTTAAGACTGTGCTGAGCGATGTTGCCTGTTGGTGCTGATTTCACAAACAGGGTTGTTCATTAGTGATGAGGAATGCAGTATAAAGGCAGATACTGCTCACTGCACTGTGATAAGCCTTGAAGAGTGCAGAAGGTCACCAAAGAAATATTCTTTCATACAGTTCCTGAAACCTGTAATAAAAGCCTGCATCTATAAGAGCAATCAACTCTGGTATTCTGACTTAAAACGGAAACCACTAAAGGGAGGAGAGCCCCATGGGGACATGGACACTAACACATCCTTTACAATATCCATGGTTGCTATGTGTTTGTAAAACAGCAAGAGCAACAGCAAATACAACAAACAATAATAATAAACCAGGCTAATAAGACACTGTTCTTGCCCAGCTTTTCTTAAGAGGGTTATCTACACTAGTGATAGTGTCTAAAAATTTCTGTTTATTCCTAGTAGGAGCCCTAGTGAAAATATCCAGCTACTGCTGTTGTTTTTTCTAATCTTGCTCAGAAGAAGCATATCTGACATGGTGCTTAAAATGAGTGGTGACTGGCCAAAAGTGGCTGGATTATATGAAGACTGACACTGGTGTTATCCATGGTGGGGAAGAGATCTGGCTGGAAAATTTCTAATGAAACTGATGATTTATTGAGCCGGAAATATTTTGTCTGAAACATTTTGGGTTTGACGAACTTTTAGGGAATCCCTGATTCCTGGCAGACTGCTGGGGACCCTGCAGCACCAGGGCAGACCAACATGTCTGTTTCCAGCATGGCTCTCTGGAGCTGCACTACCAAGGTCTCTTCCTGATCACTGCTCTCATGGGACCCCCATGATAGGGGGGATCCCTAACATGGAGGATGCTTTGCAGGGTGGGTAATGCAGCCCTCACTTGTATGGCCTTTGCTGGGAAATCTCAGCAGGGATGGGGGGAGGCAGGGAGAATGATGTGGATCCTGATTTGTCTTGTTCCAAAGGGCCACCAAGTCTCAGCCCTCCTCCAAAATCCCAGCTCACTTAGTGCTCCCGTGAGGCTCTGGGATTGGGACAGTGCCATGGAGGAGCCTGATCCCGTCCATGCGGGAAAGGGGAGAGGTATGCATACGGAGAGTCTCCTCTATATGAAGATTGGGTGGGGGGGGGCTCTCTTGGGTCCATTGTTGTTAATAGAAGTAATCAGAATTAGTGTGAAATATTCACATAAATAAAAAGTACTGCAGTAGGCAAGTTCTTGTCTAATCCTAGCTTCGGCAGACCATCTCCAGTGTTGTGTTTCCTAAATTTTAAAGAGCAGAGCCCTAAATAGAAATGTATAAAGTAAATGAAAGGCCCTGTCTCTTGAAAAGCCTGCCCCACCATTTGTGAACACAAAGTTTGGCTCTTTATTATAGGTTACTGGAAGCATGAGAAACACTTAGCTGTATTTAAGAAAAGCCTTCAAAACATTTTGAGTCAAAAGCTGCATGTTGTGCATGTTACTGTGTTGGCAGCTTCTTAACGGTACTGTAATTTTCATGGCTACAGAAAATGATATGTTAGAGTTCAGAATGGTTTGGGAGAAAATATCTATTACAGATGGTGGTTCCCTCCTCCCCCACAAGGGCTCAATGTGGAATATATCAAGTGCAACCAGTAAGAAGATGGCACTTTTGTATCTTAAAAATGTGTCTACATTTTGACAAACCACTGGCTCTGACCTACCCCAGATGGCTACTTGCTGGATGTGACACTACGCCCCATATTCTTCATAGAGATATGCTTCTGATATGAGTATGGCATAACTAAGATGTATTTTGTGCAGGATGGGTCATGTGAGATATCATTGGAAAAGTTATGATTTACAGAATATGTTTGTCCTGGTTGTATGCATTTATCATTTTTATATCTAGAGTTAGGAATATAGACTATACATCTGTACTGCAAAAGTGTTTGCACTTGGGGAACGCCCACTGGACAAAATGCAATCAGTCTGGTTAACTAAGTCTGGAAACAAGTCAACAGACCATTCGGAGCAATTTGAAGATGCTAATCTCCTACCTTCCTGCGATGCTACAAACGGCCTTTGACTCAAGGCTGCTTTGATACCGCAGGGTCATATGATCACGTCACCTGGTACTGGACTCCATGATGGAATACCAGTGTTTTTCCACTGGGGAGGGGGGAACCAGACTAGAAAACAAAGGGGTTCCCACTATACGTAAAACCTAGTTAAGGCAGGGAAGTGAAATAATCAGGGTTTGATCTTCACTGAATCCCCATCCAGGAAGGCTGCTGTGAACATCTAAGAAACAAAGACAAAGTGGGGGAGAAGGGCTAGAAAAGGTGTCTGGCCTGTGGAAGGATTACCTGGAGTTTTAAGCTGCAAGCAAGAGCAGTTTGTCTTCAAGAAATTCTGTAAGCTGCTTAAAACAACATTTAGGGTTAGAAATTAGTGCTTGTAACCAGTTCCTTTAGTATCTAAGCTTATATCACATTTTTGTTTTATTTGCTGGGTAATCTGCTTTGACCTGTTTGCTATCCCTTATAATCACCTACAATCTATCTTTTGTAGTTAATAAACTTGTTTTTGTTTCCTCTAAAACCAGTTTGGAATTCAGAACTGAGGGAAAAAAAGCTGTGCATATTGTAACAGACCCAGACCAGTGGGGTACAGGAGTCTGGTCCTATTTGGCATCCAGGAAGTGGGCGGGCTACAGGAGTCTGGTCCTATTAGTATCCAGGAAGTGGGCGGGCGAAGCCCGCCCACTGCTAAAGGACCTCCCCCCAGCCTAGGGAGAGGATCCACAGGTCCGGGACACTAACTAAGTACGTGGGACAACTAATGAAAAAAAACAGGAGCGGGAGTGAGGTCACAGGGCTAAACGAAGGGAACCAGATGGGGACACCGAGCAGAGAACCCCGGACAACGCCCACTGCTCCTCGAAGGCGTCAAGGGAGCCAGTGGACGCCGCCCAGAGGAACTCCGCCCGGATGCGTGAACGGACGGAGGAGCAGAAATAGGCCCCACAGTCGCAGGAAATCCCATCGGCCAACCTCCTCTCCCTGGTTTTATAGATGGCCAGTTTGGCCAGGACTAAGAGGAGGTTGACAAGGAGATCCCGCGACTTCGTGGGGCCACGGATAGGAGTGCATAGACAAACAGGTGAGGGAAAAGTGCAACCAAAACGTAATAGGAGATCCAAGAGGAGCCAGAACAGGGGCTGCAACCTGGCGCACTCCAAATAAACATGCGCCAGGGTCTCCTTCACGCCGCAAAAAGGGCAGGTGTTGGGGACAGGGTAAACCGCCAAGTACACGCCCGTGCTCACGGCCCGTGAAGGAGCCGCCAACTGACATCCCGGCGGGCCTCGGGACTAGGGCAGAATACAGGCTGGCCCACCGGGCTCCTCACCCTCGAGAGGTGGCAGGAGGTCCCGCCATTTCGTGTCGGGGCGGAAGCGAGGGTGAGGTAGTGAAGCGTGTGGAGCACGGCGTGTACAGATGTTTCCTTGGCGCGGTCTGGAACAAAACCGGCTGCAGATCGGGCAGCCGGCTTGCAGTGAAAGGGCGAGGGGGGTGAGTGGGGCCACGGGGCAGGGGCCCGATAAAAAGATCCACAGGGCCCGGGGTGGAAGGTGGGCGGGGCGTGCCCTCTCGCAGGACCCGGTCGAGGTAAACCCGAGCAGCGGGCAGTAAAGCGGCCTTCACCTCCTGAAGTACGCGCCGGGGGGTACGAAGGCTGGAGAGCCCCATGCGCTGAGCGGCGTCAGGATCCAGCCAGTCTCTCCGGTCGTAGTCCAGGAGGTCTCCGACCCTGGTGACTCCTGCCAAGACCAGCCTCTGGCGCACCGCGGGGGACTCCGCCACCTGCACACGGAGCTGGGGGTTGTGTAGCAGGGGCTCCGCGAGGAGATCGACCCCCACGGTGGCCGCCACGGACCTGGTCGTTGAAAAGAGCTTCCAGGTCCGGAGGAGGTCTTGGTAGAAGACCGGCAGCCCAGAGAGGTCTCGCGGAAGACCTCTCGGATGGAGAGAAAAGAGCTGCCGGTCGTATCGGAGCCCTCGGAAGCGGCGGAGGAAGGTGTGTGCCAATACGCTCCACGCCGGACTACCCACACCGTACAGGAGCCTCTGCAGGGCCTGGAGGCGGAAGACGTGGACCTGAGTGCGCAGGCACTTCAGGCCCTGCCCCCCCTCCTCCAGGGGCAGGTGGAGGACCCCTGCAGAGACCCAGTGCGTTCCTGGCCAGAAGAACTCCAGAACCGCCGTCCGGAGGTTGGCCAGGAAATCCGGGGCCGGGACCAGGGTGTTGAGCCGGTACCAGAGCATGGACAGGACTAATTGATTCAGCACCAGCGCCCTCCCCCGAAGAGAGAGGCACCGGAGTAGTCCTGTCCATTTCCGGAGCCGCGCCCTCACCCCGCCCTCTAAACCATGCCAGTTCTCCGGCGGAGACGGAGGCGTGGCAGAAAGGTAAACGCCGAGATAGAGCAGCGGACCCGCGCTCCACCGGATGGCCTGAAGCGCGGGTGGGAGGGAGCTCGCCTGCCACCCGTCCCCTACCACCAGGCCAGAGCTCTTGACCCAGTTGACCCGGGCGGAGGAGGCCGCTGAATAAATGGCCTGGCAAGCCTCCACCCGCGCCAAGTCGCCCGGGTCCTGGACCACGAGGAGCACATCGTCGGCGTACGCCGACAGGACCAGCCGCAGCTCTGGCTCCCGGAGCACCAACCCCGTCAACCTCCGACGGAGGAGACAGAGGAAGGGCTCGATCGCCAGAGCGTACAGCTGACCCGAGAGGGGACACCCCTGCCGTACTCCTCGCCCGAAGCTGACCGGCTCGGTCAGGGTCCAGTTGAGCCTGACCAGACACTCCGCGGAAGCGTACAGCACCTGGAGAAAACCCACAAACTGGGGTCCGAAGCCTAACGCTTGCAGAGTGCCCAGGAGATACCCGTGATCCACCCTGTCGAACGCCTTCTCCTGATCCAGGGACAGGAGGGCGAACGACAGACCATCCCTACACCCTAATTCCAGAAGGTCCCGGACCAGATACAAGTTATCAAAGATCGTGCGGCCCGGGACGGTGTAGGTCTGGTCCGGGTGGACCACGTCCGCCAGCACGGACCCTAGCCGAATCGAAATGGCCTTCGCAATGATTTTATAGTCCGTGCTGAGGAGCGAGATGGGACGCCAATTCCGTAAATCGCGGAGGTCCCCCCTCTTCGGCAATAAGGCGAGCACGGCTCGCCTGCGAAAGAGGAGGACCCGCTCGCAAAGACTCAGCCCAGACGGTGACTAGGTCTGGGCCGAGGACGTCCCAGAACACGCGGTAGAACTCCACGGTCAGCCCGTCCATGCCCGGAGATTTATTGGTGGGCATGCGGCGGAGGCTTCGAGAACTCGGCCAGAGTGAGAGGTAGCTCTAGCCGGTCCCGGTCGCCCGCGCTGACCGTCGGGAGTCCGTCCCAGAGCACTTTGCAAGCGTTAGGATCGGTCGGATCCGGGGAGAAAAGAGCCGCGTAGAAGGCCCTGGCCCTCCCGCAGATCTCCGCCGGATCCGTGAGGGGGGTGCCGTCCTCCGCCAGGAGGCAGGTGACGTGCTTTTTGGCCCCCCTCCTTTTCTCCAGGGCGTAGAAGAAGCGGGAGCCGCGATCCATCTCCCGAAGGAGGCGGATGCGGGATCGAACAAAGGCACCCCGGGCTCGATGATCCTCGAGGGCCCGGAGCTCCTCCCGCTTCTCCCGGCACGCTCCGCAGAGGGATGGATCCTCGGGGCTGGCGGCCAGACGCCTCTCCAGCTTCAAAACCTCCCGTTCCAACTGCTCTATCGCCGCATCCCTCCGTCGGCTGGCGCCCCGGGTGTAGTCGCGGCAGAAGAGCCGGGCGCGCACCTTCCCCAGGTCCCACCATCGCCGCGCCGAGGGAAAGGCGCGTCTCTGCCCTCGCCAGGCCAGCCAGAACTCCCGGAAGGACGCCACGAAGCCCACGTCCTCCAGCAAACTATTATTAAAATGCCAGTAGGCCGGCCCCGGCCTCTCCGCGCAGAGAGAGGCCGTCACGGTGGCAAGGTGGTGATCAGAAAAGGGGGCCGGCGAGCGCTGGAGGAGTGGGCTCGTGAAAGGTGGAAACGTGACAGATAAATGCGGTCCAGCCGGGAGTGGCGCGACCGATGGGCCTCCACCCGGACGAAGGTGAAAGTCGAGACGTCGTCCGGGTGGTGGTCGCGCCAGACGTCCACCAGGGAGTGGCGTTCGACGATCTCCCGGAGGACGTCCGCTGCGGCCGGGCACTGCTCGGTCCCCGAGCGGTCCCGTTCCTCGAGGGTGGTGTTAAAGTCCCCGCCCAGGACCAGGCACTCACGAGGATCCAGGGAGCCGAGGAAGGCGGACGCCTGCCGATAAAAACGCAACCTCTCCGGGCCCGATGTCGGGCATAGACGCGTTGACGAGATTAACCACAAGCCCGCCATGCGGACCGGAGGTGCAGCAGGCGGCCCGGCACAGCCTCGGCGACCCCCAGCACCTCGGGCCGTAGGTCGGGGGAGAACAGGGTCGCCACTCCCGCCGAGCGAACCGAGAGGTGGCTAAAGTAGACCCTGTCCCCCCACTCCAGCCACCAGCTAGCTTCAGCGGCCGGATCCGTATGGGTCTCCTGCAGGAAAACCACAGAGTACCCCCCGACCCGAAGGAAGGAGAGCACCTGGCTCCTGCGGAGACCCATCCTACAGCCCCGGGCGTTCAAAGTGGCAAAGATGATCGTCGCCATGAGGAGTGCTGGGGGGGATCCTCGCTGGCAGACACGCCCACGGCCTCCGTTGGGCCGCGCAGCAATCCGTGACCAAACCCGTGGGTGAGGAGAGAGTCACGGAAGAGGCAGACCCGCCGGTAGGTCGCGGCGGCCTGCTTCCCGGTCCCCTTACCCTCCCCTATGAGGGCCTTTGCGGCCCGGAGGATTAGATGGAAATCCCCCCACCGCTGGAGCGCGAGTTGGACTTTGTTACGGGAGCCACGGACGTCCTCAAGGAACGCCCGCAGCTCCTCCCGCAGCGCATGGGGGGGCGGGGTAATGGACCGATGACCGTCCCCCAGCGGGGCCCCCGTCACAGCCCCGTGGCCCACCAAGGCGGGCAGGCAGGGGGCAGACCCTCGACGTGGCGTCCGATGGGCCGACGCCACGCGGCCCGCCCCGCTCCCTAGTTCAACAGGGGGCGGCGGAAGGAGAGCAGCAGCCCCTGATGGGTCAGAGCAGGGAAAAACAACTAAGGCCGCACCCTGGGGAGTATCCCGAGGGGCGGCAATGGCATCACGGGAGGTGGAGGACAAGAGTAGGGCAAGGGTCGGTTGGCCCACACCCAAGAGGACACCCCTGGGAATCGGGTCCGGGCAGCGGGGCATCGGCCATCGCCTCGAAGGGCTCAGCGGCCGTCAGCGGGGTGCCACCCGCAGCCGGGATGATGGAGGATCCCAGGGGACCCTCAGAGGCAGGAGCAGAAGCGGCAGTCAGGGGAGGGGAAACCGGGGACAGGGGGACCGAGGTGAGGTCACTCAGATCGAGGCCCGCTAGTAAAGGGTCATCCTCCCCCTGCGTAACCGGGGTCAGACCCAGGGCCTCGATCTCCTCGTAGATGGAGGGGAGATCGCCGTCCGCCACCCCGGGGCCCTCCCCGCCAACACCCGAAGCGACGCCCACCTCAGTCCTCGCGGAGGCTGCGGATGGCAAGCGGGCAAGGGGGGCTCCCTCGAGGGCTTCCTCAGGAAGGGACCCTGGAGGAGGGGCAGCATCACCGTCCGGTGCTGCCACGTCGCGCCCAGCCGGCACCACAAAACGGGCGTCGTCGGGGGGCAAGGCGGAAGGCTCGTCATCAGAGACCCCCTTCCTGCTCTTCCGGGGGGCCTCCGAATCCGAAAGATGTAATGGGACCGGAGCCTTCCGCTTGCCCCGCTTCCCCTGCACTAAGGACCAGCCCTCCATGGCATCATCCAGGGGCTGGCTAACAGGGGTCAGGTCTGGGGGCAAGGGCAGCGGCTTAGGGACTCGGGGAGGCAACGGAGGGGCAACAGGAACGAGGGAGGGGTCTCCCTGGGGCGGGCCCTCTCCCACGCTTGGCGTTATCTCCGCCGCACCCTCCTCCACAGCGGTGGACTGAGAAGGAGGAGGGGCAGCTTCAGGTGCTGGGCAGCTAGGGGCACTGGCGGTGACGGGGCCGGCGCCATACCGGGGCTCGGGGGTCCCGGACGCTCCTCCGTGCCGGGCCAAGGGGCAGTCCCTCCGGACGTGCCCCATCGCCCGGCAGAGGTAGCACCGGGCCTCCCCCGTTGAATAATGCACCCGGTAGCGGGCTCCCTGGTAGGGGACCACAAAGGACCCCTCGAGCGCCTCTCCGTCACGTGCCGCCGGCGGCAGTTGAAGCTGCACTTGCCGGCGGAACGAGAGGACGTGACGGAGGGCGGGGTCCTTGCAGCCCAACGGGAGAGGGCTGATGACAGAAATAGGGTGCCCCAGGGCAGAAAGGGCGGGCAGCAGGGCGGCATTGGGCAGGAAGGGAGGGACGGAGGTCAGGACCAAGCGGACCCCCAGGTCTTCCAAGGGCTCCAGGGGCACAAACACGCCCCCCACTGCCAGACCCATCTCTACCGCTTCCTGGGCGGCGGCCTCCGACGCCAGGAAGAAGACCACCTTCCCGTACATTTTGGAGGCCGCCACGATGGCCGTGGGCCCCACTATCCTCGCCAACGCCCTCACATAGGTTTCGACGTGGGGCGAGGCGGGCACCAGGAGGCAACGGACGCCGTGCTTCCTAGTCAAGGTGGGAAAGGGGCCCTGGCCGCTAGAGATGGTAGTGGAAGCGGCAGGCGGAGGAGTAGCGGCAGGCGGGGGGGCCCCCGCCACCTGGGCATATGCCCTGGGGGCCGGGGGAGGGACACCTGCGGAGCTGGTAGAGGGAACAGCGGGGAGGGATGCCGCGGCCGGCACCGGGACCACGGCAGCGGGGGTAGTCCCCGCCATGGAGGGCCTGGTCTTTATAGCTGGGCCCTTACCCTTCTTCCCACCCCGACCTTTCCGACCGGCTGGGGGGGCTCCCTCCGAATCGGAAGGGGCGAAGGACGTGGCAGCAGCGGACGTCTCCCCGATACTCGCCGTTGCCGGTGCCCCAGCGGGGGCAGTGGCAGGTAAACCGGCAGCGGCGGTCAAGGTAGAGGCTTGTGGATTGGACACGGGGGATTCGGGAGGAGGGGCGGTGGGAGCATCGCGAGGGGTCTCCCCCGCCGCGTCCCCCGCCATAACGAGAGCGGGAAGGGGGACAAACAGCGAGGGGAGGGGAGGGAAAGGAGGCGACCACCCCTCCCCGCTAGGCTGCAGGCAGGGAGGAGGGTGCCAAAAGGGAAGGCTAAAGGGCGTGGGGCGCAAGCGCGGCCCCAGGGGCGGGAGGGTGGCAGGCCACCGACCCAGCGGGGAATCCCGGCTCCTCTAGTTGCACTAGGGGACCAGGGGGGCTAACAACATTGGGGGGGGGTGCAGTGAACAAGGGCAAACTCAAATGGGGGAAGGGCACAAGCGCATGGGAGGGGGCATGGGCGCACAAGGGGAGGGGCCAATCAGGGCTGGGGGATCACAGGGCCGGGGGGAAAATCAAACTAGGAACAGGGCAGTGGGACCACGGGGCTAGCTGCAGGGCTGGGGCAGGACAGTCAGGGCCACAGAGGAAATGGGCGGGGCAGACAAATGTGGCAAAGGAGAGGGGGTCAGGCCAAGGGGGTGGGGGTGGGGTGTGTGCCCACGGGCACTTGTGCAAAAAGTCAATGCAGCTGGCTGCTGCTGCAGGCCCAAATGGTGGAGGTGGGCGTGGCAAGCCAGGTGAGCAGCTCAGTCCCAGAGGCAGGAGAATGAGGCAGATGGAAAAACGCCAGCGGGGGTGGTGGAGGGGGCAACGACGGTGGTGGGGGCGAAGGGGGACACAGATGGACCGGGGGCAGGCTCCACGCCACACCCCCAGTGTCCCAAAAGACACAGTCCAAGCCCCCACCACAAGAGCACAGTCCGAAAAATACTCAGTCCTTAGGTGCCCCCTCCACGGTGGCCTTCAGAGTCTCGACGAGGTCCTCCAGCAGCAGCAGGCAGCACTCTCCTTCTCCTCGGGGCTCCAGCAGCTCCCCAGCAGCTCCAGCAGCTCCAGGTGGTGGTCTGGTGGCTAGGCAGGAGGGACCCCGCCCAGAAGATGGTGGTGGTGGCTTCCTCAGCAACAAGGCCTGGAGCTGGGGTCCCTCACTCCCCTCCTCTGGGGAGCGGGCCAGCAGCCCCCCCCCCCCAAAGGGGCTGTGGGTGGAGCAACAGCAGCAACTGGGTGGTGGGGGGGAAATCTACTAGCCAGCCAGCAAGCAGATAGCAGAAAAAGGGGGTGGGTGGTGGTGTCTAGCCCAGCCAGGGGAGCAGCTGGAGCCAGAGCAGTAGCAGCAGTGAGGGCCCAGCAGGAACAGCAACTGCAGCAGCAGCCCTCTCCCTCCTACCCTCTACAGCAGAGGAGCAGAAAGGAGGTCTTCTGGCCACTGGAGAAAGAGCTTTCTGTTCCCTGAGTGACCAGAGCAGGGGCTGCACCAGAGTAATCAGGAACCTGATAGAATCAATTAAGGCAGACAGGCTGATTAGAACACCTGCAGCCAATCAAGGCAGGCTAATCAGGGCACCTGGGTTTAAAAAAGAGCTCACTTCAGTTTGTGGTGTGTGTGTGAGGTGCTGGGAGCTGGGAGCAAGAGGTGCAAGGAAGTGAGAGGGTGTGCTGCTGGAGGACTGAGGAGTACAAGTGTTATCAGACACCAGGAGGAAGGACCTGTGGTGAGGATAAAGAAGGTGTTGGGAGGAGGTCATGGGGAAGTAGCCCAGGGAGTTGTAGCTGTCATGCAGCTGTTACAGGAGGCACTATAGACAGCTGCAATCCGCAGGGCCACCCAGAGGATTCAGGGGGCCTGGGGCAAAGCAAATTTGGGGGCCCCTTCCATAAAAAAAATTGCAATACTATATTCTTGTGGGGGCCTCTGCAGGGCCTGGTGCAAATTGCCCCACTTGCTCCCCTGCCACAGGTGGCCCTGGGAAAAATAAACCTTGTGCATCATGGCACAAACCCAGTTTTGAGAACTTCTTTACAAGGTATCACTGGTTCTCAGTATCAGCTAATGCTAAAAGGCACTAAAGCTCATTAAAAGGGTTGGAAAAATATTTTCTGTCAAAACTTTTTCTGGATTGAAAACTAGGGGTTTTTAAAAAGCAGAAAAAAATCACGGACAATATCTGCTTTCCTTCAAAATTTGTTGTGTGTGTGTGTGTTTTTTTTTTTTTTTTTTTTTTTTTAATTGAAAAGCTGAAATTAGTCTGCCAAAACCTGAATATGGTTTGGGGTTTCAGAAGTGTGTGGCCAAATATTTGCTGCTTGCTGTGTTTGATTGTTTAAAGAAACAATAAAAAAATTCTGCTTAAAAAAAATCCAAAATTTCGTAACCACCTCAGCTTGTGACCAGACGCCTGAGCCCGTCCAGTCAGAGATTTTTCCAGGTTTCTGATACTCTGCTGGCTTCCTTGATTCATATCTGTCTCCATAACTTTGGGTTCATTTAGGTTAGAACATAAGAACAGCCATACTGGGTCAAACCAAAGGTCCATCCAGCCCAGTATCCTGTCGGCCGACAATGGCCAATGCCAAGTGCCCCAGAGGGTGTGAACCTAACAGGTAATGATCAAGTGATCTCTCTCCTGCCATCCATCTCCACCCTCTGACAAACAGAGGCTAGGGACACCATTCCTTACCCATCCTGGCTAATAGCCATTAATGGACTTAACCACCATGCATTTATCTGTTTCTTAGAGACTGGCTCCATGGGGTCCCTCACAAACTGGAGATGGTTCCTGTGGGTTTGTCTTTAGTATAGCTTATGTACATACTCCATGAACTGAGCATTTGAGCTTGTTCCAGAATCTGGGATGAGCCTATGTTGTGAAAACTGAAATGCTCAAAATAGCACATGCATGTGAATGGACACAGGGTGCTAAAATTAAATTAACCCAGGGGTTCTCAAACTGGGGGTCAGGACCCCTCGGGGGTCATGAGGTTATTAGTGGGGGTCATGAGCTGTCAGCCTCCACCTCAAACTCCGCTTTGCCGCCAGCATTTATAATAGTGTTAAATATATAAAAGTGTTTTTAATTTATAAGGGGTGGGGGTGTCACAGAGGTTTGCTATGTGAAAGGGGTCACCAGTATAAAAGTTTGAGAACGACTGAATTAACCCCTCTGGAGCCTCATGGAATGCAGAGGAAGGGGGGGGGGTTCCCTTGGTAGGGTTAGGAAGGATATTGTTCTCATGTGATCCCTCCCCCAATGGCTAATTTTAAATGAAGCTACCCTCCCCGACATGAATCTCCCTATGGCACTGAAATTAAATACAGACTATAATTTGGCATTTGAGAAGTGAAAGGGATGGGAGCCCTAATGGAGAAGCTAACAGCTTGGCTCTTCTACAAGCCTCAAACTGCTGAATGAGCTTTAGGGTAGGGAAGGCTGTGCCTCCCAAACAGCCTGGCCCTGCCCCCATCCGACCCCCACCCACTTCCTGCCCCCTGACTGCTCCCCTCAGAATCCCCGACCCATCCTGCTCCTTGTCCCCTCACTGTCCCCCAGAGACCTGCCCCCCAACGACCACCCCGGGACCCCACCCCTGTTCTCTGTCCCCTGACTGCCCCGACCCCTATCCACCCACTCGCTGAGTCCTGACAGACCCCCAGAATGCCCACGAACCAACCCCCCCTTCCCTGTCCCCTGACCGCCCCCCAACCTCTGCTCCCTCCTTGTCCCCTGGGACTCCCTGCCCCTTAACCAACCCCCCCGACCCCTTACCCTCGGCTCCCCCCCCCTCACCCAGAGCCTCAGTGCATCCAGCAGCGTCCCTCAACAGTGGCAGTGTGGCTCTGGCGGGGCCCCTGAGCTCCGTCCTGCTCAGAGCCGCGTGGTGAGGGGGCAGGGCTGCGAGCTCCAAGCCGAGCGGAGGGAGCTCAGGCCACATTGGAGCTCGCAGCCCTGCCCCTTTACCACACGGCTCTGAGTGGGGCGGAGCTCAGGGGCCCCGCTGGAGCCATGCTGCAGCACTGTTCAGGGACGCTGCTGGGTGCACTGAGGCTCGGGGAGAGGGGTGGAGGCGGGGTCGGGCTGGGGAGGGAGCCTCAGCCATTCTTGTGGGGGCCCCGGTGGAGCCCAGGGCCTGGGGCAAATTGCCCCACTTGCCCCCCCCCCCCCCTCTGGGCACCCCTGGGCTGGAACCCGGTTTATTGGGGGGGCCCGGGTTTCCCCCCCCCCCCCCCCCCGCAAACCTCCCAACTCCTGATCAGACACAGGAGGAGTTGACCCAGACTGTGGGTTCCACCAGAGAGGAAGATCACTGAGGTGCGCAAATCTGCCAATAAGCGCAGGACCCACCAAGGGAGAGGAGGAATTTTGTCACAATGTCTTCCTCCACATTCAGGGAGGGGGTGAATTTCATGAGCTTACCCAGCATAGTTTTCTGTGCAGTACAAGACAGTAAAATTTTGGGTTTGCACTCCAGAGGGGGTATGCACTTGAGTGCCAGGCAATTCCCTAACTGAGTCTTCCCATGAGGAGCTGATTTCAGTGTCTGTGTCTTTCTGCAGCTGGGTGCTGGAGGAGGCTTGAGGGCCTGGCTTGGCAGGACATGGTAAGGGAGCCCAGGCTGGTGGAACCCCAGTACATCAGGAGGCACCTCGGAGTGTGGAGGCGGTAACCTGTCACAGTGATTCAACTTCCAGGACAAGATCTCCTCCAGACCAGCTCCGTGTGGAAGAGAACAGGGCTAACATGGTACTGTATTGGATTTTTCACCTTGAAGAAGAGCAACTAGTTTTTTTATACCCATTTTCTATATTCCCTAATGCAGCATTTAGATACTGTGGTGAAGGGCATAGAAGGACCTTAATAGAGAAAGGTACCTGTTTAATAATTTCTATAAACAACAAGCAACCATATACTTGCTGTTTGAATGAACTTTATTTTAGATTAAGGGAAAACAGCGAACAACAGTAACAGTGTCCTGGAGAAAGCACAGCTTATGTCTCCTCTGTAACAGGCTTCATCCATTCTGCATGACAAGATGGCAAAAAGGCCACTGCTGCAGAGATGGACTCCTGGGAACTGTAAATGTTCAGTACAGCAAAGTAAGAACAGTTGCTCATGTGAATTAAGATCTGGGCATATAGTCAGAGTCTAATCCAAGCACTGGCTAATTACTCGCCTAGGATCTTTGAATTGATTTGGGCCAAATAGTGCCTTGACCCTAGGAGGGGGCACAGCGGTGGTGCATAAAGACCCATGTGGTGATGGTCTGTGTAAGGGCTTGGTGGAATTGCAGTCCTTATGACTAGGGGCTACTTTGTGCTTATTACCTGGGGACACATGGCACCCCCAAAGGAGTTTGCCTAGCCAGGCACACCAGCCTATGAAGCTACATGCTTGTGCTGTGGGTAACAGTCTGCATTCCATAAAGAGGTACGGCATTAGATGCACAGCACTATGGCCCCGTGTGCTCTGGGATGAACCCTGCCTCCTGCAGGAAAAATACCTTTGGATGCTCCTCTTGGAAGACACTATGAAGCCTTGCTCTCTCTGTGTCTTTCAGTTACTTACTGTGTGCAAAATGGGGCTGGGATTACTGACCTCCGTCACTCACTGGACCTGTGTGAGAGTTAATGGGTTAATATTTGTACAGCACTTTGAAAAAATAAAGTGCTAAGTATGCTGAAACTCCACTGAAGGTGACGGGTTTGCCTGGGATATGACTCAGGAGCAAGGCTTGGCTCAATAGCATGACAACTTTTTCCCTCCAGAGGCACTGCCACCAAAGGGTAGAATCCAGCCTCCAAAACTGAAGAGTGGGCATGCACAGTAAACTCCCCTAATCTCAAGTATCAGGGGGTAGCCATGTTAGTCTGCATCCATAAAAACACCAAGGAGCCTGGTGGCACCCTAAAGACTAACAGATTTATCTGGGCATAAACTTTCGGGGGTAAAAAACCCACTTCTTCAGATGCATGGAGTGAAAATTACTGATACAGGCATAAATATACTGGCACATGAAGAGAAGAGAGTTACCTTACAAGTGGAGAACCAGTGATAACAAGGCCAATTCAGTCAGGGTGGATGTGGTCCACTCCCAATAACTGATGAGCAGGTGTCAATACCAAGAAAGGGAAAACTGCTTTTGTAGTGAGCCAGCCACTCCGAGTCCCTATTCAAGCCCAAATTAATGGTGTTAAGTTTGCAAATGAATTGTAGTGCTGAAGTCTGTTTTTGAAGGTTTTTTTGGTAGAAGGATAGCTACTTTTAAATTTGTTGTTGAATGTCCAGGGAGATTGAAGTGTTCTCCTACTGGCTTTTGTATGTTACCATTCCTGGTGTTTGATTTGTGTCAATTTATCCTTTTACGTAGAGACTGTCCGGTTTGACCAATGTACATGGCAGAGGAGCATTGCTGGCACATGATGGCATATATCACATTAGTAGATGTGCGGGTGAATGAGCCCCTTATGGTGTGGTTCATGTGGTTGGGTCCTCTGATGGTGTTGCTAAAGTAGATATGGGGACAGAGTAGGCAACAGAGTTTGTTACAGTGATTGGTTCCTGGGTTAGAGTTTCTGTGGTGTGGTGTGTAGTTGCTGGTGAGTATTTGCTTCAGGTTGGGGGGCTGTCTGTAAGCGAGGACTGGCCTGCCTCCCAAGGTCTGTGAGAGTGAGGAATTGTTTTCCAGGATAGGTTGTAGATCACTGATGATGAGCTGGAGAGGTTTTAGCTGGGGACTGTATGTGATGGCCAGTGGTGTTCTGTTATTTTCCTTGTTGGGCCTGTCCTATAGTAGGTGACTTATGAGTACCCATCTCACTCTCTCAATCTGTTTCCTCACTTCCCCAGGTGGGTATTGTAGTTTTATAAGGTGTCGTTTTAAGAATGCTTGATAAAGATCTTGTAGGTGTTTGTCTCTGTCTGATGGATTGGAGCAAATTCGGTTGTATCTTAGGGCTTGGCTGTAGACAATGGATCATATGATGTGTCCTGGATGGAAGCTGGAGGCATGTAGGTAATACAGGAGCTGGGAGAAAAAGCCCATACTGAACCTCAAAAATTGGAACTGCTGCTTGGCTTCACTGTAGCAGCCCAAAAAATGTTCATGAGGATATGTGTATTTTAAAGGGGACCGAGCTGGCAGGCTTTACTCATCTCTGCTCAGTTGATTTCTGTGCTTTGAGTGCACTGTATTATGTAACATAAAAGTCTCTGAGGAAACGGAGGAACTAACAAGAGGAATCCTCCACGGCTGGAAAATCTCATATGGGATTTGTCTGTGACGTTCACAGGTAGAGCAGGCAAGAAAGAGATTTCCTAATAAACTCCTCCTCCGAGAGCGAGAGCTGATGTTTTTACTTAGCTCACATTTTTCAGACATGACAGTTCTTGACTAATTCCAGATGGGAGCTTTTAGTTGCTTCCCTAGAATGGGCTCTGGAGTTTCAAGTTCCTCTGTCGTTGGCACATGTTTTCAGAACTTGATCTGAGATCTTTAAGTGAAAATATGTATCAAACTTGTTTGGTCCTAAAAATATTCTTGCAATTATCTCCAGAGTTACCAGATGTTCCAGTTCTTCAGAGACTCTTAATTTGGATAGGACACCAGCAAAAATTCATGCTCAAATCAGCAAGATGCTGATGTGCAAGGAGACACAGTGCAGCCACCTTACAAGCACCCTGGTGACATGGACAGTCCCAGCTGACTGCCAGCCATTGAGACTCCCTAATACCAACACCATCCCCTGTCATTTGAACTCTTATTTCAGCCAGCTATGGACCAAATACACACTCTGGTTTCGTTTGGATTCTCTACAGCCAGGTTTGTGAGGTTTTTTTGACTCAGTTAACTGAGCAGTCCAATGCAGCTCAATTTATAAGGCAAATTGTATTAGCAGGAGTATGTGATGCCCATAATTGCAGGGCCGCCCAGAGGATTCAAGGGGCCTGGCGCAAAGCAGGGAAGCTGCGGCGCTTGTACTCACCCAGCGGTGGTCCGGGTCTTTGGTGGCATTTCAGTGGCGGGGGGCCCTTCAGTTGCTCCATGTCTCTGGCAGCACTGAAGGGCCCCCCCCCACCAAAATGCCACTGAAGACCTGGACCGCCACTGGGCTGGGGCTTGCGGGGCCCCTGAGGGGCCCGGGGCAAATTGACCCACTTGCACCCCCCCCCCCGGGTGGCCCTGCATAATTGTAGTGCCCCAACCCATATTTCTAACAATCAGAGAGGAACTAGTGTAAATTTCATGAGAACTGCTTGTTTAACCTTTTTCTCCTCCACTCCCGGTGTCCATTTTCAATCCCATGTCGTGTCAGATGGGAGATGGGGTGCTAGATAAATGGTCTGAGTTCTGCCTTGAATGGAAGCATGCTATCAACCCAGCTGGTAATAGTAACTGAATAGGGTCATAAGCCAAAAATCCTTCCTGTCCATATATTAATAACAATAAACATGATGGCTGAAACTTACCAGGCTCCAGCTCCAACAGTGCTTCCTGTTGTGTTGGTTCCATCGTGTGCTGCTAATTTGGGTCATCCCAAATAGCTTCTCCAAATATGGACCTAGGATGTGCTGCAGCTGCTCTGAAGGCACAGCCTCCCTGGTTACTGGCCTCAGCACCAGGGTCACTTCTTGCCCTTCATCCATCAAATGACTCTCCTCTGGCATTAGGGAGTTACAAAGATTCTGGCCCTGCTCAGCTGATAGTCATTCACCTGTGTGGGCTCAGGGTTTGCTACAGTGCCCAGCATCCAATCGAGTTTCTCATCAAAGAGAGAGGAAGACAAGGAGATCCAGAGGTGCCATTAGCATCCTTCACTTGGTGGTCTTGAGCCCCTTAATTCACTCTCTGCACTGACCTCCAAAGCCACCAGCTGCTCTGATATAATCTGGACATTGTGGTCAGTTTTTTTTTTCAAAAGTGACCTCTGAGTGTCTCACGTTGGGCACCTAAACACTGAGGCACATCAAATCAGAAGCCACTTCTCAAAATGTTATTCTTTAAAAGTAGTAAACCTGTTTGTCCTTTCTTTGCTTTCCTTTTCCTTTCTATTCAGTGTCACTTTGATGGGTCTGTACAAGCCATCATAACAACATGACTTCCAGCACAGAATAAAATGACTTTACATGGCAACATGCCTCTAGCGCAGCATTAATCTCACTCTACCTACTGCTGAGATGTTAATGTTACAATTAGCCAGTGGATGTTGTGATATCTTAACTTCCAGGATTCAGTGCACTTGTGACTCTGTATGGACGTTTTGTTGCCATAGACCAGCACTAGCTCCAAACTGCAAACCTCCTAGTTCAGGCATTAGCTGGGACCTTTCTGAAGTAGGAGCTCTGCAGCTGTGGGAGCTAGTGCAGTGAGATTTTCTGTTTGGATAAACAAAGCCTTCCTGAGTAGAAATAATGTTGTCAGCAGGTAAATATCAAACTGTATCAGCAAAGAATATTTGATGGAGTCATTGGAAAAAAATCTAATAAACTTAAATTCAGTGGGGACTCACATGTTCAAATAAATAAAATAAATAGAACCCCAGGGTGGAAAGTACTGGAGCCTGTTCCTGTGAGGACAGTGCACGTCCAACATGGAGTATCTAAGTGGAATTAAAGGTGTTCAGATCATGCAGTGTCTGGGTCTTTGATGAAATATGGTGTGAAAACCACTGCTCTCTGCTGGATGTGTTGTTAAAGCTATTCACACATTTAAGCCGGTTGCCCCCAGAGTATGTTGTGCCTACTACATGCAGGCTGACATAGAGTTCATCTACACAGCAAGCAGAAACCTGCAGCATCAAGTCTCAGAGCCTGGGTCTGCAGATTTAAGCTCACAGGGCTTGTTACGGCATGAAAATTAGCAGAATAGACATTCAGGCTTGGACTGGAGCTCAGGCTCTGAAGCTTAGGGAAGGGGGAGGGCTTCACAGCCTGAGCTTGAATCTCTACACTGCTGTTTTTTAGTGCCATACCACGAGCCCAAATCTGGGTCTGTAGATCTAGGCTCTGAGACTCGCTGCCACTTGCTTGCCACATCAATGTAAGCAAAGAGAAAATACATACAACTAACTAGAACTGTGTCCCGAAGGGCAATTCCATTTTGTGGAGGATTTTGAGATTTCAACATTGGTTTTTGTTTAGATTTGGAGCAAAATTCAGAAAAAACAGTTGCTTTGAGGTTAATGTCCAAATGTTTTGTTTCTATTACAACTTTTTATTATATTGTCATATAATACAAAATATTTTTCAAAACAGTAATTTCAAAATTTTGATTAAATTGACACAATTTTGTGAAGTGTTTCAATTTTGGAGGAACTGCATTTTTCCAATGGAAAATGGTTCTGATGCAGATTTTTTGTCCAGCTCTGATACTAACCCCTAAATAAGGGCTTGATCCTAGAGCCGTGTGCGCCTACAACACCCATTGAATTAATTGACACCAGGGCTGAGTTAGGCACATCACAATGCAGCCCCCCCTGCATGGCTCTGCTCATAGCCATTTTCTGTGGTCCTATCCTCTACCTGGAGTAAAAGTGGTAGGAGATCTTAACAGACGGTGGCATGGGGCCTTTTATCGTCCTGCCCAAGAATGGCAGCAGCATTTTCTACCCCTGACAGGTAGGGGGCCGATTACCTTTCTCTGAGCTGGGTTTCATACTGTCTTCAGACTCAGGCAGTCACCACTGAATTGGTTACAGTCAGGTCACATGTTCAAGCTTTCCTTTGCAACTTACTTCAAAAAATTGAAAGCTGTAATCACAGGACTCTAGGACAGTGGTGGGCATCCTATGGCTCGTCAGGGTAATTTGCTGGCAGGCCGTGAGACAGTTTGTTTACATTGACTGTCCACAGGCATGGCTGCCCACAGCTCCCAGTGGCTGCGGTTCGCCGTTCCTGGCCAATGGAAGCTGCAGGAAGCAGGGTGGGTCACAGGGACGTGCTGGCTGCCACTTCCACAGCTCCAATTGGCTGGGAATGGTGAATCATGGCCACTGGGAGGTGCAGGCAACCTGCGGACAGTGAATGTAAACAAACTGTCTCGTGGTCCACTAGCGGATTACCTTGATGGGCCACATGCGGCCCGCAGGCCACAGATTGCCCACCACTGCTCTAGGAGATGAGCTGTAGCATAAGCCTATAACATATGTGACTCAGTCTGGCCCTCATAGAAGTCCTGCATGCAAAAAGCTTCTAAGACCAAGATCATAGCCTCATATTTAGTTGATATGATAATGTGCCGTGAGCTAAATTTTGCTCTGTCACGCAGTGGAATTTCACTAAAATCAACAAAGTTACGGTAAGTCCAAAGACAACATTAATCCTGTGTTTTGAGAGAAAATGGTTCTGAGTGCTAGGCCTGTCCCGCATTTGTTTGTTCCAGCCCTTTCTGCATTTGTTTTAGCTTGTATCTGTGGTGTTTGTTGTTTGACTGGAAGGAATAATTGCATTTGTTTTTCTAAATGTTAGAACATAAGAACAGCCATACTGGGTCAGACCAAAGGTCCATCCAGCCCAGTATCCTGTCTACTAACAGTGGTCAACGCCAGGTGCCCCAGAGGGAGTGAACCTAACAGGTAATGATCAAAAGATCTCTCTCCTGCCATCCATCTCTACGCTCTGACAAACAGAGGCTAGGGACACCATTCCTTACCCATGTTTAGTTATATGGATACACCCAGACTAAACAATCAGACATAAAAGTGAAACACTATTATAGTTTAATGTCATTCCTGATACAGTGTAAAATAAAACAATATGCTTTAAAATTTGTATTTCATTTTTTCCAATATCTTATCTATGTTAGAGAAGAGAAAAAAGGAGAGGAGGAAAGGGAATGGGAAAAGGACAAAGTAACATATATAATTTAATATAGTATCCAAGTAATAGCAAATTATGATAGGCCCTGTGTGTGTGTGTGTGTGTGTGTGTGTATAAACTTGTAATATAATTTATATGTATAAGTAATACATAGAAAACATCAGCTTTAAGCAGGACTACAAGATGTAAGTATAATAATAGCATCAAAGTGAGCAACCAACGTATTGGATTGTTACCCAGAAAAATGGATTTTTGGGACACCGTTCCACTAACCTGCCTCTCACCCCCTTAGTCTGTTCTTCCTGAGGTAAAAGTTTCCAAGGTTGTTAAGGACACACTAAAGGACATGGATATAACCTTCCAATAAAGTGATTGACACAGGCAGTATTCTTTCCAAAACAAAGGATCTTTTTATTAAAGTAACTAATAATCCCTACTACAATATGATCTAAAAATCCTAAACAAGGCACAAAATCCCTGAGACTCCAATCCCTTATTGCAAGTTAAAGAGGGTTCAAACTACAATAGCATATAGTTTAAATGATTCTAAGTGATGCGATTTGTTACAGGATCGTCATACACACTATGTGTATGTTATGCCATCATTTTAAAGCAGAACATCCCATTGACTTGAAATCAATAGGGAGCTCCACTCAAAACTTGATGGCATAATATGTCTCCCATCTAAGTACAATTGATGTATCTTGTACACAGATTAAATATCTCCTTGCTAATAGAAGAAAATATTTCTAAGAAAGTGAGACACTGTGGTTCCCTTTATAAAGTGCAATATTCTGCATACCTAATAGGAATTAACATGATAGGATGAAGCCAAATATTAACTCACAAGGAAAGCTTATAGTATGTGCAGTTAGCTGTAGCTGTCTCCCAATTTTATCTATCCACAATTAGTCTAATGTTCTGTCACAGACCAGTGGCCAGTATCTCAGACAATGGAGAAAGGTACAAGAGACCCTGTGGTAGGCAGTGACGGGGTAACCTACCTAACCCCCAACAGCAAGAGGTTGGCTTACACGCGATCCATGAAGGTTTTCACATATGAAGATATTATAACCTCCTGAACATTCATGATACCCCCAAGAATACAGCAATTTGAATGCTAGGGTGAGTCGTGAGGCCTCCTATACCTCAGATACATGTGTCATCTCTAGTGTACTGTCATAACTTTACATACAGTGGGGTTGCATGAGGCATCAGGGAGGCTGGAGTTCAGCCTCGTATGTGCATCAGCAAGCAGGTGCTACCCTGTGTGATAAGGCTGTAGAACCAGGCACAGATGATTCAACTGATCTGCACAGCAGATGTGGTGTTCTAGCTCTTGTTCTTGTTTAATCTGCTTAGCTGTGTTAGTGGTGATTCTTCATGAGTGCCTCAATTCTTGGGACTATGGCATATTTACAAAGAGTAACCCAGCCCCAGTGGTGACAGAGAGAACTTAACTGCCTTGGTCCACCTTATAAATGCATAATTGAAATTAACTTGACATAAAACTAAGTAAAAAAATAATTATGAAAACCCATTATCTTCTCAGTGCAAGGCACAAAGTGTTGAATTCTGGATTGCTGTGCAAAGCCTGAATAATATTCCTTGTGCACTGAGTTGGGGGGGGATGATGGATTCTTCCACCCCCCAGGGTGTGAATTGTTAGTACAGCCAAAACTACATACTCTCCAAAAGCATCTGTGGCTGCTATGTTTCTCTCCCCTATGCAAACAGCAGAGTATTGACCAATGGATAATGTGTTGTGACTGGCTGTACACCTCACTGATGCAGAGAGAGAGACATTGGGTAGCACTTTTTAGTGGCATGCCTGGACTTTGGAGGTTCCCTTGCATGGCTGCTTCCCGTGCATTGAGTCCTCAGCTGTTCACTGCATTCATGGCTCTCTTTGTCTGTGTGGAAAGCATTCCCCCCCCATCCAAACACAGTCAGAAACTTAGTGCTTAGCTGGCTGAGCATGCTTAAATGCTTTCTAATATTTGTTTTCTTTCTAATGGATTCTGGGCTGTGCCAAGGATAAGAGGCTTTTGTGATATTCATTATCTCCACCTCAAAATCCATTTGATTCATGTACAGGCTCTTCCTGCAGCAACTGCATCTCCCTTCTTTTCAGCCATTATGGACGGGGCAATATTTACAGAAGGCTTGTCAGCAATAGTATCCTACAAATGGCTTTAGGATATGTAATGCAACTGATTTGAATGTCAAGGGGTTTATTTTCCTCTCTCTGGGCACGTGCAATCTTTATTGACGCTAATAAGAGTTATATGTCCCTATGGACAGGAGAATAGACTGCAGAGTATTTAATCCAATTTAGTAGATAAAGAATTTATTTTTACAGAAGAGTGGCTGATTCAGAGGTCTAGAGGGAATGTGACCTTTTGAGACTCTATATTTGAGACTTGACATCAATTATTTGCTCCTAGCCTAGGAGCAATGTAGAAAAACTGTGTGTAATCTCAGAGCATGAAAATGTTCTTTGTGTCTTTCTCTAGTGACCTCTTTGGCCCTGATCCAGCAATGCACTTAAGCACATGTAGTTCCACTGATTACAGTGGGATTGCTCACATGCTTAAACACATGCACAAGTGTTTCCCTGAAGTGGAGCCTTTGTGCACTGTGGTGGCAGGTTATTTAGCAGGAAATATTCCATCCTGTGAGATACAGTACTGCATAATTATGTGCATCACAGAGCAGATTACTTCTTTCTCAGAAGCATCTTTCAACTGGCAAGTGTCAGAGATAAGATGGATTGCTAGACTGTTCTTCTATAGTGATTGCTTGGTAGGACCAGAAGGGGGCCGATCCTGGCATTCTGATGTGGGAGGACAGTTGATGTGAATGGGAGGGGAGGAAGATGAGGGAAGTAAAAAAACCCCAAAAGATTGGAGAAATGAAAGGATAAGGGCTAGGAGAAACCTAAGTAAAATAAAAATCAATGAATAAATATATTATTTGTGTCATTAAATGGTCCCTTACCACTGTTCAGTGGTCACAAAATCATGTGCATAGAAATTTCACATGTACCTTTGTTTCCTAAAAGACAAAAGCAGTCAAGTTTGTATATCATTATTTTTAATCATATGGTTAAAGATACTTTTAATCAGTGTCAGACATAAAAAGTACAGTCTTAGCCACTGTTTCTTTAGTCTCTTTGGTAAAAGACTATAAAAACCCCTCTTATCTAGCTTGAAGGTTAATGTACAGCACTGCATCTTCATATCCATAATTTAGCAAAGGGATGCAGCATACAGTACATCAACTTTATTTACTTCATACACTGATATAAAAACAGCACAAAATGCAAACTGTCCAATGCATGGTCTCAGTAAGTCTTTACAAAGACTTTGACTTGGATTTCCAGTTTCATTCAGCAAGTAAAAGTGATGTAAATGTACATTTCTGACTCAAAAGATTTCAAAACCTTGGACACTGACTTACAAACAAGGCGGGGTGGGTCATATGGGTGCCCGTTCAACATCACAGCAGCTTTTATAAGATCACAAGGGTGGTGCCCGCTTCAAGCGCTGCTTCAGCAGAGGTTCACTATGGATAGTGAGTCTCCTACACCTGCTGAAACCCTACTAGAGGAGACAACGAGTGCTTAGTCTTGACCTATCGCTACTTCCATTGAATGCTCCCAATGGTAAAATTGCCACATTCCTGGGTGCATTTGAAAATCCTAACCTCTGGTTTGTAAATATGTGAACACAAACAAGAAATCACTGTGTATTGTATTTCATCTGAAAGGTACAATGAGAGGCTATGTCTATCCTGGTAGAGTAAAATAGCACTTTCTTTTTTATTCCTTTTGTTTTGCAGTTCTATTATTTCACTGTACTTGTGACACAAACATGATTGAAAAGCAAACTCATACTACAGGTGGGTGTAAAAAATAACCCCTCTCCATCTAATAACGTTTGCAGTGCTGTTGTAGCGGTCTGGGTCCCAGGATACGAGAGAAACAAGGTGAGTGACATAATCTTTTTCATTGGATCAACTTCTGTGGGTGACAGAGACAAGCTTTTGACTACACAGAGCTATTCTTTAAAGCTGTGTGACTCGAAAGCTCATCCCTTTAACCATAGAAGTTGGTCCAATAAAATATATTACCTCATCCACCTTGTGTCTGTCCAATAATAGCAGTAATAATAAACTAAGCAAAAGTGCAATCCTGATTTACTCTCCCATTTAGTTGTGAGGAGGGCAAAGGGAGAGGGTGATGTGAAGGAATATATATGTTAGAGCTAGTGACTATTACCACTTATTTTCTTTAGATTCTTTCAGCTTGTTGATTTTCAAATACAAATGAATACTCTGTAAGGAGCAAACTAATCAGCAAAATAATCTTTTTTTTTTTTTGGTCTGAATTTCAATGGTAAACAGGTCTTGCTACTACTGGGTAACAGCAGTAGCATGATTTAATGACTAGGACACGAGCCTGCCAATCAGTAGACCTGGCTTCTATCCTCAGCTTTGCCACAGGCCTGCTCTTTGACCTTGACCTAGTCACTTCATCTGTCTGTGCGCAGTTTTGCAAAATAGTGTGTAATGAAAAGAAATGATGGTGTGTGTGTGTGTGTGTGTGTATATATATATATATATATATATATATAATATAGAAAGGAAGTTTTTCTTATGTATGCCTCTCAACTGATACAGCATTCCAGAACTTTGCTGAAACAGCTTCAGGGTTGTGTAAACCATGAAATCTGGTCTGTGTGTCTGGTCTGTGTAAATAGCAGGATGAAGCAGAGTGTCATGAGGACTTCAGAAAAGCAGACCTTGACTCCCTCATAGAACTGATGGGTAGGATCCCCTGGGAGAATAACATGAGGGGGAAAGGAGTCCAGGAAAGCTGGCTGTATTTTAAAGAATCCTTATTGAGGTTGCAGGAACAAACCATCCTGATGTGTAGAAAAAATAGTAAATACGGCAGGCCACCAGCTTGGCTTAACAGTGAAATCCTTGCTGATCTTAAACTCAAAAAAGAAGCTTTTTAGAAGTGGAAGATTGGACAAATGACCAGGGAGGAGTGTAAAGATATTGCTCAGGCATGCAGGAGTGAAATCAGGAAGGCCAAATCACACTTGGAGTTGCAGCTAGCAAGGGATGTTAAAAGTAATAAGGACTTCTACAGGTATATTAGCAACAAGAAGGTGGTGACGGAAAGTGTGGGACCCTTACTGAATGGGGGAGGCAATGTAGTAACAGAGGATGTGGAAAAAGCCTTTTTTTGCCTCTGTCTTCACCAACAAGGTCAGCTCTCATACTACTGCACTGGGCAGCACAGCATGGGGAGGAGGTGACCAGCCCTCTGTGGAGAAAGAAGTGGTTCAGGACTATTTAGAAAAGCTGGACGAGCACATGTCCATGGGGCTGGATGCACTGTGTCCAAGGATGCTAAAGGAGTTGGCAGATGTGATTGCAGAGCTATTGGCCATTATCTTTGAAAACTCATGGCGACTGGGTGAGGGACATGATCATTCCCCTCTATTTGGCATTGGTGAGGCCTCATCTGGAGTAATGTGTCTAGTTTTGGGCTGCACACAGCAAGAAGGATGTGGAAAAATTGGAAAGAGTCCAGCAGAGGGCAACAAAAATTATTAGGGGGCTGGAGCGCATGATTTATGATGAGAGGCTGAGGGAACTGGGATTACTTAGTCTGCAGAAGAGAAGAGTGAGGGGGGTGGGTTTGATAGCTGCTTTCAACTACCTGAAAGGAGGTTCCAAAGAGGATGAATATAGACTATTCTCAGTGGTACTAGATGACTAGAACAAGGACTAATGGTCTCAAGTTGCAGTGGGGAAGGTTTAGGTTGGATATTAGGAAAAGCTTTTTCACGAGGAGGGTGGGGAAGCACTGGAATGGATTACCTAGGGAGGTGGTGGAATCTCCTTCCTTAGAGGTTTTTAAGGTCAGACTTGACAAAGCCCTGGCTGGGATGATTTAGTTGGGGATTAGGTCCTGCTTTGAGTAGGGGGTTGGACTAGATGCCTCCTGAGGTCCCTCCCAACCCTGATATTCTATGATTCTCTGAGGGAAGTGTTAACTTCAGGTGCTCCCCAAGACAAACTGACCAGCAAAAACCCAAGGCCACAAAAATAGACCACTTCTAGCAACTTGAGGGAGCCAGTAGGATTAACAGTGGCGAATAAAAGTAAATAGATAAAAAGTAAGTTTTAGTAAGTTAAACAAAATGCATTACTTAGGTTAGTTATTATGATTTATGCATAAAATGTTTATCCAGGAGTTTAGAAGGGATATGTACGCAGATGAGGTAACTCAGTCTGCGTAGAACAGAAGAGAAAAGATAGGTCATTGACAATAGGAAAGTGGATAAAACATAGGGGAAGAACATAGCTGAGACCAAAAACTTGGAAAAAGTTGCCCTGTTCCCAAGAGAGGTAACTTGATCAGTTTCTTTTATTGGCTTATCTGTTTTTCCATGCATGTGTAACTTATAGGTGGTATAGCAGTTTTGTCTTAAAACATACAAAATAACAGTCACCTTAGAGACTAACAAATTTATTTGAGCATAAGCTTTCGTGGGCTACAGCCCACTTCTTCGGATGCTGTAGCCCACGAAAGCTTATGCTTAAATAAATTTGTTAGTCTCTAAGGTGCCACAAGTACTCCTGTTCTTTTTGCAGATACAGACTAACATGGCTGCTACTCTAAAACCCCAAAAAATAAAGGCTACAAGTCTAAATTGGCATGGATCTCCTTTGTCACCCAACAAGACATAATGTTTTTATTTGTAAAGTGCTTTGAGATCCATGGATGAAAGGATCTGTATATGATGTAAGTGGTGTCATTAAAGTATAAGGTTTTCTTTTTTCCCCTTGAAGTCAGTGTGAGCAAGATCAGTCCCTTGTATAATAACTTACTGAAGGCAGACTGGAATGATTTCTTGAAGATAACAGAATCTTGATGGAGGATTTAATGCTGAATATAATCTCTATTACAATTGTATCCATTCTCATGCACAGTAATTTGGGAGAGTATCTAATCAGCAATGTTTAGCCACCGTGTGCATGTATGTGCATACAAAATATATAAATTATATTATGGTATTGCTTGAATGGCATTGTATATTATTGGACTGGGAGCTTGAACTGTGTGTCTAGAAGGAATTATGTCTAATCCATTTTTATTTAGTGTTCCATTACAGACACTGGTAGCAGCACAGAACTGATACTGAAGTTTATCCATGAAGTTTTGCCATATATTTTAAAAGGCGAAAAATGGTGTCAACACGCCCCCATGTGGTTGTAGACTCCTATACACAGTACCAGAGAGAGACTACCGTTTGCTCACTATTTGGGAGCGATTTAGAGGCAAATCAATCAGTTCAGCATCAAATCCAAATAAAGTACATGGAGATTTAGTGTTTTTTCTTTAAATAATCCTGCTGCCCTGTTACACTGCAAAATGAAATGAATGTACAGAATTGCTTTCCCCAAAAATCCTACTATCTCAAGTGGATTATGAAAATGTTTAATGATCATTTGTTTCATTGAGGCTTGAGACAATCTGAAAGGGATCCCTGGGGGTTTTCCTTGCTTTGCTGATATAATTGCTGCTGTTCTAACTTAGAATTTTAGGTGCACTTTGTTTTAATCAGGATTTCTGGGGAAAAAACAAAAACTCAACAGTTCTACCGGTAGATGTCAGATCCATGATGTGACACTGTAAATTTTGGTAGGTACCATCTGATATGGCTATTACTCATGTTTGCTGGTTCTGTGTGCAGATTCAAGAAGTGTTATGTATTACAAAGTAATCAATTATATTAATTATGGGTTTTTTAAAAGAAAAAAAAGCAATTGAGAAATCAGGAATTAGTTCATTTTTAATAATCTGTTCTCTATTCCTAAATAAATCAGTATTCAGAGATAGATGCATAATCTCTAGGCCTGAAAGTGTTCTCAACACTTTCAATCTCTCTTTGCTGTGAATGGTGACTTCAAAGAGAGTGGATGGCTCTCAGTACCTCACAGAACTGGGCCCATAGTAAATTTCTTCTTGTGGTGATTTTAAGCAAGTTGATGAATTTCCTTAGTTGGCAAAATTAGATCATTTTGCAGTGAAGGGCTGTATTCGGTGAGAGATTTGCTTCTGACAAAGTTTGCAAATATTTGTGAAAAGATCAGGTTTTGCATGCAAATATTCCTGAGGGAAAAACTGGTCATTTTACAGGCATAGTCTTGGTTCTGGGTACAATAGATAATGCCTTTCTGACAGCTGAGATCAGAAGTTCTCTTAAAAGTCATTATATTTGCACTTTTGGGAGCATTAGAATAGTTTTGGTGTTGGGCCCGCAATGCTGGAGCTCATTCCTGTTGTTGGCTTCCAAGATCTCAAGTTTAAGAACAAAGAAATTGCCATTCTGCATCAGAGCGATGGGTCTTGAAGCCTAGAATCCTGTCTCTGAGAGTGGTCAACACCAGATGCTTCATAGGATGCAGCATAAAACCCCACAGTGTGCAATTTACATTTGTTGAACTTCAGGGCACAGTATAAGGTCCATTCATTTGCTCATGCTCTTGCTTGAAGTGGTGTGAACGATATAATAAATAACGCATGTGTTTTTCAATTATAAGCAAGGGTTTAAAAAAGGCATTCAGAAATTAATTTTGATGCTGCCACTCTTGACAGGGTTCATTTTAAACATGATTTGTTGATTTAAAGTCATCCCAAGGTGCTGGCATTGAATACACATTACTGAATACACAAATAATGAAAGTCAATGAAAGGACTGCAATTCAGAAGTTAATAGAAACACAGATATTAGGAATGGCAGACCCTACTGTATTTGGTCATCTTGTGTAATGCAGGACTGTCCACTACACTCCATTTTCTAGTGTTCTATTCAGTTTAGCTTTAAAAGACCCAAGTGAGAGACTATACGAGGTCTAATGGGTGTTACTGTCAAAAGGATTTTCCTGAAACTAGGACTAAAATTTTCCTTTCTTAATTTTATTCCACTAATCCTACATTTCAATCCTCTCCCTCTTTGGCGTTTGCCCCTTCATATGTTTGTTTATATGTTCTCTATACCCCTTAACTTTCTGCACATATATAGATCTTTCAGTCATCCAAGATGGCAGCTATCACGCTATGACCAGAGATAACTGGTTTCAGAACCTTAAACTCATGTCTTAGCAGCTACAAAGAAAGATTTGCAGTTTATCCTTAAGGGATATACTGTAAGGTATATCTCTAATTCTGCTCTACCACATATCAATGATTTTTCCCAAAATTGGATGCCTCATGCTTCCAATATTACATTTTTTTAAAATTCAGTATATAGCTCTTGTATGAATTATGTATGTATTTCTACATATATATTCCGTAAACTTTGACACATATAATAATATTGAGAAATCTGATTTGCATTGCTGCGCCATAAGCCAACTAAATACAACAATCTAAAATGCCATCGGGGCATGTTATTCTATATTTGCATAAAAATTGTTGTATTAATGCAACATAATTTTGAACCATCAATGTAACATGAAAACACAAGAAAACTGAACTGAAATGACTGGATAACATTCAGAGATATGTTTTTAAATATTAAGGTTTTCTTAAACCTTAAAAAAACCCCACACAACCCTTCTTGCATATTGTCTTTCACTTTCCACCACTTTCCCCCCATCATTGAAGAATACAGGGCCTTATCTTGAGAAATGCTGATCAACTTTAACTCATATTGATTTTAGCAGGAAACTCCTACTGATTCCAATAAGAGGTATGGGAGCACAGACTCTCTCAACATCAGGATCATATAATCTCATGACACTCCTTACAGGGGTCTTTGTTCTACAATGCAAACTACATCCAAGGTATAAAGTTATATCTAACCAAAGCCCAGCTGACAGCACTTTCTCTTTCCACCACAACCAACATGCAGGATAAAGAGTGGTGAGAAGAGAGAGGTAGAGGAAGATAGAGAGGATGGAGCTGAGGGAGCAAATGGTTAAAAGAGGCCACAGTCTTTCAGGTTTTCTTTGATTATGATGTCTGTTACTGCATTGAAAACAAACTTGATGTTCTGGGTGTCTGTGGCGCAGGTCATATGAGAATATATCTCCTTGTCTTCTTTCTTTAAATTCAAGTCTAGGAACTGCTTCTTGATGTAATTTCCTGCATCTTCAAATGTGTTTAGTCCTAGTGGGAGACAACAGCAGATGACAAACATTTTTCATCAAAGGCTTCATAGCAGCTGATAACAAACAATTCTGTCAGGAAGATAACTTGAGGCACCCAGGCCTGAAAATTCTGAAATTAAGTTAAGCACCAAAATTCATATTTTTTCATGTAAATAATTGGTCTGGTTTGGGGCTTGTCAAAAGGAGGAGAGCAGTAAGTGTGAGAAACAGAGGAAGAAATGAGGAGAAAATAGCAGGACAAAAATGGAAAGGAAAAAAAGAGTTGAAAATAGAAATGAAAAGGCAGGTGAGAAGAAGAAATAGGAAAAAGATCCAGAAAAAGCAAGACAGCCAAATAGGTCTAAGGATTCAATATTTGTTTCTTTACGTAATTTTCCTGCATTGTATTTGTGCTTCCCTAACGGAAAGAAGGATCCTGGAAGGAGGTTCAGGGGAACCTTAAGCCAAGGGCAGAATGTGGAGGAGAAAACTTTTGCTGATTGCTGCCTGAAGACAATGGTGGACCTCAGTCATGTTTATGCAAGGCCAGATCCTAAGCCAGTATCAGCATAGCTCCACTGAATCTGGCTCATATTGTTTAACCATATGGCCTCAAAACTGAGTAGGAATTTTGGGTAGCCAACTTGAGACACCTTTAAGGGGCCTGAATTTCAGAAAGTGCAGGAGAACCCATATTCTGAAAATCAGGCCCCTGTGAAAGATATTCCAAGTTGGGCACTCAAAATTACTAGTCACTTTTGAAAAATTGGGCCTTAATGTACACATTAGGATAACAGTCTGGAGCATGGCACTGTTTTTCTTATGGTGGATTGTAACTTGACTTAACATGTTCTGCTGCTCCAGCCTGTAACAGCTTTTTTCTATATCCATAGAAATTATAACCTCCTAAAAGCACCAGCATTCACACATTTTACACTATATCTTTACGTAATGCAGAAAAAAGGGGCCAGATTCAGGCCTGGTGTAAGTAAGTGAAACTCCATTGACTTCAATGGTGTTGCACCTGCTTATGTTGGTTCTGAATTTGGTTGGATGTGTATTAGTATAGCATCCACACAGAATGATAACATAATGCCCTTTTGCCCTAATAACCTTCTGATAGCTCTTGGCAACTTTGCCGATGCTGATTATTTTAATGTATTTTTCATCTTGAAACCTACACCTTACCATCATATTCTGGAAAGCAGACACTGAGCTGAACTTTTGTTATTTTTTCTTGGAAGAGGTCCTTTTTATTTAGAAACAGCACAATGGAGGTGGTAGCAAAGTACTTGTGGTTACAGATACTGTTGAACAGGTGAAGGCTTTCATGCATTCTGTTCTGTTAAAATGCAAAAGGTGCCGATTAGAAGCTGACAGAGTCCATCACCTTGTGTTACTTGTACTCTGATGTGCTCTTCTATCAATATACCAGTATAGTGTGTTAACCGTTAAAAGGAGGGTATTAGGAAAGGGAACATAAGAATGGTTATACTGGGTCAGACCAAAAGTCCATCTAGCCCAGTATCCTGTCTTCAGACAGTGGCCAATGCCAGGTGCCCCAGAGGGAATGAACAGAACAGGTAATCATCAAGTGATCCATCCCCTGTCGCCCATTCCCAGCTTCTGGCAAACAGGGAAGGGAAGGTTTCTAATGTGCCATCAGAGAACACATTAAATCTTCACAACTCACAAGAAATTTTTTTTTTCCTTCTGACTCACCACATTTTTATCTTCCACCAGGACCATGTCATAGGCACTGAGTGCAGCACAAAATATGATGCAAGTAACTCCTTCAAAGCAGTGAATCCACTTCTTTCTCTCTGATCGCTGTCCACCCACGTCAAACATTCTGGGCAGAAAAAATAACATGCATACGGTGTGTAACAGTAGATAACTGAAGACACACTCGCACCTCCAAAGTACACAAAGTAACTAGAGATGGATGGATATTGTAAAATATGTAGCTGGCTCAAGCCTTGGGTGGGCACTATTCTCCTTCCCCCTTGGGGAAGCCAAGCAGGCCTGCATTTTTTCTTCCAAATGTGTATTGGGGATCCAGTACAAACCAAAGCCCTACTTCTCCAAGGAGCTATGTGTGGCTGGCCCCATGCATTCATGCAGAGCTCCAGTTAAGTCACTAGGGCTCCGCAAAGGTAAAGGAACCCATCCACCCAGAGCTCGGTGCAGGAGTGGACGTTAAATTTCCCATTGAAATGAATGGGGGAGGCGGCCCTTAGTAATAGACACAGGCAGGGAGCCTCCCTAACCTTAAAAAAAAAAAAAAAACAACGCAAATCCATTATCATTTTCTTTGTTTAATTCTTGTGCATGTGGCGAGCTGGCAGATCGATCAATAGAAAGCATAGGAGTAAAGGGAATCCAACCTTGGTTGACCTAGCAGTAGCAATTAAGGCTCTGAGTTTTAAAGGTATTTAGGTATTGCTGCGCTCATCATTGCAATGCCTAACTGATTTAGGAGTCAAAAATCTAATGTTTGAAAGGGATTTAGTCACTTAGGAGCCTTTGATCATCGAGCTGAGCTATGAGGTACTTGTATATTTTTAATATGAACCTTTTCAAAATTTGTTTAGTTGGAAGTATAGGTGTGTTGACAGGGGGATGTTTTACTCTGTGTCTGGAAAAGACCTTAGTTGGAAGCAGACATAGCCAATTTTCAAGCATAAGGCATAATTATGACAGCTGGTCATTAATTTTTCATCAATGTTTATTCAATGAAAAATGCAGTTTCTTCAAAATCAAAATTTTCTGAGGAAATTTTTTTAAATTTTTTTCTCAGTGATAAAATCCAAGTGGAGTCAACTCAAATTGAAACATATTAGTCTGTCACATTGAAACAGTTTTGTTTTGGGACCATTTGACATTAATCTGCATTTGCCTAAATTACTCGCAAGAGTTCTGGTTGAGGTGACTCATGCCCCCATTCTCCCTTATGAGCTGGGCTCCCTGGCTGGACTACATCTCTAATGGTGCCCTGCAGTTTCCCCTTTCCCTGTCCAGTTGAACTGTCACAGTGCATCATGAGAATCCCATGACAGTGGTGGGAGATGGAGTCCAGCCCATTGAGGGGAATGAGGCACCCAAACTAGGAGGTAGCGGGGGAGTTGTGGAGGTAGCAGTTAGATATTGAACAAAGCTGAAACTAAATATTGTGATTTGGTTCAACAAACTGAAATGAAACATCAAAGATTTCAAAATGTTGGACCATTTAGTTTTGATCAATATTTTTCAGAACTTTTGTTCCAAGAAAATTGATGACATTTTGATTTATTTTTCTTCTTCCTGATTCAGGATGAAAACAAATGTTGAAGTATTGGAATTTCACACCAGATAGAAATTCCAATTTTTGACCCACACTAATAATTTTCAATTCCAATTCAAATCATAGTTCTTCTTGCTGTTTAAAAAAAAAAAGAAGAAAGTAGATGCAAATCCGTAATAGTAAAATGTTTGCATGCTGCTAAAATCATTTAGGTAACCAAATTTCACAGGAATCACAAGGCACCATGCAGGTGGCACAGCATGAAACCTATTCTTAGACGTTTGCAAATGTAAAGATGCCCTTTTAGGTCTGCTGCTGCAATCCGTACTCAGACAGGAAGACTGTGGGAGTTTTGCCTGTGTATGGACTGCAAGATTAAACCCTAATTCAAATTCCTCAGGGATCTCTTAAAAAGCATTTCATTATGAACTTAAACTTGGTAAGTTTACAACACAGTATTTTGCTTGTTTGTTATGAACTATCAAATAAGTAATAAAGGGTTCAAAGATACCATAACTGAGTTATTAACATACCGGCCTTTTTGGATAAGTAGCATCCAGAGGAATCAGGCTTTTGTAATTATTTTTTCAACTTTTTACAAAGAGCTTGAAATGTGACAAACCCACCAAAAAGCATCAGAGGGTTTTGTACCTGAAGTTCATATCTTTGAAGGAAAACTGAGTCTCAATAATTCCAGTTGTTTTCACTCTTGAGCGCAGAACATCTTGGTCATTGGGAACATATCCAGGAGCTGTCAGCCTCTCCAGATCATTGAGATAGCTAAAGAAATTTAACAGAGTTTAGTAATCCGTGAATCAAAGGGGATTTCTGATACCAATAAAACAGTGTTTTTTTCCCCCAATATAAATGGGCCTGTGTTTGCTTCTCTTTCTCTCTTCCACACCTGTAAACTGGGAGAAACTCCACTGAAGTCAGAGTTACACTTGTGTCAAAGCGTTTATTTGGACCCATTCTATTCTCACATACAGAGTGGTATCTCAGATTTCAATAGGGATCTGCCCTGATAAAGAAGAAAAGAATTTAGTCCCATGCATTCAACATCTGCTGGAAAACTTCAGCTCCAGCACATCTTTAATCTTCCTCCAGAATGCTAAGAAAGCACAGGTCAGAAAGGTAGGTTGTCTAGTTAACTTAGTTCAATCAGGGGTCGGCAACATTTCAGAAGTGGTGTGCCGAGTCTTCATTTAGCACTCTGATTTAAGGTTTTGCGTGCCAGTAATACATGTTAACGTTTTTAGAAGGTCTCTTTCTGTAAGTCTATAATATATAACTAAACTATTGTTGTATGTAAGGTAAATAAGATTTTTAAAATGTTTAAGAAGCTTTATTTAAAATTAAATTAAAATGCAGAGACCCCTGGACCGGTGGCCAAGACCCGGGCAGCGTGAGTACCACTGAAAATCAGCTCACGTGCCGCAGGTTGCCTTCCCTTGAAGTAGAAGTTGCCATCATGACAAAATCCCTCTGATAGAAGGAGATCTGCCAGGAAACTGAGCATCAGACAATGCTATAATATCTTCCCTCTTCTAAATGGAATAATGTCATAATGAGTGAACTTTATGTTTCAGAAGAATTCACAACTAAGGTTCATTTCCCTGCAAATGCATGAATTTACAAGTTGAAGGTCCAGGAATGTGTGTCTTCTTTATTATTAATTACTATTGTTAATTCACATGGATATTATAGTAGCACAGGGAGGCTTAACCCAAGTTGGGGGCCCATTTTGTTAATATCCTCACAACACCCCATTACATGGGAGTACCATCCCCATTCTACCACGGGGTAAACTGAGGCACATAAATTTAAATGCCTTGCCTGGAATAACACAGGAAGTCTGTGGCAGAGCCAGGGATTGAACCAGATCTCATGAGTCTTGAGTGTATTGATCATCCTGAAGCTCACCCTTCTCCTATCCCTTTTAACTTCAAGTAAAGGTTTAGAAATGGCTCATCAGTAACCCAACTCCCTAACATGTAAAGATTCCCTCCATTAAGAGGTTAAAAGCTAACATAAAGAGAGTTATGAACCAGCAACAAAAAGGAAGGCAAGAACTTTTTTTGGCTTATAAGTATATTGACTCTTACACCTGATGTCCAAATAGCGACAAAAGGTAAAGGCAAAATATATCAGTTTTGATATGTGATCTAACAATGGTGTCAGCATCTTCAGACCTCTAGGATGTCTGTGAGCTGGCACTTTTGCAGTGATTTGTTTATCAAGGCAAACAAGGAATGTAACCGGAATGGCCGTCTCTCTGATGTTTCTTAGGCTTTGTGCTTTTTTCATCTCTCACACAAGGTCCATCCAGCATGGGATGTGCCTATGTACAGTTCAGCTAATCAGAACTACAAAAGCAAACGCCGCAGCTCACCATCCTAATCTGGCACTGTTTAACATACCTGCAAATTTAAAAAGTGCAAGTGCTGGGATTTCCCAGTCCCTGCAGGTTAGTAAACAAATGGGATTTTCATATTGTAAACCGAATAGACCTCACAGAAGGAAGAGTACTTCAGCTCATCTGAGCATTTCAATGACAGCCTGTTATGTATGTCCAGCAGAAATGGCCAACCTATTGTTTTAAAATTGTCATCTAATTCTTGTTCGTTGGGTCTAAATTCCTGTTCTCTGAGCACGTGGCCTAGCAGTTACTCTAGCCAGAGGTCAGTTTGTGGGAGTCAGGAGCCACGGCAGTCCTCACTATGTATAAAAGTAGTAAAGCACAAGTGTATATGCTAGTCAATATACACGCACCTTGGGTCTTCTTAAACACAAAAACAGTCAAGGGCCTAAACAAGTCAGAGGCTTTAAGTGCTAGATCTGTCATTCCATAGTTCAGGCTGCAACTGAATTTCTATGATAACCCTAGTTTTTTTCCCCCGTTACACTGACGTTAAATTTGGATAAATTGTGTCTGACTCCAAGGTAAAAATTTTCAGCCAAATTTGAACTGATTTGGACAAGGAATTTCTAAATTATGATACCCTAAAAATACAGATGGCCTCCAGAGTTCAAGAAGTTTAAGAAACACAAACAAACAATAAAAACACCAGAAAGAAGGAGAGTGTCCAAACTTACTCACCTAACAAAAAAGTTCAAAGATCAGTCAATGAAACTCTTGGGGCCAGATCCTCAGCAGGTGTAAATTGGACTCTCTCCATAGAAATCAGTGGAGCTATACTGAATTACACCATCTGAGGAAGTGGCTTTCATTATGTATTATTTGTATTACAATAGCATCTAGGGGCCACAGTTATGGATTAGGTTCCCATCGTGCTAGGCCCTGAACAAAACACAGAACAAAAAGATGGTCCCTACTCCAAAGCACTTACAATCTAAGTAGTTTTAAAAGTAATTTAAGTGCAATTTTAGAATGGCTAGTTAGCTCCAGTAGGCTTTAATGGGAAAACTCACTTGCACTTTAATGGTGCAGGATCATGGTCTGAAGGTCTGATTTTTCAAAGATATTTACACACCTAAAGATGCATATCGGTATCTAGTGGTATTTTAGAAGTATCTATTATCTCTTCATCATTTACCACTCTACCAATCTTGTGTCATCCACACATTTTTATCAATGATTTTCTTCTTACTTCCTGATCATTGATGAAAATCTTGACTAGCATCAAGCCTGTGTGGTGTATTGAACATTGTGTTAAAATTACAAGCTATCACTTTAAGTTTGCAAGGAGTTTGAAGGGAAGTGGATGACCTGGGTCTTTCAGAGTCAGTCTCCAAGAGCCAACCTAAAGCAAGGTGGGATGAGTTCTGTCTCTCTACTTTCTCACTGTTTTTGGTTCTTTGTGTTATGGTTCTGGATTTTAAGAAATAAATTAGTGTCACGTTGCAACTGCCACCTTCCAGAAAGAATATTTTTTTATACAATTTCTCTGATTGAATGTTGTGAACCTAATAACCTAGTACCAACCTCAGGGAAACCCCACTAGAAAACACTCCCTTTCAATGATGATTTCCCATTGATAACTACTTTGAAATCTGTCAGTTAGGCGTTCTTAATCCATGTGATTGATATTGTATAGTACTAATTCTTTAGTCTGACTGTTGTGTAGTACTAAATCAAATACCTTACAAAAGTCTAAGAATATTTCAACTATTTTATTAACCCAATTTCAAAGAATGAAATATCCTTTTATCATTACTTGTTTTCTTTGTTTAAATGTGACTAATGCATCATAGGCAAATCAAAAATTGGCTTGGGTTTTTTTCAAGTTACCAGGCATTCATTTTCACCCACCACATCTGATGCATCCCTGCCTTTCTCCCAATATTTAGGCTATATTTCCTATATTTCTGTGACGGCAATAATAAATGAATGTCTAGTAGAAACTACCCTTTAAAGGCTCTGGTAAAGACTATCTAATTTTAGGTCTTTTTTGAGAGCACATCATTGTAAAAGCTAAACGCTCTTAAGGTATAATTCTTGTCACTTACTAAACTGCTGAGTCGTTGAGCTGATATTCTGCTGCCCTTTCAAAGCAGGCCTGGATTCCAGGGTCACTCCACAGTCGCTTTATGATTTCAGACAATTCAGGAGTCATGGATCCATCCTCTAGAGAATTTGCCATAGTGTACAGTTGTCTTTCATCTTCCTAAAGGGAAATTTCAGTAAGTAGAGTTCAAACATATTGTGGTCCTTGATCTCTTTCTGAAACATACTTATTTTATAATGAATCATAGTGGTTTAGGAATTTCTCATTCTTGTAGTGGGTTTTTTGTTATTGTTATTATGTTGATCTGTGGAACTTTTCTGTGTGTGTATGGGGCAGGGAGCACATACACACACCTGCATGGCCTCACATCTTATCACACCACTTTCTGGTGCAGGTCCAAAACAGGACTTAGGAGAACATCCTCTGGCTTTCTGTACCACAGGTCAATTCCATCCTAATACAGTAGAGCTATTCACAGCAGATCGACATGGCAAGAAAGATTTTTTTATGTAGTATCAGAGACATGTCGTCTGAACTAAAGTGTTAGTGAGATTTAAGACTTAAATATTTCTTAAGAATATTTTTAATGTAATTGGAAAAAAAAAATTACACGGGTTTTGTTAGCTTTAGGGCACTACAACTCTCCCCCGTGCCCCCAGCTGCTAAGTGAATCAAGCTAATGAATGCATTTCCCTTCTGATGTGGACTTTAGGGAAAGAACCTGTAATTGAAAAAGAAAAGAGTGGCAGTTTTAAATATATTATTCATAGTTGTGTGTGTCCTGTTGTAATTAATCAAGAAAAGACTGCAGGCAATGTACTATGAGGAAAATATATATTTTTTCAATACCTAATGGCTTAGAAGCAGAGTTTAAATAAAGAGCTTGATGATATATAAGGATCACTTGATATACTGTCATCTCAGTGGATAATTATAGAAAATAATCCCTTACCATCATTTCTCATCAAGCTAAGTAATATAATAAGACAATTGAAATGACTGCAACCAAATAGCCTCATAGTTGTTTGAAAAATTTCAACCAAAAATTATGGTTTCTTCATAAATGATTGTCCCCCCCCCTAGAAAATTTCATTTTCAATTCTAAATTTCAATCTTTCAAATGGGAAATTTAGAAATGTAAGACATTTTTATTTCGTTTAATTTCAAAATGAATTTTTTGTTTTGATTTTCAAAAAGAGACAGATTTTTTTAAATTTCTGACTTTTGTTTTTCCTTCTTTATGCCCCATTTTCCTTTTTGCCACCGAATACAATAGAAAGACTTGGTTTTTGTTCCCACTTTTCCTTTTTCTTTTCTTCACTCTGTAATTTTTCAAAACTTACTCAGCTTTGGAAAAGTAACAGACTTGCAAAATTGAAACACTGGAATTTTGACACTGGAACTTTTCCAAAAGTTGGACAAATTTTGACAAGTTATAATGAAAAAAAATGAGAAACAAAATAAAACAAAAACATTCATTTTATTACATTCGGTGGTGAAAACAGGAAGAGAAGAGTGGGAGAGCGAAAAACTAAAATTCCAAAGTCAGAAAATCCAAAACTTTATTAAAATTTTATTTTGATTTTTTTTAATGAAAGTTCAGTTTTGAAGTCTGCAAAACAGAAACAGATTCAAAATTTTGAATATTTTTGGTGAAATTGTTTTTCCATTTTTGATTGTTTAGCCACTCCCCTGTTTTTCTTCCTTACCCATTGTTTTGTATCTTCACTAAAGGAAAAATTCATCCCTGTGCAGAGGACAAGCATAAGGCTGTGCATCACTGTAGTCCCACATTAGTCTTTTTTAATGTGGGTATGTCTATATTGCCAAAAAAAAAAAAAAAAAGACCCATGGCAGCGGGTCTCAGAGCCCAGATCAAATGACTTCGGCTCGCGAGACTCACGCTCTGGGGACAACAATGACAACAATAGACATTTGGGCTCAGGCTGGAGTCCAGGCTCTTGAAACCTGGCAAAGAGGTGGGCCCCAGAGCCTGGGCTCCAGCTTGAACATCTGTACTGCTATTTTTATCCCCATAGTGGGAGCCCCGGGAGCCTGGTTCAGTTGACCCAGGCTCTGTGACGCGCTGCCATGTGTCTTTTTTTTTGTGTGTGCAGTGTAGACAGAACCATTTTTTGGGGGTGGGGGGAGGAATAGCTCAGTGGTTTGAGCATTGGCCTGCTAAACCCAGGGTTGTAAGTTCAATCCTTGAGGAAGCCACTTAGGGATCTGGGGCAAAAATTGGTCCTGCTAGCAAAGGCAGGGGGCTGGACTCAATTACCTTTCAAGGTCGCTTCCAGTTCTAGGAGATTGGTGATGTGTAGGCCTCATTCACACCATCAGTGCAGAAGTGAATTTTTCCTTCTTTTGTGTGATCTATCTTAACTATTTTGAGAGTCCCTCAGGGCAAGTATCTAGTCTTCTAATATTTTTTTGCAAAGCACCATGCACATGTATGAAGCTAAAATAATAAGGCAAACATTTCAAAGGTGGGTGCCTAATGCAAGCACCTAAATGAGTTGTTTGATTTTCACATCTGCCGAATACTCCAAACTCCTATTAATTTGAATGTGTGTTCTAGCTGTTCAACACCAGGCTACTAAGTTAGGTGCCTAAGTAAGGATGTAGAAACTTACTTTTGGGCACACAGTTTTGATAGTGTTGGCATTTACCTAGAGTAAGATGCAGCAAGCCTTTGACTGAATGAGATCAAGGTGTCCTAAGTCCAAGTCTTGTGTTCTAACCATTGGAACAAATTGCCTATTCTCTTTTTAATTTTTGAAAGTTGTTTTGTTTTGTTACTTTGATCTGTACTCAGGGACTGGAAAGTACCAGCACCACTACTGCCACCAGCCACCCTAATGGGGATGGAGAGGGAAGTGAGGGATGGAGATTAGGTCATGTCTTCCTCTGTGCACTAGCAGCAGAACTGAGCAGCCACATAGGGGAGGAGACGCTGCACCCCTTACAGATCCAGTGGTAGGTGTGCTGCTTCTGCACAATGTGGGAGCTCTGGGAAGCACAAGCGGGCAGTGTAACTCTGTACTACTCTCCCCATGGCTCAGTGACCTTTCAGCCCCCAAACTGAGCCCCCAGATTTGTCCATAAAAGGGAAATATTCATTGCACTTCCCAACAACAGTGCAAAAGTAGCTGTTAAACACAAAGGGATTCTCTCTCTCTTTAGTGGCGAGGGGATGAGTTACCAGTTTGGATTCTGGTCAACGTTTGTATAAATTGAATAACATTTTGCTCAAAAGTTTAGATCTCCAATCTCATGGGTCAGCCTTCAAAAAAAAAAGTTCAGTTCAATGTTAAATGTTACAATTCAGATGCTTAAGGACACTGTGACACAAATAAAATTCAAGCAGAATAAATGTGTCCACTATAGTAAAACAAAGGCTGAGCTCTTTTGCTATCCCATAGGCATCCATTATCTTGATACAAAAGTTCGTATTTGTATGCCTGTTTCAAAGGCACAGATGTCATACTCACTCTACTGGCAGGGTTTTTATAATCAATCCCTAAAGTGGACATCGCCTTCACGATAGCCAGGATGGATTGCAATATGTTACTGTAAATAACAGATCTGAACTCCATGCATTCCTGATTTGAGAAGCCATCTTTATGGATGATCCTGAAAAACAGAAAAACAGATCTCAGACAACTTTCAAGTAAAGGTTCAAGAAGAACGGGATAACAAGTGTTTTTGAATTCTGTTCGAATACTAAGAAGAACGTAAGGTAGCTTGCTTTAGTAGAACCATTTGTAAATCAGGAAATGTGAAGCCAAATGTGAGTCTCTGTAGTCAGCCAACTCTTCAGGCTGGTGAAGAGGTGGGTAGATCCGAGACCACTATTTCAACACATCTCTGCCCACGTACCATCCGGGGCACCTGCACATCTACCAATGTGATATATGCCATCGTGTGCCAGCAATGCCCCTCTGCCATGTACATTGGCCAAACTGGACAATCTCTACGTACAAGAATAAATGGACACAAATCTGACATCAAGAATTATAACATTAAAAAACCAGTAGGAGAACACTTCAACTTCCCTGGTCACTCAATAACAGACTTAAAAGTGGCAATTCTTCAACAAAAAAATGTCAAAAACAGACTCCAACTTGAAACTGCAGAACTGGAATTAATTTGCAAACTGGACACCATCAAATTAGGCCTGAATAACGACTGGGAGTGGATAGGTCATTACTAATTTTACCATACTAATTCCCCCTACTGTTACTCACACCTTCTTGTCAACTTTGAAATGGGCCACCCTCATTACCACTACAAAAGTGATATTTCATCCCTTGGTATTCTACTGTTAATTGAATTGTCTCGTTAGACTGACCCCCCACTTGGTAAGGCAACTCCCATCTTTTCATGTACTATGTGTATATATATGCCTACGTCTGTATTTTTCACTCCATGCAGCTGATGAAGTGGGTTCTAGCCCACAAAAGCTTATGCCCAAATAAATTTGTTAGTCTCTAAAGTGCCACAAGAACTTCTTGTTGTTTTTGCTAATATAGTAGGGCACTAGCAGGGAACAGTCCTCGGGCTAAAGGGAGCAAAAGGACTGGGATGGCAGCTCTCTTATTCCACAGCCAGATGGACAGTAAGGGTGAATGGAAGATCTAACACTGAGGGATAGATGGGAACTTCATGATCTGTCCGAGTTAGGGGTGGTGCCTAATTGCACTGCTCCAGAAGCAGCCCAGAGAACAAATTGTTACTCACGCCAGGTCTACACAACAGACCTATACTGGTATAACTATGTCGCTCAGAGGTGTGAAAAATCCACCCCCCTGAGAGACATAATTATACCGACCTAACCGTGCTGTGTAGATGGCGCTATGCTGATGGGAGAGGTTCTCCTGTTGACATAGGTACCGTCTCTCAGGGAGGTGGATTAACTACACCAACAGGAGAAGTTCTCCCCTTGGCATAGTCGCGTCTGCACTTAAGTGCTACAGCGGTGCAGCTGCGCCGCTATAGCACGGTACATGAAGACAAGCCTTCTGACATGATTCCTCACTGGCTCTGGAGGGGAATAAGTTACTTCCCCCCATTTTAGGGTGCAGCTTACTCCCTGCTGTGCATCCAGCCAGGTGTTTGGCTGGAAATACAGGGCAGAGCGCCAAGGCTACTCCCACTCCCTGCCCACTTACTCAAAGGTGAAGAAAGGGTACCAAGTGAGCTACTCCTGCTGTTGCCCTGTATCCAGAGTTACCCTCCAAGCAGGGCGAAGTAGGACTCCCTGCCCAGCAGAATAAGGGCCGTGACAACGCAGCTCTGAATGAACAGAAGTGTACAGAGAGACTTTTCTTGCAAGGGACAAGCCTACACTAGGGCCTTGTTTACACTACACACTTTTGTTGACAAAACAGTAGAGGTGTACACACCACAATGCTCCTTCTGCCGACAAAACTTTCCTGATTTGCCGACATAATAAAACTACCTCGACGAGAAGCAAGGAGCTTTTTGCCGCAAAGTTATATCTATGAAGAGTCAGTGTAGACACGTCACTTGGTTATGTTGCTATAAATCAGGGGTCAGCAACCTTTCAAAAGTGGTGTGATGAGTCTTCATTTATTCACTGTAATTTAAGGTTTCACGTGCCGGTAATACATTTAACGTTTTTAGAAGGTCTCTTTCTATACGTCTATAATATACAACTAAACTACTGTTGTATGTAAAGTAAATAAGGTTTTTTTAAATGTTTAAGAAGCTTCATTTAAAATTAAATTAAAATGCAGAGTCCCCCGGACTGGTTGCCAGGACCCGGGCAGTGTGAGTGCCACTGAAAATCAACTCGTGTGCTGCCTTCGGCACCCGTGCCATAGGTTGCCTACCCCTGCTGTAAATGGTCTCCAGGAGGTCTCCCACAATGCCCTTCATGACCGCTCTGGTCAGCAGTTAGTACTCTGCTGCCCTGCACCCAGATACACGGGAATCCACCCCTCCTCCTTTAAAGACCTGGGAATTTTTGAAATGCCACTTCCTGTTTGCTCGGCATGGACAGCTTACATCACATCTTTCCAGATGACAATGGCGGCTCCACGCAGCAAATGCTCTCCTGTTTGGAGCACACCTGAGTTGTTGGATCTGCTGGTACTGTGGGGAGAGGATGCTGTGCAGTCCCAGCTGCACTCGAGCTGTAGGGACTTTTATACCTATGGTCAGATTTCTCATGGCATACTTGAGAAGGGCTACAAATGGGACACGTAGCAGTGCCATGCAAAGATAAAGGAGCTGAGGTAGGCATATCAGAAGGCAAGGGAGTGAAACTGTTGCTTTGGTGCTGCACCGAAAGCTTGATGCTTCTATAAGGAGCTGGTTGCCATCCTCTTCAGTGACCTCACCTTTACCACCAAGAGCTCCATGGATACTTCAGTGGGGTTGGGGACTGTGGACAGCGGACTCAACCCCAAGGACGAAGTCGTATATGAGGAGGTTGAGTTGAGAGTAGGCTAGAATGGAATGTCTATGAATCCTATAATATCTCTGACCTGAATCACACGAGAAAAGGCAAAGATACAACTTTGCATACAGTGGGGTACCAAAAACCTCTCTCTAAAACAGTTCCAAAATAGCTTAAAGCCTACCTTCCATTCTGGAAGTGCCTAGTGATTTGAGTGACATTCTCAAAATGAATATATATTGGCTCTGTTTCAAAGCCCTTCTAAGACAGTGGAAGGCTTCAGAGACTCCCATTGATTTCAGTGGGCTTTGGCCCCAGAATGAGAAACCTCTAGAAATGTTCAAAATCAAAGACAAAATGAATGCCAGTTGAATGTAACATATGAGCCATGTACAGGGTACATGGTGGGTATGGAGTCCCATGGAGTACTTATTGGGGTGAGTTTAGAATGTCCATGTTGGTCATGAGTGGCAAACCAGGTCATGAGAAAGTCGTCCAAATGAATATCAAAAAAACCTTCACATTGTACCATTCCATCGCACTTTCTGTATATCCGATTTGTTACAGAAAAAATGATTTCCAATATGTTTTCAAGATATTTTGGAACTTGTGCGGAGACCTTTATAGCCCTCCATCTATAAAAATCAGGTACTTTAGTACCTACAATGGCATGAAATATAAGGAAACTACAAACTACAGTACATTCAAAGCCTAAGGTTGGCCGTTTTACTCTGCATGCCCCTTAGCAGTGCGTGCAGTAAGGTCTGTGTGGAAGTTGTGGGATTAAAAGAACACATTTTTACTGTCTGTTTTGAAGGGTGGGGGGTTGTGAACATCTGAAGGGAAGACAGGCAAATGCACTTATACTTCTCAAACAGTCATTTTAAATATTGTTATTATCCTTAAAAGCATTTGAACAACAAAGAAAGAAAGAAAATAGAGGGCCTCAAAATAGCACTAGCTTCTGTAATTACAAAAAGAAAAATACTTGTTTTCTCTTGAGGCTTTTATATTTATATTCACGTCCTCTGGCAGCATCCATGCTACCCACCTCGAGGCATAGTTAGTCAGTAGCAGTCCCCTATTCTCTCTATGTATGACTTTAACAAGCAAGGAAACATTTTCAAATGCACGCTCAAAGCATAGCCTTCTTTAGAGAAAATTTAAAACCAGTAATATCACCTTGTAAATTCTCAGAAGGATAAGAACAGTTTTAACAGCTGAAGAATTATCTTCCTTAATCCTAACGGAAAATTAGCTTTTTCTCTGCTAAGACTGTGAGTCTCCTTTATGTCTCAGAGGATGTTACAAAAAGCATACAGAAGTCAGTGGAATAATTCAGACTTCAGTGGGGTTTGGATCAGGTCTACAGATATCTCTGTCATGATGAATAATAGAAAGTATAGTATTGTAATGTATTCATTAAAAATCAGATTAGTAGTATTAGGGCTAGTCAAAAATTTTCTGTCAAAACTGTTTTCTGACAGGAAAGTTTTCAACAAAACAATTTTTTTGGAAACAGTGTCTGCCTCCATGGAGAATTTTGACATTTTTTTGAAAAAACAAACACCTGACAATCAAACCATTGAATATTGAAATATTTCAGGTTTTGGCCAACATATTTTGGTTTTGATATTTCACCAAAAAGTCAATTTTTCCATGGAATTTGTTAACAAAAATGAAAACAATTTTTGTAATAATTTTCTATGGAAAAAAAACCCATTGTCCACCAGCTCTAAATCTTATAGACATGGGGCTTTAAAAATGACATAGAGCCTTTCAGGTTTACCTCTAATGCCATCAGGTAAAATTAGCCATCAGATTTCTCACAGTTCCCAATTCAGTAGAACAAGCTTAAGTTTAGCCCTATTCAGCAAAACACTTTAGCACAACTTCAGTGGGAGTTACGTACATTTTAAAGCACTTTGCAGAGTACGGATGTGCTGCTCAATCAGACTTACAATGAAGGAAATAAAAAATACATGATCTTACGTGAAACAGAAAAGTTGGCAAAAACATTTGGTGAAAGCTATGGTGATGTTATTAAAATTGTCCTGCTGCAAAACCAAAGGGAAAAAAAGTAAAAAAAAATGCCATTATGGCATTTATCCCTGTGCCCAACATTGTCCAAATTACTCTTTAAATGGGTCAATAAGAATGTCAAATAACCAGAAAAATGTAAATAAGAGATAAAGTGTTCCCTCTATTAAAAATGCTCTCCTTAAAGATGTTTACATTTGAACAGATTGATACCAGTAATGTGGCAGCATGCTCAAATAATTACAATGGTTATGGCTCTGGAATTTTGTGATTACTCTCTGTATTTTTCAGATAACTATAAAAAGCAATTTTAGGCAATAATTCACAAATTCACCTGGAAAAATAAGCCCTGATTAAACAATACGATTTTATGAGATTGCAAATGTAAAGGAGGACATGGGCTGCACATTTAAGTAGGAGCTATGTTGCCACTGGCTTGGCACAGTTGAGTTACCTCTTTAAACTACTTCTTTAGCTACCTTTACAAAAACTGGCTGGCTTAGGTACATGTAAAGGAATGTGAACAGCCTAGCTATAAATATAAAAAATAGTCCACGATGAAGTGCCTAGTCCAACTCCCTTTGAAACCAATGGAAAAACTGTCATTGACTTCAATGGAAGCGGGACCAGGCCCTTGTTGAGTGAACAGTTACTGCACTAGGTTTATCTGGGGTAATGGCACAATCAAAATCCCCAATGAGTGTGTGTGAAGGGATATTACCCTTTGGATGATCCCACCTGCACTTCCCAGCATGCCCAGCTGGGACCATGGATGCCTGCAAGTGGGGTAGGGCCATCATCCCAACTTCTTCCCTTGCCCTTTGGAAAGGTTTGCATCCGTGGGTGCACAAAGACATCACTCCCTGCACTTGTCCCTAGACTTGGTGCAAAATGTGCAATGGGGTTTGCTTGCATCTCCCACGCTGCACAGGGCACAAGGGTCAGACACAATCTTTGCCTTTACTAGGGAGTTGGCTATAGACAGGAATTAGAGTAATTCTGTGACGATCAACAGTGATCAACACTCTGAGAAGCAAAGCATAGATTTATGAGTTCAGTTATACTCCTTGATCTAATACTCATGGCTAAGGCTATGTTTTAGTCACAGGTATATTTAGTAAAAGTCATGGACAGGTCATGGGCAATAAAACAAAAATTCACAGCCTGTGACCTGTCCATGTCTTGTACTATATGCTCTTAAATAAAACTTGGCCGGGGGGGCACCATGGGTGCTGGGGGTTGGCCCTGGGGGGCACCGCAGTTGCTGGGTGGGGCAGCCTGGGACCGCCGCTGGTGCTGGAGGGTGGGTGAGCAGTGACACATGCCCAAGGACCTCCACTGTTGCTGGTGGGCGAGGGGTTGGCAGGACTGGCAGGCTCCCTACCTGGCTCCGCATAGCTCCCTGGAAGCAGCCGGCATGTCTGTGCAGGTCCGAGGGGGAGGGAAAGTCAGGGGGGCTTTGCATGCCGCCCCTGCCACTAACTCTGGCTCCGCAGCACCCATTGGCTGGGAAATGCAGCCAATGGGAGCTGCGTGGGCAGTGCCTGCAGGCAGGGGCAGCATGCAGAGCCCCCTGGCCTCTCCGTCTAGGAACTGCAGGGACATGCTGGCCGCTTCTAGGGAGCACCCCCACGAGGTAAACACTGCCCTGCACAACAACCCCCAGCCCTGATCCCCCTCCCACACCCAAATTACTGCTGCTGCTGGGCTTGGGGGGATGTGGTGGCCTGGGACTGCCCCAGCAGCAGCTGTTGCAGAAATCACAGAGGTCATGGAAAGTCACAGAATCCGTGACTTCTATGACCTCCATGACAGACACACAGCCTTACTCATGGCTTGATGCAATTCCTGTGGAAGCTAATGGAAAGACTGTTTGACTTCAGTAGTAGTTGGATCAGTGCAAGATTTGCCAAATATATTTGATTAGAAAATCAGCTATATATCTCCGATCATTTTGTATTTAGCTTTGTATGTTGGAATTGGAAGTTGATTTTAATTTTTTTTTTTTGCATTTTATTTGTAAATAAAATTACTGTTAGCTAAGACAGTTGCTATAAATACTGCAAATATTCAAATTTTATAACTGAAATTAATATTCATGTACCTACTTCATTTGTTTCACAATAGTGCTCTTTCCTGATTCTCCAGCACCTGCAAAAAAGCAATATTCAAAAATGTTACTGATACATGAATAACTCTAATAGACATTAAAATAATCTTGCAAATTCCATAATTTCCATGGACAAAAACTGGGAAGGGGAGAGACACATACTGTCTTTAGAGACATCATTTCATCTCGTAGAATCCTCTTTCATTTTAAATCAAGATGTATGTTGCACTGAAATCCTAATAGAAATATCATTTGTAAAAGCTAAAAGAACACTGACAATTAAAAGAATATAGATTTTGGAAACAAAGAGAAAAGAAAATGGGCCCAACTTATGTTCTGTCAGCATCCACTGGGCACTTGAAGCATATGAGAGCTCAACTTAGCGAATAAAAGGCGCTTGATCCTGCATTACATTGCATGGTGGGGAAAGTTTACATTTAGTCTATATTTAGAACCATCACGGGTGCAAACCCATTGTTGCAGATATAACTCCACTCTCTATGCACCGTAACCTTGGACTCTCATGTAGAAGGGAGAGTGAGTGTGTGTGGAAAGTAGAACCCCAACAAGCTTGCTCAGTTTAGGAAGAACTCTGTATCTGCCCAGAGCCCCATTGACTTCACTGAGGTTCTGCCTGGGTGGCTGGGTCTGCCTGCATAAAGTCAGTTGTAGAACTGAGATCAAGATTTGGGAGTGGGTGGCCTTATTTACTTGAACCTGGCCCTCCTACTCAGGTGCAAAATGGCAAACAATCACAAAATGATCTCCCCCTGCTGCAAAGCAAGTGTAGCTGCACTTACTCACCTGAGAAGTTGTCAGAGCCCAGATTGGGGAGTAGCAATGTCAGCAGCTCAGGCGAGTAACTTACTTCCCACATCTAGGTCTTAGGCCCTAATGTTTCAATATTACAAAAGGGGGCATAATTTGGGGGGCTAAATACCAGGAATTCAAGGAACATGATTTTCCATTGCCCTGCTCTTTGTCAGTTACAGCACAAGTGCAAAATACTTTTGATTTACCCTCCTTTGGCGCAGATGTAAATGACTGCACCCAGTGGAGAATCAGGCCATTGTTATTCCAACTGAATGTTCATTGGCTGAAGGGAATGAGTTGATAAGTATTTTCTAAACAGACTTTTTTTAAAGTTCACAACATTTAAATGTCAGCAAACGAGTCACAACAACCAGCAAAACATATGCAAAACATTCTTCTGAAACCCATGCTCTGAGTGGCAGAAAGCACTTGTGAAAAATACCATGATTATGCTAAATTGGCTGATGCGGCCATCTGCCACTCTTTGTGGTTAATTGCGATCATGTCAACAATTGGTTTTGCAGTTGGAACTTGCAAATTTGGTATAGGTCATCAGTCAGTATCTTCTCAATACCCATTTAAGGAACTGAGCAAACCACAGCCCACCCTGGCCAATTGTGCAATGCTTACCACAGTTTCACTACATGACAGAGAGGTCTTATGCAGTGTTGTTGTAGCAGTGTGGGCAGGATATCTGAGAGACAAAGGGGGTAAGGTGATATCTTTTACTGGACCAACTTTTGTTGCTGAGGGAGACAAGCTTTCAAGCTATACCGATCTCTTCTTCAGGTCTGGTCTTATGACATTCATGCAAGCCTGGGGTATTGAACAATGTTAGTGAAAATAATACATAAGTGAGTCCCTGTTCAGTGACTGAAAGACAATGTTAAATTATAGAAGGAGCTGGGATTTAAATCCAATGGGTGCATCTCTTCTCCTTTGCTTAAACTCTTTATCTCTCAGGAATACTTTAATCATAGGCTACATAGAACTTTTAGGCTCAGTCTTGAGTATGGGATCACTCTTAGCTATACTGCCTCAGGAGGAACTCTTGCTCCCAAGGGAGGGTAATAGTAAGAATTTAGTGCAGCCCTGAATCTTTCTTTCTTCTTTCCTCATGTTCAGCCTGCTCCTCTGGCCAGAGCATTTAAGGGGCAGGGGGCAGAGAGCCATGACTGTCTCTGCATTCCACCCCTCCTTCACAGGGAACAGCAGCAACTGAGCTGAGGATCCAGAGTCACAATAGCTCTTGAATGGTTGCATAGGGGCTTGGGGGCTTTGGCTCCTTCCTGTTCTACTCTGAGGATTAGGGCTAGTGACAATCCTACTTTATATGTATCACTTATGTCTGGGATAGAGTCAGAAGACAAAGCAAGGAGTTCCCAGACCTCTACTCATAACACTGAACAACCGGAGTTATGTACAGTGGGAGCTATTACAAAGTGAATCTGATAATGCTTATTTATTAAGTATTATATAGTGCTTTTCAGCCATAGATCTCAAAGTGCTTTACAAAGGGGATCAGTGTCTTAATCCCCATTTTACAGATGGGGAAGCTGAGGCACTGAGAGGTGACGAAATGTGCCCAGCAGACCAGCTGAAGAGCTGGGAATGGACCCCAGGTCCCTTCAGTGTCTGTCCGGTGCTCTAGCCAGTAGGCAACACTGCACCCTTCCAACTATTTCAGTTATCTCCTACTTGGAGGAACAGATGAAGACTGAGGTAAATTCTGTTAAATTTTTCCATGCAGGAAGGTCAGTCACATTCAGTTTCAATCACTGTTAGTTTAGATTAAAAGAAAAAAAACTATAAAACGAGAATGCAAAACTGAAGTCCGTGTGTGTGTGTGTGTGTGTGTGTGTGTGTGTGTGTCCTTTGCAACATGCTGCTTCACTTATGCTCGTAAAACACCAGCTACCTCTGCAGACTCCAGGCCCCAGGAAAGGTAAAGATGCAACACAACATGATAATAGTTGCATAACTACCTAGGCTGCAGCCTCTCTATAGATAAATGATGTTTTTATGGCAACTTCCGTATAACTATTCAGGAACAACAGAAAGAACTCTTTCCCACCAGACTATTTGTTAGTTTGTCCAGGAATGGGCAAACTACTTGGAATAGTAGTAGACCATACAGTCTACAGTTCAAAACAAACCCAACTCTTTTCTGAAGCTTGGAAAAGTTCAGTTAACTTTTGAAAATATCAATGTTTGCTGCTGAGCTGGGCAGGAATGACCCTTGGCATGTATTTTGAACTTCATATCATCAAAGACCTGCAAAGCATCAGAGCTCAAATTTTCCAAAGTGGCCTCTGATGTTTAGTGTCTCAATTTTAATTTCTCAAGTTGTGCATCCCAAAAAGGAAGACACCCTAAAATCAGTGGCCACTTTTGAAAATTGGGGTCCGTTCCAAAGAGAAGCAGAACGTCTGCAACTTCCAGTGATGTCAATGGGGTGGAAGATACTTGGCAAATCTCAGGTCGGGGCCCCTACAACATTACTGTGAGCTAGAGAAGTATTTTATTATTTGACAGATTGGGAAACTGAGGCACAGACTGTTTAAGTGCTTTGTCTAAAATTACATAGTGAGTCACTGGAAAAAGCAGGATAAAAATTTGAGGATTCCTGATCCCCAGATCTACACTCAGTCCATCAGGGCTTGTTGTTGATTGTTGACTTCTCTCACCATTTTCTTCCTGAATGGAATGTGAAATACAGTGGTGGAAGTGTTTCTAGAAAGCCTGTTCTTGTGATATTTAGAGCCTAGACTCAAGAAGTTTGAGTTAGAGGGATAAAGTCTGCACATACGTCCTAATTCTTGGGTGTTTCTTTGAACTAAACCTATGAAGCTTTTAAACCTATAACAAGCCATTTCTAACTATCTGAAATACACTCTTCATTCATGTTCAGACTAGTATAAACGGCTAAACATAAAACTTGTTTCTTAAAGACCTGGGATAGAGAATTGCTGTAAGTGTTAAGTCCGCTAATCTTCACAGAGTTATCTCCACCAGGGATGAATGTGGCCCAATGGTCATTTTAAAGAGTAATGTTAGAACATAAAAATGGCCCTACTGGGTCAGACCAAGGGTCCATCTATCCCAGTATCCTGTCTACTGACTGCGCCAGTGCCAGATACTCCAGAGGGAATGAACAGAGCAGGTAATCATCAAGTGATCCATCCCCTGTTGTTCATTTCCAGCTTGTGGCAAACAGAGGCTAGAGACACCATTCCTGCCCATCTTGGCTAATAGCCATTGATGGACCTATCCTTCATGAATTTATCTAGTTCTTTTTTGAACTCTGTTATGATATTGGCCTTCTCAACATCCGCTGGCAAGGAGTTCCACAGATTGACTGTGCATTGTGTGAACAAATACTTCCTTTTATTTGTTTTAAACCTGCTGCCTCTTAATTTCATTTGGTGACACCCTAGTTCTTGTGTTATGAGAAGTAGTAAACATCACTTCCTTATCTACTTTCTCTATAACAGCCATGATTTTATAGACCTAAATCATATCTCTTCTTAGCCGTCTCTTTTCCAAGCTGGAAAGTCCCAGTCTTATTAATCTCTTTTCGTATGGAAGCTGCTCCTATTTGTAATGTGACCATTTGAAAGCTGTAAACTCCAGAGAGATTAGCCTAAGTACTAAGTCCTTCTCTTGGTAAAAATACCACAGGAAACAGTACACACCATTACATTGTTTTAATCATAAGGGCATTATGGTCACTCTCAAGACTCTTCTAATTTGCGATCTGTCTATCCCTAAAAAAAAATGGTGGCATCTGGTCCATAATACAGTGGCAATATAGGGTCTGAATGGGTAAAAATCTGTCTACCTGAAAGTCCTTTTCTATGATGCTCAGTATAATTACAATTAAATTATTTAATAATTGGAGTCTTGATGATATTAAGGAGATAAACAACACCTTCTGCACAAAAAATAGCTGACCCATGCTCAAAGCACTGATATCATCTGTACATTTCCCCATCCCCGCACTAAGGGCCCTGATTCTGATCTGAAAATGGATTTTCACTGGTGTAACTCCATTGATTTCAGTGCAGTTACTCTTGATTTACCCTGGTGTAAAGCAACAGGTGAATCAGGTCCATGCTCTTACTCAGAGATAGGTATGGACCCAAAGCCCAGACCCTATCACCCTAAGCTTTGGAGAAATTCCAGCTTTGGAGCTCGATCCAAATTCTGTGAACTGGGCCCAGATCTAGTCTGGTCAGTACTGCTGGTTAATCATGGAAGGGAGGCACTGTGGTTCCCTCTGGGGAAGGCCACTTTGCATTAGGCCAAGTACAGCTTAGTGGCTCTATATTTTTTTTAAAAGGACACTGTAAGTAGGATCTGCTAAACCCAGAAAATATTTTCCTTTCACTTGATCTTTAGTAGATAGCTGCCTCCTCATTGTCCATCTCAAGGATTCCAGAAGGGAAAACGTATTTCCCATTGAAAAGATTGAGATCTTTCCCTTAGGGAGAAGGTGAATAAAAGGGGACATGACTGAAATGTAGAACATAATTAGGACCCTATGTATTCAGTTTTTATGTTGTTTAATTTTTCTTGGGAATTTATCAGTGTTTATTACTCCAACAACAAAAACAGGTGAAAAATATCAGGGTTTATTTTGGTGGATGGAAAGACAGGAGAAAAAAGTATTCAGTAGATTACTGCTTTGAATTCCGTTCATCAACGTGGTTTGCTGCAGAATGAAAACAGAACTCAAAACACAGTGCCACCTCTGAGTTTAAGAAAACAATACATCTCTCATCCCTAAATAAAACTTTTCATTTTAATAAACAGTTTACTGCTGTAAACTTAGAACTATTAGCCTATAAATATTTACATTTAATAATTGGGCCACACCATTTGCAGCGCATACACTCAACTTCATCCTTTTCTCCTGGTTTTGTTTTTTTTTTAAACTTTTGAATACTTCCTTGTGTTCTGAAACGTATTCTGATACAGATTTTCATTTTCTTCCCATTTTAGTGTGTCAAATCTTTAAATTGTTATCTGTTAACAGCTTGAAATGTGTATGTGGTGGGCGTGAGATTCAGCAGTATGTTTAGATGCACATGCATTTCAGAGCTTGTATGCGTGCCTGTTTGTTTATTGTGTGTATCTTCTAGATTAATACATAGCCTTACTTCAACAGGCAGCTTTGCATGTGCACACAGACTAATGTATTATCCTAATTCTGATATCTCATGCAATGTATTGTATTTTCCTAATAAAACAAGTGATTTTTATGTTTGAATGATACAAAAGTAGGGTGAATATCAGAAAAAAAACCCAGACTAATACTTTTTGTAAAACGTCAGAAATTTTCAGTAAAAATCAGTTTAAACTGAGAACCAAAGGGCTTAAACATAATGAACGGTTTTGAGAAGGTAGACCAGACTACACACCCTGCCTCTTGAGACAAGAACAAGAGGACAGTGAATGGCATTGAAAGGTGGCTGATTTAAAATGATAAAAAGACATACTTTTTCATATCGCATGCAGTTAGGCCATGGAACTCATTGCCACATTTAGGCCAAGATCTTAGTGGGGTTCAACATGGTAGTAAACTCTTATCCGGCGAAGCACATCCACAGTTATAATAATAAATACTGAAAAAGAAGCGTTTTGGAAGGCATAAAACTGCTCATGCCTCACTGTATAATGCAACCTCTAAATAATGGGGGTTTGGGAAGAAAATGTTCCTGGTAGCAGGTTATCCCATAATTGCTTTCTGTGGGTTTTCCCACACCATACTTTGTAGGAACTGGTGCTGGAGAGAGTCAGAGTCAGGATAATGGACTAGAGTTACCATGGGTCTGATCCAGTGTGGTAATTCTAATATTTCCTACCAATATCTATCTATCTATCTATCTATCTACTGTTTTTGGCTACAATAGGATTTTTTTTTCTAGAGCTGCTCATTTTTTTTTATTTTGACTAAAATCTGTCAACATTTAGAATTTCATTTTTTTTTTAAAGATTCCTTCTTCCCCAAGTTTTGACCAACTTTAGTTTGTCTCTGAGAGGACAGTAATTTGTCTTACTGTGGCACAGCTGACTTCCATATTCACCATAGGGTTGAAAAAGCTTTTTAACCTGTATTCAGAATATTCAGGGAACACTGTTTCTCATGTTTCGGTATGGCCACATACAGCCCTGGCTTTTAAACAACAAACAACAACAACAACAACAATAATAATAATTAATAATAAATAATAAATACCTATCTCTGATGTAGCACTTTTCATCAGTAGATTGAAAAGATATATCCCTTTAACATTACTGATTTGTTAATTTTCCAGGGAAAACTTTCATAAATAGAGCATTTGCCAATGTGATATGCAACTAAACATCTATCTGCATTAATTTCACATAATCTACTAAACATTCTAAAACAGATTATACACAGAAGCATTTTTACATATAGAAATTTTCACTAAACCATCTGTTTTACTCTATACAGCAAGTTGCAACAGTTTTGCAAATTTAAAACAACACATTTTCATTAGGCAGTTGCATCTGTCGATTTTTTGTTTAATCAATTGCCTCTTTCAATCCATTTGCTAGGGCATTTAAACAGTCCTTATTGTACCATTACCTCTTACTTTCTGTATTCTACATTACAAAAGACAACAGCAATTACTCTAACTAATTATTCTAAAAGTGATTTCTGTTCCTCAAATTCTTTCATTCCAGGGACTTAAATGATCTAAAAATGAATAAATGTAAAAAGACCACATCCATTTTCAACCTGTTTGTTTCCTCTTGCTTGTCCCTATCATTCATTTAATGACATAAAGCAGGTGCCAGGCATCACTGTAAAATCACAAAACTTTTTTGTATTTGTCACATTACATAATCGTCTGCTTTAAAGTAAAATTGTAAAAGCTGGATAATCACTGTATTGAAATTTAGTTTAAATGTGAAAATCATACTTTAATAGAAGGAATAATAGATTATTATTATTTATTTACCCAACAAGAGCAATTTGACTGTCCTGGCCTCCCGCGCTGCATCTTCCTGTAGTTTCTTTTCCAGTTCCTTTGATTTTCTGGCAGACTCTTTACACTCTGAACTGACTCCACTACCCATGGTGTGGTGTTACAGAATCAGTTTATTGTCCTAGCTAGTTTATTTCTAATTAGAAGAGCTGCTTTAGTTCAAACAGGCAATGCAAGAGCAATGTTATAAGGAAATTTAAAATTCCCATTCAGCCTCTTGTCTAGAGATTGCCTTCAGACTAAGCAGCTGCTTTTGATCCATCACATGATTCAGAGATGACACAAACAGGGATTTACATAGGAACATGGAATTACTGTGTTATGATGTCAAAAAAATGAAAATGTTCTACTCAGCTATTATTGCTATGGAGAATCATGATATATGAGCATAAGAATTTCCATACTGGATCACATTAGCAGTCCATTTAGTTCAGTATCCCGTCTCTGACAATGGTTCGTACCATATGCTTCAGAGAAAAGTACAAGAAACCTGAAGTGGGCAATTACAGAATAACCTGGCTATAGGGAATGTAAGTTTCTCAACTCATGTGTCAGTGGCTGGGTCACACCTTTAAGCATAAGGATTTATTATATCCCTTCCTAACAATTGGGTGCATTTTTTTTACCTTTTTAATCCTTACTAATGTAACTCCAAATGTTCTCATTATCCACACAGAGAAGTCTAGGTTAGGGGTAGATATTGATGATGTCACATCATTAAGAATAAATTAATTATTAACATACTGGGATGTCTAAATGTTCTCTAATTTCACACTACTATGAGAATATGCACTGACTCCTGTTCAGACTTCGTAAAAATATGTAACTGCTGGAATACACTTTTGTGTGGTTACCTTTTGGTAAAAACTATGGTGTCTTTGCCAATTCCTACCACCCCATTAACTATTATGGAACATGGTGCAGTTGCGGGGTTAGTTAGAAATATCACTCTCCCTCTTTTTTGTGTGGAAGAACAGGCTTTTCTAAAGAGCCAGATTCTCTCCCTTGCAATGGTCTCTTTGTGCCAGTCAGCCAGTGCAAAGAGTTTCCAAAGCCAGTGGCTTCAACCAGGTGGAAATTTCCCCTGGCATGGGGAAGTTCCCAGTGTCATGGGAGTGGCTGCTATAATCTATACCTGGCTAAAGGCTGGGACATAACCCCGAAGTACTGGAGGGATGGAAACAACTCCCTTCTGGTCCCCTCTGCGGAACTGCATGCAGTGCATATTGGAGGCAGATGAGAATTTAATTCAAATGATGTCCAGTTCTTAGTCATTCCTTACTTTACACTCCCTTAAAACTCAATGGGTAAAATCCTGGCTTGGAATGGGAGTTTTGCCATTGACTTTAATGATGCCAGGGTTACACCCAACAAAAGTTCTGCCAGATTGTATGAGTTAGTAGGTGCTCAGATTCCATAGTGATGAGCGTTATATAAGTTGCTTTGCCCAGGTCATTCCTCTCTCTGCATCTCTTCATTGGCTCTCCCTTATCGATTGTATTAGACTTAAGCTACTTGTTTTCATGTTCAAGGCCCTTCATGATCCGTCCCCACTGGACCTATCATCTCACTCACCATGTAAAGGTTGACTTTTGCCTCTGATCAGCCTTTGACAAAAGCCTCCATCACCACGTTAAATTTCTATACAAACATCTTCATGCCTTCTCCTATGCTGCCCCCCATGTTTGGGAGGAGCTCCCTGCAAACACAGTCAACTAACTCATTATCCTCCTTCAAAACATTCCTCAACATTAGTCTAGTCTGTGATGTTTATCAAAAGCTTGACAGCAGTTAGGCTACCTGTGAAGAGATCACTGCCGATCATGCAGACCAATATTGTCCCCTTATTTCCCTATTCCCTTCTGTCAGTCTGTCTCAATTCACTGGTTGTCTCCTGTCTTATAGCTAGACTGGAAGCTCTCTGGGGCAGGGACCATCTTTTTGTTCTGTGTTTGCACAGCACCTAGTGGAATGGCATCCTGTTGCACCGGTATGGTTCCTAGTCGTTGTGGGAACACAAATAAATACAATATTTCAGGACTTGCCCTGTAAATAATAGCCAAGGGAAATACCAGTGACAAGATAGAAGCAGGTGAGGTTTGCTATGTTTCAGACAAGAAGTGAAATGAGAATGAGCGCAGAGGGGGCAGAGAGACGAACAGAGGCCTGGGGTTAGGAGCAGCAGAGGAGAAGGTTCTGGCACCAGCAGGGCCAGACTGTCAGCAGTAAGAGGAAGGAGGCCAGTGCTGGTGTGGTGAATGTGCAGAGAAAGGAATAAAGAGAAAGCAAACATGGTATCAATCGGCTACATTCCCCTTGGAACAAAAGGGGGAAATGTCTTAATTGAGGAATAGATCTTTTCCTCTGTGCAGGTCCCATTAGATAATAGGCATTATCCCCACTCATCAATAAGATAATATAACCCAGTGTAGGGGTCTGCAGATTTGGCTCCTTCATTACATCCTTATTACTCACTGGAGTAACTCTACCAGAAAACAGTGCATTTAATGACTCTGCATTGCTCTTCTATAGGTGTGAAACCAGTTGCTAAGTGTCAACAGCTGAGTTTTGCATATTTATTTACACAGCCAAAAACCACTCTGCTGTGTTAAGTCAACATTCCTGCTATGTTTGTTCTTTAAAATGACAGGTAATAAGGTCTCTGTGCATAACCAAATCTTTCCAGTATTTTTTAAGAGATGAAATCACAGAGCCACATCATTGGAAGATTAGTGCCAGGCATCTGTTTATCAGAATTTGAGCTCTGATTAACTTCAGAGCATTAGATTTTTAGAGCAATAAATCTATCTATCTATCTATCTATAAAGTGACTTACAATTTAAATGATCAAGTCACAAGCCTAGAGGGAAGAACAACATTGTCTCAAAACGATGAACCTAATTCACCACTGTTTCTCCAGTTTTCTACTGATGTAACTCCATTGATGTCACTGGAGTTACACATGCATAAACCTGGAATAGGGAAATGGTGAACTGGACCCTATAATGGTTCTTCAGTGCCTTTCACCTTCTATAGTCATGTATACCAGTGCATGGTGAGTGTAAAAGGTCAGAATGAGAGCGTTGCACTCACTTGGCACAGGAGCAAGGCAATAAAAAAAAATCAGGTCTATAATTTCCACAGCATTTAAAATAAACATTTCCCACTAACTCTAGTTGCTAGCGTGATTATTTACCACAGCTCACTTCAATTAAATTGCTAGCTTAGGGGAGCTGTAATGAAAGTCAGTAAAGATAAAAACAAATACCGTTATAAGTTAGGTGTTATTTGGTATATCATAACTATAAAAATAACATTTAGACCTGCGCACTGCCTGTCTCCTAAATCATATCAAAATATTTAATTAAAAATAGTTTTACTACTTTTTATTCATATTAGCCAGTCCAGCTATGGGAGAATAAAATGGGTTCTATTCTGGTTTGATCTCTAAACTAACTACATTTGATATCAAATTTATTGGGAAACAATAAGTTTTTGGAATGTAACTTTTCATTAAAAGGAGAAGTAATTCAATTTATATTACTGCACTTATGCTGGGAATGCACAGTAGATGGTGCTAGTACTCAAAGCAGGGTGTGGTAATGGTATTATTTTGCAAGTAAGGGAAATGATAGGGAAGAGGCTTTTCAAATATTATTTTTTTTAATAGGATCAGTTTGAAAATTTGGATCTGTATCTGGATTCTGAACATCCCAAAATAAAGGGCTGTTCAGATCCAGGGTTCTGATTTGGCAAACTTTTGCAGTGGATCCAGTTTTGAATTTCAAAGTTCCTCAGCATTCTTTTCTTCCTAATCAGAGAGAGCGAGCCAGGTGAGGAAATATGTGCCTGCATGCTTTCTTTCTTTCTTTCTTTCTTTCTTTCTTTCTTTCTTTCTTTCTTTCTTTCTTTCTTTCTTCATATTTTTACATAAAGAATGACATTTTATAGACTGGAGTCTGCTCATAATTTCCACTATCACTAATGTTTTTCCCAACTATGTCAATGAATATCAGTGAGAAAAGGAGGAAATTTAATCAAGCAAAACAATTGAGTAAGTCTATGATCTGTAAGTTTAATGGACCTGATTCAATGTCCATTGGAGTTGGTGGAAATGTTATAAATGACATTACTGCACATTGGATTGTCACCTATATGATTGTCCCAGGAACCATGCACATGAGAAAATGGAGCAACTCCAAAGTTGTTTGGATCATGAGGATGGTGAATGTTTTCTATCATCCCTCTGAAGGATACCATAGCTTTATGAACCAGCCTGGCAATTGTGTCCTTTTTCTAGTATTAAAGCATTTAGGATATATATATATGGTTTTTCATACTGATTTTCTTTAATTGGATTTAATTGCTTCCATCTTCTGTATTTTAAAGTTTAAAACACTGTATGCAGGTTTGGTTCTATATCAAAATGAAGTGCTGAGATCCCCACTCATCTCTTCCTCACACTCTCCTCTTCCATAACGAGCACTCAAATGCCAGCTCCAAGAAGCAGGAGATAGGATGGCAATAGGAGCCGGGAACACTTCTGCTCCTTTTGGAACAGTCTGATAGCACCTTCTAAACTCTAGTAACCGTGTTATAGTGTAGCCCAGTGGGCTAGCTTGTCCACAGGGGATACTTAAATATTCACTGCTTTGCATTATATTCTGCTTTTATGATGTTCAGTAGTAATGCCTACAGGCCTATATCCTGTAAGACATTAGCTTCAGCAAGTTAGCATCAGGCTTAAGGCTGTGAACTTTGAACAGATAAACTTTGAACACATAAACGAACAACAGAAACTCCAAGTATTGGGGAGCTGAAAATAGAGTTTTTAAGGGGGAAGTTCTGACCACAGGAACATGATCCAACCGCAAGAGCACTGTGGCAACATATTGACGTATATAACAGGTACATTAGCTGCATCCAGGGCCGCCCGGGGGGGTGGGGGGGGCAAGTGGGGGCAATTTGCCCCAGGCCCCGGGCCATGAAGGGGCCCCCACAAGAGTTTTTCGGGGCCCCTGGAGCAGGGTCCTTCATTCGCTCTGGGGGCCCCGGAAAACTCTCGCGGGGCCCGGGCCCCCGGAGCTTCTTCGCTCCCGGTCTTCGCTGGCCGGAGGTCCTTCCTCTCCAGGACAGAAGGACCCCCTACCGCCGAAGCGGAACCCGCCGCCGAAGTGCAGCCGGGTCTTCGGCGGTAATTCGGCGGGGGGGGGGGGTCCTTCCATTCCCGGACCTGCCGCCGAAGTGCCCCGAAGACCCTCGGTGGGGGCTGCACTTCGGCGGCAGGTCCCGCTTCGGCGGTAATTCGGCGGTGGGGGGTCCCTGCCGTCGGTCTTTGGGGCACTTTGGCGGCGGATCCCGGAACGGAAGGACCCCCCGCCGCCGACTTACCGCCAAAGCGGGGCCCCCCGCCACCGAAGACCCTTGGGAATCCTCTGGAATCCTCTGGGCGGCCCTGGCTGCATCTGCAGATACCTAACCACAAGAGGGCCATGGTAATGAACTGATGTATATGATAATAAGTTGAGATAATTGATATACTCCCCTATAGTAAAGACGCTCCAACATTAGTAAGATGAGGAATAAGGAAAAGGGGAAATAATCCTACTGAATGTGCATCAAACATAGTGGTGTCAGAGTAACATAAAAGTTTCATCCCAGCCTAGGGGCTGTCGGAGGAGATATAATCCTTGGAGTGTGCCAAAATGATGGCCACCAGTGATGAGGAGGAAGGTGATGGTGATGAGGAAGATGATGGCTAACATTTCAGGTTGTTCTGTGAGGGATGGTTATAGTCTGAGTTCCTATAGTCTGAGTGTTACAACGGTGCACATCGGGGTTCCCAACTATATAATAATTTGTATTGTACTGGGCTTGATCTCAGGAAAAGAACCTGACAACCCTCAAAGTAATAACTGGGGATTCTTAAATCTATCTATTGATCTGTCTATCTATCTAAATAGATAGATATAGAGATATAGATATATATATACAGATATAGATATAATCTATAGATGGGGCTACAGTAGTGATATGGGACTTCACTTCTGTGGCATGTAGTTATAAGGAAATCCATGCTAGCATTTATAGTGCTTCTCTGCATCCTTGATACCTTCGCCATTGTTTCATCTTTTTCAGGTGAGTGTCATAAACATACAGTCCCCCAGAGATACTTCATGGGATGGAGAAGCAGTGGCCCATACTAGGCACCCACCACTAATGTTTGGTGAGATAACCACAATAAATTGCAAACCTACTTGAAACTAAATTTTCTGATAATGACACCTTTTTCCACAGAAAAGTTTGCCAATTTTCATGGATTTCCCAAGCAAAAACATTTCAGAATCAAAGGTCCTCAGACAAATTTGAAACACTTTGGTCTTACTTTTTATATTTGATTAATTCTTGGCAGATGGAAGCTGAGATGTCATTCTTCTTTCCCATCTCTGCCCCTCCCTTCCCATTCCTTTACTCTTCTGCTTTTTTGGGGTTAGTTTTTCTGTTCTCTCCTTATTTTGGAGAGAAAAATCAATAAAATATGAATACATAAATAAAAAGATAACCCTGTAAAAATGATCCAGTATTCAATTAGGAACAAGGCAGTTACTGCAACTATTAACATCCTCCTTACATTATACCTCTTGATGTGACATCTCTTCCTTGTGCTTCATATGTTTATAAAGAAGCTTAAGAACTATGTTATCTAACATATGAGCCTCTTCTAGACTTGCTGGCTTTAATCACTGGGGTCTAGATTAACTTTTGTCCAGGGCTAACCGGTGACGGTCCAGGTCTTCGGTGGGATTTTGCCGGCGGGGGGCCCTTCGGTGCTGCCAAAGACACGGAGTGACTGAAGGGCGCCCCGCCGCTGAAATGCCCCGTGAGCCCTGGCCTGGTGGCGGTCCGGGTCTTTGGAGGTGGTGGGCCCTTCAATCGCTCCAGGTCTTTGGCAGCATTTTGGCGGCGAGGGGCCCTTCAGTGCTACTGAAGACCTGGACCACCGCTGGGTCAATACAAGTGCCGCAGCTCCCTCGCTTTGCCCCAGGCCCCCTGAATCCTCTGGGTGACCCTACTTTTGTCTACTGATTAATCCTGTTCGATCCTGCTGCTGCTATCGGGACAATAAATCTGCTGCATTCAGCTCATGACTCTGCAAAGATTAACTTGAGTGTTTCTCTAACATAGCTTTTTCAATACAGTTGCAGGTGTACTAGTCCAGATGTGAATGCAATATTTAATTAGATTTCAACCCATCCATGCAGTGATCACGCACCACTGCCAAAATAACTAGATCAAAGTGGAGAAGAAGGATATCCCTGCACTGTGTCTCTAGAGCTGGGCAGAGGAAGGGAATCCTCTTTCACAGAGTATTGCAAAAATTGTGAAATTTGGTTTGTTGTAGAATGAAAACCCAAAATTCTGCACGAAAGGGAATGGAGTCCAGATCCAGAGCAGATCCGAAATGCTATGGGAGCCTAGGCTGGGAGAAGACAGGACCTTGAAGTTTAGGCTCCATTGTTCCCAGAGCTTCTAGTGTTCTGGCACCTTGGCAGCCTGCCCGACAAGCCTTGGAGGAGCCCTGGGAGAGCCAGGGAGCTTTGGAACCACTGCTCCCAGGCTTCAGCTCCCTCCCAACTCACCTGGTGGCCAGAAGGGGATCCAGGAGCCTATAAGCACCAGCAGAGTTAGGAACCTCGGAGCTTGGGAGCCACAGTTTCCACACTCCTGACTTCCCATCAGCCCATCAGGAAATCTTCAGAGTAGATTGGATGCCAAAGCCCCAGGGCTTCAGGCTCTCAGCAACCTGTCAGTCCACCAGGCAAGCTGCTGAGGAACCAGATAGGCAAACTGGTGAGAAACCAGTTAGGTTTCAGATGGAATCCTGCCTGTGTTCCATCACAGCTTTGTCAAACTGGAACCGTCTCCATGAAACATTTTGCTTTAAATGAATCAGTATTTTGAAAAAGAAACAAACGAACATTCAGTTGGAGCATCTCCAACCACCTGTAGTCTTAACTAAGTAAACAAAAGTGGATGTGATTGAGACTAATTGGAAGAGTTTAATCCACTTGCATCCTGATCCTGCACAACTTTGCCTTCTCTCTCTACCTGCTGCAATGGTTTGATAAACACACTTTTGATGTTCCAGCTCCTTTTTAACTGTTGGTACCTTGCAGAGGGGCCTGGTTCCCACTCCCTGTGCCTGTTACCACACCTTGCTCCCGCTTCCTCACCCTAACACCAGCTACTGACTCCAGTGTGTGGCTTGTGACTCTGGCTTTGACCCATGACCTTGACCCTGATCTGGGCTCCAACCACTGGGTCAGATTGCCAATGCTATAGGCTCTGACAGATTGTGAGCAGCAGTTTGCTGCTCTTCTGCCTGGAGGGTTCCCTCATGACAGGTACCAGACCTCATCAATGTTAGCTCACTGAGTCTGTTAAGCCACACAGCAGCCAAACCATAATGCAGTGTGATGAACAGCGGGAGAGCCCTGCAGCTCCTGAGATACAGGATGCTATTTGCAGGTTTACTATTATGACTATGGGTTGATGCTGCTCTATTCCGTATAAGGTTGTTTGACATTTCCCCCAATTTACTACTGCTGTAGATACAGCTTGTATTTAGAAAAAATAGGATGTAGAGTTTCCAAAGGAAAAGTGATGATGCTTGATGTCTAAGTTGAAAAGTTTATTTGCCAAGTACAGGGTGGACATAGTACATGAAGGAACAGCTTAAAACAATGAGAACATCTTTCTGTCAACATCCCATTCTGGCTTATTTCAATTCCCATGGGAGCAAGTCTTTAGAACCTGCCAGCTCCCACAGTGCCTTACAGCACAGGAACTGAAGCAAGAGTGAAAACACACAATTTTCATATGATGAGTAGAGCTCCCCATTTTAACCTTTCCCTCCTATACCCCATTAACATGAGAGCAAGTAAACAACAGATTAAAACACAACTTTTTCCATGGTGCTCATGAGGCAGCAAGCTCCTCCCTTCCAATTCAGGGAGCATGTTCCAGCAGGCTGACCTTTGAGCAGCATTTAAGCAGGCATTGACAAACTATGGTCAGGATTTACAGATGGAAAACACTTGTATGCAAGAGCCCTCAGAGGGCAAATAAGCCTGATGGGCCCACTTTACTCATGGGATGGACGAGTCAAATAAAAAAATATGCCTAGAAAGGGAGCTCTGTTCAGCATAACTGTTTCCAAAGAGTTTCTGGAAAACATGTGATGCCCGGATTTTCAGGAGTACACATTTATGTGCAATGTAGTCTTGTGCTATGTAGTCAGAGGGAGTCTTAACAAGTTATGGACTGGGTGACAACTTGCTGCATAAAGAGTAGGTCCTTCTTTGCCTTTTTTCTCTGGAGGAGTTGTTGAGATGATGACTGTAATCCCCACCCAAGGGACTGCATGTGCTGCATAGACAATGAGCTGCCCCAGGGGTCCTGTGCTGTAGGGATCTTTACTACTACCCTGCATAGAACCAGGGCCAGCTCCAGACCCCAGCGCGCCAAGCAGGCGCGTGGGGCAGCATTGTCCTGGCAGGGCGGCATTTGGCTCCGGCGGACCTTCCGCAGTCATGCCTGCGGGAGGTCCACCGGAGCCCCGGGACAAGCGGACCTGCCTCAGGCATGACTGCGGAGGGTCGCCTCTTCCCGCGGCTTCGCTTGAGCTCCCGCAGGCATGACTCCGGCGCGTGCGCTGGTCCCGCAGCTCGGACGGAGCTCCCGCAGGCATGCCGCAGGACCAGTGGTGGTTGTCTACTGCTTTTCTGTTGTCCAGCTGCTTTGTGCACACTGAATGATTTCTATGCCACCCTCCTTCCCAGATCCCAGTGCAGGGAAAGAGTGCGGCTTGAGGAAAAGTCAAAATGTCCCTACATCCTGGTGATACCCCACTGTCATTACAGTCCCTTGAGGAAATGGGCAGACAGCTGTAAGCATGGGTGATCTTACACCAGGGAGCAGTCTAGGTCTTGGCCATTCCCAAGATTTGTGGGCTGAAAGTGTGACTAAAGCCGCCTTCACATGCCCACTGCTCATCTTGTACCAAGCTAGAGCAAAGTATCTAGGCCCCAATGCAGAGCCTCTGTTTGCTCAGTCCAGCTATTCTGCATAGACAACACAGAGTTCCACATTATGTACTGCCACCCTGAATCAGGACATACTGATCAATGCCTGTGTGATCCTGAACTATTCATAGCTACAAGCTGGATAGGCCCCATCCACACAGATGTTGCATACAGGGGCAGTAGTAAAGCCCTATGAAAATAGGAATATAATGGTACTGATACCATATTAATACCCATAACCCTTATGGTGCAGCATCCTGCTAGCTGCCCATAGATCTTGCTGACTCTTTCCATAGAAAGGAAAGTATTCTCCTGCAAAGGACTCTGGGAGAAATGGAGGATTATCTCCTCTCTCCTTCCCCCATACTCAAAGGAGGAATTTTAAGAGCTAAGTATTTCCTCTTGAATAGGACCGTTGCCCTCAAATGTTCTTTTTCCAGCATCAGAAAGGGAAAGAAAAAAAATTTCACTTCTCTCCTGAATGTAATTAGTGCAGCTCTGTGGCTCCCTAGATCCTCAGGGAAAGGGAAAGGAGTTCCCATCCACATATGCAGGAAGCTTCATCCACAGATTAACAAAAATAGATGGGAAAAAAGCTCTTAATCCTCCTCACGTTCTCTTTCCGGGAAATTTCAAATAGGTTTGCCCCGCACAATTGGTGAAAATAGTGAATAGGTTCAAACATGAAGTGACATCTAGGAATCTATTAAACCCTGGATTAGCTTAGAAACCAAAGTGACTTCTTTAAAATATCTCAGTGAGTGAAGTGTTACTAAAAATTGTCTGATGGCGAGCACTGGAAGCTAAAGCCACAGAACTGAAATAAGCCCATGTAATGCTCACCATGTAATGCTTCCTCCCTCAGCTGCAGGAATCACATTTATGGATGAGAACATTGTTGTTTCCATGCCCATCTAGTGTATGTCCCACCATTAAGGGTGCCAAATAGTCCACTTGTGGCAGCGGTTTTGAAACATAGACACATCTGTAATAGAACCTGGACTGGCACTGCCAACTGATTTCACAGAGGGCACCAAACAAACAGCCATGAGCCGGTAACAAATTTGTGTCACTATCAATCTGGGTGGTAGTAGAATAGTTTCATCTTTCTCTCCTTCAGCATTAAATTCAGGATCCTCAGCCACATATTCAGGTCCTCACACAACTTTCCCCTACTACACATTTGTGGCTCCATTTCATGTTACCTTCCTTCTCACCTGCCATGCTGTTTCTCTTCTAACTGTGCCTTGTGCTACATTCTCCCACTCTCAGCTCTGTGCCTCCTTATACTCCCACCTGTACTTGCCAAGCCTCTTTAAATCCAGCAAAGCCCCAGCAATAAGAGCACTGCCCCTTTCCACACCGGACCTGGGCTAGTCCCTCAGGACAGGTTATAGCAGTCTGAAGGCTGCTCTAATCTGTGCCAATAGCCAATGGTGTCAAGTCTATTCCTCTGAGCTTTTGTGACGGGTTGGAGGTGAGATATGTGTGTGGACAGGTAAGTGCAGCACTGACGGTAGAGCATAATGGCTATTTACAAAACTATATACCTTAGTTGTAAATATGGCTAAAATCCCATCTCCAATCCTCTCAACCCAACTCAAAAGTTTTCTTACTGGGATCTTTGTGATGACCTTTTTCTTGTCCTTCCATTTTTATTTCTAATTCTTTTGGTACTTTCATTTTAGAAGCTGGTGATATCACAAAATTGGGCAGTCCCTGATAAGTGATTGTTTTAAGTCTCCATCAATGAGATCTCCTGCAGTAGGTTAATTCATTAAAATAGTTATGTTTGCTATGGAAATAATGACGAACATAAGAATTTCCATAGAAGGTCACAACTGGTCCATATAGTTCAGATCCTATCTTGGACAATGGCAAGACTCCCCATATCAAACAATTATGGAATAGCCTATCCATGGGGGAAACATCTTCCTAATTCCTGGCAGCTAGCAGCTATTTTATACTGTGGCAAGGTACCTTCTCGGTCTCACCAGCCTCAGCTGTTTTTAGCCTTGGTGAGACGGGCTGAGATAAAACAGTCCTTCTAGGATGCACAGGGGCAGTCCGTTCCTTCTCTCAGCCAGTCTTTTGGGTTTAGCTGTGTTAGTCTGTATCCACAAAACCAACAAGGAGTCCGGTGGCACTTTAATGGCTAACAGATTTATTTGGGCATGAGCTTTCGTGGGTAAGAACCCTCACTTCTTCAGTTGCATAGAGTGAAAATCACAGATGCAAGCATTATATGTGTCATTATATAATGCCTGTCAATTCCGGGGATATTCCCACTTGGCCAGGGGGTGGTGACCCTAGAGTGACCACATGAGCTTCTCTGTCTTGCCAAGGTTTCAACAGGTTTATATGATAGATCTGTTCCAGCTTCTGGCGACCAGGCTGTCAGACCTTATAATCGACCTCTCCAATGGCTTCTATTATCTCATATGGCCCCTGCCACCTGGCCAGGAGCTTGGTCTCCGCTGTGGGTACGAGCACCATTACCTGATCTCCCACCTGGAATTTTCAGATCATCGCTTGGCAATTGTAGTATGTCTGTTGGGTCCCTTGTGCCCTCTCCATGTGTTCCCACACTATGGGGGTAAGTTGGGCTATCCTGTCTTTCATCTGAAACACGTGCTCAATGATGTTTCTTCCTGGGTTCGGCTGTTCTTCTCAACCATCTTTGGCAATGTCCAGTATGCCACAGGGGTGGCAACCATATAATAGCTCAAATGGGGAAAACCCAGTTGAAGTCTGAGGAACCTCCCTTATAGCAAACATTAGGTAAGGCAGCAGGGAGTACCAGTTCTTCCTGTCCCGGCTCACCACCTTTCCTATCATGTTCTTTAATGTTCTATTAAAGTGTTCGATGAGGCCATCGGTCTGCTGATGATAGAGTGACACCCTTATGGTCTGTATGTGGAGCATTGCACATAAATCCTTCATTAATTTAGACACAAAGGGCTTCCTTGATCCATCAGGATCTCTTTGGGTATCCCCACTCTAGAAAAAAATTGGATTAATTCCTTAGCTATGGTCTTGGACGTAGTGTTCCATAGGGGTACAGACTTGGGCTATCGGGTGGCATAATCTAACACAACCAGTATGTGCTGATAGTCCCAGTCTGATTTCTCCAGTGGCCCTACTAGGTCCATAGCTATTCACTCGAATGGGACTTCAATAATCAGCAGAGGTACCAAAGGGGCCCTTAAGTATGGTCGGAGGCCATGTAATTGGCATTCAGGACAGGAGGCACAATATTGTCGCACCGCCGCATAAATTCCAGGCCAAAAAAACCTCTGCAGTATTCGATCGAGGGTTTTATCTACCCTTAGATGCCTCCCGAACAGATGGCTGTGGGCTAGATACATCATGCCCCTCTGATGCTTCTGCGGTACTAGGAGCTGTTCCACTACTTGCTTTTGGACCCAGACTGCTCTGTATAGCAGATCCCTCTTTATCAGATAATATATCCCTGGGCCCTTGGCTCTCCCTTCCACAGGGACCACATTCACCTCAACTACTTCTTTGCCAGTATTGTTATATATCGGATCATTGGCCTGATCCTGCCCAAAATTCTCCAGTGAAGGTCCAATTTGCCCAAACTCAGGGGGATCTATTTCTTTCTCCCTCTTGGGGAGAGTCCACAGGGAACTGGGTCCAGCTGCGAGCTTGTCAACTGCCTGCCTAGTCCCCCTTATCAGTTGGGCCAACTCTTTCCCCTACAAGTGTAGACTTCTGGTTCTGGGCCAAGATTCTCCTTCCCCTCCTTTTATCTGCCCTCCTTTCTCGCTGAGTCTTCCTGAGCTTCCCAGGAGGAGAGAACAAATCCTGGCCAAATTCATGGAAGACCGGGAGTGTGTGATAACTATCAGGGTCATCCCATTGCTCTCAGGGTTATTACCTTCCTCTGACTCCTCTCCGGGGAGTAGGCAGCCAAACCCTGGGAAGTTTCGTCCTATGAGGACTGGATAGGGGAGTTTTGGGACTACTCCAACTGTCATCTTAGGGTATGTCTACACTACAAGACTATTTTGAATCAACTTAATTCGAATTTGTGGAATCGACCTTATGAAGTCGAAGTTGTGTATCCACACTAAATACACTAGTTCGACTGTGTGAGTCCACAGTAACGGGGCCAGTGTCGACTTTGGAAGCGGTGCACTGTGGGAAGCTATCCCACAGTTCCCGCACTCCCCGCTGCCCATTGGAATTCTGGGATTTCCCCCCAATGCATGCTGGGGGGAAAAATGTGTCGAGGGTGGTTTTGGGTAACTGTCATCATTGAACCGTCAATCACGCCCTCCCTCCCTCCCTGAAAGCGCCTGCGGGCAATCTGTTCGTGCACTTTTCTGCTCAGTGACAGCGCGGGCGCCACAGCACTTTGAGCACGGATCCCGCTGCAGTTATGGCCGTTGTCAACTCCTCGCACCTTATCGTCCACCTCTTCCACATTCAGCTGCTGAGAAATAGGGCTACTTTTCAATGGTGCTGCGAGCACTGGTGGACCATGGGGGACGTTTTACCAACATCAACGTCGGGTGGCCAGGCAAAGTTCATGAAGTGCGTGTTTTCAGGAACTCTGGTCTGTTTAGACGCCTGCAGGAAGGTAGTTTCTTCCCGGACCACAAAATAAGTCTTGGGGATGTGCAGATGCCTATAGTGATCGTCGGGGACCCAGCCTACCCGCTAATGCCCTGGCTCGTGAAGCTCTGTGCAGGCGCCTTGCACAGCGACAAGGAACTCTTCAGGTACCAGCGAGCAGTGAGCAGCATGACCTGTGACTGTTCAGTTTCTTTACAGAGAAGCTGAACCTGCCCCTGTTTCTTTACCAAGTGACTGTTGACTAGCATCTGCAGTTACATACCCCGCCCACCCCGCTTCCCCAACTTCCAACACACGTTTAAAAATAAAATACATGTTCCACTGTAACTTTACAAAGGTTTCTTTATTGATGACTTTGTGTTACAGGGTTGAAACTGGGACACGGACTGTGCTGGGTAGGGTGTGCAGTGATGTAAAGACCGCCTGTAAACTCAAGGAATGACAGGCTCCTGCTCCCAGAGCGGTCTGCAGTGCCGGACTGGATGTTTCAACGGAGCCTGCCATCCCTCCTTTTTGGGACTCTGTGTGCGGGGGCTATGTGGCCTTTTGGCGGGGGAGGATGGATACAGATTCCTCTGCTGCGTGGCTCTGTGGTTCAGGACAGGGACCGTTGCATGAGATCTGTAACCCCCCTCCCCCGCTACAAAGTCACGTACCCGCCCCCCACACAGAACCTGCAAACCACCTCCCATACCGACCAGGGTGCGTACTGACTGCAGTGTGTGTGTGACCTGCTGCTGATCCTGCCCCCATGTCTGTACCCTGCTAAAGGTGATTGTCCTGTCCAATTACCAACCCCCTTCCCCCCCTTCAAACACAGTCTCCTCTAAAAGAACATGACAGAAACAGTAATTAACAGAAAAGTATTTTTTATTATCAACTAGACAGTTAGGGGATGAAACTGGGATGGGGGCTTGGGTGAGGCGGGAAGGAAAGGACTTCTCAAAATTTAGGGTATGAGAGCTTTTGGGTACTTGAGCACTCTGCTGGGGTGCAGTGACAGTTTACATGGCCTCTGGTGCCCCTCCTTCTGGTTATTTTGGGTGAGGGGGGTATGGGACTTTGTGGCGGGGGAGGGCGGTTGCAGATACACTGCAGGGGGGCTCTGTCCTCCTGCCTGAGGTCCTGCAGAACATGCACAAGGCGCAGGAGCATGTCCGTTTGCTCCCTCATTAGTCCAAGCAGCGTTTGAGACGCCTGCTTGTCTTCCTCACGCCACCTCTCCTCCTGTTCGCTGTGTGAGCGCTGGTACAGAGAGAGGGCCTCCCTCCACTGGCTCTGCTGGTCCGCCTCGTCTTGGGAGCACCCCATAAGTTCAGCGAACATCTCGTCCCGTGTCTTTTTCTTTCGCTGCCTAATCTTTGCCAGCCTCTGTGAGGGGGATGCTGTGGCAGGTCTGGAGACAGTCGAAGCTGTATGATGGGAAAAAGGGAGTGAATTCCTGGCAAAGATAAATTTTTGCGAACAATGAACACAGTCTAGTCTGTCTCTGTGAATTCTGGGTTGAGATCCCAGTGCCTGATGGGGCAAAAACCATTTTCGCGGGTGGTTCTGGGTAAATGTCGTCAGTCATCCCTTCCTCTGGGAAAGCTACAGCAGACAATCATTTCAAGCCCGTTTTCCCTGGATTGCCCTGGCAGACGCCACAGCGTGGAAACCATGGAGCCTGTTTTGCCTTTTGTGACTGTCACCATATGTGTACTAGATGCCGCTGACAGAGGCAGTCCAGCAGCGCTACACAGCAGCATGCTTTTGCTTTTGCATGACAGCAGAGATGGTTACCAGCCATACTATACCATCTACCATACCATAAATTGGTAATAAGATGGGCATGGTTACCAGTCCTTTTGCACTGCACCATTTGCTGCTGTCATAAGTGCCCCTGGCTGCTCTTAGCCAGGGGCAAAGTTAAATTGGGAATGACTCCCTGAGTCAATCCCTCCTTTTTGGTATCTAAAAATAGAATCAGTCCTGCCTAGAATATGGGCAAGTGTACTAGAGAACCACTGTATCAGAGAACCAGAGAGCACAGCTGCTCTGTGTCAGATCCTGCATAGATTATGAGCTGTATGCTATTCACAGGGGGTGCTCCTGCAACAACCCGACCTGTTCATTCCATTCTTCCCCAGCCTTCCTGGGCTACCATAGCATTGTCCCCCCACTTGTGTGATGAAGTAATAAAGAATGCAGGAATAAGATACAGTGACTTGTTAGTGAGAAATTAGTGGAAGGCAGCCTCCAGTTGCTATGATAGTCCAGATAGGACATTAAGGAGTGTGGAGGAGAGGAGCCCAGCATCCTGCTGCTAGTCCAGGGGCAATTGAATCTTTTCTTTACACATGAAGGGTGGGGGCTGATGGAGCTCAGCCCCCTGTTGCTATGATGAAGACGGTTACCAGCCATACTGCACCGTCTACCATGAAAAATTAGATTCACCTGACACTGGGGGACCTGACAGATGGTAGTCAGCATGGTTACCAGTCCTTTTGCACTGCCCCATGTGCCAATAGGCTGATGATGAGGACGGATACCAGCCATATTGTACCATCAGCCATCCATAGCGTGGGGGGAGCAAGGATGTTGGTGTTGAGTACTGCACCATCACGTCTATCTGCAGCATTCAGTAAAGATAGGGTGACATGTAAAAGAGTCAAGAGAGGATTGTTTTCCCTTTCACTTCTGGGGGTGGGTGGGGGGCTGCGTAAATTGCCTAGCTATGCCCTGACCCACCGCGGACACTGTTTTTGACCCTAGAAGCATTTGGAGCTCAGCCAAGAATGCAAATGCTTTTCAGAGACAGCAGAAACTGTGGGATACCTTGCGTCCTCAGTCCCCCCTCCCTCCATGAGCGTCCATTTGATTCTTTGGCTTTCCGTTACGCTCGTCATGCAGCAGCGTGCTGAGTCTCTGCTATGCCGTCTGTCCGGAGATTTTTTAAAAATACTTTGGACCAGGCGTAACATTACAGTAATTCCCCTAATTAGATGCAGGAGTCTCCGAGCGAGATCACCCTGAGGACGGTCACTGAAGGAGATAGAGAGCACATGCTGCGTGAAAGCAGCACAAACCAGGGCCCTATGCAGCCGTGCTCGGGGAGGCAATGCTCCCTGAGTACCTCATGAAAGCCTTGCGCGGAAAAGTGTGCTACCATGGAGCACCCAATAAGGCAGCTCTCCGCAGGAACCTCCTGCGGAGGCTTTTCGATTATCTCCAGGAGAGCTTCGTGGAGATCTCCCAGGAGGATTTCTGTTCTATCCCCATATATAGAGAGACCTCCTTTTCACATACTTCAGATTCCTGTTATATTAAGAATAAAAGTTTACATGGTTAAAGCACTTACCGACTGCTCCTTCCCCTGATTCAGGATCCGGGTTAATGGCCGGGGATGGTTGGTAGGGGATCTCCGTGACGGTGATGAAGAGATCCTGGCTGTCGGGGAAACCAGCGTTGTAAGTGCTGTCGCCTGCCTCGTCCTCCACAAACCCTTCCTCATCTTCTCCGTCCGCGAACATCACTGAGGAACTGGCCGTCGACACTGTCCCATCGTCAGAGTCCATGGTCACTGGTGGGGCAGTGGTGGCAGGCTCCGTAGCGTCCGTTTGCCGCTTTGATTTTTTGGTAGCCTTGTCTGGGGTCCTTGATTTTCACGCGGCGCTGCGTTGCATCCCGCCTGTATCCTCTGTCTCTCATGGCTTTGGAGACCTTCTCGTAGGTCTTTGCATTCCGTTTTTTGGAGCGCAGCTCCGAAAGCACAGACTCCTCGCCCCACACACCGATCAGATCCAAGAGTTCCCGGTCAGTCTATGCTGGGTCCCTCTTTCTATTCAGAGATTACATGAACTCCTCTGCTGGAGAGCTCTGCATCGCTGCCAGTGCTGCTGAGCTCGCCCCGATGTCCAACCATGAAATGAGATTCAAACTGTCCAGACAGGAAAAGGAATTCAAATTTTCCCGGGACTTTTCCTGTGTGGCTGGTCAGAGCATCCAAGCTCAGACTGCTGTCCAGAGCGTCAACAGAGTGGTGCAGTGTGGGATAGCTCCCGGAGCTAGTAAGTTCGATTTGCATCCACACCTAGCCTAATTCGACATAGCCATGTCGAATTTAGCGCTACTCCCCTCGTCGGGGTGGAGTACCGAATTCGAACTAAAGAGCCCTCTAGGTCGAATTAAATGGCTTCCTGGTGTGGACGGGTGCGCGGTTAATTCGAATTAACACTGCTAAATTCGAATTAAAGTCCTAGTGTAGACCAGGCCTTAGTGGGGTTTCCCAGGACTTCTACTTTTACTGGGATGGTCAGGTAGTAATTGGCATCCCCATGTACACAGGATATTCCTGTGCACTTGGCCCGAGATAATTGGTCTTGCCCGACCAGCTTTCCTGAGACCAGCGTGACTGAGTCCACAAATGCGGTGGTCTCTATTCCATACATTTTAACTGGTCTAGTATACCTATGAGAGACCATCACAACCTTCTCTAGATTTATTAGGTCTCATGGTCCTCCTATATCTCCCAGGTCGCATTGCATGGGCTCTTCTAGGTTCGGGCATTGGGCAACTATATGCCCTTTTCCCCCATATGCATAACATCTGTACTGTGCTCGGGGCAGCCCCCTATTTCTTGGGCTGTTGGGCCTTACCCCCCGAGTCCTTCTCCCCCAGTCTCCAAGTGTCTCTGCAATCTCCAGTTGCTCTTCAGCCTCCTTCCTCCCCTCCATAGTTCTGCCTGGGGCTATGGCAACCCGGGCCCTCGGCATAGAGACTTGCCTCCTATTCTCGCACCTTCCTTCCCCGGTGGTCCGAGAAATTTCTTGGGCTGCTAAGTGTCTCTCTACGAGGGCAACTAGCTCATCATAGGAGTAGGGATCATTTTGACTGACCCATCCTCGTATGTCTGGTGGTAGCTCTCTCATGTATCTGTCCAAAACTATGATTTCCACAAGTTTCTCTTGGCTGTGGGTCTCAGGGTGCAGCCACTTCTGGGCTAGGTGGATCAAATCAAACAGCTGGGACCTCAGGACTTTGCTGTCCCAGTATTTCCACTAATGGAACTGCTGGGCCCTTATGGCTGTCATCACGCCAGACCTCACCAGGATCTCCACTTTCAGCTGGGGGTAATCTGTAGCTGCTTCTGTTGTCATGTCAAAATATGCCTTCTGGGCCTCCCCACACAGAAAAGGAACAAGGATAGTTGCCCACTGGTCTTGGTGCCAGGCCTCCTGCAGCGCCGTTCTCTTGAATGCGAGGAGATATGCCTCTACGTAGTTGTTCTTTGTCATCTTCTGTAAGTAGTTGCTTGCCTGCAGCAGCCGGGTCCCATGGGAGCTGTGCGTTAGAGTGGTCAGGGACTTTAGCTGGATCACAACCTCATGCAGGGTGGCTTGATCCTGGGCCGCTTGACTCATCAGTAATTGATTTGTCTCCTGCTATATCCACACTGACTCCTGCTGGGTAGCCATCTGAACCCTTGTAGCCTCTTGTTGGGCCACGGTGGCCTGCACCAATGCCTTCACTGCCTCCTCCATTTTTTTTCTTCTTCTTCTTGGGGGTGATTTACCCTGCCGTGAGATGGTATGCCATGAAGTCTCGCTCACACATCCCACCCCTGACACCGTGTGTGGCAAGGCACCTACTCAGTCTCACGTGCCTCAGCTGTTTTTAGCCTTGGTGAGACGGGCTTTGGTAAAACAGTCCTTCTAGGATGCACAGGGGCAGTCCGTTCCTTCTCTCAGCCAGTCTTTTGGGCTTGTTTTTCTTCCCTTTTGGGAGGGAATGCAGCCTCCCCTCCTGGTGAGGCTCACTGTCTTGCTGCTCCTACCCTACATTTAACATAACCGGTTATTACACAATTGCAAGGACTATAACTATGAGTCAAATGCCTGCTTATTCTGCAGACACTAAGGGGCTGACCCTCCTCTCATTTATGTTGGCTTTATGTCAGTGTAATTCCATTTGATTTCATGTCTGTCTGGCCCTTTAAACTGTGCTCATCACCTGTAGTGGCCTGAGCATCTGTTTTGCTCCGTGAGTTCATCAAGCTCTTCAGGGCAGGGACCAAGTGTTCTTGTTTGTCCTGTAAACACCTTGTACACCCTTGGGTGCTGTAAAAATAAGGAACATTACCCATTGCTGAAGTGGGGGTTGCAAGTTGCTCTTAGTGCTCCTTAATCCTGGGGCTAGTATGTGGTGGGCTAGTCCCTCAGGACAGGTTATAACCATCTTTGCCCATAGCCAATGTCCTAAAAGAGCTGTTATAGCTGCCAGGAATCACCGGGGAGGCGGGGGGGAAGGGCGCCCCAGGCCATGACTGCCTTTTCCCTGGTTACATCCTGTGTGCTAGCAAGGGAGAGAGTAGTTCCTTAAATGCTGCTACATCTCTAAGTCACCCAAGGATCACCGTATGCAGACAAGATCTGCTGGACACCAGATCTGCTGGGCTAAGGCCCACTTTGTGCTAGTGAGATAGTGCATAGCACTTGAAGTGTGGCTCAGGGAAGGATCATTTAAGTTGAAAAGCCTAGTCATGTCTATGAGGATTTGTTACTCATAGGCCGTATCTAGACTAGGCAAGAGGTTGAGTTCAAAATGGGCTAACTAAACCCGACCTAAACTTTACTTTTCCTAGTGCAGATACAAAATAACACTTTACCTTGATTTTAGCAGGTGGTATTATAGCATATATTAAACAGATTTTTTTTTAAAGTAATGTAATAGGGAAAGGGAAAGAGCCTATATTCTAGAGGAAAATAGACCCTTTCAGAGTTACATTAAGTTTTTGATTAATAGAAAAAGCCCCCTCTTTTTAATTAATATTGTCTGTTTATTGTAAAGGCCTATGGGAAACACTGGAGTAAAATCTCTTGGCCAGAAAGCATGATTTTCAGATGAAAATGGAAACCAAAACATAAGCAAAACAAAAACCACTGTCTCCTCCTGCTAAAGCAGTGATATGAGTTAAATGCATGCAACTACCACATGTTATCTTGTCTGTGGGTCATGCTGCCAGTGGAAATGGTTTGCGGTACTAGAATTGTAAAATTAACTAGTACCACAGATGTATGTGGCCCCACTTTTCTGAGTCTTTATTTTTCCCAGATGTGAAACACAGAATTTGTTTAACATGAAGTAAACAACCAGGATACCAGGAAATAAAGAACTAAGCTTCAGTTACACTATACATTAAAAAACTCTCGTACTGCATTCAGGAACGTGTTTAACTTGCAAATTCCTCTTTACTAGTAATATACCAAGTTTACTTTCTACATATACTGTGGCCTCATATTTTTTCAGCGGCTTTTTGTTTTCTGCTTTGTTAATGACCTTCTGATATTGCCCAGAGCACAGCCACGTTCATGGCTATGAAAATGTATAGCAATGTCTGCCTTGTGCCAGTGTGGAAAACCACTCATGGTCTAACCTCACCTGGAAAAGTGGCAGGTATCGGAGAGAGTACTCTGGGAGATGGGAAGAACAATGGCAATCCCAGCATGGTTCAGTGAGCTTCATATGAGTGAATGCTCAAAGCACTTCCACATTTGGGCCTCAAGAAGCATCCTAAAGACTGGGACAGATGTGCTTGTACTAGGAGGACATACAGCATTTAGAGTGTGTTTACACTGAAAAGAAAAACCCACGGCATCAAGTCTCAGAGCCCAGGTCGACTGATTTGGAGTTGCACGGTCAGGCTGCAGGGCTAAAAATTGCAGTGAAGTTATTCTACCATGGGCTGGCGCCCAGACTCTGAGACCTTCCTCCCTTGACAGGTTTCAGAACCTGGGCTCCAGCCCAAGCTGGAATGTCTACATTGCTATTTGTAGCCCTGCAGCTCGAGCCTGAGTCAATTGATCTGGGTACTGAGATTCAGTGCCATGGGTCTTTTACTGAAGGATTACACACGCCCTATGACTTTTCCTCTGCATGTTAAATGCTTAGCAGTTCCCAAAGTGCACTTAATTAAGAATGTCAAGAAACATTAACTGCTCACAAGACTGCCACTTGGGAAATAAACACTTCCAGGAGAAACAAGGTGCCAGATGAGTTCACTGAAGAACAGACCTCCACAATAAAGCTAAGGCATGTGGATTCAAACAGTTAATATATGAATAACTAAAGTGACATATTAAGGTTATTACAAGAAATTAATTTGCTGCTGCAAAATTATTGCAATATATCTGCCTAGCACAATAATGTGATCATTGCTATATAAATCCTGGTGTGTTATTACCCATATTAGTGTGTGTTTTGTTTTTTAAACATTAAAAAAAAACAGGAGAGAGAAGGGGAAGGAAGGTTACTGTATAAAAAATTGTTCTGTCTGTACTCCTGGTAATCACATAAAGACAAGGTGCTCTAAGCGTTAGAAAAGAATTAGCATACATAGCTTGTATCATTATCATATTAAAAGTTAACATGTCACGTTGAGCACCCAAAATTAGAGGCCTCCTTATAGAATTCAATAACAAAGGTCAAATCCCTTAGAAATCCTAGGATTTTCCTTTTGCACTGCCTGGTTTCTCTCCCTCACGCACAAGCTCGTCTGTGGAATGGTATGCCACTATACCACTCCACATATTTAGCCCGTCCACCAAAATAGTCCTTGTGGCTACTCCCAAAGCTCCTAACAACAGTTTCTCTCTGCTTCCTGAAATTACAGTGAAATGGTGCACCACAGTGCCTGGCAGTGGGTGCCAGATCACAGCAAAGCCATTTAGGTACTTTACAGAAAATTACAGGGATTTCAGAGCCTTTTTTTTTTTTTTCCCTCAGCAGGGGACTTATCCTGCAACCTTTAATCATGTGGGTAATCCATTGTCTTTATTTGGACTTCAGGGCTGGAGCCTATGAGTGGCAAGAGTGCTGAGGAGTAGAATTGTAACAACAGCAGGACATGAAATTCATTCAGAACAATTCAGGATGGTTTGTCTAGTTACAGCAGTGGATTTGCAGTCAATATATTTTTTTTTGTATTGTGAAAAAAACAAAAAGTCTATAGCAACTGTGATTCACATTAGCTCTGAACTGAACTTTCCTCTATAGATGCTTTTCCCTCAGGGTTTATGGGAATGGGACGTGTTTGTTCTCGGAGACTTCCCTCCAGCCATTAATACGAGGCAATTGTTTGGCCAGTCTGTGCTTGTTTCCTTCTTAATGGAGTGTGTGTAATCAAAGAATTGGAACACTGACAAGGCAGTGATATAAAAGGCAGGTGACAAACAGTGGTCTCTGCTTATTGTATGGCAACTTGCTCATTTTACTGCTCCTTGTCCTCCTTTCTGCCCCTTCTCCCAGTTGTTTGATTCATTAACACTTTGCATCTTGTCATAATCTGAACCGTGAGCTCTCTGGGCCAGGAACTTTTTACTGCATGTCTGTTCAGTGTTTGGCATAGTAAAGCACTGATCCTTCACTGGTGTCTCTAAGTGCTACTCCACTACAAAATAAATAAAACCTAGTAATTAATGGCAGAATCTCTAGCAATGCACAGAACTTTTAAACGTCAGTAGCCACTCTCACAGTTCATTAAAGGGATGGCAGTATCTACTGAGCAAATCATGTGCATGTGTAATAACTATTACACTTAGAATTTCATCTGTAAGAGAGTTTATAAAAATGAATTAATGACAATACCGCTGAGGTAGACAGGTAAGTGTTGTATTCCCATTTTACAGATGAGGAGTGGGTTATCCATTCCCTCACACCAATTTTACACCATTGACTTTACTGGAGTTACTCCAGAATAGACAATAAGGCCCAAGCACTCTGACAGGCCAGGATTAGAGATTGGGGTTCCTGACTCTCAGTCCTCATCTCAGACCACTAGGCCACATTCCTGTCCTTTTCTCTCTGTGAGCCAGACTCTCCAAACTGGCCAAATATCTCTTGGCACAAGTCTTGATGGGAGGAAAGAAGCCACAGCTCCTCATGGGATCCCCCTTAAAGGAGACTCCTAGTCCTGAAGAGGGCTCTATGGAAGAGAGAATACAGTCCTAGGCTCCATTTCCCCTTCTAGGGCTGCAGGGGAAGGATGTGTTTCTCTCAACTCCATTGCCCTAACCTTGACCTGCCCACATCTCCTCCAGCCCACTCATTCCTCAGTCACCTGGGATAGCATACAGACCAACACATTGACCTGCTGGGTCATAATGGTTCACATTCAAAACCTCCTAATTGATCAACATCATAGAAACCCAGCAGAGACTTCTGGTCAAACAAAGATTCCTGAACCATCCTCAAGCTCATCCCAGCTCCCTGAGATTTGGGTCTGATGTCAGCTTTCACAGGGACTCATAATAATTATCAATAATTATGTCTTTGCTAGACATTGGAAATATCATATACTCCAGTTTATTAGTCTGGGCAAGGCAAAACTCCCATTATAATCAGTAAAACCTGAGTAAGGATTAGGGAGACTCAGGTCCTTAATGCAATATTTAAAGAGTGCACCTTGAGTTTGTGCAGAAGTTGTACAATGCACATATCATCTTTGGTTCTTTTACATATTGCCTCTCTTCATACATTCTTTTACTCCAACTTTCTGAGTCTTCAAAAAGAAAATAAGCATCATGTGCTCCAGATTTAAAATGATTTCATGCCAGTGGTGGTTCTGTTGCTGGGGAATCAGGACACAACCCACTCAGAAAAAAGAGGAATCAAAAATAAATTTGCCCCCAGTTGTGTGTGTGCTGCAAATCACCTGCTAATTTAACCAGAACTCATTCTTATAATCTAGACCAAAGCAGTGCAAGCAGAGGCTGTTGCTGTGTAGCATACATTCCACCAGAGGTCTGCAAAGCTATAGCTGAAAGAATTCAGGAAAAGTGCTCTCACAGCGTGAACAGCACAACCAGCCACAGCACCATAGATGGCCCTTAATTATGGCCTGTTGCCAAGAGGAACTTAGCACGTGGAACTCCCAGTGTGTGAAAATCACCCCTGTGCATATGACAAGCACAAGAGTTATTCCCCATGTAAGCACTTGTGCAGGCTCCATATGCAGCAATGAATTTCACCCTTTGAGAACCTCCACTGTTACATAAGATTAGATTTTTAAAAAATACAAGGAATATATGCAATTATGCTTCAAGGCGTAACTCATCCAAAAGTAGATGGGAGTCTGGAATAAAGTTACCCTGTGGGCAGGTCATTCCATCATTCTTTATTATGAAGTTTCTTGCATCTTCTTCTGGAGCATCTTGTATTGGTTTCTAGGGTGATAGGATGTTGGAGGAGATGGACTGATCCAGTATAGCACTTCCTCATCCTAGGACACCAATGGAAGTTTCTGGTGCGCAAGATCAAGCCTTTAATGAGGCTCTGTATGTTGCAAGGGCAAGTTGCTTTGTCTCAGTTAGTGTGCTTGCAGCTGGAAGATTAAATAGCAAATTAAACATGTTTGATCTAAAATCACAGTATTAATTAAACTTAGTGGGACATGCTGAAATGCTGAAAAGGCATCTGGGGGAGGGAGAAGGGGGGCTCTCTTAATATGAAACCTGAGGGAGAGTTAATAAAATAAACTTCTTTAAAATTTGCAACAAAATTAAAATTAAACTGAAAATATATATATAAAAAGTCTACAAAGCAAATTTGCTGTCATGGTGAAACTTTAAGGCCGATGGTGTGGACTTTTGAATACATTAAGTGTATTAGTCAGTACACATATGTTAGGTGCAGTTTACACAACATTAATAGGTATTATGTGCATGGTATTAATATAATATACATTCTATATGTTGGTTGGGAAGTTATATTAATTGAACGTTTTATGCTTTCTTCACAACTCTGTTTTGTCCATGTGAAGCATCCTTCAACACTTTGGAAAATAGGAACCTTGTTAAAGCAAAGATGCATAAATACTTTGTACCAAGTACAGTTGGGGAGTACTTTCAAGTGGAATTTAGTATTCAAAATAAGATATGTGAAAGTGTAGGGATGTACCTTCAGATCAGTAGCTGAAATGCTAGTATCCAAAATAAAGATAAGGAAGGTCCAGAACAACAAGTTAAGGCACTGGTACAAACTGGTGGGTTGAATTTTAATAAAGTGTAAAAAGTTTTGTAGCTTGTAAAATCATCCTATAAATATTACTAGCTGAAGTCTTTGAAACACACCTTCAGTGTAAGAGAAACAAGCTGTGAAAATTTTTTCCTGGATGGAGGGTACATGTTATCTCCTTTTCATATTGTACTATTTTGTCTTTAGACAAACAGTGTAGCCAAGTTCAATTATTTGGTCTCTTCTTTGAAGAACAAACCGTGGGTGTATTCAAGCCATTGGCTGCACTTTGAGTCAATAAGTGTAAATAGTTGGGAGCCCTAGTGGACCCCTCTGTTGGAGAAGCTATGCCCTGTCAAAGTTGCAGTGTACCTATGTAGCCAGGTCTTCTGTATTTGTGCATAGTTAATAAACAACTGGACTCCAGCTGTGCCTGTGTGATTATCCCCATATTTGTAATGTCGTGTAAAGAGGAAGGACACAATGATATATAATATGGTTGGGTTAAACCCAGTGTATGAAACAATGAACTGAAACCAAAGCAGGGCCTTCAGGAGCTGCGCCTGGACCACTTTGTTACAGTTACAGAACTGGGGTGCTGATTCTGACTTTCACACTAGTTTTAGATGGGTGTTACTTCACTGAGTCCAATGGAGTTATTTCACTGGTGTACGTGAGAGTAGAATTTCTGTCCAGGTACTTAAAAGCAGGTGGAATGAAGTCTTTGTAGTACTCTGAAGAATAACAGCGAGGTGCCAGTGTATTTTATAGGAAAAGGGTACAGGCCCCTTAAAATAGTTTGTGAGACCTCTAGTGTGGCTTACTATGCTCTATGTTACAGAGCCACCAGAAACTGGTCAGAGTAGCAGTAGGTATGTAGCTACACCTGACATCTCTGTGTATATATAATAAACATATTTATTTGGGACCACACTGTGCCCATGTGGTTTCTTCATATTGTTTGTGGTTTTTAAAGAACAAAAGACAACAATTGGCTATGCGCCAAAATAAATCTTTAATCTATTTACAGTGTATATGGAGAAGGAGGGAGGGTGTGATCCCTGATGATGATTTAGCACCAGAGCATAAGCAAATCATTCTCTGTGGTAAGTGTTCTCATTATCACATGTCCTCCCAGATGCTATTTCAAAGGATGCAGCTGGTCTGATTTCCCTGCTTCTCCTGCAATGATGTCTCAGCAAAATTCTAGCATTTTGCCACAGTGCAGTTCTTTCACTTAGTTAGCCCATGGTCATTTCGCACTTCTGTGCCTTCTTATAGACATGCACAAAAAGGTGAATATACATTGAGCTGCAGGAAGACTCAAAATTGGAGGGGATGAAAAAAATGGAATTTTGAAATAAAAAACTGGGACAAATTATTTGCAAAAATGCCCCTGTTTTTCAACCTGGGCTGTAGCTGTGGGGGTGGCAGAGTTGCAGTGCTCTAGGAAGCACAGAGAAGGAGGGGAGCCCTTGATAGCTTGTACCCAGGCAGTATTGCAGAAAAGAACGCCCCTTTAAAGGGCTACAACAGGCACGCACAAGACTTTTTTTTAACGCTTAATTAGAAGAGTTACATTTTGAGAGTGCAGTTTTGAAAGTTTCACCTTAAAAAGGTCCCATTTCAGTACAAATGCCACTCTTCTGTAGTCCTGAAATCATTCATTTCCAAAACCTCTGACTCAGCATTAAATCTCAGCTCTGCGATTATAGCTCAGAATCAACTCTGCCCTTTCTGATGCAAACAGTACTTGAAAGCCAAGTTCTTCTACTGAAAACAGCAAAGTCAAGGGCAAATCTCTGTGCCCTTGGACAGCTTTTGCTAATGACTGATACAGCAATACAAGGAAAATATTATCATGCATGTAGAACTATCTTGAGAACGGTCCTGTAGCACATATTTTGGGAACAATAATAACATTCAACCAAAAATACCTTTTAATGTACCTACTGCTTAGTAGAGCTGATGGTGCCCTGGAAGAAATAATTGACAGAATGGGATGTTTAGAGTGGGTTGAAAATTTTCCTAGAAAACAGTTTTTCATTGGAAAATGTTGATTCAACAGACATGAAACATGCTGTGATAGAGCAGAGAAACCCCACGCCAGCAGAGAAAGGGTTAAAGAGGGCCTGTGAGTCCAGCTAGCCCTGCCCCGAGATACCTGCAGCCAACGCCAGGACTGGAAGGAGAAGAAAAAGAGAGAACCTGGACAGTTCAGGGCTGACAGGCAAAGGATCAGGATGCAGCTCTGCCTCTCTGCCTGAGACTTCTTTCTCCCTTAGCGGCTGTCCCAGCTTGCATGTTGGCAAGACTGTATAAAGTGATATGATGCCTGAGGCTGGTGAATTATTAAATCCGACAAATAGACAAGTGAAAACTCCAACAAATCTACCATGTGAATATTTTAAAGCCGTGGAAGGCCCAAATAAGCCTGTTTATAGGCCCCTACCCCCCAGAACCCAAATTAGGCAGCAGGCCACTGGAATGTCAAAGACAGGGATGGTCAAAGTCGGGATCAACCTCACTCCAGACCAAAGGGCCCAGGCCCAACAGTTGATCACTGCCTTCTCCACAGTATTCTCTATCCAACTTGGTGAACCCATTTAATTGCCCATGATATCCAGACTGAACCTGAACTTAAAGTGAGAGACTCCTTTTCCAGAAATTGAGGGAAACTGTGAAGCAAGAGCTCCAATAAGTGCTAGATCTGGGAGCAATCCAAGAGTCATTTAGCGATTGGAGAAGCCTAGTGCTGGTCCCCAAGTCTGTTGGTATCACCCGTTTTTGCATAGATTTCAGGAAATCTATATCAAAATCTGTATCACAATTTAACATATACCATATGCCACATATTGACGAAATACCTGACCAACGAAGTAAGGCAGAGTACATCACCACCCTGGATCTGACAAAGGATGTAATGGCAGATCCCCTTCACATCTGAATCCTGTGGGAGGACGGGGGGACTGCCTTTTGGTCTATTTCAGTTATAGACAGCGATGTTTGGGAGGCAGAAGTACTGTGTTCCTGACCAGGAAAGACTGTTGAGGACACTGAGGAATACCTAGTAGTGAGTGGATTTTATGTTTATTTTAAGGACACTGTGGAGCCAAACCCCTTCTGCCTCCTAACCCCCCTCCCAAATGGGCGAAGGTTATAGAGGTGCCCAGTGAACACAGGGGATAGAGATTTCCTCTCTCTTCCCCAGACAGACCAGTGGCCCCAGCAGGATGATGGAATGGTCCACAAAGGAGCGCTACTCCAGGCAAGCCACTACCTGTGCTGATTCCATAGAATCTTTTGATGGAAGCAGGCAGGTAGCTGATTCCCTCCCACCCAGCTGGTGGGCAAATGAACTGCTCAGCTCCCTCGCTGTCCAGAAAGATTGCCAGTTGGCTGGATCCTTGCTTAGATTTCTGATTGTTTGTTTTGATTTGGAATGAAAAAAAAATCTGAAATGTGACATTTTCCACAGAACGGAAATTCCAAATTCTGCACAACTCTAGTATTGTTCAACAAATTTTGCTGTTCTTCTCCAAATAAATTCAATGATCCATAATATTTCTTGTATATATATTTCTCCAAATAATGTATTTGTCAAACAACTTGTGAAATTCCATGAATGATGTATTGTGGACAATATTATACAAACTTTACATTTCAGTATGTTCTCAGTCTGCATAATGAATATATTTCATGCACTTTATATGACTGACTTTTACATATATATGTTTGAATGTCAATCACCCAGTGTCTTACAATACAAATTAAGTGCCTGAGTCTGTGAGGAATGAGCACATGTGTAACTCTGTGCACATGAATAATCCCAATATTTCAATGTGTCTGCTCATGCAAAATTTCCAGGTGCTTACGTATTTGCAGGATCAGGGCCTCAATGTAAATATTTGTGAGCAAATAATAAGTATCCAATAAAAAGAACCAGAAACATTCTGAGCCCACCTGAATCCTTCCCAACTTCATTATTCTCAGGAAGACTGGTTAAATATTGGAAAAAATTATTTGAAATTCTCTTAGCTAGATTATGCTGTTTGACCTAAATTAGGTGAATCCTAGGGAGGGTTAAGGTGTCCTCTGTATATTTCAAAGTGTGTTCTTTAAATATATATTTATTTAAGAAAAACATGATTAGAACAGCCACAATGAAAATAAAAGATGGGCTTCTAGTCTGACTTCCTGCATAAGACAAGATGCAAAATTACAGCCAGTTACTGAATTGAGTCATCTTGTATTAAGCCCAGTAACCAGTATTTGACTAAAGCATGTCTCCAAACACAACTTATTGGACTAGATCTGTATCCAGGCTTCTCCAAAGTTCCGTAGCATTTGGAGCCAGGGCTTTGTTTATGCCCATCTCCGGTGTAGAGTGCTGTGCACTAGCCAAGGTTGAGCCCCAAGGTGCAACTAAAAAGTGCAAACTATATCTTATCTGACATGTAAATAAGACCTCAGTAAAAATAAGGGAGGGTGATTGGTGCTGACCTTATTAAAATATAGAGATGATATCTAATACATGTGTTGCTTGATTGCAAAAACAGAAGTTTATAGTAGATGCATGTTAATGCATTTATAGTAAATCATGATACATTTTTGATTTGAAGCTCTGCTTTTGGGCTGACCAATTAACACCTCCTTGTCCAGTATTATATTTTTAAATAGGCCTCTTGTTTTTCCTCTCCCTAGGTGATCTATCAGGATTGGACAGACCTACAAGGAAATTCTCCAGCGGCACTTAAGGCCTGTAGTACTCCCAAGACCTGGCAAAGCAGTGGCAAATGAAGTGCAGATCAATTTTTCTGTGGATCCAAGTCCTTGCTGTACGGGGTCCTAAAGTTGAAGAGAGTTTAGCTCCTCAGATCTACCAGAGGGTCCCGCTGCTGGAGAAGGAGATGGAGAAGGTAAGGATTTAAGTGGGGTGGGAGCTTGCACTGTTTCCTCATATTTGATTTCTGCTCACCACCAAGTTATACGTTTTGAGGATTGGTCTGAGAATACCCCATAATGACACCCTACATTCAAACACAAGAGGCAGCAAATGTTAGGAGGGTAGTGTGTTTGTCAGGCCAACCCCTGACGCAACTGCACCCATCAAAGAATCACAATATGAAGCTGTAGTGATGGTCTGTTTAAGCCTCATGCATTTCCAAGTACCTCATGCTTGGATGAAAGCTGCATTCTGCCCACCTACAGTGTGAGTCAACTCTTGTAATTATTCCCAGCGAATGCAAATAAAGCCAATCAGTTCACTACAGGGGATGCTGTCAGCCATGAATACATACCCATTGCTCAGGTTTCTGCACTGGCAGTCTGCCTGCTCCTGGTGCAATTCAAGGGGTCGGTTGCTCTCTCCTAAGCTGTGAATGGTGTGGAGCCCAGCTATGTAAGATACTACCTCGAGCCATATACCCTGTCACTGCAGTTAAGATCAGTCTGGGAGCATTTGCTAGCAGAACTTAGGCTTAAACACTCCAGTCCAAATTTAGAAATGATCGGGGGTGCTACGGGGTCTATCACTTCTTCTCTGGCTCCTGCTGGAGGCAACAGTGCCCTGACACCTCCCTGATCAAGGAAAATCCATTCTCATCAGGCTACCAACATGACTTTGGTGCTCCAGAGGCCTAGAAGGGCTAGTAGGAGACACTGGCCAACTGGGAGCCAGCAGGCCAGTTAGGAAGGCTTCCCTGCTGCTTCTCAGGGGCAGTGTAGGGTAAGGAGGAGGGTTTCCTCGTCGCTAGCCCCAAACCATAGAGCCAGGTCAGAACTTGCCCTTGTGGTGTTTTTGTTGGCTTAAAGGCAGACAGCCACATGCTGAGTTTTGTTATTCTTAGTTAACTGTTCAGAGACCTATGCTGAGCTTTTGGCACTGACTGCTCTGCTTCAAGCAGAAAGCCTCAACCTGTGGGCTAATGCAGGAAGTGCTGCAACACCACACTTGGCCCTGCAGGAGGTGCTATGGAACAGCCCTACCTGTGACAGGGAATGTAAGTAGGTATAATCTACACACTACTGTATTCTATGCTTTCTTAAGCCCTCCTGTTGGTTACTTTATCCTACAGCAGGGATCGGCAACCTTTCAGAAGTGGTGTGCCGAGTCTTCATTTATTCACTCTAATTTAAGGTTTCGCGTACCAGTAATACATTTTAACATTTTTAGAAGGTCTCTTTCTATAAGTTTATAATATATAACTAAACTATTGTTGTATGTAAAGTATATAAGGTTTTTAAAATGTTTAAGAAGCTTCATTTAAAATTAAATTAAAATGCAGAGCTCCCCAGATTGGTGGCCAGGACCCAGGCAGTGTGAGTGCCACTGAAAATCAGCTTGCATGCCGCCTTTGGCACGTGTGCCATAGGTTGCCTACCCCTGTCCTACACCTTTTTATGCCCCCTACTGGTTCCTTTATTTACTACAATTTTACCTTTCTACCCCTTCAATGTACAAATTGCAGCATGTTATGCCCACTTTCCAACATGTCATTCTCAGCACATGAATTTGGCTGATACAACTTGGCTCTGCCTGGCAATATGGCTTCCTCTGCTGAGGGCCCTGCTTTTAGAATTTGCTCTCCTTAGAAGGCCATCAAGGCACGATACAGACACATGCATATTTTGATTAGCTTTTTGTTAAATGTTTTTTATGCCCCTTATTTTTATGCTTGAACTTGTGTTCCTGCAGCTCCTGCAGCTAAGCTGATTTAGGTGCTATGCTTATTAGTAATGAACCATCCTAAATATGTTTTGAAAAAAGAAAAGGTCTTGCTGAACATTTTTGCATTTTCCTTTAATTAAAAGTTATTTTTAAAGATTGAAATTGCAGCTCTGGCTATCTGCATTCTGTCCCAAAGGTGCCTGAGCTGCTGATGCTGCCCTTCAGGGGACAGGGGAGCATCTGGCAGATCCTGTCCAGCAAAGATGAAATCCACTCCCCCTGCATGGAAACTGAGAATTCAGGCTCTGTGCAGGTGGAATGCAGAGTGTCTCAGGTGACGAAATCCAGACCCACAGCTAGAGTGAGGGGCTGCCTGTGCCCTTTCATAGCTACTGTTCAATTCTATGTGCTGGAATATCATTTGCTATTCCCCTCTATGCCTGGATTACGAGGCCACTGAATCCATATAAATGTGAATGTGCAGCCCCTCCTCAGGCCTGAACCTATTGTGGCTTTCCATGTCGAACTACGCAGACCCAGAGACCCTTTTGAAGTGCACCAGGGGTGTGCAGGCAGCCTTGTTGACTGCTCTACTATGGACTCCCATCTGCTGTGAGGCCTCAGTGGTGTTAAGGGAGACCCTTGTGTTCCTCCTCCTAACCAAGGTGCATTTCATCCTTAGTGACAACCCAGTGCATATTCTGGTCAGCGCTTTATTGCTCCTCCTTGCCACGTTCCTCCTTATTTCTCCTTGTTCCTCCTTTCCCCTTTGTTCTACCACTTGCTGCTTTCTTTACTATTCCCCCTTCCAGTTTTTGGGTAATCAGGCCAGTTCTCCCAAGCACTGCTCATGTGACCCTAATAGCATGGGATCTACAGAACTAATACTATAAACCTGTAAGAGGAATAGTTTCTGGCCTACTGAGGTTTTGGTCATGACTGCCCTATAAACCTTATCTCTACTTATCATGCTCTTGATCAACTGCAGGGATCAGCTGAGACACCCAAGGTGGCAGTTCCTAGATCTGTATATCTAGTAGTTGGTGGGCCCTTCATTCTGGAACTCACTTCTCCCCCAGGGCCAAGTTTGTTGACACCCGACAAAGTGCATGTGTTTGCTCCTATTGTCTGTGGAGGGATTGTGTTAAGCAGGAAGAGAATTCTTTTCTTCTTTGATATGAGCTTTGCAAACATTGTCAATATACAGTGGCTGAGATCATCATTGGGCTGTGTTTTAAAAATTTGCATTTCAGTGCACCCAGAAATAGGACGTATACAATGGACTAAAAAACTCCAAAATCTCCAACAACAAAATGTAGAGCTGGTCAAAAAATGGGACATAATTTTCATAAAACTTCTTGTTAAAAACGTTTGTTTTTTCATTGAAATTCAGAACTTCTGGACGCTGCTACTTTCCCTTTTGTGCAGATGGGAGAAGTCTTGGCTCCGCTTCCGACTGTTTACCAGTCATGATATCTGCATCAGTGCATCAGAGAAATACGCATGCTAAAAATCACACCTTCATGTCCTGTGTATACATATAATCATGGATAGGTCATTTGTCAAGGCCAAGCAGCAGGTCTGTGGCCAACTCAATGGCTGAAACCAGATTTCCCAACTCCTTGACTTGTGCCTTAAGTTTGTTCCTACTCCTATTCAAGTCAATGGAAAAATTCCTACTGATGTTGATAAATTGATTAAATTAAAATGTATATATTAAATAGTAATCAATAATTAGATAAATTCATGGAGGACAGGTCCATCAATGGCTATGAGCCAACATGGTCAAGAATGCAACCCCATCTTCTGGGTGTCCCTAAACATCTGACTGCCAGAAGCTGGGAGTGGATGACAGGGGATGGATCGCTTGATAATTGTTCTGTTCTCTTCATTCCCTCTAAAGAATCTGTCACTGGCCACTGTTGGATGGCAAGATACTGGGCTAGATGGACCATTGGCTTGACCCAGTATGGTCATTCTTATGTTAATGGTGTAGGATCAAGCTCTTAGTCACTAGACCATGGTTCTTCAGAAAGGCACACACAGACACACAAATTCCCTCCACCAAAATATCACTTGATTGATTATTTATATTGAAAGTGTGCTGATATTGAAAGTGTGCTGGCCAGACTCTCACATCTTTGAATTAGAGACAGGTCTGACCCAGAATGCTGACTCAAAGCTTCCCAAACACTAGCACATTTCAAATGTAGATCTGATCTTTGGAAACGGGCCTTGTTTATGCAATAGGCTGAAACAAACCCTGGATCCAAACACCCTCAAAGTTTTGATATGGATCTGCCTGGTACACCTCCATTTTATGATAACCTCTGTCCTTTTTGAACAAATAGGACATGTCATTAGTGTATATGGCAAACACTTTGCACTGCACAACGCTCAGTAATATGTGATTTTTGACTACAAAGGAGTCAGTGGGGATGCTATCACTCTAGATACCATTGAAGATTACATGCCTGTTATCTTCTATATGTGAAAAATATGATCATCCACCATTATGTAAGTATCCACTTAAGGAGGGTACTTCCTTCACAGGGGCTGACTTCTCCCAACCCACATAACTACAACTCCTGCCCTTTTAGCAGTCACTACTTCTTGCCACTAACAATACCATTGGTTATAAAGAATGGGAAAAGAAACTCCACTAACTCTAAAAACTACATCCACAAATAGAAGAAAAGGAACCGAGACAACAGGAATGCAACTAAAGCAGAACTCGTGAGCTGCCGTCACCTCTGTCCTAACTATTCTCCATCCTTGTCTGTTTCTTAACCCTTGTCTAAGTTATAGTGTAAGCCAATGGTCTCCACACTTTTTTGATCGCGCACCCCTATCAGTAAAAATGTTTTGAGCATGCACCCCGTGCCACGCTGAAGGATCCTCTTGCGCACCCCACTTTGGAGACCACCGGTGTAAGCAACTCAGAGCAGGGGCCGCTCTTTTCCAAGCACTGACAGTCCATTGCTGAAGCAGTAAACAATAGTACTAACCTCACTCTAGTTCTGTCAGCTAGTTTATGCATTGTGGCACTATACTGAGGATTAACTGGTTGCTGACCTTAATCTGGACACATATTTCTGCTATATTTTAAACTCACAATCTGTTGGTATTCGAGATGATGTATCCAAATTCCTTCATGTTGTTTAAGGTTTTTCCTTCTGTCTCTGGGAATACTTTCATATCTGGGGACAGCTCATAATTTTTTTTTCCTGCCATGACCCCAATTTTCCAAATATACCCTCTTTGTATGTTCTGATCAGGTCCTCTGATATCAGATTGTGGTCTCTCTCTTTCTCTTCAGCAGCCCTGTAACAACGGCTCTCTAAGGGCTATGCTCAGAGTTTGCCTGTCGTGACCACTAATTGTACCTGCAGTCTGCCTCTCATATCTATGGAATTCTCTTGGTAATACCACAAGGTTAAGAATATAAGAACATAACATAAGAATGGCCATACTGGGTCAAACCAATGGTCCATCTATCCCAGTATCCTGTCTTCCAATAGTGGACAATGTCAGGTGCCCCAGAGGGAATGAACAGAACAGGTAATCATCAAGTGATCCATCCCCTGCTGCCCATTTCCGCTTCTGGCGAACAGAGGCTAGGGGCATCATCCCTGCTCATCCTGGCTAATAACCATTGATGGACTTATCCTACATGAACTTATCTAGCTCTTTTTTGTACCCGGTTATAGTCTTTGTCAGTTTGGACACACCGCATTTTGGGTGAAATTCACCCCCTCACTACAAATCTTATGCCCTGATTGGGTCCTGAAAATAAATGGAGCTTAGTTCAGTCCTGTGTCCTAGAAAGCAAAAGAAGACAAGCACACACAAAAGGGTAAAGACAAGAATAGCAAAGATAGAAAATGAAGCTTAAGTCCCTGGTATTGACTTTCACTTGCAGCCTCACTGTTGGAAAAACACAAGCACAGGATATTGTCTTATCAGCCCATACCAAGACCTGGCAAAGTTATTCCAAGGCTGTTTGGGCTATTGCTCTTAGCTGCCTCTCTGGTCACAGGCTCACAGCAGAATTGCAAAATATAGCCTTGGCTGGCTAAGCCAGACACTTATTAGACAGAAGGCAAAAAGAAGGGGATAGGAAAGAATAGAAATAAGGTGGGGGAAGAAAAAGGACACACTGGGAGTGGGGGAGAGGATGTGATAGGGTCTCACATACCAGGTGATGTTCAGGATTCAGCCTGAGCCAGTGGAGGTGGTGACATCATCTGGATCCCTCACTTTGGCCTGTGGTTTGGTCAGAACATCGCTCAGGATCAGGATGATAAAAGGCACAATTGTGTCATGCTGAATCCCAGGGTCCCAGGAGGTGGTAGGGGTAGCAGCCATGAGGGTGACGCTTGCTTCTTCCCCTTTACACTTAACCCTTTACATAGTCAAAACAAGGGAAAGACTGCGGGGCGGGGGGTAGAGAAAGTTGAAAGCAGGGAGGGGAATAGTTCTTGGGGGCAGAGAAGGAGCTAATAGAGAAGGTGGAAAAATAAGTTATTTTGGGAAAAGGAGGAGGCGATCTTGCGGTAGAGAAGGGCAAGTTGTTTGGTACAGTGAAGCTGGCAGACAGGGAAGCTATTGGGGGCATATATTTAGAATCTTGGCAACAATGGAATGTACAAACCCTTCATTAAAGTGGCCTATGTGAGCTTGTTCTCCAAATCTAGGAATCTAGATAAATGTGTCACTGGTCGGAAGCATCTTAAGTTTCAACAAAGTTGATTACCAGACTCACTGTGAAGCCTTCCATTTAGTTAGTTAGTTGAAATATGTCTAATCCTATCTCCAGGTGCTTTCCCATAAGAATAATCACCCCAATACAAATAAATAATTACATAGTGGACTGACAATAACATCGACCCATGAAGCCAACCCTACCAAATCCTTGTATGTTGCTACACTCTCCTTCAGCCAAACCCTTCCCCAAGCATCCAGGAAATGAAGTGGGTTTTGCTACATGGCCATGATGTTAACAAGCCTGGTTTCTGTTGGATGACAGCTACGGACACATAAGTTGAGTTCCTCTCCCTGTTTATCAGATGTGAGCTTAACACCTTGACCAACCCTCCCTTTCTTCTCCCTCTCTCTTGCTTTCTCATTTTCATCACTGTGGTATCCACATGCTGCCTGCTCACCCCATATGCGGTTTCTAGCAGTTTAGGGAGCCTTGCTTGGCTCTTACCTAGTTTGGCATTGTTGTGGGTTCTCATTTCAATCATCACTAGTGTTTCCTCCTCCTCTGAGTTATCATGATGGAGTCTCTGTGCTTCAAAGTCAGTTGTGAGCTGTCATCAGCCACCTTCCTTGGTTGCAGAACAGCTAGGTCTCAACTTCAGAGGCCGTGGCTTCCTGTCCTTTGCTTAACACTGAAATCTGGCAGAGGGTGGCCTACGCCAGACTGTATTTCTCTGCTACTCTGGCATAAAAGGTAACACTCAGTAGTTATCAGTTCACTTCGTTGCCCACTTATGGAATTGTTTCAGAAGCACTCACAGTTTGCAAATGTCTGTGTAATCAGTGAACTTTTATTCATACTGTTTGCATTGCATTAATGCCTAGTGGCCCCTGCTGAGATCACAGCCCCATTACACTAGGCATTGTACAAATGAGTGAAAGCCAATCCCTGCCCCAGAAAGCAACCAATCATACAACATAGACAAAGGGTGGGAGAAAGAAAGTATTACTTTCTCTAGTTTATAGACAGAAAACTGAGACACAATTGTTTAGATACTATGTTCCAATTCCTGAAGTCCTGGCTCGGCTTTTATGATGCCTTTTCTCAAAGAAACTCCCATTGAGTAAGGATTGACTTTGCCCTGCAATGTCCTTGTGGACTCTTGTGAAGAGGATTCCGTTGTTCATTATTAAACATTGTTATATTGCAGTAGAGCCTAGACCAGGGGCACCATTTAGGTCAGGCAAGGGGGGAACTGTCCTCCTTCCCCCCCAGACTTCCTATATGCCCTGTCTTCCAATCCTGTCCCCTGTCAATGAGAGAGAGAAACTGAGCTGCATCTCCTCCTTTTATGGACCCCAGAGGTTGTAAATGCTGGCTGCCTGTTTAAACGGCAAATGACACGCCCATTATGGGAGCAGCACCGAGACACAGCACAGGGTCATACTGCAGGGCTGGAGAGAATAAGGAAGGAAGCCTGATAACGCTTTTCCTGGACAAGTTTGTATGTACCGTGCACGGCTCTCTGGAGAGCCCAGATCTCCAGTGGAAGCTTTTTAAAATAAAACCTGCATGGAACGTATGGATACCCAGAGGGCTCTGAGATCCGCTCCTTGGATTCACCAGTGAAATGCCTGTAGCTGGGTGAGAGGACATGTTCTTTCCCTGCTCTCACTGACTTTCTTTCCCTCCTCCTTATCTCCCAGTGTGCAGCCCTCCCTGCTATCCTTCATGCTATGTTTCACACTGTTCCCCTAGCCCCAGTGCTGTGCACCTGCCATCCTTCCTGCAATGTGTCCCACTGTTCACCCTCGGTGTTATTTCCCTCTGCTCTCAGCCACAACCTGCTTGGAGCAGTTTGCCCCACTCATGCTGGGGTTCCACTCCTCACACTCACTTTTTCGTCTCTCCTCAACTTGTTGGGACTGTTCCCCCTCTCTGTTCTCCCTTCCTGCTTGGATTACCTCCTCTTCACCCCTTCAAACTCTGGGGCTAGTCTCCTTTGTTATCCCTCATTTTCTCTCTCTCTCACACCCTTCCTATGCTAGGGAAGAAGGAGGGAAAAGAAAACATCCTGTGCAGGTGACTGAGTGGAGGCAAAAGGGATGAGCCACCTTTCTCCAAAGGAGATTGGATTTCAGGACTGTAAAAGGCTTCTTGGTTTTGCTTTATAATAAAAAAGGGCTTGTGGTTTAAGTTTTCAAATTAGATTTTCTATGGTGAGGCACCTAAATCCATTTTAGACACCTCGATAAGGGCTTGACTTTCAGGGAGCATTCATAACATTCATTGTAGTCCGTAGGAACTTCAGATGTTCAGCACCTCGGAAAATAACCTCACTTGCTTAGTTGCTGGAGTACAAACCCTGGTATCCAACTTAAGGCAACCTAATGTGAAATTGTTGGCCTTACTTTAAGAAACAAAATTAAAAAAACAGCAGTTTTCTTTTGCACTCCCAGTTCCCCTAATTCAAAGGGACTCATAGCTATGACTTTGCAGAACCCAAATCAGCAACCTCAGCATTTGTTTTCTTGCTCCATCTAGGGCAATGAATTCCAGAGCTGAGTAGCACATCAGTAAGAACACTCTGCCTCTACATGTTCAGACTGAAGGCCTATTAACAAAAGCATCCCTGATGATCTTAAATGTTATGACTGAGAATAAGAAAAGAAGGAGGAAAGTGGTCTTTCAGCTAGTTATTAGAGCATGAGACAGAGAACAAAAGAACCAATGAACTCAAGGGTTCTATTTTATAATTTCATCAGTTGCATTATTACTAAGTTCTTGCCTTGTTTCTTTAATAGGGTAAGCAATAGGGAACAGCTCTCCCATATAGTAGATTGGGGGAAGGACTGAGTTGGTGATTGGCTGGAAGGACGAGAAGAGAGGAAGGAAAGGATCCCAAGTGAGAGCTGTGGTCAGCACAGGAGCTATACTGTTAGTTGAATTCATCTGTTAGAGGTTATAACTTGGTGACGATCCAGGTTCTTGAGATGCTATTGGAAAGAGGAGAAATGGCAACACTAGAATCCAATAACAAAAGTCTGAAGTCTTTGGTTAAGATAAGCATGATTTCCACTAAATAAACATTTAACAAAGTATCAGAAAACTGAGCTTTATGGCAACTTGGATTGCTCCCGCTCTCCATGAAGAAACAAGCCCCTGAAAGCTCTGTCTGTGTGGTGGTTTTTATTAAAGGTGTAAACAAAAACGGCAGAAAATCTAAACAGAAACCAAAAGCCGTATTTGCTACCAACCCTCCCTGCCCCCTCTTCACTCCTCGCTGGAGTGCCAGCAGTACCTGCAGTACAGATATACATACATGGCTTCATCATCATGGATGCAAATCTATTCTTCCCAGACAGCCATGGACAGTTGAATAATCAAGTAAATGTAAATTGTATCCATGCATAGAAACGTGCTGAACTTAAAATTTAGTAAACACCTTCAGCAATCAATTATTTAGCGATTAAAGTTTGCTTTTCTCATGCAGCAGCACAGACTACCTAGCTTGGATCATTTTTCAGCTAGTGTGCTTAGAAGTTTCTCTTCCACTTTCTTTTTTTTAAAGCTATTCTCAGTTGGATTAACCAAGTTAAATTGTCAGAAAAGTAGCAAAACTAAATATATCCACTTTGATGGGTAAATTTATGGAAGTAGTTGATATGATAATAATGAGAGGTATTGATGTTCTATGTCTACAGAAAACATGCTGGGCAGGGAATGCAGCAAAGGAGTTGGGCTTAGATTGGAAACTCTTCTACATGGATGACAAAATGGGGGCATGATGGAGTTGGAGAGGAGAGCTGAGGAAGACGGTGTTTGAAGTTATTAGAGTAAGTGACAGACTGATGGCTGTATGAGTCCATGTTAATGAGTGTATCATATTTGTGATATCACTGTATGAATGTCAACAGCAAAGGAGAGTTTCCCTTACGACTTGAAGGCACTAGTGGATGCAACAGCCCTTGAGGAGGTGCTGTTCGTGCTGGGTGACTTGACTGCACACAAAAGCAAAAACACAAGGGTGTGTGAAATAGGTTTAGGCTCTATGAATTAGGAAGGGAAAGTGCTTCTAGACCTGTTTATTGCCAACCAAAAGATGACAGCCAATACGTGGTCCAAAAAGAGGGAAAGTCATTTGGTTATGCACATTAGTGGTAGAAAACCAGATTGACATGATATTGGTAATAAAATCTCAGTGGTGTCAAATTATGGACTGAAAAACGATACCTAGAGAGATGGTAGCACTGTAACACAAAGGTCTTGCAGCAAATATTGCTGCAGAGTGTTGAGCAAAGAGGTAACTCAGCTGAAAAGAAACAAGATCAAAGTACAGAAAGTTAGAGGGAAGTCTGGCAAAGATGTTTTTGCAATCAGTATCGGATAGGTGTCTGGAAACAGATTTGGCATGAGATGAAGAGAAGTGGAACCTCCTCAAAAGAACATGGATTACAATGGTGGAAGAGGTTTGTGGATGATGTAGATGGGGAAAAAAAACAAAGGAAAGAGAGTGGAGGTGGTCTGGTGGAATATAAATAGTGATCCAAACTAAGAAGATTCTATGAACAGAAAAAAAGAAATGAATCCATTGAATGGAAATGAAAAGGAATACAAAGAAACCAAGTGAGCTGCCAAGCAGGCAGTGAGGAAGGGCAAAGAGAGTGCCCTAGGTGATTTATACACCCAAGCCTGCAAATGACTCAAATCTGGCTGGCAAAAAGATCTGTAACATTGCAAAAATAAGACCCAAAGAGAAGGGGGATGGTATTGTAACATTATTTGTAAATGATGATCAGGGGAGGTGGTTAATAATGCCTAAACAAGTGAAGTATCAAAGAGGTAGCCGTGTTAGTCTGGATCTGTAAAATCAACAAAGAGTCCTGTGGCACCTTATAGACTAACAGACGTATTAATCTATAGGATGCCACAGGACTCTTTGCTGCTCACACAAGTGAAGGAGAGGTGGAAAAATATTTTGAGAGTTTCTCAAATGAAGCAAAAGTGGAGCTGCCAACATGTGATCCTAATGTAGTGCCTGAGCATGACAGAGGAGGAGGTGAGAAATGCTGTCCAGGAAGTGAAGAATGGTAAGGCAGCAGGACCTATGAAATGATGTTGGACTTGGTGAAAGCCTTGGGTGACAGAGACATAAAATGGGCGAGCAGAGTGGTTAAAGCTTATGGCAAGATAAGAATTCCTAAAGACTGGTGCAAGTCTATCCTGGGCCCAATACATAAAAAGGGAAGTATCCAGGAATGCAGAAACTATTGAGGGATAAAGCTATTGTCACATACCCTGATGCAGCCCTTAGGCCAAAAACTTTGCCCACCCCTGGATTAGAAGAATGGTATAACCACTCCTCCGACAAGAACAATTCAACTTTAGGAAAGATCTAGGAACCACAGATGCCATTTTTGTAATTCGGCAGGGGATGCAGAAATGACTAGATCACCAACTGGATAGCTTCTGGGCTTTTATAGACCTAGGAGAGGCATACAAAAAGATGGACAGAAGGATGCACACACCAGAGCTGAGGAACTATGGAGTGCCTGAGGATTTAATAACTATGGTGAATGCCTTATATTGATCATAGAATCATAGAATCATAGAATCTCAGGGTTGGAAGGGACCTCAGGAGGTCATCTAGTTCAACCACCTGCTCAAAGCAGGACCAAACCCAACTAAATCATCCCAGCCAGGGCTTTGTCAAGCCTGACCTTAAAAACCTCTAAGGAAGGAGATTCCACCACCTCCCTAGGTAACCCATTCCAGTGCTTCACCACCCTCCTAGTGAAAAAGTTTTTCCTAATGTCCAACCTAAACCTCCCCCTCTGCAACTTGAGACCATTACTCCTTGTTCTGTCATCTTCTACCACTGAGAACAGCCTAGCTCCATCCTCTTTGGAACCCCCTTTCAGGTAGTTGAAAGCAGCTATCAAATCCCCCCTCATTCTTCTCTTCTGCAGGCTAAACAATCTCAGTTCCCTCAGCCTCTCCTCATAAGTCATGTGCTCCAGCCCCCTAATCATTTTTGTTGCTCTCCGCTGGACTCTCTCCAATTTTTCCACATCTTTCTTGTAGTGTGGGGCCCAAAACTGGACACAGTACTCCAAATGTGGCCTCACCAGTGCTGAATAGAGGGGAATGATCACGTCCCTTGATCTGCTGGAAATGCCCCTACTTATACAACCCAAAATGCCATTAGCCTTCTTGGCAACAAGGGCACACTGTTGACTCATATTCAGCTTTTCATAGAATCATAGAATCATAGAATTCAAGATCAGAAGGGACCATTATGATCATCTAGTCTGACCTCCTGCAAGATGCAGGCCACATAAGCCGATCCACCCACTCCTTAAGCAAGCGACCCCTGCCCCATGCTTCGGAGGAAGGCGAAAAACCTCCAGGGCCACTGCCAATCTACCCTGGAGGAAAATTCCTTCCCGACCCCAAATATGGCGGTCAGCTGAACCCCGAGCATGCGGGCAAGACTCTCCAGCCATACCCTCTGGAAAAAGGCTAACAATATCCTATCATTGACCCATTGTACTAATTACCAGTGTGGCACTTAATTGACCTATTGACTAAGCCCGTTATCCTATCATACTATCTCCTCCATAAACTTATCTAGCTTAATCTTAAAGTCATGGAGGTCCTTCGCCCCCACTGTTTCCTTCGGAAGGCTGTTCCAGAATTGCACTCCTCTGATGGTTAGAAACCTTCGTCTAATTTCAAGCCTAAATTTCCTGACTGACAATTTATATCCGTTTGTCCTCGTGTCCACATTAGCACTGAGCTGAAATAATTCCTCTCCTTCCCTGGTATTTATCCCTCTGATATATTTAAAGAGTGCAATCATATCTCCTCTTATCCTTCTTGTGGTTAAGGAAAACAAACCGAGCTCCTCAAGTCTCCTTTCATACGACAGGCTTTCCATTCCTCGGATCATTCTAGTGGCCCTTCTTTGTACCCGTTCCAGTTTGAATTCATCCTTCTTAAACATGGGAGACCAAAACTGCACACAATACTCCAAATGAGGTCTTACCAACGCCTTATATAATGGGACTAGCACCTCCTTATCCCTACTAGAAATACCTCGCCTAATGCATCCCAAGACTGCATTAGCTTTTTTAACGGCCACATCACATTGCCTTTTCGTCCACCGTAACCCCTAGGTTCTTTTCTGCAGAACTGCTGCCCAGCCATTCGGTCCCTAGTCTGTAGCAGTGCTAAGTGCTCCGTCCTAAGTGCACTTGTCCTTGTTGAACCTCATCATATTTCTTTTGGCCCAATCCTCTAATTTGTCTAGGTCCCTCTGTATCCTATCCCTACCCTCCAGCGTATCAACCACTCCTCCCAGTTTAGTGTCATCTGCAAACTTGCTAAGGGTGCAGTCCACACCATCCTCCAGATCGTTAATGAAGATATTGAACAAAACCGGCCACAGCACCGACCCTTGGGGCACTCCACTTGATACCAGCTGCCAACTAGACATGGAACCATTGATCACTACCCGTTGAGCCTGACCATCTAGCCAGTTTTCTATCCACCTTACCGTCCATTCATCCAGCCCATACTTCTTTAACTTGCTGGCAAGAATACTGTGGGAGACTGTATCAAAAGCTTTGCTAAAGTCCAGAAATAGCACTGCTATCCTCTCATCCACAGAGCCGGTTATCTCATCATAGAAGGCAATTAGGTTAGTCAGGGATGACTTGTCCTTGGTGAATCCATGCTGACTGTTCCTGATCACTTTCCTCTCCTTTAAGTGGTTCAGAATTGATTCCTTGAGGACCTGTTCCATGATTTTTCCAGGGACTGAGGTGAGACTGACTGGCCTGTAGTTCCCTGGATCTTCCTTCTTCCCTTTTTTAAAGATGGGCACTACATTAGCTTTTTTCCAGTCATCCGGGACCTCCCCCGATCACCATGATTTTTCAAAGATAACGGCCAATGGCTCTGCAATCTCATCGGCCAACTCCTTTAGCACCCTTGGATGCAGTGCATCCAGCCCCATGGACTTGTGCTCATCCAGCTTTTCTAAATAGTCCCGAACTACTTCTTTCTCCACAGAGAGCTGGTCACCTCCTCCCCATACCGTGCTGCAGAGTGCAGCTGTCTGGGAGCTGACCTGGTCTGTGAAGACAGAGGCAAAAAAAGCATTGAGTACACTAGCTTTCTCCACATCTTCTGTCACTAGGTTCCCTCCCTCATTCAGCAAGGGGCCCACACTTTCCTTGACTTTCTTCTTGTTGCTAACACACCTGAAGAAACCCTTCTTGTTACTCCTAACATCTCCGGCTAGCTGCAACTCCAAGTGTGATTTGGCCTTCCTAATTTCACTCCTGCATGCCTGAGCAGTACTTTTATACTCCTCCCTGGTTATTTGTCCAATCTTCCACTTCTTGTAAGCTGTTTTTTTGTGTTTAAGACGAGCAAGGATTTCACTGTTAAGCCAAGCTGGTCGCCTGCCATATTTACTTTTCTTCCTACACATCGGGATGGTTTGTTCCTGCAACCTCAATAAGGATTCTTTAAAATACAGCCAGCTTTCCTCGACTCCTTTCCCCGTCATGTTATTCTCCCAGGGGACCTTGCCCATCAGTTCCCTGAGGGAGTCAAAGTCTGCTTTTCTGAAGTCCAGGGTCTCTGTTCTACTGCTCTCCTTTCTTCCTTGTGTCAGGATCCTGAACTCGACCATCTCATGGTCACTGCCTCCCAGGTTCCCATCCACTAGTGCTTCCTCTACTATTTCTTCCCTGTTTGTGAGCAGCAGGTCAAGAAGAGCTTTTCCCCTAGTTGGTTCCTCCAGCACTTGCACCAGGAAATTGTCCCCTACACTTTCCAGAAACTTCCTGGATTGTCTGTGCACTGCTGTATTGCTCTTCCAGCAGATATCGGGGTGATTAAAGTCACCCATGAGAACCAGGGCCTGTGATCTAGCAACTTCTGTTAGTTGCTGGAAGAAAGCCTCATCCACCTAAAACAGTGATCTGAACATGTTTTGAGATGACAGGTTCCTTTTGAAGTGAAAGTTACACTGCACTTCAACCCTCAGTATGCTGCTGTTTATCATATGGATGGTCTAGGTCAGTAGGAAGATCCCAATGGGAAAAGATGATAAACTGTTTGTGACTGAATGCACCCCTGTATTCACACAGTACATACTATTGTAATAATCTTCATACAAAATATGTCTTGTGAGGTATCATCTCAAAACTAATAACTCACTGGTCAATAATATCATGGTGAAATGCATATAGGACCGTTGTTTGTAAAGCTATGAAATCCACCTCCTTTCCAGGATGCTAAAGGCACATGTTCCAACTCACATATCCCCAGCTAGGTAGAACTGGTCAAGCAAGCCTATCTTAAGCAAACTGAGGTGTTTTTATCTCAATTTGCATATAAGCTGTAAGTGGAGTCCTCAGACAGGAAGAGGGGGAAGAAAAAAGACAAAGAAAATCTGCACTTGAGCATATGCAGGTGAAAAAACAACAGATTAACACCTCTTCTCCACCAGACTCCCATATCGCCTTGATCTCAGCTGAAAATAACTTTATCTAGGGGTTATTCTCAAGAAATAGCATTTCAAAAGGTGACTGAACTATGAAAGTGAGAGGCAAAAACACCCCAAGTGATCACTCCCTGTCCATCTTTTTCTCTTCACCTAAAAAGACAAAAGAAACAGTTGTTGGATTGTACTGAAAATGTACTGTACATTTTTAAGTGATTTATTTTGAAAACTTTTCAGATTTGTTTTACAGCTATATCAGAAAATGAATGATTGTTTGGTTATTTATTTCATTTACCAAAGGTGATTGAAGCAGATATTTATGAAGTCATTGGGAGGTGAACTATCTCCAATTCAACAGGTTAATCATTAATATTTGGAGGATTTTCTTGTCATGCTGTATTTCCAGGAGAACATCACCAGACAGACATTTAAATTGTTTTATCTAAGTAAAACAACAACATTATATATTCTGGATTTTTTTCTTCAACAGCAAACATATAATATTGAATTTAGTTAAACATTCAAGTTTTTTTAAAATCAGGTTTGTTTTTGTTAAAATTGTTTTTCACTAAAATAGTTAAATGAAATATTTAAAAAAAAAACAAAAATGAAATCGACTATGTCAGCCAGATCAACATGAGAAACTTAAAATATTTGGCTTCTGCAGCTAACTCAGTCGTCTTCACCTAATTTTCCTGTTTGCTCATAATCTGGAAAAGAAAAATAAGCTTTCCTGCATTTTCAGGTCCCAAATGATTTCTCAATTTGGAATGACTTAGTCCAAAGAAAGAAAATATTCTTTCTACACCGGCGGAAGAAGCTACTGCTATTAAAAGTGAGATTATTACTTCAACAGTCTCTGAATCCAAGTGCTTAAGTGACTTCCACCAGTTCACTGGTATGACTTTCTTTAAAACATCATCAGCAAACATATAGTTCTTGAATGGTTTACACTTAACTCTGAAGTTTATTATAGTTGGCATTATAGAGGGATAATTGCTGGATGTCCATGTCATAGCCAACTCCTCTTCTTCAACAGTTAAGGTTTCACCCTGGTACCGAGTATTGAGAATATTTGCAAGAAAATGAGCTGGAGATAGTGCTTGTCCCATTTGTTTTTTTAATGATTGTAATTTAACTCTGTCATTTCTCTTTTTAAGAGCTCACTCAGTTCTTCCAAATTTCAATAGCATCAGCAATAAAACAGCTATTTCCCTGCAGTTTGTTCAAGGCTACAGAAATAGGCTTCAGGGTACTCAGCATGTGTTCAACATTTATCTTAAGCCAAATGTTGAGAACTTTGGCTGTGACAGTGCCATCTATTTTTTCACGATTTTGTTCACAAATTGTCATCAGATTAAGCCAGTTCTTGATATAGTGCTCGAAACAGTCCACTACTGAGTTCCATCACATGTCTTGTGGGAGAGTTAGCTTGGTTCCTCCCACTTTTTTCAGAGCAGCTGCTGCAAAGTGGTTGTTATGGAAGTATTCTGCAGTTTCAACAACGTTAGCCTTTATTTCTGGAACACTGAAGTCTTTGGCTAGGAGGTGCATCAAATGAGCACTACAACAATATGTTATTAGCTTGGGACTCTCTTCTAAATAATTTCTTCTCATCCTGGATACATTTGCAGCATTGTCCAAGCTGCGTACTAGACATTGAATTTTTTTTCACAGTTTGTTATAGCTTTTACTGCTACTTCTTGTAAGTATTCTGCTGTGTGTGCATTTCCTGATGTATCGATTGTTTCTGTAAGGAAGATATTCCCTTCTTCTGTTGTCACAAAAGCACATACAACAGGATCATTGTGGACATTGCTCCACCCGTCAAGACTCAGGTTAACAATTTCACTCTCTAGATCTTTTGCACTCTGCTCAATTTCTCTTTCATACACTTTATCCAGCAATTTGCCTGCGACGTCTGCTCTGTTGGGTGGACTGTATCCTGGTCTTAATGACTGAACCACATTAATGAAGTGTTGGTTCTCAAGCATACGGAAAGGAGAGTTTGTTGCATAAATAAACCGGGCAATTTTTTCATCGATTGCCTCTTTTTGTAATCTGCTGGTTCTTATCACAAACTTATCTATTGTTGTTTCCGGATGATGGATTTTTTTTTCTTTTTGCTACAGGTGATATATTGTGGCTATGTGACATACATGATGTGACTGAAACACTATCATTGGCAGATAACTCTGAAACTATAGAAAATGATGATGATCTTGAAGGTGGATAGTCTTCAGAATCCTGTATATTGAGGATGGATTCTTCTAAACAAAATAGGTCAATGCAGTTATTTAATTATTATTACCATACTGTTCATTTAGTATTACTCATTGCATTCACTGACACTCAGTACTACTTTAAAGGTGAATTGTAAAAGGAAGATCTGCCTATTTCAGCTATTTATTTTTTATCACATCTGCATCTATAGAGTACTTACCATAGAGTAACAACTATATTTTTTGCTCAAACATGAGAATTCAAGAATAGTCCAGAAGGAAGACCAGAAGTCCTTAAGAAAAGGTATGAAATAAAAAAGTTTACAAACCTGAAGATCTTGCATGTTTACACATGTTCCTTTCATCATCTTCAACGCAGCTTTCCCCTGAGAAGGAACACGTCTCATGATGTTGTTTCATTCAGGCAGCCAGGCCTTGCATTTCTTTGTTGCACTGTTTGCATTTTGCATGCATGCCTGTCTTACTCTCAGGTAGAGGAACTTCATTAAAATATTCCCAAACTGAGTCTCTCTTACGGCCTGCTGCCATTAAAGGTTTTCCCTTCTAGTGAGAGAATGGTATGGTAGATCCAGGGCCGGCTCTACTGTTTTTGCTGCCCCAAGCAGCGCGCTGAATTGCCGCCGCTGACAGTGGGGGCAGTCCGTGCACCGTTAGGGTGGCACGCGCGTTTCCGTGGCAGCGGCAATTCGGAGGCAGCTTCTGATTTCAGCTGGAAGACAGAAGCTGCACCACCGCAGTTAGCTGAACATAGAAGCTGCCGCTGAATTGTCACCACTGCGGAAACGTGCATGCCACCCTAACGGCACACGGACTGCCCCCGCCGTCCACAGTGGCAATTCGGCGTGCTGCTTGGGGGCAAAACCACACAGACTGCCGCCCTTTGCAGATTGCTGCCCCAAAAGAGACAAGCCTGGAGAAAGGCAAGGGGTCCAGAAAGGACCAAGAGGAAGTGCCAGATAGCCAGAGGGGGTACACTACAGTGGTGTAGATGAAAGGGCCGAAAGGGAGAAGAGAAAAGAGAGATTGGAGAGAAGGAAGAGTCATTCATAGGTCCAGTTGAAGGATATGGGGACTAATACAAAGATTAATTGAGGTGAGCTGGGAACTCAGTCTCTGGGAGAAGAGCCTCCAGAGTAAGGACCAGGTCTATAGGAGAAACTGGAAGCCACCAAGCTGACCTTCTGAGTATTGCGTGAAGACTCAGAGTTCCAGAGAGAGACATTCAGGGATACCATAGAGGAGAATGTCAAGTCGCTCCTCCTGGTGAGAGACCTGGAGCATGAGCAAGATGAGCTGTGGGCTCAGCTGTAACAGCTCCAGGGGAGAAGGCACCTGCCCACCTGAGGGTTGCAGTCTTGAGGAAGAGGGTATGTGATGGAGTGTTCACCCCACATTTGCCCTGAAAGGCTTAATGAAGATTAAGAAGGGGGCTAATTAACCCAACAGGCCACCACTGAGAAGAATCAGGTGGCTAAGGAATCCTTGGACTGAGGAAGCCAGCCCAGCTGTGGAGGAATGAGCTGGGCTGCAATTATAATGACAGGAAATTGGCAGCAGAAAGGCTGCAGTCACTCCCTGGGAGGCAGAAGGAGCAGTGTTTGGAGCCTGCAGAGACATGTAGCCTACAGTTGCTCCGTGGGAGGAGGGACTGGTGAAGCTGGCAGACCCAGAGAAGGAAGGGAGAGCCAAAAGGTTAGGAAAGGGCTCTGGGAAATGCAGCAATGTCTGGAGTAGAACCAAGCTTGACTGCTGACTAGAGGGTTCTTGAGCCAGACTCTGGAGGAGGAGGTGGGCCCTGGTTACCCAACCAGCCACTGGGGAAGTGGTACGAGTGGGGCAATGAATAGGAAGACTGCCTGAGCCTGTTTGTTGGAAGAGACTTTCAGTGTTTGCTGAGCTAGTGAGAAGGCCAAGTCACAAAGAGGCAGCAGGAGCAGCTTGTGGAGTGAGAGTGGGGCCACAGACCCAGAGACAGAGGTGGAGGATGGCGTGCAACCATGGGAAGGGGTGTTGACCTTGTGAGCTATTTCCCAGAGTGGCCAGGAGGAGGTACTATCCTAGTGGTGAGTGGACCTCCCTGTCACACGTATCTATTTAAGCTCTTCTCCACAACCATGATGGCTAGAAACTTACCTTTTTTCAAAAGAAAGCTGAGATTCTCACTTGAGCTGGGGCCTTTAGGATACAAACCAGATATTTCAAGGCTTGCAGTAAAATCATGAGGCAGTAGTGGCAACACAGATTATTATAGAAATGCTTCTATTAACTTTATTTTTTAATTGGTTTTACTGTAGGTTTGGCAAATGCCACGTGTTACAATGTCTAAATTTTGGGCCACATTTGATCTGATGACGTTAATATCTCCCTTTCCTCCTTCTCCTTTCTTAATTTTGTTTGCCATTTTTAGTGTCTGTTTGGACTTGTGTCTTTACTTTTCTTCTGATTTTTCTCTGTCCCTTCAGTGCTTCAGAGCTTTCCCTTTGCTTACTACCCGATGCACTGATGATATTCAGATAGTGTTTTTTTATAAGGCTAATTCCTTAACATTTTCCTTTGCCCTTTCACACACTGTTTTGGAATTCAGTACTAAAGCGTACCTACCAATTTTTCCCAATTAATATTCTTTGTACATGCACAGAACAAAATGGTTAAAACACGATGACAAAAGCCAAATAACCTTGGCCCACTTCCTTGGCGTTCTTCTGAGGATGGCTTGTGCAACTGCAAAAAATAGCCCAGTATCTTTAATACTTCTTGCTCTGCAGAATCTGCCCAGCTGGTATTTTCTCCAACAACAATGGCCAGTTACATTAAAGAATCCTAGAGCAGTTAGTATCAGAGTTGGACACCAGCTTCAAAGGTCAGATTCAGATCTGGGTCTAGGCCTTCCCCAAATTCAAGGAGTGTTCTTGTGACACACAGCTCAGCGTCTGTATGATCTACAGAGGATCCGAGTCTGGTACAATTGCAAGCTAGGGGATGTAGTTTATACTCTTGAACCTGGAGTTTGTGGATGAATTCATATTTTGAACTCAGGATTTAATTAGGATAGTCTACCTATTCCATAAAGGGGAAATTCATCCCTTTCCAGAGAGACAGCATAAGAACTGTGAACCAAATCAAGGCTTAACTTGGATTTAAATGTCCAGAGGACACTTTCTACAATAAATAAAATATGTGCAATCTTGGTATCTACCAGGTTGCCTTTATAGATGTTTCTTCCCATTTTGTGAGCACTAAGCAATACTTGGGAATATGAATATAGCAAATACCTGTTATTTGGGGAAAACACAATAACCACACCTATCTACAAATAAAAATGAGCCAAACCATACAGTTTGAGGCCCAACTATTATTCGCAAGTTAATCCCCACTCACTAAAACCTCATTCATTAATCCATAGAGACTCAGTGATGGCCAGTTTTCAGAGTAGCAGCCGTGTTAGTCTGTATCCGCAAAAAGAATGATGGCCAGATGACTAAAGCAAAGCCAAAACCACCAGGGCCTGCTCCAACCTGTGGCTCCCCAGTCCAATTTCACTGTCTGCTCCTCCTGCTTAGCTCCTGCCCAGTGCAGTCCCTCAAAGTCAGCTCTTCTGTCTCCAGTCTGATGACACAAAGGTCCAAGACAGACCCACAAGGTCAGCTGTACACAGGGTTCTGTACTTCTAGGTAGGAAACCCAGGGCAAAACAGAAGCCCTGCTCCCTCAGACAGAGCCCCTCAGACTCCTTTACCCTGCCAGTGACTACTATCTGTCAGCTCAAGGTGAGCTACAGGGTATATTTTACACAATTTATATGCCCTTTCACTAATACCAATATGTTAAGAAACTATTATCATTCATCAGATCAGATCCTAAACTCCAAATAACACAACTCAACACACTACTGGAAACTATGGGTTAACAAAATTTTGAGTTAAGTGAATTAATCTTGATAGCAGCAAGACTTTCCCCTTTCTCCTACAGGGTGCAGCAGAGTTCTATCCCTCTTAGCCAAACAACCTCAGTTATTAAACTGTTTTCAATTTTAACATATCAACTTTATTCTTCACTATTTTGGTTGCTTTTTGGAATTCACACAGCTTGCACTCTGCAAACAGATTAGTCAATTTCACTTTTGTTGGTCAGTTTCTAGTCATTTTTGGCCAATATTTTTAAAAACCACCGTAATTCTGAGTGTCCCATTTTTTATGTGTGCCCAGTAAAGTTACCCTAATGGGACAATTTTCCAAAGGTGGGTGTTCAGCATTTTTTCTGAAAATCAGGCCCTTTTAAGGTGTCAAGTTGGACCACTAAAAATTAAGGCACCCAGAATCACTAGCCACTTCTGAACATCTATACTTTTTGGTTTGTATATATCTGTGTAATGCTGCAGTGTTTGGGTTGTGAAACTCAGCAGGGAGACATTCATTTCGGGCATACTAGGGTTGCAGGATCAAATCTCTGAACAACAATGGGTCTCACTGTGACTTGGAAAAATTGAGTAAAAGAACAAGACTCCCTGAGTCCGTTTCTCCTCTTCCTGCTGCTGATATAACTAATTAACTTGACAGGGGTCATTCTTCATGTGCACTGTTATGAGTAAAAGGAAAATCAGGTCCTATGCTCTTTTTACCACCCATCTTGCCATGTACTCTCATATTGATCACTTTTGATTAATGAAATAGTGACAAATATTGAATTCCTCCTTCAGCTCAAGTGGTACCCAGTGATGATTGTGATACTCGTAAGGATGAGACCAGGAACTCATTACAAAATGAGTCTTGACATTTCTTGAACCCTTGTGCCCTTAAGAAGCTCAAGGATGGGCTTTGCCTAACTAGAAGAACATGTGAAATCTTCAATAAAAATCTGTGATAATATCTATTAGTATTAAGCTAATATGGAACACTAACTCCCATAGAAGTCAATGGGATTTGGGAATACTCACAAGATGCTTTCAATAACTGTCAGGGTAGTGCTTGTAGGGTGAAATTCAACCTGTGCAGAATAGCAGTACAATGCCTATGTCCCACTTTAGCCTCATTTTGGAGGCTGCTCAAAATGGACTTAACATGCGCCAGAAACTGGTTTCACTACTTCACTGTACGTTGTACACCTTTCTCTTACTCTATGACCAATGCTGGTGAGCCCAATAATTATGTAAATGTTTCCTTAGTACAGATGTGATGGAATAACATACATTTTATCTTATAAAAGTGGCAAAGAGTTCCGTGGCACCTTATAGACTAACAAATGTATTGGAGCATGAGCTTTCATGGGTGAATACCCACTTTGTCCTAGGTATTTGGACAAAGTGGGTATTCACCCACGAAAGCTCATGCTCCAATACGTTTGTTAGTCTGTAAGGTGCCACAAAACTCTTGGCCGCTTTTACAGATCCAGACTAACACGGCTACCCCTCTGATACATTTTATCTTATGTTGTTCTCTGCACCTAAGGGTACATCTACACTATCTGCTGGATTGGTGGGCAGCGATCGATCCAGCAGGGATCAATTTATCGTGTCTAGTCTAGATGCGATAAATCGCGCCCAAGTGCTCTCCTGTCGACTCCTGTACTCCAGCGCTGTGAGAGACGCAGGCAGAGTTGATGAGGGAGCAGCAGCAGTTGACTCCGTGGTATTCATGTAGCTGAAATTGCCTAACTTAGATTGTTCCTTCCCCCCCCCCCCCCGGTGTAGACCAGGGCTAATTCTCAATAGAATTTAGTCACTGAATATTTGTCAGTATAATGTAGCTAATCCTTTCTGAAAATTTCTCAACACCACCTGGTCTTTCTACTGTACTTTGTCCTTTCTTAATCCTTTAGATTACCAGGCATTTGCTCTAGGGTCATTGTATCATTCAAAATATTTTATTGTTAAGAAATCTTGGGCACATCTTAATGCTACCTGTCTGTAGCTGTAAAACATGTTAAGGACCAGATTTTGACAGGTATTTAGGTACCTAAAGATGCAGACAGGCACATATTGGGATTTTCAAAAGTGTCTCCCATTGACCATCCACCTTTGCACACACTGTTCTCTCCCATACTCCACCCTCATGAGACACCTAAACAAAACACCAACAAAAGGTATCATTCACAGCAGATTGTGCAGCTCTTTGTAGGATCATTCCTTTTCTTTCTTGTATGCTGTGCAAGCAGTGACATGAGTATCTTATCATCTCTCTTCTTTCTTGGGTGTTTTGATCATCATCATTAAAATCTTTAACAATACCTGTATTGATATTTTAATCACCCTCCTTAAGTTTTAGACTTAATATCATATTATTTACACCTTTTAGAGCTATTGGTCCAAGCTGTTTAGATTGGTTTATGCCTAGTTCACAATTTGATTATGTGACAGGGTCAGGCCAGATGGTTACAGGAGAGTGGTGGAAGGTAGATACATTAGCCCCTTTCCCCGGGGTAAAATAACAGGGACTATTCCAGAACAATCAGGAACCTGCTAGAACCAATTAAGGCAAGAAGGCTAATTAGGACACCTGGAGCCAATTAGGAAGCTACTAGAACTGATTAGGGCAGGTAGGCTAATCAGGGCACCGGGTTAAAAGAAAGACCTCCCTTCAGTTAGGGAGAGGCACATAAAGAGCTGGAAGTGAGAGGACATGCTGCTGGAGGACTGAGGAATACAAATGTCATCAGGCATCAGGAAGAAGGTCCTGTGGTGAGGACAAAGAAGGTGCCGGGGGGAGGTCATGGGAAAGTAGCCCAGGGAGTTGTAGTTGTCACACAGCTGTTACAGGAGACATTGTAAACAGCTGCGATCCACAGGGCTCTGGGCTGGAACCTGGAGTAGAAGGCTGACCCAGATTCCCCCCATTTCCCCCAACTCCCTATTTGACACCAGAGGAGTTGACCTGGACTGTGAGTCATATCAGAGGGGAAGGTCTCTGATCTGTCCCTGACCCACTACATGGGACAACAGAGACTGCAGAGATTATTCTCCTCCCTTTCCCCCAGGCTAGCCAGCGATGAGGTTAGCTGAGTGAATGGCAGGTTTGAGTCAGTGGCAAAAGTGGCCAAACCGAGGGCTGCCGTGAACCTCTGTGGCAAGTAAATCCACTGGAAAGTGCAGGACCCACCAAGGCAGGGGAGGAACTTTGTCACAATAGCTACTTTCACAAATAGGAGGGCTAGAAACTTTTTTTTTAAGTGAAGGCTTAGATTCTGAAGCATAAGATGGTACCCTCCAAGAATATTACTGGCTCATTGAACTACTACCACTTAGCCCATTCAAACCCAGACTGGTAGCTTAGGAAAGAACACAAATTTACAGCATTCCCAGGCAACAACCACCTCTGTGACAATAGAAACACTTGGCAAGTCATGAGGTCAGAGACCTACACTCCACAGTGTGTGCCATCCAAGGACATTCCTGGTGGGCCTTGATATACTATTTAAGCCAGGGAAGGAAGTTTTTCTATGCACTAGGTGGAACTCCATCGAGCTGCTGCTACAGATCATACTTCCTTGCACTGCTTCTGAACTCTGTTTCCTGACCCTGGCTCTACTTCCTTGCTTCAGTACCTGGTATCTGACCCAGCTTTGTCTCCTGTTTCTGATTCCTGGTTCGTGACCCTGGATCAATGTTCCTGACCCTGGATCAACTCCTGACTGCTGACTCTGGCTCTAGTCACTAGGTAAGCCATCCACAACCGAGCCCTGACAGGAATCAGTCAGGTCAGTACTTCTCAACTCAAAAAATATATAGTGGAAAAGCTGATAGCAGTATAAAACACTCATGTGCATAAAACAAAAATCCAAACCTTTATTCCCATGTCCCACAGTGCCTGTAAAGCTACTTAAACAAAATTCTGAACAAGATTCCACCAATGCTGAATCAAGGATAATTGGAGCTAACTTGCATTGAAGTTTTCTAATGATTTTTCGTAATGATTCTTTGCTGTGAATCAGTTAAGTGCACAAAAATAAATGCAAAGAAAAAAAAACAAAAAACCTTTGAACAGCAGATTTGAATGAGATCATTTAATGTCAACATTGAGTCTTATAACTTGCTTCACACCATCTTAGTGTGAAATTCTCCCCAATGCAAAGGCCCAGGTCCCATATAAATCCTTACTGCAGAGTGTTAAGCCAGGGCCAGGTGAGACAATGGTGCCAAACCTGTCACTGCTGTGTTCTGCCACTATCAATGTCCTGTTTGCTGATCATATTCCAGTGCTTCATGGTGTGGAGTACAAGCTGTTTTTTGCTGATGGAGAGTTCTGTGCTGATAATTGAAGTGCCCTGGAGACACTGGATTTCTCTCCCTACAGCATGGTCCTTCTGGGGCTCTTCAGAGATTAACTCTATGTTTAATAAGAAAGTGTCTCTTCACCAGCTCCTTCTACAAAACAGAGAACTCTGGACACACTAACCTATCCCTCTCCCATTCTCTGACTTGGCATAGGAGTTTGGGGCAAGCCATATAATGGTTTTTGAGTCTTACAGCTGTGGAATCCAACCAAATACCTCTCAAATGACCCCACATTTGTTTGAACCAGCTGGGGTTTAGTGGTGCAGATGACATTGCATAGGGTCTGCACACTGGAGGGTGGAATTGTCCCCTGTGCAGAAGACTATCACATGGCCAATGCATAACTAGAGTCCCACAAAAGAGATCAAAATAGTATCTAAATGGTGCAGAGGCCTGGTAGTGGCTTTTTTCACCCTGAGAAGGGCAGGGTTAAGTAGAAATACCATAGTCATCACTTATCTAGCTGTTTACATTTACCAAGTGCTATGCAAGCATAAATTAAGTCTCTCACCACACCTGGAAAAGTAGGTAAATATTAATACCTTTATTTTACAGGGAGAGAAATGAGACCTAGAGCATAAGGACTTGCCCATGACTCACTAGTCATGACTAAATGTACAAAAGCTTGTGTGGGCAGAAATCCCTGTGTGTGTATTTCAGGATGCAAAAGATGGAGGGAGGAGTTCTAAAGGGGGTAGCTGTGCATGCTCAGGGTGTTTGTACAATGAAAAATGAAAATGATACAAATGGCTGGGTTATGAGCATGGCCATAGGAGACTTCCAATGACTCTGGAACAGGCACTGTGTGTATGACTATCCATTGCATGTCTGCATATTTGCTTGTTTGCATTGTCCCTCATTCTTCTCTCCTCGAGACTAAACAAACTCTCTCAATTTTTTCAATCTTCCCTCAGACATAATGTTTTCTGGACCTTTAATCATTTTTGTTGCTCTCTTCTGGACTTTCTCCAATGTGTCCACATCTCTCCTAAAATGTGCTTCCCAGAACAGGACACAATACTAATAAGGCCTCAGCTGGAGTAGAGCAGAAGAATGACTTCTCGTGTCTTGCTTACAACACTCCTGATCATACATCCCAGAATGATGTTTACTTTTTTGCAACAATATTACTCTATTGACTCATATTTAGCTTCTGATCCACTACAAGCCCCACATCCCTTTCTGCGTTACTCCTTTCAAGGCAGTTATTTCCCATTTTGTATGTGTGCAATTGATTGTTTCTTCCTAAGTGGAGTACTTTAAATTTGTTCTTATTGAATGGCATTCAATGTTTCTCTGTGAGGTGAAGGGCCGAGTTGACAATCTGAACCTTCAATTCCAGATATTTCAAACCTGATGCTCAGGCAGAGCCAAGACTTCTCCTGTGGGAGAAGGCAGACAGTCTGGAACTTTGTGTTAGCATGTGGCAGCTGAAGGGAGCTACAGTGAAAGAAAGAAAAACTGGCATATGGCTGGCTGGCAACATCAGACTGGAATGCACAGTATAAGAAGCTGTTCCCAGAAGCTGTGGGGAACTGGCTTTTGCATAGTTGTTGCCCTGTGCTATGTGATCTTGCTGTTGTCCCTGCCCAAGGCGGCTTGGGATTGTCCTGCTGCAGCTTTTCCAATATCCTCTTGAAAGCCTAAGTGCCTATTTGTACAGAAAGGAGAGGCGTGTGTTGGGTGCATGGGCGTAATTACAGGGAGTGATGCATGCAGCACCACAAGCAGGACACACCCCCTCCATGTCTGGAATGGGCTGTTTATAATTCTGCAATCTCTTCACTATGCACTTTTATTATTTTTAAATGCTAAACTTAAAAGAAAACCTTGTTAATTTTTCTATTGAAAACACGGGTGTGTGTGGGGGGGGGGGTGATGCTTCCAACTGTGCCACGGGCAGAGGGGACAGAAGTGTCTTGGTCATTCCAAAGGCTGCAAAACACCCCTGTGTGTCTATCTTTGCCTCATTGCTATTCCCACATCTGGTGGACCTTGAGCTACTTCACACTCCCGCCCCCCCTGCTCAATTACAGAAACCACTAGAGTCTGCCCTCTCCTGGCAGCTCGGCGGGTGAGTGACCAGGAAGTGACTGACTCTCTGCCTTTCCTATCCACACTTCCTTGTCTGGTCAGATCTGTCTCAGTCTTTCCTGTGAGGCCGACTGCAAGGTGCTGAACTACCCTCGGGCAGAAAAAAAATCAGTGGATATGGGAGCACCAGCAGCCTCTCCTCTCCTAAGGGGTCTGGGGGGGAAGGACCAGGGTTGAGGAGGGTGATTAGAAATGGGAAAGGGTTAGACAGCCTTATTTGAGAGACAGGGAGTTAAGGCTGGGAAGGGAGTTAAGGCTGGGTGGAGAAAGAAGGAAGATGTGGAGGTATATTTGAGGGAAGGGCAGTGACTGGGAGAGGGAGCAGAGTGAATGAGGGGAGGGCTGTGAGGCTGGGATCTGGTGGAAATAGAGGATAGGCTACAGGATATGGTGGTGAGGGAGGGGAACAGTGGGAAGGGGAGACACTGGATGAAGGAGTGACTAGGAAGATTTCAGGGTGGGAAGGGGAGCTGGGGGGACTGGAGGCTGAGAATCTGGAGGACTCTGTTGGGTGGGAAGAGAGTGAGCTGGAGGGCTTCGGGGAAGGAAGAGGAGAAGCATGGCAGGAAGCTGCTGGGAGGCCAGGTGAGGCTCAGGCAGGGAGCTGGCCAACTGGATCCCAAGGAGGCCAGACGATGAGCAACAGCTTCAAAGTAAGTAGAGCTGGTTGGAGAATTTCAACACCAGTGAAAACCTCTAGGCAAATGGAAATCAAATTCTATTAATATGTTTTGTCTCTTTCCTTGCCCCTATCTTCTGACTAGCTCTAAGAGTCAGTGATGAGGGGGAAAGCTCATCGGAAGTGGGATGAGGCGCTCATCATGCTCCTGGGGAAGTAGAAGTTTCCTGGGATAGCTGGGGAGCAGTTTTATTCCCCCCATTCTCTCCCTGCCTTGGGGCTAGGATTCTCTCTCTGAACAAGTTTTATCCTAATGCCATAAGGCTTGGAGTTTAGGAGCTGCTCAGTCTGCTCATCATCACGGTCCCGGGGGAGTGGAGTGAGGCAGGGGCCCTAGACCTGGAGTGCCAGTCTGTGACTGGCCGAATGCTGGAGAAGCTCAGTGCTTGTGGTAGAGGCCTAGCCAGTGAGTTGGGCCCAGAGAGACAGAATGGATAGCACTGATATGTTGGCCTATGTTTTCTTCTTCTAGCCAATCATGTCCCAATCCAAAGCCCACCGAGGACTTCCATTAGCCTGAGTGGGTTTTGATCAGCCCCTAAGTGTAACCCTCCTCTAGATTCACATGCATGAGCCCACATTCTCCTAGCGGACCCCTGGCCTGTCACTGTGCTTTATACATAGCTATAAGAATTCCTGTGGTGCTGTAGAAATTTAATAATGATACCTCTCTCCCTAACTCCAGTGATGTTGTGAGGATTAGTTAGGATGAGTTTCTGTTTGCAAAGAGCTTTGGAGAGGAAGCACCACAGAAGTGCTAAGTATCATAACCAAGGTTTCTTTCTCAATTAAACCTGTTCTCCTGGATTGTCCAATATATACCTGATACATTGCTTCTGAGCTCAGCTATTGCACTAGGGAAAGAGATCAGCTGCAGGAGCTGGTGTGGAAAGGGTTTCTGTAGGCTGGTGCTTTATGTGAAGGAGAAGTGGGAAAACGGGTTAACTTTGGCCACAAGGGTTCTTATGTTGCCATCTCTCATGAGACAGCTTCGTCACCAGAGGGTTTAAAAGTTCTCTGCAACTTGCTTTTCTTTCTTTGTGGCTGATGGAAGATCAACTGACTCTTAGAGGACTAGCCAGCCTGGGTTGTTGTAGGGTTGCTACAGTAACCAGATTTCTTTGTGAATAAGGAGCTAACTTTGCAGGCTCTTTTGCAACAATCCCTTTCTGCTGACCCGGGTATTGAGAGCAGCTGTCTCACCATACAGGTATGTCTGTACCTTGATACGTTAAGTACAGTTTCAGAGCATGCCACTTGTCCATATGTCGGTTCGTTTGGGAATAGCTGTCAATGGACCGTGTTGCCAGAAAATGCACTTCTATATTTAATGGCATCTTCAGCAAAAGTTATTCACCTCATGTTTCTTGTCTGGTTAGCTCTCTATGAGTTGCACATTTGCTAAGGCAAAGTTTAGGAAATAATAAAACACATTTGTATGCAGTGCTACTTAAATGAGTTACATGTTAATGAATAAAATTTTTCTATATGTTATAATTACTAAAGTTATATATGTGTATATGTATAGAATGTGTATATCATATATACACCCCAGTGTACATACATTATTTTGCTGCATATCATAAGTGTGTGTGCATGTATACTGTAGTTAGGATTGCCAACAGTCCCATATTACAAGGGGTGTCCCTTATTTAAATAGAAAATTGCCTGTCCCCTACTAAATCAGTGTGGGACACCTTTACCCCCTCTTTCAACAAGAGGGGGCCAGTACTCACTGGTGCATCTTTCCACTCCCCTCCTAACCCTGGCCCATGAGTGTGGTCCCGTCTGCTTTCCCTGTGCAGCACTGAAGGGATGGGATCAGGAGGGGAATGGAAAGATGCACCTGCGAGTACTGTTCCCCAGCTGGACAGGGCCCTCTGCAGCCCTTGAGTGAAGCCCTGTCTGCTTGCCCTGCGCAGGCTCTGTCTGGCAGGACGAGTGGACAAGGCTCTGTGCCCTGGGCTGTGCTGAAGGGCCAGGGGGTGTAGCCTCCCTGCTCACAGATTCTCTGCCAACGTCCCCAGCAGAGGAGCATAAATGCTGGTTGGTGGAAGCTGCAGCAATGGGGAGCAAGAAGGGTAGGGAGTCTAGTCCTGGCAGAAGAGGCCACCTGCACAGAGCCCTGTCCACTTCCCCTGCCACACAGACCCCCTCCTGACTCTGTCCTGCAAAGATTTCTTCATCTCTGTACAACAAGATCTGGAGTTGCTGAGTACTGCAAAAGCAGCAAGAAATATCTCTGGCAACTGTAGATGAGTACTAATTATTAAGTGCTAAGTGGAGGTGTTAAAAAAATACAATGTTGGCAACCCTAACTGTAGTGTATACCATAGCTACACCTATATGTATTCATATATGGGTGTATACTACATATAGTATGTGTGTGTGTGCAAAACTTAAGTAATTATGATCTACTGCCAAACAGTATAAATACTGGGTTGTACATTACATACATTATTATATTTTAGTTTATTAGTACACCTTTACCCTGATGTAACGCTGTCCTCAAGAGCCAAAAAATCTTACCGCGTTATAAGTGAAACCACATTTATCACACTTGCTTTGATCCACTGGAGTGCACAGCCCAACCCGCCGGAGCGCTGCTTTACCGCGTTATATCCGAATTCATGTAATATCAGGTCATGTTATATCAGGGTAGAGGTGTATATTTGATGAAGATGATTATGTAAACAATTAGTGGGTTTTTTTTAATGTCCCAGGTTCAGCCTAGAGAACACAACCAAAAGAGTCATTAGAGTTAGCACAATAGGTACCTTAAACTGTGGACAGATGTATAGATAATAGTTTTCTTCTTTTGTCTTCCTAATTCATTGAGATTGCTAAGAGAGCACACTATCGGAAAAACATCAAATTCATAATAACTTGGGATGTTTTCATCATCTCATTCTTTTTAACAACCCAGTATTAATTAAGAGAATGATTTTTATGTCTGTAAAGATCTTACAACAGCAGTGAATTGTAGTTAACAATGTAAAATAACTATCTCTAGTTATTTTGTTACATTGTTTAACCATGACTTACAGCACCCTTTAATCATTTTTAGTGCTAGGAAAATAGTCAGTGGTGTAGGTTTTTCTCTATTCTATTATTACTTTTTGGAACAACTCAAGGCATAATTGACAGTTATGATACAGAAATATGTCAATGGTTTGATGTAAAGAGATAGGGACCGTTCCTCAGTTTACGTAAATCAGTGTAATTCCATTGACCATAAGAAAGCTACTCTGATTTATACCAGCTAAGTATCTGGCTCATGTCTTTCACAAAAAATCATGGAAATCAGAGTTATTACACACCTATTAGATCAGCTGCTCCATCCCTTTACAGGGCAGGGTTGTCCCTGACAGTATATTTCCTTGTGGTCTGTCCTGCATAGTTTGAAATGTCTCTTTATCTACAATACTTCTTCACATATTGCTCTTAACCTGTTGTATGCCCTTGGGGACTTCATCTGCTGCCAAGACAGTGTTTCACAGGGCAAGGGTTTTTTTTATTTATTCTAGTCTTCTTTCCTCTTGTGACTTGGGTTCTTGTACCTTGTTTTGTTTGCAAAAGCAAAGCATCTTTGCAAAGGGAAAACAAAACAAACAGGAAACTTTCCTTTTTCATTTTTCAATGTATGCGTGAGGAAGAAGATGTTGTTGACTCGTGCAAGGTGGAGATGGGAAAAATCCTCCTTTGCATAATAAAGCATTAAGCTGTAGGGCACTGTCTCCTCTTCAGAGCCCAAGTCACCATGTACTTGAAATATCCATGGGAAGAGGGCATGGAAGGGGGGAAACTCCATAGCAGTCCTGTCACAGACTATTTTGGAGTCATATGGGTGGCATTTCAGAGCGATCAGATCCCAGGAGATCTACAGGAGGCCTGGAACCCCACGCTAGCCCTGGAGAACCCCTGGCTTCCCACAGGCTTTCTAACAGTGTGGTTTCACTGGAGCCATGTTGCCCTGACTTCCCTCCAGCTGCTGTCTTCTCTGGGATTCCCTACAAATGAACTTAGCATGGAGGGGCCTTGGGCTATATTAACTCTCCCCATGACTTTCTATAAGGCTTATACCCAACTGATGTGCATGGCTATCCTGTCTGTCACCACTTCTCTACTCACGACCTCACTTTCACATATTTCTTTTTTCTGGGCTGGGGGCTATGTAGCTTATCTAGACCACTATTCGCTTCTTACATTTTTATGAGCCAACAAAGGCAGACTGGACTTCTCTCTCCTCACGAATAGTACAAATTAGAAGCTATGCTAGTGGGTATGGTGGCTTGCCAGAGGATAGTTCCCTGGGGAGAGGGAGGGAACCCAGCCATTAATTCTCTGCAGAGGAGTTAGCGATGGGCGGTTGCAGTGAGGAACTCAGTGCAGCGTGACTGGGGAGATGGCTGTGCCTCCAGAGGTGGAGACCTGAAGGACACATGGAGAGATGCAGCAATAGAAATAATTAGTGTGTGGAAAAGGGAATGTTGCCTTGGCGGCATCATTTATCTCACTTTTCTCAACCCTGCAAAACACCTCCAGTTGGATTTGGCTCTATACTTGGATGGGCAGATGGAATGGTATTTGGTGCACCCATCCAGGATGTGAAACTGAGCAGCATGCTGGGAGTAAACAGCTGGTGACGACCCACTGAAAACAAGTCTTATACAGGAACTGTATTGGAAGGTGCTTTCAAAGGACCCCAGTCATATATTCTCTCTCGCTCTTTCTCATTTGAAGAGGGCCCAGCTCTAGCTCTCTGCCCTTTTAACCCCCTATCCAGGAAAAAAAAATCATTAGCAAATACAGATCACAAAATGGTGTCCCTTTTCATATCTCTCAACCTTAAAACCTGCCACTATGCGACAGAAACAGCTGGGACACATGGAAAGTGGTCAAAATGTGAAACAATTGGGTTTTGATGCATGTTGTGCTCTAATTGACAGATTATGATGATCTTGAACTACGACGCTTGTTGTTAAAGAGAGTTTGTGATACTACTTTGCTTAGGTTTCAGTGCACAAGAAAGAGACTGCAGTGGGAAAGAAAGCACCCAACTTGTTGAACTCTGACACAAAACTGTCCCTAGAAATAATAGCCTGTTTCCTGTTAGTTCAATATAATAAGGGGAAAGGATGAAGATAAGGATAAGTAAAGAACACATCAGCGCTCTTCTGACTAATTTGAACTCAAATCAGCGGGGCCGGATGCTGTTCACCTGAAGGTACTGAAGGAATTTGCTGAAGACATCTCAGAGTCACTGGCAATAATATTTACAATATTTAAAAAGAGGGGAGAGCAGCCAGGGAACTATAGACCAGTCAGCCTGACTTCACTACCTGGGAAGCTACTAGAGCAGTGTATAAAACTTGAAATTTGTAAATACCTGGAGGGTGAAGGGGTGATCACTAGCAGCAAGCATGGATTTATCAAGAAAAAATCACGCCAAACCACTTGGTTTCCTTCTTTGACTGGGTAACTGGTTTGGTGGGAATGAGGTGGACATAATATACCTGGACTTTAGCACGGTTTTTGACACAGTCCCACATGACATTCTGATATGTAAGCTGAAGAAATGTGGGCTTGACAGAACTAACATTAAGTGGATATATAATTAGTTAAACAACGGCAAACAATGAGTAACTATTAATGGAATGATGTCAGAATGGAGGCAGGGTTCCATAGGAATCTGTTCTGGGACCAGTGTATAACATTTTTATGAATGACCCGGATGTAGGACTAGAGAGCATACTGATCAAGTTTGCAGATGGCACAAAGCTAGTTGGCTTGCCAACACTCTGGAGGATAGAGCTAAAATTAAGAGTGATCATAATGAATTGGACAACTGGGCTATAGACAACAAAATTAAATTCAGCAAAGACAAATATAAGGTGCTACACTTAGGGAAGAAAATGCACCAATACAGAATGGAGGAAAACTGGTTTAGCAGCAGCACTGCTGAGAAGGATCTGGGATTTGTGGTAGATCACAATCTTAACATGAGTCAGCAAAATGTGATGCTGTTGCCAAAAAAAAAAAAAGCAAATGCAATTTTAAATTGCTTTAAGAGAGGCATAGCATGCAAGTCACGGGAGGTGATAGTACCACTCCATTTGGTGCTGGTTAGGTCTCAGCTGAAGTGCTGTGTCCAGCTTGGTCACCAATGCATAGAAAGGGTGTAGAGAAACTGGAAAGGATCCAGATGTGAGCGACAAAATGATCAAAGGGGTGGAATGCAAGCCGTATGAGCATAGGCTGAAGGAACTGGGAATGTTTAATATGGAAAAGAAGAGATTAAGAGGGTTTATGATAGCGGTCTTCAGCTACTGGAAAGGCTGCCATAAAAAAGATGGGGAAAAGTTGTTCTCTTTTGCCACAGAGTGCAGGACAAGAAGCAACGGGTTCAAATTACAGCAAAGCAGATTTAGATTGAATCTCAGGAAAGAAAACTTCCTAACCATAAGAACAGTAGGACAATGGAACAGACTGCCTAGGGAGGTTGTGGAAGCGCCTTCACTGGAGGTTTTCAAGAGGAGGCTGGATAGCCATGTGTCTTGTATGGTTTAGACACAACAAATCCTGCATCTTGTCAGGGGGTTAGACTAGATGACCCCTGCGGTTTCTTCTAGCCCTATGGTTCTATTATTCTAACTCCACCCGTGACAGTACCTCTTGTGATTCCATTTTAGTTATAACTTGTCTGGCGTTATGATAGCCCAGTGACTGCAATGAAAACACAGTGTTTGTATAATAAAACAATGACATCCTAAGAATGTTTTTTAAAAATAATGAGTATGGAATTTGTTATTATTATTACTCAACTCAATCCTTTTAATCTGGCAAATGGGACAAGAAGCAGAACAGATGACCCGCAAATAAATGAGTTCCCCTTTATCTCCCTGGCCCCTGCCTTACTTGGATCAGAAGTTGACAAAAAATGCAGCTGTTGAGTATTTTACCACCAGATATAGGTGATGGGTTTTAGTCAGACTGTAAAAATAGATCCCATACAGAATTACTACATCACTTTCCTTCTAGCAAATGATAATATTCAGGGAAGTGACATATTCTGGAATATATAAAGCCTCCCACAAGTTTGGGAGTTGTGTTTTCAGTGTGGGGATTTAGATGCTCATCTCCTGGTAACAGTGAAAGTCATAGGCTGAATCCTGGTGTATTTAGCTGAAAATCAACTCACTCTCTTTCAAGGTAAGTCATATGATGGAAATGTAATAATCTCCACTTATACAGTCCTTGGTTTAGTGGGAGAAGAGATCCCCAGGATATTGACTTGTAACTTGGGAGGAGGGGGCGGGAGGTAGAGCAGATTTTGAAAAGTTACACTTATTTAAATGACACTGTCAAATTAATCATGTATTAAAACAAGATTTTTTTCTTCCCTGTTAATAACATATATTCAGGGTTGCAAACTTTCCTCATTTTATTGCAAGTGTTGTGATATTTGGTGGTTTTATTAAAGCTCCAGTTCCTTGTCACGTGACTATGTGGGAATCAGAGCTTTGATTTTTTTAACTAAGATTGTAGCCCTCAGTTGTGGAGAAAGCTTGAAAACGTGACTTTAATGCACACCAAAGGATCAAAGAAGAGAAGGCAAATGAAAATAACTCCTAATGTAAATGTTTTAAACAGCGTGATTTTTAAGACATGATTCATACTTTTTGAATATGTGAGGTTGTCAGAACTGTTTATTATTAACACTGAGATGTTTCTGAATCCATGTAACTTTTCACTATTCATGCTATTTGTTTCCTATTTGTATTTCCCTCTGCTGGGACAATGACCATAAAGCAGTAGTCCCCACTCCTCCTTACCTTGTCTGCACTCCCACTGGGGCCAAGAGTGGGACCACAGTTCCAGGAGGGGGGGATGCGGACAGGGGCAAAAGTGCCAAGGCTGGGGCCACAGCTGGGGGTGGGGGCAGGAGCAGAGCTTCGGCTGGTGCCAGGGGCCCAGTGCGTGCAGGGACGGGGCCAGGAGTGGAACTTGGTGTTGCTCCCTCCCCGCCCCCCATGGGGGGGTGGCCTGACCCCCAGCAACACCTCCTGAATGTTCCTCTGTGGGGATATCAGTTTGCTTTCAGGAACATAGAGCTCCAATGTCTGGGTTGCTAAAAATTGTCAGGCGGTGCTTATTTGTTTAAAAACCACTGTCTGAGAGAATGTAAAGAACATCCTAGGAAAAGGCTGATACAGTTCTTAGGTTTTTGTAAAGGCTTTTTTTAATTATTATTTTGGGCTATACTTGATTAGGCAGTGTTCCTTTAAACATGCATTCGTAACACATGAATAGCCTGACTAAATGAAACCCATGAACAAAGTTTTAAGGACTTTTCTTTGTCCCCGCCCCCATTCAGTGTCTCCCCAGGGGTTTGAAAAGATGTTTTAAGCTGTTCTCATAAACATAAAGGGGATTTTAAAGATCAACTTCATAGACAGCAACAAGTAAAAAGACTTAAATTATCTTCATGCCCAGCATTGTAGAAGGGGATTACTGTTGGATAGTGTTGCTAATGCTAAAATCAGTTTGTTAATGGTGTTTCATGGCACCATATATGATATTCTGGTTTTCATAATACATATAACATAGGGATGGAGTGCACTGAACTGGAGTGCACTGAACTGGAACTTGTTTTATCAATTGTTATGTAATATTTTTATCTCCATATGTTATTTAGCTATAAAATGATGATAGCTAAGGGTTACATACTTATTTCTATCTGTGATTGAATGTTGTCAGTAACCTTGTAGTTATCTGACAGTAATTAGCCATTACTCAAGATTTCTGAATTGCATAACTTGGGATGCGTCTAGACAGTTATTGCATTGTATTTGGTAGAAAAGTGGTGAATGCTTTACAGTTACAAAAGTAGGGAATTATGACAAAAGTTATTACCAATTGCCAAATCGAGTTTGCTACTTTCATAAGTGCATAGATTTTTTAAGGCCAGAAAGTAATTTTAGATCACCTAGTCTGACCTCCTGTATAACAGAGGCCAAAGAATTTCACTAGAACTGGTCAGAAAAACTTTGATGGAACAATATTCTGTTTGGATATGCAGTTCTGTTGAAAGTGAAATACCAATTGGAAGTTCAGACAATGTTAAAATGTAACAGTTTTGGAACACCACATTATAGATTATGCTATAATGCAAATAACTAAAGTCAAACTTGAAACAAGATGATATATTTTTTAAGTTTCCTTCATAATTTTATAATATTAGGATTTAATTCCGGTTGAGAACAAAGCCAAATGTCAAAATCTTGACATCTTTGCAATACGGACTTTTTGTTCTCTGCAGAGCTCTAAATTAACCCGGTTCCCCCTGTTCTGAGGCCAATAGCTTGTGTTTCACTAAATCATATCTTCCAGAAAAGCATCCAATCTTGATTTGAAGAAATCAAGAGATGGAGAATCCTCCACTTCCCTTGGTAGTTCGTTCCAGTGGTTAATCACCCTCACTGTTAAAACTTTGTGCCTTATTACTAACTTGAGTTTAGAGCCATTGGCTCTTCTTATGCCTTCCTCTGTTAAACTAAAGACCCTTTTAGTAACTTGGTATTTTCTCCCTGTATAGTGTATTTATACACTATTAGCAAGTCAACTCTCACTCTCCTTGTTGACAAACTAAACAACGCTCCTTAAATCTCTTACTATACATTTTTTTCCCATTCCACAAATCATTACTGTGGCTCTTCTCTGTACCATCACCAACGTGTAAACATCCTTCTGAAAAAGACACCAGAACTGGACACAGTGCTCTCATATCAGTCTTGCCAATGCCATGTACAGAGATAAAACTGCCACCTTACTCCTTCTTGCTACTCTATAGTTTATACATCTAAGATTGTATGCCATAGAGTTGCAGTGGGAGCTAATGTATGTCCACTATGGCCCCTAAAATCCTTTTGATAGTCTCTGCTTCCCAGGATATAGTCCCCCATTCAGTGGGTATGGCAAGCATTCTTTGTTCCTAGATGTTTGATCACATATGTTTACCTAACCCTAAAAGAAAACAACTGCTTTAAAATTAATATAGCCTAAATAATTCACATCATATTAACAGAAACTGTTAAGAATACAACACAAGGTAGTAGAGGCAGCAACTTGCAACATGCAGGAAAGAGCAGTTTTGCTCTTACCCTGAGGTCTCAGGTGAGAGCTCTGAAACTAGTATAAATTAAGAACTAACCCACTTTTTTTTCTCCTGTGTTCTACTGTATCTGGCACCAAATGCAGCCTTAGGGCCCAATCCTGCATAGTGGCTCACCACACTTTGTGGCAGGGGCGGCTTTAGGTATTTTGCCGCCCCAAGCACAGCAGACAGGCTCCCTTTGGCGGCTTGCCTGCGGGAGGTCCCCAGTCCCGCGGATTCAGTGGCCTGCCTGTGGGAGGTCTGCCGAAGCTGCAGGACCAGCGGACCCTCCGCAGGCATGCCACTGAAGGCAACCTGCCTGCTGCCCTTGCGGCGACCGGCAGAGCGCCCCCCGTGGCTTGCCGCCCCAAGCACGCGCTTGGCGTGCTGATGCCTGGATCCGCCCCTGCCTTGTGGAGCCATATTTTTGTACACATACTTGTCAAGATTGGCCAGACCCTAAACTGTGCTAGCACCTGCTAAAAGCAAGGATCAGGTCCCATTTGAAAATTAGGTACCTTCCTGTTTCTAGCACTGAATGGTCATGGTTTAATGCATGTAATCATATCTTAAACCTGCCATGGATTGAAGATTGAATAATGCACATCCTACACTGCATACGCAGGCACTATAATGAGAGGGTTGGAGGTCAGGGAGAGACAAAGGAAACATTTTTCTAGCAGGCAGATTTTCTAAAATGGCAGCTGTATGAAGCTGCTCAGATGTTTGGAATGTTAAAATTAACCCTGGCACAGATGGATTAGTGGGCGAATGCAGAGGAGGTGCATCACATTAAATATATCACATGGTCTGCTCTTTACCTCGTTATCACAGCATTTGTGGTATCTAATCTCATTCTATTTGATCTGTGCAGGTATTTAGAACACACCCTCCCTGGTGGTACATGAGCACCCATCATATGATATCATTCTGCAGGTAGAACTCCTGCTGACATCTCCAAGGCCCTGGCATGCTTATTTAGAGCAGCACATGCACATTTGCTTAACTTCAAGCTCGTGCTAAATGCCACTGAAGTCAGTGGTCAAATTAAGCATGTGCTTCAATTCTGTCATAAATATGGATGGATGGAAGCATGTGCTTAAGTTCTTCCCTGAATCAACATCCGGGAGTATTCTTCAAAGGCACAGTAATAACATATGATTTAATTATTATTAATGTTATCATATCGTTACCCCTCGGGGTAACGTAAACTGATATCAGGGCCCCCTTGTTCTAAACACTGTACAAACAGTACATAGTAACAGCCAGCCCCTGCCCTGACCAACTTACAGTCTAAATAGACAAGACAGACAATGGTTGTGGGGGACAGGACATAATATAAAAGCAGAGTGAACAATGGGATGGTGACATATGTCATGTTAGTTCTATGGTTCAGAAGGCTTTCAGTGGCAAGAAATTAGAGAAACAGAAAGATATTGCCTGCCCACCCTTCACACAAGAGGGATAGATGAAAGGAGAACAGGTGGGGGGAAAAGAGCCGGAAGGGCAGATGGAAGTGAAGAAACTCTGAGAGAAGGAACTGGGGCGAACAATTAATCAGCAGAGTGGAAAGAATGCCCAGAGTAAAAACTGACGTATATACCCCTTTATTTCTAAAGTACCGCCCTGCTCCCCTGTCGGCACATGCACACGTCTAGGGACTTGGGACACTGCACAAACGCTTACAAATGCATTATGGTTAAGAACATTAGATGGTTTTAAAATGCAAAGACACCAGATGAACTATTTCAACAGCCACATGCTGCTTATGAGGCTTTAACGTTACTTTTGCTGGGTTCTCAAGGAATCTTCTGTTTGTGCACCTCCTAAGCCTGACTTGCAGCAAATGCAAATCTGCATTCTTTCAGTGGAGCTATACTTACACCAGCTGAAGACCTGGCCCTCTGTGTTTTAGAAGAATCTATTTTCACTGAAGGTTTTTTTAAGCATATCAATGTCCTGACTCTTACTTTTTGCAGGAATCACTGAAATTATTAATTTTTGTAACTCCTAATTCAGCAATTCTGACAAATTCATGTTTTATGCTGGCATTATATCACTGACTTCAGTAGAATTGCTCCTGATTTACACCAATGTAAGTGAGAGGAGAAATTAAGCCTAAGGAAAAAGGTCCTATGGACACACATCTGCTCTTAGATACACATGCATGTTTGCCATTTGCCCTGGTTCAAATAGCCTTATTTATACTGCTGTACATCCAGACAACGTTGAAGTCAATTCAGCTACATAGGGAGCAAAGCTGTCAGGTTAAGCAGAATTAGTGCTAACTCATATCTTCATTAATTTACCTAAGGACAGGGCAGAGTTTGGCTCATTCAAAGTTTATTTTAGATTGTTTTATGCATAGTAGATATTTTCTGCATGAAAAGTGAAGGATTCAGTCAAGATGTAGCTAATCAGGGCACAAACTTACAGCTTTTTGGAGTCACAGAGATGTGGTATGGACAATTTGCTAGAGACATTATTATGTACTTTAAAACATTGCCTTTCTTTTTCACTACCTGCAACTGGCCACTGACAGAGGCAGGATTCCAGAGCAGATTCCTCAGTGGTCTGATCCAGTGTGGCTAATCCTATGGTCCAAATTCTTTAGTCCCTACTCGGTCCAAACTCTCATTGCAGTCTCAACACTGTGGTAGGAGTTTTGACTGAACAATGATGGAAGGATTTGGTTGGATGAAATTAAAATAAAAATGAAAAAAAGTTCCCAGTGTTGCAGAGCAGTAGGACTGTCAAGATAACTTCATGCAACAAATAGTTAAAGTTCCAGGGAATCTAGAAATAACTTTTTTCCTGCCAAGACCTCATAGATAGAGGGGGCTAGTTTTAGTATGTTAAAACTTATCTTCCTATTTGTGTCCCATCATGTACTTTGGACTTTGAGCTCTTGATAATGATTTTTCTCTCTCTCCTGTTGTATTAGCAGTTTCTGTTGGTAAGATCGGTTGATGCATCGGGACCACACAGTTATACAAGGACCTGAAGCTTAGAAACAAGCTACCAACGTACACACTGAAAAAGAAGCAGCATGGGCTGTAGCAGAAACTGTGGGCTACTCACGGGGGCTATCATTGGTGGAGTACTGGCTGTATTTGGAGGTGCCCTCATACCACTTGGAGATTACCTTGTTGACAGGAAAATAAGAAAGGTACAAGTTATGGTCTCCTTTAAATCTCATATGATTTGGGGTTATTTTAAGTCTTAGAACTTTGGTTGGGAATATCTTTTTTCAGTGTTGAGAAAATTTGCACAATACTGCAATTAGACCTGAGGTCTTTTCTTTACTGAGAACGTGAATTCAGGCTGATCCAAGTTTTTAGAAAATTGCATATGCCAAAAATAGCTTTTAGTATTTCAACATAAGTTAAGTTTGTTTTTCTTCTATTCTCCCTCTATTTCATGTTTAGCATGAGGGGTAAGTGGTTAAGAAATAGAATCAGAAATATAGGGCTGGACCTTGAGAGGTCATCTAGTCCAGCCCCCTGCTCTGAGGCAGGACCAAGTATAACTAAACCATCCCTGACAGGTGTTTGTCCAACCTGTTCTTTAAAACCTCCAGTGATGGGGACTCTACAACTTCCAAGGGAACTTCCAAGCCTATTCCAGATCTTAACTATCCATAGAGTGAGAAACTTTGTCTAACAGCTAAATGAATCTCCCTGGCTGGAAATTAGGCCAATTACTCCATGTCCACTGAAGGTAGGACATGGAGAACAATTGATCACCCTCCTCTTTATAACAGCCCTTAACATATCTGAGAACTTTTATCAGGTCCCCCGTCAGTCTTCTTCTCTTAAACTAAACGTGGCCATTTTTTTTAACTTTTCCACATAGGTCAGATTTTCTAAATCTTTTCTTATTTTTGTTGCTCTTCTCTGGACTCTCTCTAGTTTGCCTACATCTTTCTTCAAGTGTGGCACTCAAAAAATGGACACAGTACACCAGCTGGGGCCTTAGCAGTGCTGAGTAGAGAGGGACAATTACCTCTCATGTTTTACAAACGACAGTACTGTTAGTACACCCAAGAATATTCGCCTTTTTCACAACTGTATGATACACAATGTATCACATTGTTTGCCCCAATTCAGCTGGTGATCTGCTATAACCCCCATATCCTTCTCAGCATTGCCTTATCAGTTATTCCCCATTTTGTATTTGTGCATTTGATTTTTCCTAAGTGTAGTACTTTGCTCGTCTTTATTGAATTTCATCTTGATTTCAGACCAGTTCTCCAATTTGTCAAACGTTATATTACAGCTGAATTTTCTGATCAAATAATTTACAATTAAACTGCTCTGTGTATAGCTAACAGAGAATCTGGCAACATATGTTGTAGATAGGACTGTCCAGAAAACAAAAAATCTAGTTTGCAGAAAATAGTGAGCTTTCACCATCTTTCTTTCTGAACCTCGCTCTGGCTTCATGAATATTTAGTCACTGTGGAACAACTTCAACAGGAGAAATTGAGAAAGAGACTCTATTTAGCTCGATGGTTAAAATATTTACAAGGAATGTGGGGACCTTGGTTCAAGTCCTTGTGCTCTCCCACATTTGAATCTTCATTGGAAGTGAGCGACATGCACAGTTGGTGTAAATCTGCATCGCTCCACTGACTGTAATAGAAATACACCAGTTGGCCCTAATCCTACTGCAGTCAATGGGACTTTATCCCAGTGGCTAAAGTTTAGCATGTGCATAAATCTTTGCAAGATTGAGGATCTGGCCCATGCAGTTTTGGAAGCTAGTATTTTTTTTTACTGTTACTTTATTTCCTTTGTTTGTTAATGCTCAACTGCTTACTAATCTCTGAATCTCTTTTTTTTCACATATGGCAACAATTCGGCAACAATGTAGCCACTCACTTAGCTCTAGCTAGTAGGAGTATTCTCAGTGATGTTAGGTTCTGATCCTGCAATGAAATGCCTTCTGGCTGACCCCTGTGCCTGCAAAGAGCCCCTTCAAAGTCTACTGGAGTCCAACTGTGTCTGCCTCCTTGCATTATCAGGGCCTTACGTACTAGCAGGGCTGTGAGCAGAACAAGGGAAATGGTGCCTAATAGAGCTGGGTGGAGAAACATATTCCATTTTGTGGAGGATTTTGCTATTTTGAAACTTTGATTTCATTCCAATTTGAAACAAAAATTAAAAATTTCAAAATTTTCCATGGAAGGGGATGAAGCTCTAGGGTCCCTGGCTTTGGGATGGTTTGCATGGCCTGGAAACAGCAGGCCCTGGAAGATCAACTTCCCCAGCAGCCCACCAAGCAGCTGCCAAGGAGACAGGTGAGTGAGCTGGCAGGAAGCCAGGCAGGTTACCACTGGACCCCTTGTTGACTTCCAGAGGAACTTCATCAAAATCAATTGATGAATCGGCAAATTCCAACCAAAAAAAGACTGCTTCACTGGGATTACACAACCAGTTCTAGTACCTAGTTTTGTTCGGATGCAGAGAGAAGCCACACAATAGCTAAAAACACTGGTGTGTCTCACTAAGTATTTAATTTTACCTATCAACATTTTAGGAGATAGAAATCATGCAACAAACATTTTCACAAACATTTTATTGAAACTTGGAGGAACATGTAATTACATAAGAACATAAGAATGGCCATACTGGGTCAGACCAGAGATCCATCAAGCCCAGTATTGTGTCCCCTGACAGTGGCCAATGGCAGGTGCTCCAAAGGGAATGAACAGACAGGTTATCATCAAGTGATCCATGCCCTGTCATCCAGTCCCAGCTTCTGGCAAACAGAGGCTAGGGACACCATCCCTGCCCATTTCCTATCTTTTAACCAGTTACCAATGCATGAGAGAACCTTCCCTCTTATCCCATGACTACTTATTTTACTTAAGAGCCTTTGGTGAGGGACCTTGTGAAGGGCTTTCTGAAAATCTAAATACATTATATCCACTAGATCTCCTTTGTCCACATGCTTGTTGACTCCCTCAAAGAATTCTAGTAGATTGGTGAGGCATGATTTCCCTTTACAAAAAACATGTTGACTATTTCCCAACAAATTATGTTCATCTATGTGTCTGACAATTTTGTTCTTTATGATATTTTTAACCAATTTGCCCAGTACTGAAGTGAGGCTTACTGGCCTGTAGTTGCCAGGATCACCTCTGGAGCCCTTTTTAAAAATTGGCATCACATTAGCTATCTTCCAGTCATTTGGTACAGCAGCTGATTTAAGTGATAGGTGACAGATGACAGTTAGTAGTCCTGCATTTTCACATTTTTGTTCCTTCAGAACTCTTGGGTGAATACCATCAGGTTCTGGAGACTTATTACTGTTTAGTTTATCAATTTGTTCCAACCCTCCTCTAATGACACCTCAATTTGGGACAGTTCCTCAGATTTGTCACCCAAAAAGAATGGCTCAGGTTTGGGAATCTTCCTCACGTCCTCAACAGTGAAGACCGATGCAAAGAATTCATTTAGTTTCTCTGCAATGGCTTTATCGTCTTTGAGTGCTCCTTTAGCATCTCCATTGTCCAGTGGCCCCACTGGTTGTTTAGCAGGCTTTCTGCTTCTGATGTATTAGAAAAAAATGTTGCTATTACTTCTGGAGTCTTTGACTAGCTTTTCTTTAAATTCTTTTTTGGTCTTTCTAATTATATTTTTACACTTCAGAGTTTATGCTCTTTTCTATTTCCCTCATTAGGTTTCATCTTCCATTTTTTTAAAGGATGCCTTTTTGCCTCTCACTGCTTTTTTTTATGTTGTTGTTTAACCACGGTGGCTCTTTTTTGGTTCTCTTACTATGTTTTTTAATTTGGGGTATACATTTAAATTGAGCCTCTATTATGGTGTCTTTAAAAAAGTTTCCACTCAGCTTGCAGGGATTTTACTTTTGGTACTGTACCTTTTAATTTCTGTTTCACTAACCTCCTCATTTTTGTGTAGTTCCCCTTTCTGAAATTAAATGCTACAGTGTTGGGCTGCTGTGGAGTTTTCCCCACCACAGGGATGTTAAATTTAATTAAATTATGGTCACTATTACCATGCGGTCCAGCTATATTCACCTCTTGGACCTGATCCTGTGCTCCACTTATAAACTATGTATCACTGATATAATCTTGAGAGATACTCAGATTTCTGGACATTAAGTATTTTTTTTGGATTAGACCAGAACATTCTTTTAATCTCCTTCCGTTTTTTCTACACTTGGAGTATTTATGTTGCTAACATTATTGTACATTCATTTACTTGATATAAATATATTTTTGAGATTACTTTTGCGACAAACATATCTTTGCAAATGTCTACATGAGTTTTGTGGCAATGATGCATATGTATAAATTCTTAACTTGTGATTTTTAAATGTGATCCTCTTTAGCTTCTTTCTGTTTTATTTTTTTGTGATAATTTGTTTCAGATGCTTGAATTTTTCATTCTTCAGCTTCTCTGATTAAAAGAGACTCAGGCTGAATTACAGGGTACTGTAGGGTTCCATTTTCATTAGTATTCTAAATCTAATATGCACAGTTGAAAATTGAAAAGCAGGGCCGGCTCTACAGTTTTCGCTGCCCCAAGCAGCGCACCAAATTGCCGCTGCGGACGGCGGGGGCAGTCCGTGTGCCCTTAGGGCGGCAGGTGCATTTCCGTGACAGCGGCAATTTGGCGGCAGCTTCTATGTTTAGCTGAAGCGCCGCAGACAGCTAAACATAGAAGCTGATGCCGAATTGCCGCCGCCACGGAAACGCGCCTGCCACCCTAAGGGCACACGGACTGCCCCCGCCATCCGCAGCGGCAATTCGGCGTGCTGCTTGGGGGCAAAACAACAAGGACTGCCGCTCCTTGCAGATTGCCGCCCCAAGCACCAGTGGCCCCATTGAAAAGATACAGCTAGTCCTGCACACTCATACTGAGCCTGACTCAAGATGGATTCCTTCTTCCTTGTGCATCATCATCACCATCAAACCAGTTTTGATGAAAATTTCTTCAGGAAAGTTTCTCAGGTTCAGGACAGAACATTCAGAAAATAGAGGGAATGCAGAATAACCATTCTGGTGGTTTAGAGCACTCAGCTGGGATGTGAGAGCTCTAGGGTCAAGTCCCTACTCTTTATGATTCAGAGTAGGAATGTGACCGTAGGTCTTGTACACCCCAGGTGTACCCACTGCATTACTGGCTGTGTGGGGGTCTCTAGCCAGCTCTGCTGTTTTGGGGTATCTGTGATTTTTTTTAAATGAAAAATGTGCATCTCTGTTTAATTCCAAAATGGAATAAAAACAAATTTTGAAACCAACATTTTTTTCAGAAAATAGAATGATCGCTTTCTGTCCAGCTCTACTGCTATTTTTACAAAGTTGCTTTTGAGAATGGAATCATAGATCCATATTTCAAAGCTTTTCACACTGGGCTTAGATCCGGTAGGAGGACACTGGCAGTACCACTACCTATCCTAGCTCTGAGTTAATCCCTGTGGCATTTAGAGGTTCACGGTGGCTCTGGGAGATGTAATTTGATATACATCCAGGTTCAATTAATTTGTCTTAAACTTTTATTGCTGGGATTAAGGAAGCAATGGTTTAACAAAGCAAATTGCCCTTTCACTTGCTGAGGGTCGAGATCTGACACTTCACAACTATGGTGAATAAAACAACCACAAACTAACTTCTTATTGACTTGTATCCACATCATGCAATCACCAGGAACCTATACAGTTCACCCCAAACAAATTCTATTAAAGCAAATGGGACTTCGACATGAATAAAATGGGAAAGTTTTGGCTCCACAAATTAACACCATTAAACAAGCCTTGCCAAGAACAGCTGAATTATATCTTGATGGTCTGGCCTGAGGTATGCAGACAAAGCCGTGAATAGAAGCCTGAATAATGCCAGTGCTTCACATGTTTCTGCCCTCTGGAGCAAACCCTGCAGCCTTTACTGAAGTCAGTAAGAGGTTTGCCTGCAGGATTTAACTCCGTGGCAGTTCTTCCCTTTCACTAAACATATTTATTTCCATTTCAAATGTTTTTGTTTTTACTCCAATATTTCGTGGATAATAAATCCCAAACCAGATGCACTTAGTAGTTTGACCTCTAACTCCACCATTATCTCCTAGATAAGGGCCTGTGGGCAGGTGCTTATCACAGCCTGCTCTAAAACAAAGTCCACACAATATGTGGAATCAAAAAGTCACCATTCCTGCAGTTCAGCTTTCTTAACAAAAACATGGCAATAGCAAATTTCAGCTCAGACATTCTACCCAGATTTCACTGCCTCTAGGGGCCCTACCCTGTGGAAATGGCAGACAGCCAGGACACTAATCAGGGTAAATGCAGGACTGTCTTTATTTCCTGTTTACATGGATTCTTACCTCTTTACTATATGCCCCTTGATTTATCCCCAGGGGCGGCTCTAGACATTTCGCCACCCCAAGCATGGCGGCATGCAGTGGGGGGCACTCTGCCAGTCGCCGGTCCCGCGGCTCCCGTGGACCTCCCGCAGGCGTGCCTGTGGACGGTCCGCTGGTCCTGCAGGCTCCACCGAAGCCGTGGGACCAGCGGACCCTCCGCAGGCATGCCGCCGAAGGCTGGCTGGCTGCCTGCCACCCTCCCGGCAACCAGCAGAGCGCCCCCCCACGGCATGCCGCCCCAAGCACGCACTTGGCATGCTGGGGCCTGGAGCCGCCCCTGCTTATGCCTATACTGCAGCTGGGAGAGCCTCCCAGCCTGGGTAGACAGACTCATGCTAGTTCCATTCAAGCTAGTGCAGTAAAAATAGCTCTGTTGATGCTGCGTCTTGGGCGGCAGCTCAGGCTCTCAAGCCCACCTGACCCCCTGGTTCTGTGCATGGGTCGCTAGCCCGGGTCTCTGGCAGAGCTGCACTGTCCGCACTGCTAGTTTTAGTAGGCTAGCTCGAGTGATGTTAGTGCAAATCTGTCTGCCCAGCCTGGGATGCTCACTCCCAGCCACGTGTAGACCTGCCTCTGGTGGCCACTCTGAATAGTGGTTCTAAACCAGAGGTGGGGAACCTTTTTTATATCAGGGGCCATTGACCCGCGGGAGGACGCAGAAGCTCAGGGCTTCCCTAGGCTCTGGGGTGGGGCCAGAAATGAGGTGTTCAGAGTGCGGGAGGGGTCTTCAGGCTAGGACAGGGGGTTGAGGTGTGGGTGGTGGTGCAGGGCCTGGGAGGGTCTTAGGGTGAGGGGGTTCTGACCTGGGGCAAGGGGTCGGGGAACAGGAGGGAGTTTGGAGTGCAGGCTCCAGCCAGGCAACGCTTACCTCAGGTGGCTCCCGGTTGGCGGTGCAGTGGGGCTAAGGCAGGGTCCCTGCCTCCCCTGGCTCTGCGCTGCTCCCAGAAGAAGTGGCCATGTTCAGCCCTAGGTGGAGGGGCCAACTGGCTCTGGGTGGTACACGCTGCCCCCGCAGCGCCCATTGGCCGAGGTTCCTGGCCAATGGGAGCTGCAGAGCCGGTGCTGGGGGCAGGGGCAGCACACGGAGCTTCTTTGATTGCCCCTGCTCCTGAGGGTCGCAGAGACATGTGAGTCACTTCCAGGAGCTGCACAGACCTGACTGGACTTTTAACATCCTGGCAACCCCTGCAGCGGAGTGAGCTGGTGCTTGTGTCTCCAGCCCCACAGGGGGTGGGAGGGTAGGAGGCACCAAGGCTCAGGGCTTCTGGCTTGCAGCCTGGACAAGTGTGGCAGGCTGCATGAAATGAAGCAGCAGGCTGTAGCCCGCCTGCGGTCCATTGGTTCCCCACCCCTGTTCTAAACATTCACAACTAACATCACGTAGCCCCGAGTGCTTAGCCTACACCGTGGATCCTCCCTTTGTATAGCGCACTCCCATCCAGGGCTGGAGTGGTTTTTTTTAGGCAGAGGCCTATTGAGGGAATCTCCACCCAGGCTGCCTTGCTCCAGCCCTGCATTGTCTGGAAGCTGCATGCACTGGTGCTATACTGTGGCCAGGGCACCCTCGAAAACAGCAGCTGCAGCCAAGAGCTTACAGCAGCAATGCAGTTCTGGCCCAGTCACTCCCCAGAACAGCTCTCAGGAGATCTGCGCCTTCACATGCGCTCCCACAGACACACCAGCAGTAACAGCTGGGCAAGGGCTAGGATCCAGTGCCGATCCAAGCCAGCTACAGCGAAGCTGTCAGAGAGGGGCATTTCCCCCTTTAAAGGTACCTGCCTCTGCCTCAGGAGGGCTCCAGTTCAGTCCCCCTAACACTAGAGCTTGTGTGGTGGACAGAAGTTCCATGAAGGATTGTGAGATTTGGGAAGCTGACTTTGTTCCAGTTAGGAATGAAACCCAAACATTTTGAAATTCTCCACTGAAGACATTTTGATTTTTAAAAAATAGTTTGGATCAATCAAAATGTTTTGTGTTTGCTTTTGACTTTTAAAATGTTACATTATAATATAGAATGAAACAAACTCAGTTCAAAACAGAAAATGAAAATGTCTCATTCAGAAAATGTCTAAACAAGACTTTTTTGATGTCACTGGACCTCCTTCTCCCTCCCTTGTCCCTGCTCACCCGGCCCCCCGCCCAGGTTTGTTGAAATGACAGGTTTTGCAAAGCATTCTGATTTCAGTAGAACAGCATTTTCTGACAGAAAAAGGTTTCATGGAAGTTTTTCTTAGCTGCTCTTCCCAACACCTCAAAAGCTGTTTTAAGGAGATGCTTAGGCCAACAAAATCTCTAATTCCGGCCTTCTAACCAACTCACCTTATGTACCTGGGGTAATGAGCCATCTGCCTAGGTGACTTGGTAGAATCCAATGTTCCTTAACCGTCCAACTCCTGATAACAGGGATATCCCTGATAACATGTTGGAATCTTTTAGGCTCATAACAACACAGTACTGAAGTGTTCCAGTTTCATCTTGCTGTGCAAGACTCACATTGCCAAGATGAATTTCCTGCATACTAAGCAATAAACCTATCGGTGATAATGATTACTGTAACTCAGCAGTTTGACTCTCTGCCTATCTATTATCTATCATAGGCCCGATCCTCCTTTCTTTTATATCAGTGGGAAGGGATCGCGCTTGATTAACACCAGTGTATTTGGAAGGAGAATTGGGCCCTGCTTGCCTGTCCATATCAGTGATACTAACTAAACTCCTTGCTTTGAGCCACACACAGCCCTATACATAATAAGTAGTAATAAGGGGCCTAATCCTGCAGTCCGTAGTCAGGGCCTAACTGATAAAAACCCTTCATTGACTTTGATAGAAGTTTTTTCGCATGCAGAGACTGAAAAAGCACTGCACGATTTGGCCCGATAAAGCCTGAATAAGGACTTTAATCTACATAAGACTCATCATTGTCGTCATCACTTTAAAAGTAGTAAATAATTAAGACAAACTAGAAAATATAACCCTGGGAATTATTCCTTCCCTGGGAATATATTTGACTCCGTTTTACAGAATTCGGAATGCACATTTTCCGTTGCACAAGGCAGCTGATATACTCATAAAATGGCCAGGGGGTGTGACAAAGCTGAGATAGGCCAATAGTAGCTTTGCTTCAACCTGAGGTGCTCACAACATGGGCAGCTTGAGCTTCCCAGAAGTCGGCATCTTTTGGAGGCCTGTTCAGAGACATTGTCAAACAGCAACTTTCCTTGTTTTAGTTTTTTCATCACCAAACATGTCAATTTGATTATTGTGAGGCTTCAAAATGAAGCCAGTCCCCATTACTTTTGAGTCTCATCATTCCCTGTGTTTTTAATCTGCTAGCTAATGTATGGAAGGTGGGGATAAAAGGGGTAGGTTCAATCCAGGAGTAAGTGAGTGAAGGTCCCATTGGTTTTTCACATTTAAGCCATGGAGCGAATTTAATCCTGTGACAAATACATTACAGAAGCATTAAATCTTGCATTCAACACACTATAATCAATAAATGTGATATTAGAAATGGTCAAAAACATTCCATTGAACCATATTTTTTGGGGGAAATAGCTTGTTAAGTAAATAGAAATATTTGCAGAAAATTTGCTTTTGTCAAAAAATTTTGGGTTTTAGTTTTTAAATGAGACTGTTCAAAGTCTGACTTTTTTAAATCAAACCCAAAATATTTTCCAAGAAAAATGTGGACCAAAACAATGTATATATATATATACTTGTATTGAAAGCTTTTGCAAGAAAAAATAATCATTTCCCGACGTCCTCTATATGAAATTATCTGGGCTCTGAGTTACTACAGAGACTTCTTTCCCGGGTGTCTGGCTGGTAGGTCTTGCCCACATGCTCAGGGTCTAACTGATCACCAGATTTGGGGTTGGGAAGGAATTTTCCCGTGGGTCAAATTGGCAGAGACCCTGTTTTTTTCTTTTTTGGGATGTGTGTGTATGTGTGTGGGTTTTTTTGCCTTTCTCTGCAGCATGGGGCACAGGTCACTTGCAGGTTTAAACTTGTGTAAATGGTGGACTGTCTGTAACTTGAAGTCTTTAAATCATGATTTGAGGACTTCAGTAACTCAGCCAGAGGTTATGGGTCTATTACAGGAATGGGTGGGTGAGGTTCTGTGGCCTGCAATGTGCAGGAGGTCAAACTAGATGATCATGATGGTCCCTTCTGAATTTATCTCAGTCTGTGGAGTCTCATCCATTTATCATGAACAGCAATCAAGCATTTGGAAAGCATATTGTGGGTTGCACTTGATTTCCCAATATCCTAATTTGAGCTGACAAATATGAGAGAGAGCAGAAACTATTGAGGCTACAGCCAAAGCATGGAGTCCCTGTCTGACATTTCATTGTAAAGACCGGCCAAGAAAACAAGACAATGCAGCATGTGGTGAGCTGCTCTCTGTGATCTGCAAAGTCCCCAGCCATGCTCTCCAGCCCCAGTTCTGAGAGGGTGTGAATGTAAAGGACAATCCCAGATTTCATTTAAAAAAAAGGCTCTAGCCCTTTTCTTGCAAAGGCTCCTTTGAAAATAGAAACTGATGTCCAGCCCTAGAGATTAACGTTTTCTGCTTTGGTAACTCCCCTTTCCCCTCTAGCCAGACAGGGCTGGATTTTCAGACCTACTGAAACCTGGCACCATGTGTTCTTGGAGGGAGAACAGACCAGTTAGTGGTTTTGGGATGCAGTGCTTAGGAGGCTCTGACTTCACTGCCAAAAGAGGTGGGGTATTATCATAGGACAACGAATGCGCGTTAGCTCTCCTGCTGTAAAATGCTAGTGGAGATTAGGCGCCTATGGTTTTACCATAAGGTTAACTAGGCAATGACAACCACAGGTGCACGTCTAGTGTTGCATTCACTGAGCTACATCATGATAAAAACTACAGGTGCTTTAGCTCCACTAGGATTTTACAGCAGGAGAGCTAATGTGCATTCATTATCCTGCGGTCAAAAACATGCCTTTTTTGGCAGTGACGATATAGCCACAGCCTGCCTTTTAGGGGACTAGAACCTCTGCCAGCTATCGCTTAGCTGGAGGCTGCGGCGAAGTCAGTGTGGGCTCCTGGATAAGGCCTAATAGCATGAGAACTAGCTTGGCATTGTGTAGTAAACATGGGGCTGAAAGCAAGGGACTCCTGCATTCCAATGCCAGCTCTGACACAGTCTCTTTACACAAAAATTAGACTATGTTAACTATCCTGTATAATGAGAGTAGTACGACCTTCCTATTGGATGTAGTTATACTGGTACAGGCACCATTATATTGGTATAACTATACTAGTATAATGATCACAGCCCTCTCTGAAATTGTTATACTAGTACAAGAACTGTGCATAGACCAGGCCTTAGTCAAGACACTTAACCTTTCTGCCATTGTCTCCCCTTCTGCAAAGTTGGCATGGTACCTACCTCCTGGGAGACGGGGAGGGCCAGTGTGGTGATTCAGCACTAAATGTTTGTAAACCATTGTGCTACCAGTTCCACAAATGAAAAGAATGGCAGGTATATATGGGGTCAGGACTGAATCCTCACAGGTGAATCACCTCCAGTCCGAGAGGATGATGAATACAGGCAGAGGGATTTGTACAGCACTTACATGAACTCCCTTCTCCTGGTCATATGGGGAACTCGATGTGAACAGCATAGCCAGGATTCCCCACTTCCTCCCCTGCCCAAGAATATGAAGACAATTATTAACCTTAAGGTGCTCATCCTCTGAGAAACCCTTGGGAACTGGTGTTCTATTGAAATCTCAGGGCCCTCGGGTGCCTATGCACCGGCCTGCCTCTCCTGCAAATGGCCTCATAATTTAAGGTCGTTCTTTCCCCTGGATTAATATACTGCTGTGCCAACATCCCTGGCCATCTGGGGCTTACACAATATTAAAGGCTCCGTTTTCTTTTTTGTTTGTTTGTTTGTTTGTTTTTGCTGACTCAGACTCTCCGTGCAAGTGTACAATCTGAAAAGTTAGATCTGTTGCTGCTGCATTTCTGTTCCCTCTCACACAAATATCTGTGCACATAAATTACTGCTGAGATTCAAACAGCAGGCCCAGGCTTTTAAACTATCACCAGTGTATTTATGAATCAGAGTGTCAGAGTACAAACGGCTGTATTTACACAAAGCAGTTATTTTAAGCAACATATTTATGTAGCGCTCTCTAAGCGCTTTCTTTATGCAGGTCTGTTTTGTGCTGGGCAAGTTCAAAATGGCAAAATTGTGATGCAAAGAAAATCTGGAGAATTTTAACCCAAAAGCCCCTTCTTTATTCACAACACTCTGATGCCAGCATTTTAGTTTTTACTGCTATTGTGGGTACTGCAAATTAATTAATTAATATTGCACAGGACTGGTACTCAGTAGAGCTGTGTGAAATATTTTTGACAAATAGTTTATTTGTCAAAAAATCCAGTTTTTGTTTGGCAAAAATAAAAGAGGAGGGCACAAAAATTGAAAAAGTTAAAACATTTCATTTTGGTACTTTCAAAATACAGTAAAATGTTTTGCCTTCTCATTTCTAAACAATGTTTCCTTTTGAAATTTAGCTAGACTTAATTTAAAAAAAGAAAAAGTTAAAAATTACCCCAAACCAAAATGTTTCATTTCAGGAAAATTAAATATTCCATTCAAACTGGATTTTTTTTTCACTTTTTGTTTCAGCAAGAAAAAACAAGGAAAAAATCAATTTTGGGTTAAACCAAAATAATTTTTTTGTTGCTTATTTTTTGGTTCGGTGGCCAAATTGAAAATTCAGTCAGCTCTTTGCTAAGTAGTTTTGCCTTCTCTATATGCAAAATAATTTACTGAGTATCTAAAGCTTGATTCCTTCACTGAACAATAGGCACAGGTAAAGATTTTCTTAAACAACACGCTAAGCATAGTTTAGTCATATTTTAAACTTTCTTGTCCAGAATACTCAAATGATGTGGTATTGGAACCTAAGCCAACTCCCATTAAAGTCAATGGTAAGGTTCCCATTGACTTCACTGGAAGTTCTATCAGGTTCTTGATGACTTACATCAGTGGTCAGATTGTATCCTCATGTACATCTGACTCCATAGTCTAGCCAGACCACTGGTTTTAAAGACTCATCAGAAATGATTGCCACAAGCCACTCGTTTGCAGACACTTTATTATCACTTGTTGCTAGATTTGGGTTTTTTTTCCCCCCATCTGTTTAACAAAATGTTAAACTGCCTATCTTAGGCTATGTCTACACTGCAATTAAACGCCCATGGCTGGCCTGTGTCAGCTGACTCATGCTTGCAGGGCTTGGGCTAAGGGGTTGTTTATTTGCAGAGTAGACGTTCAAGTACAGACTGGAGCCAGGGTTCTGGGACCCTGGGAGAGGGAGGGGCCCAGAGCTTGGGCTCCAGTCCAAGCCCCCACATCTACATTGCAATTAAAAAGCCCCTTAACCTGAGCCCCTTAGCACAAGTCACCTGACATGGGCCATCCATTGGTGTTTAGTTGCAGTGTAGACATACCCTTAGGTACCCATCACTATTGTATTTGAGTGCCTCACAATCTTACATTTTACTTCACAATGCCTCTGTGACTTAGTACTGTTCTCCCCATTTTACAGCTGGGGACCAGAAACACAGAGAGTGGTAAGTGACTTACCCAAGGTCATAAGGAAGTTTGAGGCAGAGTAGGGAGAGTGGGGTTCAATACCCATGTCCTAGGCTACTGCCCTAACATCATTCCTCTCTATCCTGGAGTGCTCAGAGCAACAATTTTGCTGTGGTTAATTTTAGTTTTGCTGTTGTGCTTACAGGAAGATGTCATCGAAAATGGTACAATAGCTTATGAAAACTGGGTTGTGCCAGGGAGTGCTGTTTACAGGCAGTTTTGGTTCTATGATGTGCAAAATCCACAGGAAGTGATGAACAATGGATCACGGCCAATACTCAAACAAATTGGACCTTACACATACAGGTAGGCAAACCCTTTCAAAATATGTTATATGTCGTATTAGGAGTATTTTAAAAGTTACTGAAAGCTCTTCTGAATGATACACTGTCCATGAGAAAGAGCTACAGACATAACAGGTATGCCTTAAAATCTGCACATGTAACACCGACAGATCCTCGTTTATTTCTCTCCTGGTTTGTGAATCTTTAGGGGGTCCCATTTCCAAGCTTTTCTCTGCAACCATCAGGGCTAAATGCTTTCTTTAAAAAAAAAAAAAAAAAAAAAACCACTAGGATTCTCACAGCTTCATATGACTCCGGGAGACAATTCTTTAAGAAAAGCATCAATTATGCTGAGAATCACAATAAAATTGAGAAAGTTGGCAACGCTGTTGCATCTGTAGCTAAACTGTTGGCCCTGAAGGTTCACAAGTACTGTTAATGTAGTCTGCAAAACTCAAACCACCGAAATGTTTATTTTCCCAAGTTTGTTTACCAAGGCCCAGATTCAGCAGCTCATCTCTATTCAGGAAAGCATGTAATTAACTTTAGTAGGGTGACCGGATGTCCCGATTTTATAGGGACAGTCCTGATTTTGGGGGCTTTTTCTTATATAGGCTCCTATTACCCCCCATCCCCATCCTGATTTTTCACACTTGCCCTCTAATCACCCTAAACTTTACTCATGTTGTTATGTCCAATTCACTCCAGGCGACAGGCCTCTTCCACTTCAGTGTCTTCTGGGGACACAATCTCTCACTTTCTAACATAATGGCCTAGGAAAACAAATCATAATAGCTTCTACTGACCTCCCTGAACACATGAGAGAGGCTCATCCTTTCAGAGAACCTGAACAATGTATGATATGATGAACTCCGACTAATTCAGATCAAAACTTGAAGAGCTGCGTAATAATATTTGTTGCCATCCAGATAGTGTATATGTATGTGTGTGTGGCTGGGGACTATATAATCATGCATTGAAGAAATTACTGAAGAGGCAAAAATATTTCACAAGAAACATAGTATTTTCACAGATACTCTTGGAATTCTAAGGCTGTATAACAGTGCAACTGGGGTGTCTGAATGCAGCACATGGAGGTATACCTGAGCTAGCTTAAATCTAGCTAGCACAGCTACCAATAGCAGTGAAGCTAGTACAGCATCGGCTTCAGTGAGAGCAGTACAAGCCCACCTGGGACCATGGGTGCTTACTCAGGCTGCTAGTCTACAACGAAGCCTGTGCTGCCATGGCTTCCCTACTATTGGTACCCGAGCTACCAAGATTAAAGACAACATTGGTATATCTACACATGCTGCCATCACACCTCTGACCGTGGTGCAGATGTTCCCAAAAAGGGACAAATTTACAGTCTTTTCCCTGCCACAGTTAGAGCTGGTTGGAAAATGGTGCAAATTTTTCTTGAGAAAGTTTTGAAATTCCTCAGGAAAACTTTCCAGCAATGTTTCAAACAAGAGAAACCAGCTCTAGTCATGCCCAGTGAGCCATATGGCTCGAAAATCAATGTTAAACTATGCTTGGCTTTTTTTTTGTATTTTAAGGATGCGATATTTACCCAAAGAAAATATCACTCAACATCCTGACTACACCGTGTCCTATATGCTGCCAAATGTTGCTCGCTTCGAGCCTGATATGTCAGTTGGGTCCGAAAACGACACCTTTACATGCATCAATCTCGCTGTTGTTGTAAGTAAAGAAAGGAAACAATAATATCCCAGCTTGGGTACTGAAGGATTAAGGGCAAGAGGAGAGAAGTTATAGCTAATAACAAAACTGCAGGGTGGGCGCCATTGTCCTAAAACACAGGGGGCTTGATTCTTTGCACCACTCTGGCAGTGTAAAAGCAGCTTGAAAGTGGGAATATATTGCATGTAATTTAAGGCTCCTTTACACTCTTGATGTACCGTGCTTAGTGTAAATGCAAATCAGGCCCAGGGACCAATTAGTGTTAACAAAACACAAAGCCAGCAGCAAAACCTTTCAGGTGGGATTTATGCACATAGGGCAAGAGGAGTTTATTGGCCAGTTTTAATGTGAAATTAAAATGATTATCTTGGAGACTGGAGTTCCCTCTATCCACGATGCAGTGCAAGCAGTGCATTGTGGGTTTTACACACTGTTCTGGCAGTCTCCTAAACCCTGCTCTGGAGGGACGGGCTGGAACAAATCCCATGCTCATTCTATACTTGGCCTCCCTACTATAATGGCTAACAATGGTGCCAATTAGTGCCAATGGGGTACTGTCCCCTTAGCCATCCAGTCCTGTTGAGATCACAGTCTGTTTAAGAAAAAACACTTTGCCCAAGAAGCCTGGGACCTGATCCGTAGAGGGGTACTACACTTGTTTTTGTCTGCCTGAATTATTTGTGTATTTTCATATAATTAGAACATTTGGTTTTGACTGACACTATAAAATGCATATTCTTATTGGCTCTTGACTTTGTTGCTGAATTATCTTGAGTTAAGACTAATATTTTGCAGTATTATCTTGTGTCTCCAGATTTTAAGCAGAACTGCTTTAAAACTGATGCTATGAAACAGCCCCTTATTAAAACAACTACCATTTATTAATTATTATTACAAACACTAGTACGCTCGATGCTGTGCAATACAGAGAGGAAGAATCTGGAGTTGAATGATAGTCCTGTAGTTAACGCACTGAACTGGGACTCTCAAGGTGTGGGTTTAATTTCCAATTTTTCCACAGACTGTCTATGTGACCTGTGCTTGATTTCTCTGTGCTTCAGTTCTCCATCTGTACAATGAGAATAACAACACTCTGTTTTCCCCACCCTTTGTCTATCTTGTCTATGCAAACTACGAGGGACTCTCTCGCTATGTCATTAGGCCTTCATGCTGTTTGGCACCTTGAGGAACTACTGTAATTATAATGCTAGTAACAGCATGGTTACATTTTGCATTTGAAAATGTTTGAATTTCAATGCTTATTGACCAAAAGGAGACAATATTAGTGTGTGTGTGACAAATTTGTGTTTTTTTTAAAAACATCTCTAATTCTAAATTAGATAAACACAGCTCCTTTCGCTCGAGAGCATCCAAGTGCTTTAGCAATGTTAATCAAGGCTAATATTTTCGAACCTGTATGCACAAAGTTAAGCACCTAAATTCATCTCAAGGCCCTAATTCCACAAAGCGTATGCTAACTTGAAAGCTCTGCCCAGTCCTGGACCATCTGTGCACCCGTCCCACCTGCTTTCTTGCAGTGTGGGATCGGTGACCCTAACAGCTTGCTCTGATGCCTCATGTCTTAATTTGCGCTCTGGTTAGGCTGCACAGAGGGCTAGGGAAGGCCTTTCTCCCCTTACTCCATTTCACAGCCTTATTAGTCCCAGCTAAGTCTGTCCCCCAGTACATATATAAATAATAATAACGAATACATCTTCTTTGGCACTGAATGTGTCTACCAGATCATACTAACTGTTGTTATTATTATTGCAGGCCGCACCTGCCATGTATCAAAACTCTTTTGTACAGATATTGCTAAATACATGGATCAAGTCATCTAAATCGCTCATGCTACAAACCAGAAGTGTGAAAGAAATTCTTTGGGGCTACGAAGACCCATTCTTAAAGAAAGTAATATTTCCTGTGGAGCGAACAATTGGTGTCTTCTACCCTGTAAGTAAAATCTGTGAGGAGAAACACCTGTAGAGAACGTTCTGTGGAAAGAGACTTGGACAACCTGACAGTGGCAGTTTAGGGAGATAGCACCTATGGGTAAGTCTGCACTGCCTTTTAAAACCTGCGGCTGTGAATCTCAGAGCTTGGGTCCATAAAATCTAAGCTTGGGGGGCTTGTGCTAGGGTGCAAAAATGTGTAGATGTTCGGGCTTGACCTGGAGCTCAGGTTCTGACACCCAGGAGGGGGCGTGGGTTTCAGAGCCCATGCTACAGCCAGAGTCACAACGTCTATGCTGCTGTTTTCATCACCATAGTGCGATCCCAATTCAGTAGACCTTTCCTCTGAGATGCGTTGCCGGGGGTTTTAAAACGCAGTGTAGACATGCCCTAATATTTTCCCCTGTTCACAGATATCGGCATTCTCTCATGGGAAGCAAAAAGAGGAAAGAAATGGCCATAATCAATGGAAGTGACTGGAGAGCATCAACCCCATTCCATATGATCCTGATCCCGCAAAAATATCCCCACGTGTGGACCCTGCTTCTTTACAGAGTCCCACTGGAGTCACAGGGGCTCTGTGCAAGAGTCCACGTGTGTGTGGACTCTGTTTCAGGAATGGAGCCTATAATGATGATGGTTTGGAAGTGGGGGCAGAGAGCTTCTCAGTGGCATTCTTGTACCTGATAAAATCAGCAGAATGTGCTCTCTTCTGTTTGTTACAGTGTGGCACAGTCATGGGTGGGAGAGGACGGGCAGCGAGGCAGAGTGGCATAGGTCAAAACCATCCAAACATTTCAAGGATAAGTGTGTAGGTGGCTGGAGTTGGAGAAAGTGTCCTGTCGCTAGAATCCCTTTGGGAATTACTATGTATTTGTCTGCTCCTCTACTATGAGGCAACAGAGAGAAAGATAGATACCCAGCCAGCATGTACAGCAGACAGCAACATTTGTACTAGCTGGCTGGGCTGGCACCCACAGATATGAGAAGAGATCCACCTTCCTAGTCTTTCCTCTAGCACTTAGTTGGTTGGAATCTTTCCCAGCTGCTGCTTAGATAAGAAGAAATACTTTATACCGTCTCTCCACACTAGTGCACCTATGCACTGGGGGCAGGATCTGACCCTTCTGGTCCTGATTTAGCAAAGCACTCAATTCAGGTGCTTAAACTGAGGCAAGTTAAGTCCCCATGGAGCTATTTGTGTATATCAAGTTTAGCACACACTTAAGTGTTTTCCTGAATCAGGTTCTTAGTTTCTGTTTGCTATTAGCATTAACAAATAGGTGATTCCATTCATCAAAATCTCCATCCCAACCGTAACTCCAAAATGTATGAGGACAAAAACCCACACCTGATGTTTGCATGGTGAGGAAGAGAATAAGAACCATAAAGTCCATAGAGAATAAGAACATAAAGGACAATTATTCATATATGATCTTGCTAAAAGTCCCAGGAGCAGTAAAACTAAACTGTTGTTCCCTGTTCTTGTGTCTTTTGCAGTATAATGGCACATCTGATGGACTGTACAGAGTCTTTAATGGGAAAGATGACATAAGGAAAACTGCAATAATTCAATCCTATAAAAACAAAAGGTACCACAAGTATTGTTTATAAGAGAAATATGCATATTTTCTATGCATGACTCTATACAAGACATTACAGCCTGATTCGGAGCCCATTGTAGTCAATTGAAAAACTCATTTATTTCAGTGAATGCTGGATTAGGTCTAGGATCAGCAAAACCATAGTCTCTCTTTTAGCCCACCATGGGTCCATTATGGCCTTGAATTTCAGGGAGTTATGGATAGTGTAATCTAACGAGTGGCTGCTGTTTTCCCTTGCAAGTGATTAGATCCCTTTAATCCCCTTTGCCACTGGTTTCACAGGATATGATTGAATACAGTTTGGCCCAATAAAAATACCAAAAGAAATTGCCACTGTTTTCTATTCTTGCACCTTTTTCAATGCCTTGAACTAGTGATTATTTTATTGTGGAGCCATTAAAGTTAGAAAGTCATAGCAATACCAGACCAGACAGTGATAACCATCCATTACAATATAAAACAAACCTGGTAAAGGAAATTTGGGGTGGGGGCAGATTGACTTCTCCAGACCAGGCAATTCACAATTAATTATAACTATTGTGAATTCTGTCCATGTCCATACATCTAAATATTGCTCTAATGTAGTGTCACAAGAGACATTTCTGAGAAGGTACAGGGATTTTGTATCTAACAGCAATCTTTATTATTCCTTTATCCCCAAAACAATATGATCTGTCAGGCCTTCTCACAGGGAGTTACAAGAAGAACAACCAGTGGAAGGATTGTTCAGGGTGTGTGGAAATTCAGAGATTTTCCGTTCCATTTGTTTTCATAGATATTGTTTATATTTTTCATCTAGAACATTTGGTTTTGGTAGTGAATACTTATGCAGCACATGTTTAAGTCCATATATTCCATCTCACCTGATCTCTGTTTAAGACAAGGCTCTATATGCTACCAAATATCTTACCAGTGTTAGGAAACAGAGGGATTCATATGTAAATGTAAATAAAATAAGCATATATATAAAAATACTGTTGAAACTTTTGGACCTACACTTCAAAAGACTTCAACTTCATTAAATTGGGATTCTTATTTCCATAAGTGGCCATTGAGCCTTTTGTGCTTTTCTTTTTAACCAGGAAATCTCATCAGATTTCTTCATGATGTTTCCCTATTTGCAAAGATCAAAATGTGCACATTGCAGCTTAGATTACATTGATTTCTGATGAAAGGAAACAGCATGCAAAGGAAGAACAAATTCAGAGCCCTTCTCTCCTTACGCTTACATCATTAATAGTTACAGTAAAGTCAGTGGAGCTATAATGGTGTAACTGAGGAGTTTCGGGCCCAAAACCTCTATGAGAAGAGCAAGTGAAGTGATTCTGAAAATCAAAACAACAGCCCCCTGCATCAAGGAGGGGACTTCTCTGTATTGAAAGCATCCCTGTTCAGTTACATAGACCCTGCTTCAGCAGTGAGTGATTGCAGCTACACAGCAGGGCTATGTAGCTAATTGGGTAATGAAATAGATTACATTAAACAATACATGGTATGTGGCATGACCAGGAACTGTTTTTATTTTTCATTAAAGCAATCTTTCCCTCTGGGCTGACCACTGTGACATGGTCAATGGAACAGGTGAGCCTACTCTCTCTCTTCCTCTGTTCATAAGAGAATTCCAGTCTTAGTGAAAGCACCATGGGCCACAGAAAAGATTCCAGCCGTCTTTTCCCTTTTAATTGTGTGCACAGTGTAATGCAGCGGAGATTTCTTTTTGTGTAATATCTGAATACAATCTGGGTCCTAAAATGCTACAAAGAGTTAAGTAATGTGCTCATGGAAAAACTACACTAGAGAAAGTGTTGTACTGCAGATGCTGCAATCTGGTGAGCCTGGGCTTGTGGAAGCCATAAAGAAGGCTGTTGCAATAGTAAAAGTGTTAAAGGCATGGACAGTAGCGGCAAATGGGAGTCTGAGCAAAGACAGGTAACAGACGATACAGCGTTACATTGGAGGATATGTGTAATGTTTCTCTCTTTGAAGCACTTAGATGAAGGAAGTTCAGATGAAAACACAAATTCATTTGGTCAAAACAAGTAGCAAGGGTGGACACGGGGGTGTCAAAATGCATGTACAGTTGTGTTACCATTGTCATTGTAAAAGCAATAGCTAAGATTAAAGATAGACCAAGATGACCAAAAGGGAGAAGATAGATAGGAAGGAGCAGAGGGCCAAGAAATTAATCCCGTGGGACTCCACGCTCGCAATAATACAAGCGGACACAACAAACTTGGAACAGTTTATCTTGCATGTTGTGTGTACCTGCAGTTCTCTTCCCAATAGGTCTTAAGCCAGAGAGTGTGAAAACAAGCAGGTTTATTTGTACTATACAGTGCTAGCTAGTATAGAGCATTCTCTTTACAGTAAAGCACACATAAGTGATTCAGATATAACACCTTACTAGTGCTTAAGTTTCTTTTGAAGGCTGAGTCAGGAAGGATTGATTTTTTATTGCAGTCTGTGCTAGTGATTATTTGTTAAGCAGTATTCTTAGCTCCTAGAACTTTTTTCCATCTCTTTCGTCATTGACTTGAACCTTTCTCCCATTCTCTGCCTTTATTTTGCTCTTCCTTCCTTGCCATGGTGAAACCAGGCTTGCAGACTGTAGACTATATGCATTCTCTGGTAAATGGATTCAGTGGCTCTCGTGAGGTAATGAAGTATAAACTCAGGTATTGTATCTGAGAGGATATGGATGGAGAATGAAGGAAAGTGTTTTGTAGCCAGAAATGGAGCTGAACCTATTGTGCCTGTTCTAATTCTTTTTCTTTGTCTCTCTTATGGTTGTTAATCTGTCCTCATCCTAGAAAGAAATGTAATTGTGGTAACAGGTTTAAAGAGGAAGGCTTGCTTGCATTAAATTGTCAAAAGACTCTATATTTGTCTTTTAAATTCCCAGTGCCCTAGCAAAAGAACAGAAGATTTTTAATAGTAAAATTAGCAGCCTCCAGAGATGACTACTAGTCACTGTGTAATCCAACTCAGTGTTTATTGGATATTCAGTTTGTTGTCACAACAAGCACTAGGTTCAACTAGGCCAACTGCAAATCAGAGTTCTGTATGGCAAGAATTCCTCCTTCTCTTGTGGAGCTGTTTTCCCTTACTAGATAAAATGAAGTGTTTAGATAACTAAATTAAACACCATAGGCAACATTCGCATCCAAGGATTTGAAAGTGAGTCAGGTTTTGCCAACCATTTCCTAGGCTGTTAGGATTTAGGAATAGCACACAGACATGTGGTTGGATGGAATCTAGGCTTGTATGAGAAAAGCCTCTGCTGCTAACAGAGGTCAAGTGATGGTCTGTAAGAGAGTTTCCTTGCTCCTGTCATCGAGGCTAAGGATGCAAAGATACCAGAGAAGCATTTAGAACTCTGTGATGGGTGCTGTATAAAACCTAAACAGAAGCGGTTACAGGAGACAGAGATTGAACTGGTTAGAGGTTTGTTACATCATCCTTCTGGGCAGGAGCCATCTTCAGTGGGATGGTGGAAGTGATATTAAGTCAATATGTAGTTAGAAACACAAGTTCGAAAGCCTAAGGATATGATGTTTATAAGCGCCAAGCATCCATAATTCCAATTGAGTCAACAGGATGTTCATCTCTGAAAATCAGTTCTCAAACCTAGCCACATAAATCCTGGAGCTGAATCTACAAGGCAGCAGGGAGTCACAATCAATACTTTTGTGTGCCCCGTATCTTCTATGGCACATACCCTCATATTTGTTAAAGATATTGCCTGCTTGCCACAGACTTTATATGCCAAATTTAAGATTAAAGGACTTATTAGGGACTTCAGAGGGGATTCCAAAATCAGGCTTATAATAGAAAACAAGACTTGGCCAATGCCTTGCATAAATCTTTGTGTGCACAGGCAGTAGATTTGTCTTTCTTTGTCAGAAATGTATAGAAAAGACCACAGCTGAATGTGGCATTATCAATGATCTCATGTCATAAAAGTGGAATTACATTCAAGCTCTTATTTTATTTCATCCATAGATGGTGCATCATTTCCTCCTTTTGTAAAGAAGGACAGGATCCTGCGCTTCTTTTCCTCCGATATTTGCAGGTAGGGCAAATGGAGAGATCCATATTGTGCACATATTCCTGTGTGTGCTCACCAAAAATCATGTTCTTTGAAAAACTATTTAAGACAGCTGCTGAAACTGCTCTGCTTGGTCTTGGGTCATTGAAGCAACTCAATAAACAAACCTTTGGTTTTAACCATGTGAATCTGCTGTGTTCACGATTGGCTACTTAAAGTCTGATTCTGCCACCCTTAGTTGTACTGAGTAATGAGTAGTTGCAATGCCTCTGAGTCTCTGATCCTTTGCACTGGTGTAATTCAGGATCATAGAACTACAGTGGTAGATGTGAGAGGAGACTCAGGCCCATTGAGTTCAAAGGGACTATTCAAACAAGTAGTACAAAGTATTAGGGTTGCAGAACTTGGCCTATAGGGTGCATTTACATGACAAGCAGCAGTGAGTCTCAGCGCCTGGGACTACAGACTTGGGCTTGCGATACAGTGCTAAAAATAGCAGTGTAGATACTTAGGCTCAGGCTGGAGCTCAGGCTCAGAAACCCACCACCCTCAGTGTCAGAGCCCAAGCTCCAGCTCAAAAGGTTTACACAGCTATTTTTAGCACCACAGCATGAGTCCTGTGAGCCTGTCTACAGACCCAAGCTCTGAGACTCACTGCCACAGGTTGCTGCTTGCTGTGTAGTCATACCCTAAGGGCACGTCTTCATTACCGGCTGGATCGGCAGGCAGCAATCGATCCAGCGGGGATCGATTTATCACGTCTAGTCTAGACACGATAAATCAACTCCCAAGCGCTCTCCCATCGACTCCTGTACTCCAGCTCGGCGAGAGGTGCAGGCAGAGTCGATGGGGGAGCGGCAGCAGTCAACTCACCACGATGAAGACACCACGGTAAGTCGATCTATGTACGTTGACTTCAGCTAAGTTATTCACATAGCTGAAGTTGCGTAACTTAGATCGATCCCCCCTCCCCAGTGTAGACCAGGGCTAATAATATAATTCACCCATGTGCATAGGGCTAGCACGAGGTATTTAAATATTATTTTGAGGGCTTATGTGGAGCTTAACTGATGCACCGGCCATCTGTACAGGTGTGTATTTCACCATTCATAGCCAAATACATCAAACTGCTGTCTCTCAGAATATGACATATATTACCCCAAATAAATAAATAATTAATAAAAAATTAATAAATCTCCTTGCATTTTTTCTTTTCAGTTTGTCTTTTCTGCTGTTGCCATACAATGTCCCTGAATGCTCCAGTGGGGTAGTTACAAACACTGCTCAATAGATTTAAAGGAAACGGAAGTTTAATTCTCCCAGGTGACACATTTGCAGGCTCAACTTTGATTTTCAGTGCCGGGAATGAGCTTTTTCTTCTTTAAAATGCATCATTTATTTTAAAGGTTGCATAAAAAAGGATTAAGGTTTATAAATCAAATTCTTATCATGGAGCAGCTTGGACCCCAAAACTGAAATCTGCCAATCACAGCAAAGGACTTTTCATGTACCTGGTGAAGAAGACAGAAACTGTTTCTTCATTCAGGCTGTTGGATGCAAATAAAAATATATGGAGATAGACCTAGCTCACAGAACTGGAAGGGGCCTTGAAAGGTTATTGAGTCCCACCCCCTGCCTTCATTAGCAGGACCAAATACTGTCCCTGACAATGTCCCCCTTAAATGGCTCCCTCAAGGATTGAACTCACAACACTTGGTGTAGTAGGCCAATGCTCAAACCACTGAGCTATCCCTCTCTCCTGGCCTTGTCTGTGTCTTTATTCTCAGATCAAGTAATCATAGTTGCTTCTTTCTAGTAGTACCATACAGGGTCTCCCTAAATTCTGACCTAGTCTCAGCAGTCAGAGAAGGCAATGGTTGACTTAATATAGGACACGGCAACATTCAGAACACTGCTTTCTTCTAATGGCTTGTCTACACTAGAATGTTTTGCTGCTTTAACTACACCAGTAACACCTTCCCCCACCCCCAAGTATGGATGCAGGTATATCAGTATAAAAGGGTTTATACCAGTATATCTTATTTCAGTTTGCCAAGTGAAGTAAGTTATACAAATATAAGGCACCTTTATATTGGTAGAGCTACGTCTACACTAGGGCTTATACTGGTATCACTATATCATTTAAAAAAATCACACCTCTGACGTAGTAATACCATTAGAACTTTTCTAGTATATAGCCAGGCAGAAACCACTCTGGAAGACTTAAAACATTCCACCACCGCAGACACTGTAGATCTGTGCCTAGGAAGGAGTTGTTTATACATTTACTCTTAACTGTATACTTTTGTCTATGTTTCTGTATTTTATATAATAGAATCATAGAACCATGGGGTTAGAAGAGACTGCAAAGGTCATCTAGTCTAACCCCCTGCCAAGAGGCAGGATATGTTGTAATCTAAGCCATCCAAGACAGCTGGCTATCTAGCCTCTTTCTGAAAACCTCCAGTGAAGGAGGTTCCATGACTTCCCTCAGCAGTTTGTTCCATTGTCCTATTGTTCTTACAGTTAGGAAGTTTTTCTTGAGATTTGTAAAGTCACCGCTGCCTGTGTCTCTTTTCTGGAAATGTCATGTACTCTTGTTCATTGTCTGGGCAGTTCCACAAACTGCTAATCCAGGGCGAAGGGAGCCTGGAATCATCCGAGCAGCTGCCAAGAGCACTTTATCATTTAAAAAACAAGAAAGGTAGGACGTCTCTATAATGTGTCGGACATGAATGTGTATTAGCAACCAAAGCACCTGTAAATACAATATAAACTAGAGGCAAATGAAACATTTCTCTTTTATATTCAGATCTATCTATGGCATATTTGACAGTGAGCAGACTGTGAAGGAAATCCCCCTGTATCGTTTCACAGTTCCTCGTGCAGCATTTGCATCTCCTCTTGAAACTCCAGAAAATAAATGCTTCTGCACAGAAACTGTTCTGTCAAAGAATTGCACATCATCTGGAGCCCTGGACATTAGCGCCTGCAAAGGAGGTAGAGTAGTAAAATGTCACTAATCCAAACAAGCCATTTGGCTTGGGAGAAAGGGTGGTTTTGTGGTTAAGGTTACTAGACTATGATTCAATAGACTTGGATTCAATTCCTGACTCTGCCACAGATTTCCTGTGTGACCCTAGGCAAATAATTTAATCTCTCTGAAACATTGATTCCTTAAACAGAGATTTGAATACTTCTTTACCTTCATGAGATGTTGTGAAGATAAATTTATGAATGCTTCAGAGATGCTCAGAGACTGTGGTGATGGAGCTATATATCTAGCTTTGATGGTACAAATGCAAGAAATAAAAATATGAGAGATGAATAAGGAAGAGAAAGAGCAATGGAAGTTTTAATACCATTTACACACTCAGAGCTAAATTATCCCTTGTCTCTGTGTGGGGAAGAATAAAAGGAGCTTCATCCACTGTATAAAAGCTTTGGATAGTCACAGTACCTGTGTCCGTGAGATCTCATATACATGATGTGATAACTATATGTGCATATATAGGATGAAAGCAGCAGGTGTTTAACTCAATGTAATTCCACTGGAGTAAATTTACAGCTGGGAATTTGGCCCATATGCTGTAATTGTAATAGCAATTAATTTTACTCATGCAAATTATCTACATGCCAATAGGATTGTAGACCCCATAGAATCTCTCTCTCTGCTTTAGGTTTAGTAAATCTTCCTACTGAATGTGTATATTTGTGTGCACATCATAGATATTTATTTATATATAAATAAATAAAATGTCCTCAGGTGAGGTACCAGATAAGAGAAACCAGACTAAGGCTTGACTTTCCAATTTTGCTTGTCTTTTTATAACAGGAAAACCAGTGTATATTACACTTCCCCATTTTCTGTATGCAAGTGAAGATGTGTCCGAGAATATTGAAGGATTGAGTGCAAATAAGGATGAACACGAGACCTTTTTAGACGTAGAGCCTGTAAGCCAACATTTATAGTATTTGTTTCTTGATGACCATGCACAGTATTGCTGTGCAGTGTAGTTATAATACTGATTAATTTCAGATATGATCAGAGAAGCCCATATTTTGGTGTTTGGGTTTTGCAGAACCCCATCAAATATTATTCTGACCTCCAAAGTTTGGTAGCTCACATACAAGTGTTAATTTTGACTCATCCCTATAGTTGTCAGATTGGAGTCAGTGTGGGTTGGCAAAATCTCAGTCAGGTTTTGGTTTTTACAAAATTATGCAGAGAGTCCAGTTTCTACAGATCATCAACATTCAGGGAGAATTGGCTCAAAGAGTCTGTTTTTGCACGCTCTCATTGAAAAAGGGATACTTGAAGACACTATAGGAATAAATGAAATTAAACTGCTCATGCTTTTTAAATACTTGCTACTTGACATTCTAAATTGCCAAATTGTCTTTCTTCCAGCCCAAAATACAAACATTTCTTCACAATACTGTTCAACTTCTCAATCTATATGAAACCAACTCAAATTATACCAACTTAAATTATAAACACATATGTAGAGCAGCCTAGGATCAGATGACCTCTTTTAGGCAAACATATGCCATATGTAACAACACATAGTATGACAGTTTGGTGACCACAATCTTTGCTATGAATTATTGTGTCAAATACGATAATTATCTTGCTCTGTGATCACTGTTCTATGTATGTATAATGTATAATGATGAAAGTGGCATCCATGTGGTCTTATAGTCATATGTCATACATTTGAGAATTTCATCCAGGGTGGGTGAAAAATCTGTTGGGGCCACATTTTCAACTGATGTAAATCAGTGTAATCCCATTGAAGTCAATGAGATTATTCTACTTTACACCAGCTAAAGATCTGGCCCAAGATTGTGTTTAAGCCAAAATTGTTATATTCCTCTCTAAATTATCCCATACAGAGCTCATCTATTTTTGCTGTGTTTTAAACATGTTTTGATTTTGTTGGTTTCATTAAGTAGTAAGTCTCATCTAAATTACAGTCACAGTTTAATTAAGTTGACCAAGTAATTGCAGTACAGCCTGTTCTGCCTTCCAAGTGAATGACTGTAACAATGAAGCCTCCCGTTTATCTGATTCCAGAGTGCATTTGATTGTCACACTTTCCAACTGTGATAAATTCCTAAATAAACATTGTTGTTGAACATCTGATTTTAATCAGCTTCAATTTTCCCTCCACTTAGGTCCTAGTCCCGCAAAGCATGTGCTTAACTTTAAGCAGGTGGAGCAGTCCCATTGAATTATTTCAATCCAGCTGTTCACATGCTTCAAATTAAACACTTTTTATACTGGATTGAAGCCTGGCTGAATCATTCAAAAAACAAGTTAAAGTGGGGAAAAACTGAACAAGTGATACCGAAATGTTTAACCTTTAAGATGAAGATTAAAATTAATCTATGTGTCTGAGAAAGTAGTTGTGAGTCTCAGTCATCTTGCTAAGGTACAGATGTCCACAAAAACGATCTCTGCAATTGGTATTAATTAGAAGTGGTCAAAAAATGGAAATTCCACCCCATGGAAAATCTGAGACTTCAAATGTTGGTTTGTTCTGAATCAGGCTTGAAAGTTGAAATCTTGGAATTTTTCACAGAACAAAATATCTAGAAATATTTGGGTTTGACCTTATAAATTATAACATAATGTAACATAACAAATATTAAAGTGCTGAAGTCTAAATGAAATATTTAGACTAGAGCTGGTTGGGAATTTTTTACAAAATGTTTTGTTGGTTGGGACTGAAACTTTTCATGGCAATGTATCCATTTCTCAGGTTCAGAATGGGATTTGTGGGGAGCAAGTGTGAGACTAGAGTAGTCAAAAGCACAGTGGTCAGTATACTCCCCTAGGATGAGGGAGACCCAGCTTTAAGTTCTTTATACAAATCAGGGATGTGAACTTGGGTCTCCCACATCCAGGGTGAGTGCCCAGACCACAGGTCTATCCTGGAGGCAAAGAGAGAGTCAGTCAGTCAGTCAGTCAGTCTCTCTCTCTCTCTCTCTCTCTCTCTCTCTCTCTCTCTCTCTCTCTCTCTCTCTCTCTCTCTCTCTCTCTCTCTCTCTCTCTCTCTCTCTCTCTCTCTCTCTCTCTCTCGGTTTTGGCAACAAAAGTTGAATGGTCTCATTTTTGTTTTGATGCGGAATGAGAGAAATTTAGAAAACTTCAATTTTCATGAAATGGAATTCTTGTTTTCTGGCCAGCCCTAGTTTTCACCTTATGGGAGTGAAACATTTTGTTTTTATTGAAACAAAACATTTCAATTATTTCCTGCCAAAAATTTTGATGAAATCCATGTATTCCTGCAAAGTATTTTGAATTAATCAAATCAGCATCTTCTGATGGAAAATGGCTCTAATATTAATTTGCAACCTTGCTAGTCATCTCAATAAAGACACAAGAACAGAATGGGCATGAAGAATGAAATGACCCTTTGACCCCTGAAAGTAATCCCAATGGTAAACAAGTTCATGAACAGTGTTAATTCAGATTTCTCTGATGTACCTGTTCCAGACTTAAGCTTGTAGTGGCCACCATCACAAGCATTACATTCATTGTGGTTGCTTTATTTGTTTTGCTTTATTTTGTGTTTTCTCCTTTTCTGGCTTTAGACCACTGGGTTTACATTACGATTTGCCAAAAAGCTGCAAATAAACTTACTGGTGAAGCCTGCACCAAAGATCGAGTAAGTGTTTTCTCTGTCTTTTGTTTCTAAAACACAGGTACAATGTTTTGTTTGTTAGCCCTTTTGCAAGTAGGGTGACTGGCTCTACAAAAATGCTTGGTAGAGTTTCAATAAATATAACCTAAATATTAAATATACATTTCCTAATGACTGCATTATGATAGTGTGTCTCAGTTCTGCAGTATGGCAGCTATGCGTTTATATTCCTAAACCAGCCCATTGAAGATTCCCAGCATTGGGGAAATCCTTGGATAGAGTAAAGGACTAAAGTTGTTCCTATACAGCTCACATCTCAGCAGTTGGCACAGGATACATGGCAAGGGTATCCTTAGACCCTAGTGATCTCTGCATGCTAGACCATCCCTTGGGAATTGGTGGGGGTAAGAGGAGACAAGGAGTAGTTGAGGACTTGAGCCCACAATATTGCTATTAATGAAAGCAGCAGTTAATACGTAATCTCAGTGGTCCCTGAGACTAAAGAAGAGGATTTACTTGGTGATTTCCCCTCCCTCCTGGGCTCTGAATTTAGTCATTGATCAAGCCCAAAGTGAATACGATTTCCTTTTATAATTATCATTTAATTATGTTACTGGAGACTTAGGGGTCTGTCCTGCAGGATGATACATACTTTGGCCCTGATCCTGCAAAAGCACTTAAACATGTATGTGCAAAACTTTCAGCATGTGAATAGTCCCAATTATTTCAGTGAGTTTACTCGGGTACTTAAAGTTAATCACATGCTTAAGTGTTTTGCTGGATTAAGGCCAGAGTGCCCTGCAACTTGCAAGATCAAGTCCCTAATTCTTTTCCTACACTTCAGTATTTGCTATCACCCAAAAGGGAGCTTTTTTAAATAAACTATGAGAACACTTTCTAACAAGCTTGTAAGTCCATTGCAATCAGAAATAAATGTAAATATAAAAGGTGTGAAATTTTGTAAATCAAATCTTAAATATTTTTCAATTTGTGAAATTTCAAAATGCCAGAAATGTCAGAAATGTCAGCCTGCTTTGCAGCTCATAAAAAGGCCAAATATTTGTGAATGTCATGAAATGTTCCATTTTGAATTGAAACAATTTGCTGATATTTAATTTTTTTTAAAAAGTCCTTCAGCTCCAACATTTACAAGTAAAAGTCAAATTTCAGATTTCTTGGGAATGCCTGGCATGCACTAGGGGCCTGATCCAATGCCCACTGAGGTCAATGGAAAAACTCTCATTGGCTACAGTGGACTTTGTATCAGGACTTAGAGTCATGTTATGAAACTACAAATAATAAATGGGATGAGAAGCAAAAGCAGAATTATATAGTATATGGAGATTGTGAATAATATGATCATTCCAAAACTAGTGCCAATGAAAAGATAACCGATACCGTACTGTGAGACTGTTGATGCAGCACATTACACAGGAGACACGCAGTGTGTTTTCTTCATTGTTTTATTTAACTTAATTTAAAACAAAAGTCATTCTGACTGAAAACTGTATGGAAAAAAATATATGCATGCACTAGTCTTGGAATGATCCTGTTATTGTGCATGCATATATAAAAATATTTGGGCGAGGTGACAAATGGCTTTCCCATTAGACAAAAATGTTTGATGCTTCAAGATGTTTTCTTATCTCGAAATATGATGAAAAACTGAAATCTCAAACATTTTTGCAAAACAAAAATCCAAAACATTTTTTCATTTGCGTCAACCAAAATGGTTTGCTTCAGTAATTTTGAAAAAAATTCATTTCAGTGTCAACCTTTTTTCCTTTTTCTTTACCTTTATTTTAAATTGAGTAAAATTTAGAAATAAGAAGTTATTTGAAATCTCTAAATGGAAACTTTCTGGTTCCATATTGTCAAAAGAGGATGTTTTGATAATCTTAGTACTTTTTTCTACCAATTTTTTTGAGTCAGCTGTTTTGTTGAATTTGTCACTGTTTAACAAATAGTTTCTCTTTCAACAAATCTGTATTTTTTGACAGAAATGATTTGTTGAAAAGTTCCCAATCGGTGCTAATAAATACACACACACACACACACACACACACACACACGTACTTAATATTTTGAAAGAGATTATTGGCTCCATTCATGGTCCCTATTTTAAGTATAAAGTATATTTTTCAAGCTAATAGACTTTCAAAATGGAAGAAACCTTTTAAGTCTATCGACTGTATGTACACATGCACAGTATCATAATTATTATTTATATGTGGTAGCACCTACAGGCCTCAATCAGGGATCAAAACCTTATTGCACACTAGATACTGTACATGCATTTAATTTAGAAGACAAAGAGCCACCTCCAACTCCACTAGAGATTGTAATCTAACTATATGATGAAAGGCAACAGACAGATTTGAAAAACAGGTTTGGGAAGGGCAAGGTAGAAGAGAAACAATTATGTAATAAACATATAGATGATCATACATACATTCTCTCTCTCGCTCTCTCATACCCAGAGTACTAGATGGAAGATGGTATGCATAATGTCTGTAGTCATAGGTGCTCACTCCATGGGGGCTGGAGCACATATGGAAAAAAAATAATGGGAGTTCAGCATCCACTAGCCGCAGCTGTTTAGCGGCTTGTGGGGAGGATTGGGAGAGGGCAGAGATCAGCAAATGGCAGGTGGGTGGGGCCTCAGGGAGGGGGAGGAATGGGACAGGAGGGGGCGGAGCAAAGGTAGAGTCTTGGGGGAAGAGTTGGAGTGGGGGCGAAGCACCCCCAGGAGAAAAATAAAAGTTGGTGCCTATGGCTGTAGTTACCCATATACTTTCTACATAGGAATGCGCTAGTTTGAATTTACTGGAGGTTTGCCACCTGAATACATACAAATTGTACTTCCTGTCAATTTCAGCAAAGAGGTAGAGTAGAGGGGGCTCTGAGAAATTGCTCAATGGAAATTGTGAATGTGCAGATAATGTGTTGTGGTTGTTTCAATGTTTTCTTTCAATATTTGTTGCAGGGCTTTATCAAAACTTACCAAATCCTATATCTTTCCTGTTCTTTGGCTGAATGAGGTTAGTATGTTTTCAGTCTATTAAATCATTCTAATTATTTCATCTTTATTAGAAATAATCTAGGAGATTTACCGAAAAAATAGTCCAGAGCCAAAATTTTCAGTCTTGTTGGCCTGAAATTAGGCATCTACGGCTAGAGCCATGAAAGCAGTTAGACACCTAATGTCCACCTTAGGTGCCCGAATCCAACAGGAGGGGTCACTGAGATCCTCAAAACCCTCACTCAGCTGCTGCTGCCTAACACTGTAAGCACCTAAAGTCCCTAGCTGCCTAAGCTTCTTCCAATGAGCATGAGCACGGCTGCCTCAGTCTATGGCCTCAGGTTCTTACCTCATACCTGAGCCTCAGCAGGTTCATCAGACTAGGTGTTAACCAACCTGTCTCGCCAGTGGGGCCCGATCCAGCAGGCCTTCTGAGTTCAAGCCTCCAGCTACACAAAACAGCTGGAGGAGGTTATGGTTAAGGCACTCGCCTGAGATGGGGAGACCCTTCTCCCCAAATCCCTTCTGCACATCAGGCAGAGAGAAGACTTGAACCCAAGTCTCCCACAGCCTGGATGAGCACTCTGATCCCTGGGCTAAAACTTGTTTGCAAGCCAAAAGTTAGGCTTATGCACTTTACTCCAGGAGAGAGTACACAGCTGAGAATCCCAGTCAGCGACAGGCTCCTCCCTCTCGCCTAGACTTCGGTGCCTAAGACCCTTAGGGGGAGGGTATTAAGAGCCACTCCTCTCCTTGGTATTTCCCATTGGCTAGCTCTGGCAGCTTCCTGCTCAGCAAGCTGACTTTTGCAGATCCCATTCTTAGGTATGTATCCCTCCATAGGCACTGTGTAGGGAGCCTGGACACCTAACTCAGGGGTGTGGATTCCACTGGGTGGCAGGGCAACAGTTAGGCACTGCAATGCTGAACATTGCAAGGTCCAAGTCCCTTTGTGGATATAGCCATTAGATCCATGTATATGATAACATTATATGCAATCGCGTGGTCTATAACATGTATATGTTCCATGAGAAAGGACTTGCATACTTCAGCTGTAAATGCTCTTGCACTGTTTCAGACGGCGATTATTGATGATGAGAAAGCAGCAATGTTCAGATCGAAAGTGATCTCTCCAATCAAGCTGCTGCACTTGCTGCAGGTGGTGCTGATCATAGTCGGTTGTGTGATATTCCTAGCATTTGCAATCTCCTATTGCATATGCAAATCAAATAAATTAAGTGAGTAGATCTCTGGCGATCTCTATGGGAGCTTCACTAGAATAATGACTTCAGTCTAGGATTGCCAATTTTGGTTGGATGGAGGTTTCATCACATGGCATAATCTTTAATGAAAGGTTAATCTTTAAATCCTGCCTGGAGACTCCAGGACAACCCTAGAGGATTGGCAACCGTACAGTTCCAGCCCCAAGAATTATTCTAAATTCCAATCAACCTCACCACTTATCCTTTCAGTTTCACTTCTGATTTTTCCTTTTGTAAAAGTCCAGCATTTTTCAGTTGACATTTACAAATTCTGTTCCTAGCCCTGTTCAACCAAGGTGCTATTGACAGATTGAAATTTGTGCAAGATAAGACTTTGGGAATTGGGTGACTCCAAGAGCGATGCCTTGTTTTCAATGAGTCAATGGGGCTTCTGTGACCTGAAAAAAACAAAACCATATGGGTTGTCCAGAGCCATTCCACAGATCAGAATGGCCTCCTTGGCTGTTCCACTGTCCATCTATATGGTAGAATGTCAGATGAAGCCACATAGTTACGGATCCACATGATCTCCTAGTAGCAAGTCCCTGCTGGAACCCCTAAACCTCCTGTGCACAGCAGTGCAGGCCCCCACTCTAAGCAGAGTGATCAGGATGCATGGATCTCTTCCATAGGGTTCCCAATTCTCCCTGATCACCATTCTGCATCCAAACCACACCAGTTTCTCTGGGTCTTGACCCTATGTAGCCATGGAGAATAGGATTCGACATGGTCCTATAATGCACAAAGAGGTACAGCAGAGTAATCCAAATAATGACAGTGGATTTGATATAAGAGTTTAGATGGGGATTTTTTGGGTGATTTGAAGGAAACGGGGGAGGGTATAACATCAGCTCCTATCAATAATATCAGAGTACAAATATCATATGATAGTATAGAACAGTGGGTCCCATAATATAAAACAGAAGTTTTTCAGTTCCTATACTACACCTTTCTCTCAGGTCAAATGGGTTATCCATTTTGTAGGAAGAGTGTGTACCACATGATTCATTAACTTTTGACTTTTTCCATTATAGGTGACAAAGAAGTTTACTTGTAGGAATAGTTACTTCAAATTTCAAACAAGGAATTTGTAAAATTCAGCGGCAAACCAATCTGGTCTTATGATACCATTTATACACGTAAACACACTATTGAATGAATGTGCCTTTCCTTTCTGTGAAGAACATACAGAATCCAGCTTCTCAACCAGCAATGCCTGATGTTTCAAAAAGCCCATTTTTACAACCTCATTGAAGAGGCCACAACAGTATCATATTCTGAAACCACTATCATGGTACAAACCTCTATTACAAATAGCATATTAGCAGGTGAACACCGAAATCCAGTTTGGAATCCAATCCACTTTCTGCCATTTTTACAACTTGCTAGTTTGCTTCTCTTGGGACTGTGAGAATAGGAGTAAAAGCCAGTTGCTGATGTTCTGGTTCTAAGTATGTGGGATGGTGACTTCATCAAGCTCATGCAGTGCCCTAGAAGTTATTTTTTCCCCATTCCTTCAAGCAATGGAAGTTGCTGCAGTAGAACTGCTCTCCTGTCTTCAGATATGTGAATTTTAATTACTATAAAGTTTATTATGTAAAGTGGTTAACCATAATATCTGAATGTCAATAAAGGGTTTCTGAAAAGCTTTATTTTAAACTATGCATGTACAGACATGAACAAAATACATGCATGAATGCTAACAGTGGCTGATCCATAGCCACAAACTGCTTCCTTTCTAAACATTTGTGCAGCAGCCCCATTCCTGTCCTTGGTCCGCTGTGCTCTCCCTCAATCTTTTCACCCGAACTGCTGCTTCTTTTTCTGGCACTTCCTTGGCCAATAGCTTGGGCCCTACCAAATTCCTGGCCATGAAAAATGTGCCACGGACCATGAAATCTGGTCTCCCCCGTGAAATCTGGTCTTTTGTGTACTTTCACCCTATACTATACAGATTTCACAGGGGAGACCAGCATTTCTCAAACTGGGGGTCCCAACCCAAAAGGGGGCTGTAGGGTGGGGAGGGGTCACAAGGTTATTGTAGGAAGTTTGCGGTATTGCCATCCTTACTTCTGTGCTGCCTTCAGAGTTGGGTGGCTGGAGGGCAGTGGCTGCTAGCTGCACACTCAGCTCTGAAGGCAGTGCCGCCACCAGCAGCAGCGCAGAAGTAAGGGTGGCAACACTACGACCCTCCTGCAATAACCTTGAGACCCCCACTGAAACCCCCTTTTGGGTCAGGACCCCTACAGTTTTAACACGGTGAAATTTCAGATTTAAATATCTGAAATCATGAAATTTATTATTTTTTAAATCCTATGACCGAGAAATTGACCAAAATGGACTGTAAATTTGGTAGGGCCCTACCGATAGCATTTCCCCTGCAAAATAAATTATACGTCTCTTCTGTCAAGTGCTGCTCTACCACAAGCTTAATACTTAGGGGATAAGGTGACTCTTGCTTCTTCTCAAATTTCTCCAAAACAAGAGCATCAGATTCCAGGCCTGCTTCATCTCCTCCACAGGCAGAAGCAGATTCTAGAGAAGAAGACTGGCAGGCCTGCCAACATCACCATGGCTTTGGTAGAGTATCAGGCAGTTCTACTGTCCAGATGTAGAAGAACACAAAGGAAGGTGGTGTCCACAAGCCCATTCTCTTTCAGGCTATGTGTTACAGCTATACATGCACAAGCAGGTGTTTAACAGGAAAATTAAACCTGGCTGCTGATCCTGTAGCCACTGAAGTCAAGGCAGGCTGTTGGATTGACTTCAGTGGATGTGGATCAGGTGTCTGGCAAGCTCCCTACAACTCACTTCTCAGGACTCGGTTGATTTGTCCTCCAAGGTGAACTGCAAAGGAAAAATAAATACTGAGGTCATATTCACTGAAATACAGCCTAAAATGTTTAACAGCATGGCCTGGCATTCTGAAACATTGCTCACAACTGGTGGTGGGAAGGAAAAGAAATTGATTGAAATGTTATTCTATGTTTACAGAACGTCGTGCTTGGATTAAAACATTTAGCTCCCACTGAAGTCAGTGAGAACTGACCAGGTACATTGAAAGGTACAGTCTGACCCTTTGTACCATGACCTTCGTAACAGATGTGCAATAACCTGTCAATTTTAACTTTACTTTAGCATTTGTCCAAAACTGTAGTAAGAGCTGTATACATACAATGCTATTCTTCTTTCCTTTGAGTTTAGCATATATTGATATTGATATATAATATATTAAACACTTGGAGTTCTTTTTTTGTCAGCATCCCACAGTCAGAGCCATGTGACTAGCTAAAAACAAGCCCGCTAATGAAATACCGAGAAAAGCACACAATATGCACTGGTAACTACAATAAACATTATAACCACAAGGAATTAGAGCTGGTGGAATTATTAACTTCTAATGGTGGGCCAGATCCTCAGATGGTGTAAACTGAAGTAGGTCCATTGAAGTCAAGAGAGGCAAACTGCTTTACAGCAAAGGAGGCTCTGTCCCAGTGATTCTTGAATTTACCTCTGTTCCTCTGTTCCTCTTTGCTAAACTTTTGCATCCTGATCCTGAGTTCTGGTAACATATTGCTATGTGTAAGTTCTTCCTGAATAGGTTTTGTAAGCAGACCGCAGCCCATGTGTTTCTCATAAGCTGTTTACGCTGAGTCTGTTCTCCACTACTTTGTACCTTGTGTGCTCATTTAACTCTGGGCAAAATGATTGGAAAGAGGCTGCCCTGACAGATCTTGAGCTATGGCCAGGGAGCGTTTCCAGAAGCTCAGGATGGGGAAGCAGGGAACAAAGGTGCCTTTAAGCTACTTTCATATCTCCTGATCCTGGAGCAGTCTGTGTATTGGTCGGGTCCTAGGCACAAAGTTAACTTGCACTAGTTTCTAACAACCCTAAGGAGCTGTTCTGAGAGCAAAGTATTGCTGAGGTCCAGGGACTCCATTATCATACTTCCTTCCCCCCCACTTTGAATGCTACACTACTTTCTTTGGGTTATTCATTGTGACAGAATGCCCCTATGGACAGTTGGATGTAACTTACAACAGTCCTAAAGAGACTGGCCAAGCACCAGGATCATGGGGGCATAAAGGTTGCTTGAAGCCAATAAGATACTTTTACTCCTTCTCCTCTTGAGCTGAACCAAGCACAACTCTACCATAGCTCATGCTATGACCTCAAGTCCCACAGAACTAGTCTTTTTGTGCCAGAGTCTAAGGGTGAAATTCCAGCCCCTTTGAAGTCATTGGCAAAACTCCCGTTGACTTCAATAGGGTAAGGACTTCACCCTAAAATTTTGGCTTGATGTCAATTGCCAGCAAGTCAAATTTTCCTGGTGTAGTGTCTGTTGCAGCTGTGGTCCAGAATGCCATCCCAGGGTTTTAAAAGCTTAGGGTTCAATCCTACATAGACATAAGTAGCTTTAGTCCCATTGGTCTCAATGCAAGATTGAGCTGTTAGGCGATATTCACCATCTAGCCTGCACTTGGAGTATGATCAGCAGTTATTTTGCTCAGGGCACTGTTTACAGAGATTCTAAATTGATGTACTGAAAACAAGAAGCTAATTATGTATGTTTGTACTTACCGATATGCTCTCCATTTCTCCTTGTTAAGCCAAATACTGAAGATGCATTTATGACAAATGTTTCCAAGCCTTACAAGTGGAAAATAAAGCTCACCATGTAATGAACACCCTTGTTCTGAAATTCATGCCTGCAGTTATAAATTAAGACAGAAAGGAGATATGGTTGAGGCTCATTTCAAGATGGATGGAATTTATCTAGTGTATACAAGTCACAATGTCTTACAAGTGCATTTCACTCTCATATGACTACAGTACTTACCATACCATAAATACTGGTTGCCTTCAGTTTTTATAATATACATTATAGCACGGGTGGAGTGTAAGATGCATCACCTCAGAAGCAGCCCCAGGAGCCACTGTACCTCAAAGACACCCCTTCCTGCTTCCCTCTGGACCTGCAGGAGTAATAATTTGTAGCTAGCCTATACCAGCAACAAATTACAACATCCCTCTTCTGGCTCAACTGCACAGACTGGCTCTGGGGAGTGGAGCCTTGGATTCACCCATTCCACCGTGTTTCTTGCTCACCTGCTCTAACTTCTTAATTACGCCTGGCTTGGGTCTCCCAGACATTCTTATTCCCAGCACAGGTGTGTCATCTGAGTCACTGTCTAGCTCATGATTGCAAACTACATTTATTCTTTCAAATCCTTCCTTAAAGCTTTTCCAAACAGCCCTACCGATGTCAGTTCACCTAAATTAGATGTGCTGTTACACCCCACTAAAAAGAAACAGAAAGCTCTTAGACATCCAGGGCAAATTTGAATGATTTTGTCTGGCCATTTAGATGGGAGTGGGGAGAGGGACTGTACTTTGTACATGGCTGAGAACACTGTCAGCATTTAATAAACAATCAATAATAGTACATGTATTTTTGTATTGCTCTGATGGAGTAACCAAGAGACACATAAACCCATTACCCATTTAACCTAATTCAAGCCACATTTCTGATTAGGTATAATGTTTGTTCTCTTCTCTCATGTAATCTAAATGCGCACCAGACTTCTCTGCTACTTCTGCATAGAATTTTCAGTAGCCGGGGATATAACTGGGGTGCAGCTTTCCCCTAGACCTACAAAGAAAAAATCATCAAGCTGCTGTAAGATTGCAGCCATCCTGATCACCACTCAATTGAGAAAGGACTGGAAAGCTTTGAACTATGCGCCACCCAATGGACACACATTTGTTCACAACTATTTAAGACTGAAGCGTTAGCGAGGAAAGGTGGGTGAGGTAATATCCTTCAGGGGATCAACTTCTGTTGGTGAGAGAGACACGCTTTTGTACCCAGAGCTCTTCTTCTTCAGGGCTGGGAAACAGAAGCTGGTCCCATAAAAGATATTACCTCACCCACCTTTTCTCTCTGATATCCTGGGCCCAACACTACATACGGTAGAAGAGTGAAGCTGGCCAGCTGAAAATAACTCAGGATACACACGCAGGCTATATCCACAAAGGGCTTAGGCTAAACATTACATGCCTAAGGTTAGGCATACTGCCACCCGGCGAAATTCCCAGGCATTCTCACTCCCTGTACAATGCAGAGGGAGAGCTAGGAGCCTAAAAAGGGATTCCCAGAAGCCAGCATACTGTACAGGGAGCTGCCTATGCTAGCCAATAGGAAATGCCTAGGAGAGGGAAGTGGCCTAAACTGTTTATCTCTGTTTGGGATCCACAGTTAGGGGCTTAGCTTCACTTGGGATTCACAGGCATGAACACTCACCTGGAGTTAGGCATCTAAGCTAGATCAGGCCTTTGGCACTGAAAATGGCAGTGCCTTTGCACCCAATAGCCCAGCGGGTAGGGCATTCATCCCAGATGGGGGTGACCTGCATTGAAATCCCTTCTCTGAGTGAGTCAAAGCAGGGATTTGAAGTCAGGACTCCTAGCTGATTGCATTAACCAGTGGGCTAGAGGAGGGTAGTTTTTATGTTGAAATGGCTCCACTTTGTATGAAATGCTTAAATAGTCACTGGACCAAAAAGAAAAGTCAGGCTGACTCTATAGCCTAGTGGCAGGGCACTCATCTGGTTGCTAGGAGACCTGAGTTCATGTCCCTGATCTGAATGAAGTAGAGAATGGATTTAAACCTGGGTCTCTAACATCCTGAGGGAGTATTTTAGGTGTTTAGCTATGAGGGGACACCCTCCTCCCTTTTTTTGGTGTGTGGGATGGGCATGCTCTGAGCACACCTACTGGATCAGGCTCTGCTGAGAAGACATCTAGTCTGAGTATCCTGCAATCACAACATGTAAGTTGCTTTGAGAATCTGGCCCCTACTGACTTTAGGTGCCTACAGGCTAAGTGGTGGTGCCTATGTGTTGGAATTAGGCCCTTAGTGGGACAGTTAGATGCCTAAATACCCATTGTGAATCTACCCCATTGTGTATTAACCTGTTCTTTTCTAGGGTTTGCTCAGTAACCCTTTTTAAACAGAAGATCTAAAAATGTTTGGTGCTCCTCCTCTATCACTTCCCCATGGGTCTGTAGAAAGAACAACAAATGGAATGTATAAAGCCAATGTGATTGGGTCTGCTGTTTGGATACTGTTTTATATGAATCCAGCAATATTCTCTTTGCTTTAAACAGAGTTGGAGCTCTATCTGTGTCTGTTTAATCTACCCTGAAACGTGTTACCAATCCTAGAACTGAAATCCTTTCTTTATAGAATGGTTAGTCACCACTAGGACTTATGTTCTTATCTGATGACCTTTAGCTCCTTCCCGATCTCTACTGATCCCTAATGAATTACTAGGTGCCTTTCTCTTCACATACTAACTGAGCTCCTCCACAAACACATCTTGTCACCTTCACCAGTGTAAATCAGGAGTAAAAGTATTGACGTCTATGAAGTTTCACAAGTGTAAAACCAGGGTAAAAGGAGTATCAGACTCCTGTCGGTTTTCACTTATGCACTTCTTATTGCTGTTGTTATTAACAGCCAAACACTAAAGTCCTTACTGCTAGAGCTGTGTTAAGGGCACAACAATTAGATGCAGCTAGCTATTCATTTGAACTCAAAAGCAGATTTGTATTCAGCTGTATATCCAAGCCTTTGCTACTCATTTTTGTAGACAATTCATGTGCTCAAGCTTTACTAGATCCAGAAAAATTTGTAAGCTGAAAGGCGCAATTATTGGCTGAAACTCTGAATGGCATATTCAGCTGTAAAATGTACCATTTGTAACGCGTGCTGCACTGATTACTTAGGAATTATCTAGTCAGAATTTAATTGCTACTGAATTAGTGTGTTAGTGATTGCCTAGGTGTTTCAGTTGCTTCTCCTTTCCTCCCCCCACCCCTTTTATAGTCTTATTTCTTTAGGCTTCCAAAGAGTCCAGTCTAGTATTGTTAGAGAAAATTCTCATTGAATATAATGGGGATTTTACTCAAGTGAGACCTGCAAGATTTCAAGGTCCTAAACAAAGTAGGTGCACACATCTGCTATTCAAAGATACATTCAGTTCTACTTCAGAAAGGACCAGCTGGCACTGCTGAAGGGGAGAAATATAAATACCATGTGATGATGCAAGTAGCCGGGGCAGTGCAGAGTGTCACTATTCACATTTATAAAAGATCTGAAAACTCAGTCACTAAAGCAATGTGGGTACAATTTTGAGAAAGAAAATACATCTTTTGCAAAGCTTACATCCAATTTGCAATCTGTTTGCAAGAAATTTGTGGGCAGGAAAAAGGGAATCCTGTTGCACCATTTAACTCAGAGATTATTCTTTTCCTGGGCAGTTTCCTTTGTGTCCAGTTACAAGGCTGGGATATGGCCGAACTCCCTGACTTTAACACCAGGTCCCTCACCAGAGCTAGTCCTTGGTGCTTTGGGAAATGAGTCTTGAGATTCTGAGGATTTCCATAGTCGGCTTCCTACAGGGCCCTTCTTTTTCTCTTATGTCGCTTCAGAAATAACCAGGCTCTGAAGAACTCTGATGACCCTGTTTATATTTGTAGACATTTTATTACGGAATATCTTACATTGACTATAAGGTGGCTGTTTTAGTGTGTAATATCCACAATGACCACTAGATGGCAATATCTCAACTAACTATTTTGTGTTTTCCAAATACTTGTTCTACCTGTAATTGGGATGGACAAGTTGCAGTTGTTCTCAACCTTTCCAGACTAGTGTACCCCTTTCAGGGGGGTGATTTGTCTTGTGTACCCCAAGATTCACCTCTCTTAAAAACTACTTGCTTACAAAAACTACATAAAAATACAAAACTGTCACCACACACTATTACTGAATAATTGCTTATTTTCTCATTTTACCATATAATTTTGAAATAAATCGCAACCCCCAGGCTGAGAAACAATGATATAGTATATACAGCAGTATAAACAAGTCATTGCCTGTATGAAATTTTAGTTTTTACTGACTTTGCTAGTGCTTTTTATGTATCCTGTTGCAAAACTAGGAAACTATCTAGATGAGCTGTTGTACCCCCTGGAAGACCTCTCTGTACCCCCAGTGGTACATGTACCCCTGGTTGAGAACCACTGAAGCAGGGAATATTAAAACCTTGATTTTTGCATTAAACCTAGCACATAAAACAATATTGCAGCATCACCTCACAAATTAATGTTATGGTGCAATAACTGCATAATTCACTAGCATAGATATTCGATAAGAAATAAAAAGGTATTTATTTTTAAGCACTTGTGTTTTATGACATTACATTTTGGCTTCTGAACACATGAGAAAATATTTGAATACAGTCAGCTCTCATGTTATCCCAGGCACTGGCTGGTGCAAAAATTCAAGAATCATTAGCCAGTTACTTTACCCACTATCTATGTGTCTATCCAGCCAGTCTTACTCTTTTTTTTGTAGTCTATGAGTCCTTCCCACGAATTTAAAAATAGCTGTAACTATGAAAATCTCTCTTTTTCTTCCCAGCCAGAACTGTTTGGATTTTTTTCCAACAAAAAAGGTAGGGGTTTTTTTCAATATTTTTTTTGTAAAAAAATGTTAAAGTCAATTTTCTTATATATGTATAGTTTTTGGACTGAAAATATTATAAAATATTATCAAAATAGTTGTTGAAATTTTTAATCAAACTGGGCTTTCAGTAAACAAAATAAATTGATAACCATTTTGCAAACCATTTCAATCAGATTTTTGATATGTATTTTGAAAATATTGGGGAAAACAGGGAAAAATGATGGGGAAAAACCCCAAACAATGCTTCAGAATTGAAAACAATTTCTAAACTTCCAAACGTCTGGCAAAAAACGATTTTCATTTTTTGGCCAGCTCTGTTCCTATAGCTTGATTAGTTTATAGTTATGTTTGGGTGATGGGGTGTACAAAAGCAAAGCCAATGAGATGAATTTTGCATTTAGTTCTGAAGGAGGTGTGGCCTGGGGGCTTTCTTTCTTACCTCTTGCCAGTTGGAGTTCCATAGTTTATGTGAATGTTCTTCCTCTCACATACATGAGCCTCCCCTGATTGGTTGATTGATTCATTTTTCCAGCGGAGGATAGCAATCACAGGAAGTCATGGGGAGGGAGAAGCAATCTTTCAGGGATGGTGTCGAATATGAGAGACATTTTAAGTGTACTCTGGATTCAGTGTGCAGAGGGTGAGGCACCAGGACGATATGTTCACAGCACCGTTGTCAGTAAGCAGATGGGCTGCTGTGTTTTATACCAGTTGGAGATTTGTTGTTCGTTTTTGTTTACAATAATCATGCCTGGGTGTCATGGTGCATGGACAGGCTCATGTCTGATTGGAGGGAGAACAACATTCTGGCCAGAAATATAAATACTCTTATCTCTTTTTAATCTATATGCATCATGGATGCATTTGGTAGGAAGTCCTGGCTGATGGTTGCATTCTAAGTTGGTTTACAAATGGGGCATAAACTCCTGTTATTTTCTAAAGGTAGATTGTCAATCGGTGTGATATTGCACTCAAGATAAGTTTGTATTGCCCTTTAAATGTTCTGTGTAGTCTTTGGTTTCTCTTCAAACATTTTGAATGGGAAAGCTTTGACTTTGGGCTCTGTCTGAATTTTTTTCCTTGGCAGTCCTACCTTTCATTGGAGACCAAAATTGCTGAAAAAAATATTCTCTGTCTACAAAGAACTTGGCCCAATTGATGGAGGCTTGGCACATGACAGTCTGATTGGCTGTTGAGGACTATTTACGCTGAAGCTGCTTGGTTGATGGTTGGGGAAGCCAAGCACACACAGGCCTGATTGGTTGATGGATGGGGGGAGGCTGGACACACAATAGTCTGACTGCTGCTTTGGGGTAAGGAGGGACTGTCACATAGAGACTTAATTGATAGAAGTGGAGCACACAGAAAACCTTCTCCTTGAGGAGCTGCAACAGAGAAGGGTTCATGCAGGGCTGCTGACAGATGAGAGATCATGCAGAGCTGCTGACAGATAAGCTATTCTCCTCCAGTACTTCTGTCCACAAAAGTCTGCCTGCCTATTGGTGCCTACTGTGCTCACATCCAAGTGTGCATTAAAAAGCCCTCGGCTATTAATACACAAAAAGCTTTGCCATGAAGCAGTTAGGGTTGTTCCACACACAACGTACCAGACGCAAACCCACAAAATCAAGAAAATTAAAGAAGAAGCCACAAAACAGTACACACCCTCTACTCCCCCACCCACAAACACACACTTTACCGTGACCACCATGCACCACAACCTAACTCTGCGCTCAGGGATGCCAGGCTGCCATCACCCACTTTGGACAAACACCCCTTTACCAACCTGCCATCTCCCGACACAACCAGCTACTATACCAAATTTCTGCAACTGCTAGAGTTAGGGAGAAAATCTGGTAAAAGGGTGACTCAGAAGGGTGAAATTCAGGCAGGGGTCAGTAAAGTTAAAGAAGTGAAATATCTCATGGCACTTGTCAAAATGAGTACGGGATTTCCCCCAGCTTCTTGGCCAACATTACCATTCTTGCAGAGAAAAAAGGGGGAAAATCCAGGCATTGTTGATGACTAATTGCTGTTTTGTATTTGTAAACCATTGGCAAAGTGAGTCTTCCCCTCCCACCCGCACATCTAGAGCCTGGACCACACAGGGGGATTGCTTCCGGCTAGCAGACAGTCCGTTAGCCTAGTGGCAGAGATCTGTGCTCTACAGTGAGCGATTTCAGGGTCAATTCCCACTGACAATCCGGCCAGAGTATTAATACATGCCTGTTACATGCAGCTAGTGTGCTCAGTTCAGCACAACCACACCCTCGTTGCCCCAGGAACATACAGTGCACATAGACGAACAACAAAAACACAGTGAGGACCCGATGTTATAGGGGGCTGTGAGTGCTTTTTGTGATGGGCTGAGTAGCCTCAGGTCCCAGAGACTTCAGCACCTTGCAGAACTGGGCCTTACAGAGATTTAAACAGAACGAAGGGTAGTGAAGGCAGCTCTCCTGGCAGAAGCTACCATTGATCATAACTAATGTTCAAGGACATAACTCTTGACTCCTTTCCCAGGAAATGCTCCCTGGAAATCAACTCCCCTTGGTCACAGCCAGTGCTCAGATTGAGCCAGTATGTAGGGGCTGGCAGACCTGCACCTCTTCCATGCAGCATTAGTGTTCCCCAGAATCTAGGTTTTCAGTCTTTCATTTTTAACAACAGCTGTAAATCTCTGGCTGTTCTGGATGCTCATAGCCTCGACCTGAGCATAACTGGAGTAGTGACCGATATCTCCCTATGTCTGCAGACCCTGAAACACTAACTGAGAAGTGTGACTAACAGCTAAATCAGTGGAACTATTGTGTGTGTAAATAGTGCCGGATTGCCCCCATAGCTGCGTGTGAGCTATTGCAGTGCATATGGCTAAGAAGTTTTCATGCACATTTTAGCACCTGATCCAACTTCCACTAAAATCAGTGGGAGTCTTTCCCTTGACTTCAGTAGGTCTTGGCTCAGGCCCTTTAAACCAGCAGAGGATCTGGCCTTCAGGCTGTTCCCTGTTCTGCTGTATCTATCCGTTTGGAAGGTAAATGCTGGGAACCTACACATGTGAACTTGGTCATTTGTTGGCATCCACTGAATGTCCGAATAACGCCACAGATGACACATTTTTGCTCTTCTGCATGTGTGTTTTTCTACTGGCAATCAGTGTGAACTGCTGTTTAGCCAGCGGTTAATACATGTACCAGCTTTCAGCATCTGGAGGGATATTAGTCCAAAACAAATTGAACACTTCACATATTGTTTAGCTCTGGTGTGGTCATTTGATTCCTGAGAAATGAACACATTCTGCATGTGCAGGACAAACTCTTCACCCTAAGAACTGCAATATCTAGCAAGCAAACACCAGCTGCATCGGGCTTTAGCCAGTGGAAAGGGGGGGAGAGGGGAATAGAAAGTTGTGTTTGCAGTTGCATTAGCACTTAGCAATGCGAATTTCTTTCAAAATGTCAGAACAAAACTGGCCTACAGGATTAGCAAACTCAGGTCTTAAAGGTGAAACATGGCCCGGTGATGAGCTTTGGCTTGGAACTGCAGCTCCGTTTGCTTGCCATGCTTTGCCAAGCAGACGATAAATCTGTCCTTCTTGTGTGTTTCAATTTAAACAGAACGGCTCGTGCGATTCTTTCAACTAATGAAAACTTGCCCTAGACCAGGAGATTCTACCATGGTAAAGGAGTCTGCTTTCATGCTGTCTAGTTCATGACGCGGCTCGGTGTGCTGAAATGCTGCCTGCCCATGCAGATGCAGTCAGCTATTGATTGGAACTGCAGATTCAGTTACAGAAAATGACATTACCTGGTCTCCTTCTGAATTACTTAATGCAATTCCCTGGGGCTGCAACAATTTCCATATTGACGTGTGGGGTTCAGATAGGGCTGTAATGAGTGGAGATGAGACAATCTCTCTGAAAGCTGCTACACCGAGACTTGAGGCCACGGGAGGTTTTCTGTGAGTGAATTAAACAGTCTTAAAAGCTGTGTGGATCAATACGGATGCCAGGGTTAAACAAGAAGGCTGGGCAAAATGAATCAGTGAGTAGAGAGAGATGAAGCTACGGTTGTTCATTTCCTGCACATACAGAGTAGATGTGGACAGAGAGACCAATGGTGAGCATTGCAGTGGGATGAAGGAGTACAGGAGGGTGGCTCTACCACAGATTGTCTATGTGGCCTAGAGAGGCAGCATGGCTCGGTGGGCAAGGTACTAGACAACGAAAGAGTGATTTGGGTTTTAGTCCCAGCTCTGCCACTGAGCTGCTGTGTGACCTTAGGCAAGTCATTTAACCTGTTTCCCTCCCACCCTTTGTCAGTCATGTTGATTTAGAATATAAGCTCTTGGAGTAGGGACTGTCTCTTATTAGCATTTGTACAGTGCCTGGATCAGAGGGGTTCTGAGCTTGGTTAATAATAAAATACTAGTAATAATAGTAATAATAATCAAAGGCGGTAAGGTCCTGCAAAGGACTCCAGTAAATTACATCTCATGTCAACCAGGGAAGTGGGAGGGAACCCAAAGAAGGAATTTGGACCTTCACTGTGTAGTTCCTGAGGCAGCAGAATTACACTCTGCCCCTTGAACAGAATTAGACATGAGTCTCAATCACGCCCTCATTCCAAAAGCACTACATACTTGTGGATTAAGATACTTGTTCACCATCACCTTTGCCCAGGAAAGGTGGCAGAAGCAGGTCTTAAAAATAAGGTAGTGATTTCGAAATTTCACACGACACTTTCCTTGTTGCAATAACCTTGGGAACTGCTCCTCCAGAATCTGTGTCCCCAAAGAGATATTGTTTTTCTTAGATGACTATAAACAGCTGCATCAATATTTGCCTTAACAGAAATTGTTTGATCTGCATCAGTTCCCTTCTTTTCTTGAGCGTTGTTGGGCTGACATCTGGGACGAACATGATTTTGGTTGCTTAAAATTCCACACCTGGTATTTTTGTTTTGTCATTTTACTTTTAGAATGATTGTTATTGTTATCTTGGGGAGTTGCATCCAGGATTCTGTTTCTGTTGCTTGACAGGGATTGTCTGGAGGTTGGCGTGTTGCTGGCAGTGTGTTTTGTTGCAGAACGTCCATAAAGATTCTCACCAGGTTTAGTCTCAAAGTAGAGTATCAACAAGTGTTTCTACAAAGGCAGTCAGACGAAGATCCATCTATATATGCAGACCCAACAATGATATGATTGTATTTCATTCTCGTGCTGTTCCAAATGTCTTTCTACATTTATGAAATTATAAGTAAGCCTGCTGTTTAGGGTGGGGGGAGAAGTTGGATATATTGGAGGTTATAGATCCCCTGAGACTTGCTTTTTCATTTCAGTTCTTTCAACTCTGGGGTCCTATGTAGGTGTCAGAGTAAGAAAGTGTGAAACGTGAGACAATATACACTATGGTTTATTTTGAATTGCACCTAATTTTCTGACCAACTGCACAATAAACTCAAACCCCTCTCAATAGACTCTGCAGCTCCTTGATGTCATTCTTTGAACTTGTTTCTTTGGTGTAAACTCAGCTGTGGTCAAATTGTGTGGAGGATGCCCTAATCAAAATGGGTAACAAACAGGACCAGAGAACCAAACTGCAAAGTAAGCTAGAGAGATTAGAATGGCAAGGGCTGCTGACAACAGAGAAATGTGAAGATTGAGGTAATGATTCAAATATTATTAAGGCAAATCTTATTAATGCAAATAAGAAATGATGCAATGGCCTACATTGAGGAAGAGGAAATAAATAGCACAGGTACAAAATAGTGCTATATTGCTAACCAGCTACACCCATTCCAGTGCAGTGAGGTTTTTCCTCATCTTGATCCTTAACAGTGTCTTTTTAATGCAGCCAAGCATTATTAGTAGCAGCAGGGAAGGTGTGGGATTGGGATGAAGATACGCTTCGCTAGTTTAGCTTTTCTACCTTAAGAAATGATGCAGAGTCCTGTCAGAGAGTGACTCACTGCCAGAGTACCTCCCTGTGGCCAGGTGTAACATCACAGGGCCTTACCTTTCATTGCTTCTGCCTAAGGACCATTTGGGCCTACTGTCTTCAGGCCAGGCCACATGTAGTCCCACCCCTTGCGGGGTGGACAAAAAGCCCAACAAACAATACTATCAGCTTCACACTGGGTCTTCAGCCCAACTCAGTCATCCTTGTCCCTTGCAGGGGCGGCTCCAGGCACCAGCGCACCAAGCGCGTGCCTGGGGTGGCAAGGCACAGGGAGTGGCCTGCTGGTTGCCGTGAGGATGGCAGTCAGGCAGCCTTCGGCGGCACGCCTGCAGGAGGTCTGCCGGTCCTGCAGTTTCGGCAGCAATTCAGCGGCAGGTACGCCGAAGGCATGGGACCAGGGATCTCCCACAGGCATGTCGCCGAATCCGCGTTACCAACGGACATCCTGAAGGCATGCTGCCGAAAGCCACCTGACTGCCGTGCTTGGGGTGCCAAAATTCATAGAGCTGCCCCTGATCCCTTGTATCGGGGGTGTTCTATGCCACATTCCTTGGTGGGTCCGTAGGGGAACTGAGGCCTTCTGTATATTTTGGGTCCCAGGCCAGGGACCAAGTCCTAAGCAGTCAAAGTCCATCTACTTAGACCCCTTGCTTCCTCCTCGGACTACTTCCTACCCTAGCCTATCTTTAGGCATTTCCCACAGCTTCTTCCCAGGCTCACTGCATCTGCACCTATCTCAGCCCAGAGAGCTTCCTAGACCTTTCTGCCATCCAGCTGGTTCTGCCGCAGGTGAGTTGGCTCAGCTCCCCTTGCAGGTCACTCCCTGACCCTGCAGAGTGAAGAACACTCTTCACAACTGCTTCCAACTCCCTGTTCCGGCCACCCTTTTCCCTAGGAGGCTCTGACAAGCACCACCTCTCACGGACCAACGGGCAAGGCTCCGCAACTGAATTTATACTATAGTTACGCTTCAAGCCTGGCTTCCCTTAGGGAATCTCTGTCTGCCAGCAAGTTAGCTCAGCGGCATCTGTCCCTGCATGAGAGCCAGAGGCGCTGCTCTCCCTTCTGAATTCAGCTCTTTTATCTCCTCCTTCCAAGCTTGACACCTACAGCACGTGCAGCAGGCAGGGCAGACTGGGGCCCCGGTGTGCCTTTTTTGCCCAGTGTGGGGTTGTACAAGTACAACAAAGTTTGAGAATGCTGCTTTCTGACCAACAGTAAGGAGACTGTGAGCCACACAGTTATGTTAATATACAGGCAAGTCGCCTCTTAGGTGCATTTAACATGTGCGAATTCAGCTTTGCGCGTCGACAAAAAAAGAAAAATAACAATATAAAAACGGCATCTGTGGTGCAGGCGATTCCGCCTGCCATTCAACTCAATGAGTGTGTTTCACTATACGCGGTTTTTGCTTTACGCGCTAACCGCGGAACGGAACCCCCGCGTAAGATGAGACTTGCCTGTATCAACACATAAGTGTGCTGTAGCACTATCTAGCTAACTTCTAGGGTAACTCTCATGAGCAAACGAGACCAAAATGTTCCTTAAGATAAAAAACTGGACACGCTGAACACTCCACCAAATTAGCAAAACTGTCTTTATAAGACAGAATTTTGCTAATGTCTAAGGTGAAGGATGAGTGCTAGAAACCATTTATTTTGAAATTCAAGTATTTTTGGAATGTGAAGAACAGAAGATTGAGCCCAATCTAATGGCTACCGCTACAGTAAGATGTGCCAGAGGAAAACAAAATTACATGTATGTTAATTACTATTCTGTTATATAATTGTGTAATTGTGTCATGGAGTTAGCAGCGTTGGTTCTAATTGTGACCTCTGAACCTCACTCAGTAATGCAGCATGCAAAAATGTAACATTTTGCAACATGCTCTAATTGTTTTGTTCTGTGACACTATGGTGAGTGTCACCTAAAACAATTTGAGTTTTAGGTCTTTATATTTGAATCTCAGAAACGTGGCAGAAACTGTAAAAAAGAACTTTAAAGTGACCTGTTCAGTAGCCATTCACAATCAGATGAAGTTGCATAGAATGGGCACAAAAATAACAATACCCAGGTCTTATATACCTTATTGCATCAGTAGATCTCAAAGGGCTTTACAAAGGAGGTCAGGACCATTATCTCCATTTTACAGATGGGGAAACGGGGGCCTATAGTGGGGAAGTAACTTGCCCAAGATCACCTGAGTCCCAGTCCAGTGCTCTATTCACAATGCATCCAGTTCCAGGTGTGATGAGGAGCTGCAAGATTTCAGAGCTAGAAAACCCTCGACATAGAATGCATGTTGACACTCCAGCTGGGAGCATGCCTCCCAGCCCAGATTGACAGCTCTGCTCAAGCTAACATTAGCAGTGTGGATGTTACAACCCGGGTGGCTGGCCACCCAAGTACAGGACTACCTGACCTCTTAGGTCTGTACTTGGGTGGCTAGTTCATGCCGCAACATCCAGATTCCTATTTTTAGTGTGCTACCTTGAGCAGACCTAGTGAATGTCTGGCTACCTGAGCTGGGTGGCGCACACCCTGCTGCAGTGTAGACATAGCCATAGAGACTGAGACTGCACACACTTTTCAAAAGGCCAAACCCCACAGCCCCTGTCAGGTTTTATGCTCACCATTTATTTACGTCTGTGGGACTCTTGACTAAGACCTGCAGAATGTGCCCAAGAAGCTGAGAAATGGAATATACAGTAGAGCCTCAAAGATATGAACACCAGCGTTACATTCTTACTGACCAACTGGAAGTAATTAGGTAGCAGTGGAGGGAGACACACACACACACACACAAAATCAAGGCTCAGGGCTTCAGCCAAAGGGTGAGTGGTAGGGCTGCAGCTGCAGAGTGTGGAGGGGTTCAGGGCTCCAGGCAGGGGTGAGCGTTAGGGCATCTGGCCCTCAGGAGCACCGGGGCTCTGGGCTTCCCTTGGTTCTGGTCCCAGATTTAGTCCTGCGGGGGGTGCCAGGGCTCAGGACTGAAAGCTGTAATGTCTTGTTCAAAATTATGGACATTTCAGAGTTACAGACAACCTCCATTCCCAAGGTGTCTGTAACTCTGAGGTTCTACTGTATTGGACAATATTGCATTCCAATTTGTCTGCAGAGAAATGAGTGGATTCTTTCCTGAGAGGCAGAGACGTGCATGTCAGCCAAGGGAGTTTATGACATCTGCACAAGAACTAGGGTATTCTAAGTGAAACTCTCTTGAACAGGAGCTCTGTACCTTTCATGTTTCCTTCATACCCAGCTTTTTCCAGTTACCCATTTTTGAACGTAAATCTGCAGCCTTTGTTAGGGACATTTGCTTTCATCAGCAAAGGATATGTAGCGTCAAAACATCTTACAGCTAAAAAGGTCACAATAAAAAATAGTTTGTAAGTCATGGATGTCCCAGTGAGTATCAGGTGTGTCCTGATTTAGATTGCTGCTTGTGATCTGAGATTGGGCCTCCGCAGAAATGATGGTTTGGTTTCGTAAAGGAACTTAAAATTACAGGCCAGATTCAGTGGTACACTGTGATTGCTTTGCCCTACTCTCGTGATGAAAAGCAGCTGTGAAACCGACTTACCCATCCAGCTAAACTGTTTACGGCTGGAGTGTACCATGAAAGAGGCCCACGTTCTCCAGTCTGAGTGTAGCTGTCTGAAAGGAGCAGCACTTTCACTCTTGCTTCAAGTAGTGAATTTCTGAGGCTTAAGAGTAATGACATCTCTTTGCCCATGACAAGGAAGATGGAAGCTGTTCTGAATGGGTGAATTCAGCACCTGGCATGGTATGGCCCTCTCTGCCATGGTCAGCTGTGCCTTCCCCAGGCTGTAATAGTTCAGTCAACAGCAATTACTGCAGAGGGTTCCCTCAGAATGACATTTATTCTTGGCATCCAAACCTGAATGTTCTCTGTGCAAAATGACTTGTACAGTTTCCAAGATTACTGCTGGCTGACTTTAAAATTGGCTGGAGGGATGCAGGGGGGAATTTCTGTTCAGCTTATAAGGCTTGTGCCTTCATGTTGTTAGCTCCTTCCAAAATAATGGCTTGCCTTCATGGCAGGAAAAGAATAAACTATCTGGGCAAATTTTTCTTTGTTAATCCCTCACTGCACTCCAGCAACACTGGAAAATGAACTGTCTCTCATTTCAGTTAGGGCCCCTGGGCCGTAATATGTACTGCACTGTAACAGCACTGATGGCAAGAACCAAGTATCATGCTTCACAATGTCATGTGGTCACCAAATGGTATCCAGGCATATTCCCTCCAGCTATACCATTGCATAATCAGCCAGGTGCAGTCTGAACTATCAGGCACCAGATGCTGCCAGAGGCAGGGCTGGATAGATCAGGTATGGGTAAATCTCATGTGTCTGGATTCCCTGAAAATTCTAGAGAGGGGAGAAGGCTTCTTAGCTATCCCTGGAAAACTCAGGATGTGGAGAAGGCTACTCTGCCTTATTGTCAGGGCCATGTGACTGTCTATACCAGGGATCGGCAAGTGGTGTGCCGAGTCTTCATTTATTCACTCTGATTTAAGGTTTTGCATGCCAGTAATACATTTTAACATTTTTAGAAGATCTCTTTCTATAAGTTTATACTATATATCTAAACTATTGTTGTATGTAAAGTAAATAAGGTTTTTAAAATGTTTAAGAAGCTTCATTTAAAATTAAATTAAAATTCAGAGCCCCCTGGACTGGTGGCCAGGACCCCGGGCAGTGTGAGTGCCACTGAAAATCAGCTTGCGTGCCACCTTTGGCACGCGTGCCATAGGTTGCCTACCCCATGTCTATATGTACAGCACTACAGAGGAGCATCTGTACCGATACAGCTGCGCCGCTGTAGTGTGTGTGGTGAAAATGCTCTATGCCGATGGAAGAGAGCTCCCCTGTTGGCATAAAAGAACAACCTCCACACCTGGCAGAAGCTTTGTCAGTGGGAGAAGCTCTCCTGCCGACACAGGACTGTGCACATGAGCGCTTATGTCAGTGTAACTTATGCTGCTCAGAGGGGTGGTTTATTCACATCCCTGAGCAACATAAATTACACTGGCAGAAACTATAGTTTGACATAGGCTAGGTATAGAAATGAGGTAAGGGAGAGCCCTTGCCTGGGTCATTTGGTGACAGACGTGGTCTAGGCATTAGGAGCAGCAGTTTGCATGGGCGCCATAGTTTCAGATAATCAGACTAACAATATATAAAGATCTGAATTTTTGGATGTTTTTCTGAGCAGAACCCCAAACTGATCGAGCGATCGCTCTACTTAATAGATGCATTTTGAGTTATGTCATTTATTTTTAAAATAAACTAATCAAATCTAATCTAGTAACACTGCCCACTACCCCATCCTGTGCTAGCAAAGAGCCTGAAGACCAAAATCCATAATACTGTGTTTTGAGCTTTCTTCTGGAAACTTATATGAGGTATGGAATAGGGCATATGCTGCCATTGTCATACGAGACAATACATTCTGACAATAGTATTCTTCTGAGTACAACAAAACCGAAATATGGCACAATATATCTTTTTATCATGGAGGTTTGAAAATGCAGTCAAGTAAATAACAAGGGCTTGAAATTTAATCACAGACCTGCATGTACTGAAAGGTTCTATGGTCCTTAAAAAATGGTTCATTTAGTTGTTTTGTTTTGGTTTTTTTAACCAAACATTAAAATAGCAAGCTCAGCAAAGCATGAACTGCTGTCCCAGACGTGTAGCATCTGCTCAAGAACAGACCAGACAGTATGTTTGAGAGTGGCATGGCATAATGGATAGAATTTTGGATTAAAACCCTGGTTCTGGTCTTTGGTTTTCCCATCTATAAGTGGTTAGATAGATACTGATCTCCTTTGTAAAGTGTTTTGAGATTGACTCTTGCTGAGTCTTATCTTTATTATAACTGGTTTTTATAATCAAAGCAAATTAGCACAGCAGGGACTTCTAGAGACTGGGGGAAGGGATTAAAGAGGCTACAAGAAGAGAAGCCTGGGGAAGAGATGGCTGGAAGAATTTACAACAAAAACAGAGGGGGACTTCTGAAACAGAGACAGGGAAAGGGCTTGATCCAACTTCCATTGTAGGCAGTGAAAAGACTGATTGATTTCACTGAGATTTGGAATGGGGCCCAAAGAGAGGGTGAGGAGAAAGAGAAGCTTCAAAGACCAACTCTCCTTCCCATATAAAACAAATACAGTATTCAGTAATAAATGCCAGTTTATATAGTGTTTGAGCTCTTGCTATGGAATATTGTATTATACTGCTTGCTTTGTCTCCTTCCATCATCCTATTCCTGCCTGTCTGCCACTTGGATTAAACCCTTAATTAGTACTGCAGTATTACTGCTCCAAACACCGCATAAATAGTAACATTTTAGGCAGATATTATAGATTGCTGTAATGTTATTTCTATTAAGGCTGGATTAGATATAGAGGGCGAAATGATGTCCTGGAAGGAGAAGAAGAGAAACATGACCTTGGAAGCAAATAGAGACCCTGTGTCTCTGTGGGACCTTTGAAAGGGAGAGAGAAAAAGAACAGATACTAGGAAGAAAAGCACTGCAAAATAGCTGAGTGGTCGAACCTCGGGAGGCCCATCTGGCCAAGAGAATTGTGAACCTGAGATTAAATAAACATATTATTTACTCTCTCCCCATCTACAAGTTGTTATATAAGTTGTTTAGTCAGAAAACAGACTTTTTTGTTGTTGACTCTAAGTAATTTCTCATGGACGTTTGTTGAATGTAAATGTCTTTTATTTCTTTTTGAAAAGTTCTAAGGTACTTTAAGGTGTAGGGTGTTTTAAAATCCCCTTGAATGCAAAACTCAGCAAACATTCTGGGTCATTTCTGAGCCTGGCATTCAAATAAAATCTAATGAAGACGATGGTATCCTCAAAGTACGTGAAATATTGTTTGCTCTGCAGAGCTATATATTGAATCCAGTGGTGAATTCCGGGCTACAGAACAGTCTATCACTGTAATGCAAGTACTTGGTGACTTCTGAACCAGCTGTGTTGAATTTGCTGTTTGGAATATTCACAGCTCCAAAGTATCCTTAAATCTCAGTCTTTAGTTTAGATTAGACGTTAAATTGTAGCACAGTTATGGTATCTTGCATTGCGCTAGAGGAGCTAATAATAGACGAGCATTCCTCATCTTGACAAATCCACCAACTTCTACAGGGTATAGAAAAAGGCAAACTAGAAATACAGCTGATTAGAGGAAATGGGTGTTAGCAGCCCAATTACTTGGCTGTTTGAAATGCAGTGCTTCCATTGAAGTTAATGGGCATTCTGCCCACAGAGCTGTTGAAGGTTTGTGACCTGGGGGCCTGATTCTGCTTCCTTTGAAACAATAGAAGGAGTCCCAGTGACATTAAAAGAAGCTGGATCCGACCCTGTATGAATTTGGCAGTGCAATCTGAAAGGGAAAATGGTTTCTCATTCCACCCCTGTGAAAAGTGCCTGGTAGGAGTGTGCACAAAGGTTTTAGTTGGCTACTATTCAGTTGGGTTCATAGCACACTAAAGAGTCACTTTCACTTTGGGGTTTAAGTAAAGGGCTAGGTGTGCACTGGGGGAGGGGCTGGGGATGGAGGAAGGCCCTTATTTGGCCCTTGTAAAAACTGGACAGAATTGTAACCTCTGAGTTCAGCTTGCTGGCCCCACTGGGAAGGACTATGCTGCACCCCTTAAAAGGGTATGGTGGTTTGTGTGGTTGGCTTGTGCACCAGGCAACTCCAGGGGTCTCCCTTGAGGGCAATGCAGCTGCATGCCCAATGCAGAGTATGGCATGGAGAGCTGTGATGTAATAACTTTATGAATACTGTGTGACCTCGGCATTGAGAGAGACTGTACAGGCGCAGTGGGTTTGTGGAATTGTTATTTTATGACGATATTGCTTTAATTCAATGGGGCTTTCGGCAGCAAGAAGCCAATAGCGCTCAGGTAAGAAGCATAGTCTTGAGAGATGATGGGGAAAGCTATTCACTTTGAGGATCCCCTCCAATGCATTGGCAAGCCTAGGCACTAACAGATCAAAGGGCGATAGACAGCTAAGAAGTGACTTAAGCCCTGTGAATGTGTTGGGGTGAGGAGCTCAAGAGACTGAGCAGGCTTTGAAGACACATTCCCTGAAGAAGCCAGAGTGAATTTTTTTTCTCTGAGATGCTTTGGTTCTAAATAAAACAATACTTTGCTTTAACAAGGCTGGTCGCTGGGTACCAGCTCTCAGAGGGAAGTGCACTGCAGAAGCTGAGCCTAAGTTATCTTTCATGATCACTACCTGGGTACTGCAGCCCAAAGCCCGATCTGAGAGTGGGAGAGTCACACGATGCCATCCCAAAGGATATAATAGCTCAAGGCATGAGATCTGGGGGGTGCACTCAAAGAAACCAGGAGGGGGTGAGTAGCTGTGAATAGGGAATCTCAGTGGAAATCCGAAGAAGTGAGCAGTAGCTCATGAAAGCTCTTGCTGAAATAAATTTGTTAGTCTCTAAGGTGCCACAAGTACTCCTGTTCTTTTTAGTGGAAATGTTGGCTTTCTACTAGTTTTTGCCATAAAAATCAAATGGAACCATGCATTTCACACACTGTCTATACAAGATCATAAACTGGCCAAGGCTCCCTCAAGCCCAGGCTCCCCTTTGCTCCAATCCAGGGATTGGCAATCTTTGGCACGCGGCCAATCAGGGAAATCCGCTTCTGGGCTGAGATGGTTTCTTTACCTGCAGCATCCACAAGTTTGGCCGATCGCGGCTCCCACTGGCAGCGGTTCACCGTTCCAGGCCAATGGGGGCTGCGGGAAGTGGTGGCCAGCACATCCCTTGGCCTGCGCTGCTTCCCGCAGCCCCCATTGGCCTGGAGTAGCGCACTGCGGCCAGTGGGAGCTGCGATCGGTCGGACCTGTGGACGCTGCAGGTAAACAAACCGTCCCGGCCCGCTAGCGGATTTCCCTGATGGGCCGCGTGCCAAAGGCTACTGATCTCTGCTCTAACCTGAAGTTGCTTTCCCTCATACCTGGGTGTGACCCTAAGAACCCCTCAATGCCAGCTAGCAAAGGGGGTGACTGTTCTGTACAGTACCAACTGACAGGCCTGGCTGTAACTAGCACACTGCTTCCATAGCATTCCTCCATAGAGAATGTGAGGTGAGGTCTTCACTGACAGGCGGGGTCACACTGGTCATTACTGTTGTTGTGAAAAGGATGTACAAACACCATATATACTGTAAATAGGATCCTAAAAAGTCTAAATCAAGGCAGGGTTGACAAATGGGTTTCTGGCAGACAAAGGTTGTGTACTCACCTGTCTACCTTGGTTCACATGGAAATTAAGCATTGTAAGCCAACACAATGAAGGCTCTGTCTGCATACAAAATCAACATGAGGATGTGACCTCAGCATACAAGGAAATAAGCCCCGGGGGCATCATCCTATGTGGACAAACAGTGGATTTGGGGGATATAAGGAGATGGCAAAAGGTCCCCACTTTATCCTTTACCCAAGGAAGTGCAATGCAATTACATTCATGAAAATGGCATCCAACCCACCCTGTTTGGAAGCACTGTGAAGGCCATTTAGGTGAGATAAGCTGGCTTTTAGACAGATGGTTAGCCTGTTAAAGTTAAGTTGAGTCTGGAGAAGGTGTGTATGGATTTTGTATTATAGGTAACCTTTCTGTCTCTAGCTTTATCCTTACTCACTATCTCTTAAATCTTCATATTTGGTAATAAACTAATGGTTGTTTTCACTATAATTATATGTCGGTGCTGTGAGGTATATAGGGGACAGCAAATCTGGTGTTTCTGTGAGTAGCTAGTGACAGAAGCTCAGAGAGTGGGGGGCACCTACTTTTAACCCGCAAAGCATAGTGAGGGCTGGCATTGCCCTGAGGAGACTGGGTGACTAACAGATTGGTGGTATCAGGGAGCTGACACCCAGGTAAGCACCAGCAGCGCTGCTTCTAGGTGGAGGCACAGGGGTAGCAAGGAGACTCACAGTCCTGGGCACCCTGAGAAAACATCACACCAAGGTTCACATTCCCTCAGTCCTGAACTCTCCTCCCTCAAAACTTGGTTCAAGTTTACTCACAATGTATTGAGCCTTTCAACCAACATGGGCTGGTTATTGTGCTCTCATTCTGCCACTGTCACTTGAGTTCAGTAGTACCTCACTGACATGTATAGTCTCTTAGACTGCATCCTAGCCATTTGCAGCCAAGTAATGTGGAGTAAAACCCCTTCCCTCGCTTCCTTGGCAGCTCCCAGGAGGGAAAGCAGGCTCTGTAGGTCCTCTACTGCTCCCACATCAAGCCAACAAAGGGTGGCAGAGGTGTCTGGCCACCACAGCTGAGATAGCACGTCGTGCCATGGAGAAGAAAGTTGTGAGGTACAGGGGAGGGGTAAATTACTTCACCCAGTAACAGGGTGGGAGATTTGAAGGAATTGTGACTCTGAGTTGTCATTCTGACCTTGTGTCTCTCATTTAGAGCTGCTTGAAAAATGTTATATAATTGATGCAAAAATTCCAAACAAGAATGTTTCATTTGAAAATTTCCACTGAATGTTTTCATTTTTTTCAACGAAACAAAAACTGAGGGGGAAAACTAACTCCCCCATATCCCCTCCTTTCTAAATCCTTTTTGTTAAAAAATTGGAAAATTTGAAAATTTTAACACAGAAATTACCTGCTAAATTATATTTTCTGTCAAAAAGCAATTTGCTGCCAAATCATGGTCAATGAAACATTTCAGCCCGATCATGCTGGGGTACACAGATCCTTTATGATGCTCATTCCTAGAGATTCAATCTTGCTCTTAGATAAGTTCCAGACTTTTCTAAGAAACCAGTAATACTAAACTCAATGTGAGCAAGGGAGGGCAAAAAAGACTTATTACAAATCTTGAAAGCAGCATGTTGTGCATGGTTTTGTTGCAAAGATGTATGGGACAGCTGTTCTTATGATAAGTAAAAAAGTTTTTGGTTGTTAGCAAAGATCTACAAAGGGAAAAGCAAAACAAATCCTGAAGTGGTTTCAACACACTTTATTTTGTCAGGCAAATAATAATTCCAATTAAATAGCACTGTGTTAAACTACATTTTGTTCTTTCTTTCACAGGATATAATGAATATTCACTGTAATGACAGTTTCATCATGCTAGGAACTATACACATACCTACACTTCTTAAAAAGAGGGTTTTCTGAACGAAACATGTTTATGTACAGTACTGAGGATTCAAAGAACACATTGTTAAATCAGAATTTCAGCAAACTTTACAAACTACACAAAATAAAAACAGCAAAAAAAAGTACTTATGGAGTTCTTGACAGAGAACTTATCTTTACATTTGGCAAAGTTCTATCTAGAAGGTGTTTCTTTAAAAAAAGGAATAAAATTATATACATTATTCAGTAATCCTCAAAATAGGAAGTTATTAAATAGCACAAACAATATTACAATCTTAAATGTCCATGTTACATACAAATGGGGACCGGGGTCTACTTTAAAAAGAGAAAAACCTGTAGTAAGTCTAGCCTGTACATTTAGGGCCAGATCCTCAGCAGGTATAAATCCCTGTAGTTTTATGGACATCAAGGAAATTACACCTATTTGCACCTGCTGAGAATCTGGTCCCTACCTACATTATACACAGAGGAGACCTGCTAACGTATGAAAGGCTGGACTGGCTACACATTGACAGAAGTTTGTTATGTATACACAAGTTTTCATGCAGCAGAAAAATGTTAGTTTAAGTGTAATCCCTTAAACAGTCATACCATAAGAATTGTATGTGAAGCAGCTTTAAAAATATTATTTTATAATCCTGTGAAACTCAGAGCTACGCTGATTGTTTTAACTGAATCCCATATTGCCAATATTCAGTTATAAACAATGTAACTATCATTTTTGAGGCCTGATGGGGGCCTATTAAAATATCACTGTAGTCAACCGCTCAAAGAATAAATCGTACCCTTAAATGCTTATTAAATGCCATATTTCATCTGGAATCAATTACGAGCCTCACAACAGACATTAATGTTATATTAACTGTGCAGTGAATCTCCTGGATAACATTGGAAGACCAAGTGCAGCATACAGAGTATATGAACTAATGTCAGTCTAGGAGGTAGTTTTGTTTTGTGGAGCCCAAAACAACTATTTGGTTTGTAATTTAAGGATTGAACCTTCAGAAAGTCTCCCATCCTACCAAATGGATATTTTCTCCACTGCGAGACACCTAGCAAAAACTGAGTTTCATTTACTCATTTTCATTTAATCTTTGTTGAATCTACCCTGCCAGCTCTTGAGACCTAATCCAAAGCTCAATTAAATCAATGGGAATCTTCCCATTGGTTCCCATGGGCTTTGGTTCAGGCCACTATACACCAGTGTATATAGTTCACTAATATGCATTTAGGCCTTGATTCAGCAAAGCACTTAAATACAGGCTCAGATTTAAGCACATCCCATCCCCCTTTAAGCAAAGCAATTCAGCCTGTGCTAAACTTGCAGTTAATTATGAGTGGTCCCACTGATGACAATGGGACATAAGCCTGTGCTTCCGTGATCTGCTGAATCAAGGCATATTTCCCAGCTGTTCCATCACTGAACGGCAAAATGGTAACACGCCTGACTGCCAGTGCATCAGTTTGAAACCAGAATAATGAAATTGTGACAGACTCTTCATCACACTAGTGTAAATCTTGAGTAATTCTACTCACTTCAGTAGACTTACTCCCGAGATACACCAACGGAAGTGGGATAAGAATCATACTCCAAAAGCTTCCACTGTTTTAAAATAAAGTTAAAAGAATAATGGATAGAATAAGGGGTTCTCAAACTTCATTGCACTGCGACCTCCTTCTGACAACAAAAATTACTACATGACCCCAGGAGGAGAGACTGAAGCCTGAGCCTGCCTAAGTCCCACTGCCCCGAGAGGAGGGGGCCAAAGCCCAGCGCCCCAGGTTGTGGGGAGCGAAGCCAAAGTCCCAGGGCTTCAGCCCTGGGGGGGCTGTAACCTGAGCCCTGCCACCTATGGCTGAAGCCTTCAGGCTTCGGCTTCAGCCCTGCGTGATGTGGCTCAGGCTTTGGCTTTGGCTCCGGGCCACAGCAAGTCTAATTCTAGCCCTGGTGACCCCATTAAAACAGGGTCGCAACCCACTTTGGGGTCCTGACCCACAGGTTGAGAACCGCCGGATATAGATACTTCCTTTGAAGGCATGATTTTATTAGAACTGCTGGCGTTTTTTTTTTAAACCGCCTCTGGGTTTAGAAGTTATTTTTCCTTAGTTCATCATAAAATAATGTTAGTTTGGTTGAATATATAATATCTTTAATTAGCTTATTTTGCTGCAGACAGTCGTAAAATGTCATTGCATTACATGTGATATTCTGTGGTGCTATCTGTTGCTAATAACTGAGTGTAGTGAATAATCTTAGTGGATCCCAGGAAACTTCTCACATATGTAAGGCTAGCAGGATTTGCCCCTGATATTTTGCACTACAGATGATTGGAAAATGGTGACATTTTTGTACCAAACTGGATGGATGGACAGAAAGACATTCACCAAGTTTTCAACCAGTTCTATTTGGCATGTTACAAATCACGAGCTGGTGAAGATTTTTTTTTTAACAAAAATGTTTTTGCTGAAAAATGGCTTTTGAAAATGAAAATGTCACCAAAAATTTTGTTTTGAAATGTTCCTCTTTTTTTTTGGACAAAAAATATTTTTTCAGTTTTCTTTTTTGCCCCTTTCTAAACCGTACTCTTGTTTCCCACTTTTCAGCCACAAATAGCACGTGGGTTAATAAAAAAGGAGAAAAGGATGAAAGAAAGGAAAAAAATTGAAAACTGGACATTTTTTAAATCAAATAATTTTGGAAAGCAGTTTTCTGATCATTTTTTAGTCAGCTCTCCTGGAAAACTTTGAAAAGATACTGCTTTTGAAACTTTCAAAAATTTTCATGATTTTTTTCTCCACATCTTTCAACCAGCTCTAACCTGTATAATTTGGGACATTATAAAAGAAATCTGTGGTTCTAGTATTTGAGGAAATGTTGTACCGTATATCTACATTCTGCTCACAGGAAGGTAACCTTTTTGAAAAGCACCTAAGTGACTTAGATACTTTTGAAAATGTTACCTATAATCATGTTGCTTACAAAGCTATGAAGTGTTTTAGGGCCAATATGCTCTTTGATGTCAATATGAGCAGAGATATTTGTAAATTATGTCTCAGAATGTATTACAGCTCATATAATGAACAATAATCAGTGTTTCCTGAGGTATAAAACCATTTTTTCTCTTTTTGTCGTACTTTTACTTTAATTTGACCTTCAGTTTTTTTTCCCTGTACTATCCACTACTTTTGCCAGCTTCTTATCTTCATGCATTCACATGACTTGTACAGTGAATGAAAATTGTAAACCCAACATTGAACCGTAAACAATTAGAAACTCATAGACTTAAATGCAGTGCAAGAAACCCCTGGGCATCACCTTCATTTGAACAGCCATCTTAACCCAAATTATCTCTCTCCCCTTCTGTTCTGCTCAATTCCAAAACTGCAAATTAATGCACTGATTTTCTTTCTTTCTTTCTCTTCAACTGTAAGTAAATAGCAGGATATCAAATGGGTTAAGGGAAATATTCAGTTTTGCTGCTACAATAGGGACCTATGCAGTGCCAGTGAGCATCTCACAAAAAAAATGCTGGTTTTATATTTTCTCTAATTAAGTTACACTGCATTTTACTGGGAGAAGAATGTTTCTCAGGCATGCTTTACTAATTTTTATTTTAATATGCTCTCAACAGACAAACAAGAGCCCCCTTTAGGGAGAAGAAACACATCTGAGGCTCCAAATGAAAAAATTAAGATCCTGGTAATTGATTCCTTCTGTTCCTACTTTTCCTGCTATTAATCAGGGCCTTTAACTTGCCATAGTCCCCTCTCATCTTCTGGGATTCTTCTCCGCGCTGTCCTTGCTGTCTACTGTCTTTGCAGTATTGGTTAATCATCTGCATTTCTGAATGGCTGAAAGCTCCAATGAAATCCTTTGGGTGGAACTGCAGTGCTCGTACAGAGCTGGCCCAGGTCCAGGGGGACCACTTGTCAGTCATGAAGGCCACCATATCTGAATCTAACACTTTGAAGTTGATCTTTGCTATGGTTTGCTTGAAGCTGTTCTCTGTCGCGATGCAATGGTAGAGTCCTCTGTCAGTATCCTGGACAGAGCGAATCAAGAGTCCTTGCTCAGTCAATATGATCCTTTCATTAAGTTTGACCTACAAGGACGAAAGGAAAAATAAACTTCTTATACAGTGTGATGGGCCAATTAATTATACAAGGCACATGTAATATCTTCTGATGACTCTTTTTCACATATGGGAAGCTTGTTCTGTGGAGAGTTTTTCTGAATTTTATCTTTATTGTGATTTTCAACAGTTACTATTAAAATTTGAGATGATCAAACCACAGAGACCAACCTAGGCCCTTGAGAGGAGCCACCACAAGGCAGGATTTTCAACCATCTCCAAAGAGAGTAGACCCCTAGGGGTAGAGAGACTTTTCTTTGCCAGCATTACAGACCTGGGGAGTCTTCCCGCTAACATCAGAGTGTTCTGCTAACATCTTCTGAAAGGAAGATGGAGTCTGTAAGACTGGTGGTTGATGTCTCACTGGACACTGGGTGGCTTTTGGGTAAATGCTTTAATTGGGTATTGGCACCAGAGGGCAATTCTATAAAGAATTATATATCTGGTGTAGATTCCATACAATGATGTAAAAGTGTCTGAGGGAAGGATGTCATTCTGTATTCAGTGTTGCACAGTTTGGAAGAAATTTACACAGCACACTATTTAGTTTTTGTTTCATGCCTATGACAGTCAATGATGGTGTTCTTATTAAATATTTCTATATTGCGGCAACTCACATGGCATGAGGCTTTGCAGAAATCTATTTTGAGTAAGTCTATTCTCCTGAAATTTCCAGCCCAGTTCCTCAAGAAAAGGGGTTTTAGAATTCAGAGAGATTCAGCTTAGCTGAAAAGAAACAACCCTCTGATCCTTTCATGGTTCATCCATTACTAATTCCAGCATGTGTTATTCCGACATAGTTACAAAACAGAAAGACAAAAGAGGACTCAGCTACAATGTATGTTTTTCTTGAGTAAGGAATAAAGAATTGAATCTACGTTGCTAGCACAAGGTTTGAGCCTTCTCTGAGAATACCTGAGAAACAGCATGTTTTACTCAATAAACGCCTTATTAGTCCTCTCGCTCTCTCATTTCACAGGGTGGCTTGACATGAGTGAGTGTAAGTAACACTTTCCATTATTTATATTCTGTCACATGCACCATGTTACCGTCTTACTCTTACAATAGAAGTTCCTTTTTTTTTTCCTCCAAAGAATATCTGCCTCAGATTTGAAATGGAAATGATGTTTCCTTTTTGTATCACTCAAGGAAAGCATTATATTGTATGTTAGAGTACTGAAACTTGAGAGCCTTGGAGCGTGCTGTAATGGAAAATGTGATTACACTGCAGTGGGGAAAATGCTTGTAGCCTTAAGTGTTTTTAGCTCAGGCTAATTTCTTGCTAAGGAAACTTGCCCCATTTCCCCTCACTCTCTCTTTTATCTTCTCCATTGCATGAAGGTGCTGCTGTAATCAGAACTAGCTCCTTGATTTTACACATCTTGTTTCTTTTATGCCTGTTTCCTCAGATCAACAGCATGTGCTGACTGAGCGAATATTCCTATTACAATCACCTTGTTGTAGAGGAAAGATTTTCTAGTTAGTGTTTTGAATATAGGTGTAGCCTGGAATTTTCTAAGGGAATTAGGTGCCCAATTCCCATTAAAAGTCAACTGGAGTGAAGTGCCTAACTCTCTTAAGCTCCTTTTAAAATCTCAGCTATAATTTATAATGAGAGCTGTCACTCCTCATGCCAAAACACTAAAATATGTTCATGCAGCTTTCCTAACCTGCTTCATCATAACCAGACTGTCTGAGCCCCCTGATTGAATGCACCCCCCCTCCGCCCCAGATTGATCTGTGCTGCTGAGCTGCATTACTCACCTCTTTCCTTCGGTCATTGTCTTTCTGTAAGAGCCATTTAATGGACGCCTGGGGAGATTTAGGGGTGCACTCAAGAAAGGTGGTGTTGTTTTTCACTCCGTACTGAATGACTTCTGCTGCATTTCTGTACGCTAGAAAGAAAGACGGGGCAGATAAGACTATTGTACTACCGATGCCTGATTCTGACTCGGAAAGCAAACATTTACATGTTAGCAAAACTGGCAACCAAGGCTCCTTAACCTAGCTGAGTCACACCCCGTCTCAGACTCACTAGACTGAAGACGTCCAGGAATCTGTAATTCAGGGCAAAAATCTATAAAAGAAAAGGAATTAAGTTTGGAGAAACTTCAGGCCAAATCAAACTGCAAATATTTCAGCCCTGGGCACAGTCTGTTCTGAGAAATTAGGGCACCTGCTTGTGGGTCAAATCCTGCCTGGTGCAGCCTAGGAATAATAAAAGGGCAAAGGGAACTTCTTCTACCCGGTGCTCTCAGGCAGCAGCAGGCCAGGGCATCATCCTAGTGCTCTCTGTGGCCCATCAGCGACTGCCAGTAGCAAAAATCCCCAACATCTGGAGACAGGACACTAGATGGGAGGGCTCTGAGTTACTACAGAGAATTCTTTCCCAGGTATCTGCCTGGCAGGTCTTGCCCACATGCTCAGGGTGCAATTGATCACCGTGTTTGGAGTCGGGAAGGAATTTTCCCCTGGGTCAGATTGGCTGAGACTCTGGGGGTTTTCGCCCGCCTCTGTAGCATGTCACAGTCACTTACAGGTTTAAACTAGTGTAAATAGCGGATTTTCTGTAACCTGAAGTCTTTAAAACATGATTGGAGGACTTCAGTAACTCACCCAGAGGCTAGGGGTCTATTACAGGAGTGGATGGGTGAGGTTCTGCAGCCTGCAATGTGCAGGAGGTCAGACTAGATGATCATAATGGTCCCTTCTGACCTTAAAGTCTATGAGTTTAAAGAAGGGTGAGCTATTTAACATGCCTGTCAATGCCCCAGCATCAAAAAAGATACAGCCTGCTACTCCAAGGATGTGGGTAGGCCTGTAGCTGTTCCCTGAATGTGCATTTTGAGGTGAGGTGGGGGCTAAAAATGGCCAGAAACAGCTTCTTTTTCAAAGCAGCATTAAGATGCTCTTCAGTCACCTGTAGCCATCATGTAGTGTCACTCCACCCCCACCCACTCGGTGCAGCTACTTATATAGATAGGACAGGACTTAGCTCTAAAGCTAAAGTCCAATGAAAAACATAGATCAGACAGAGAATGAGACCAGGAGACAGAAGGAGATGATGCCAGTCTTCTCCTTGGAAAGGCTTTCAATTGATTTATAGCACTCTAGCAATACTTGGGCATATGTTGAGTTTATATCATCACCTAGACTTATTGTGCTACTTCACACTCTTTATAGATGAGTGATTGTCTGTTACCAACATCAAGAGTTTAGTTTTTTATTAGTTTGCTCAAATAATAATATTGGCCGAGGCTTAATTTTTCTAACATTACATGAAATGTAAGTTCTATCTTTGAGTAAACAGTAATGGTTAAAAATAAATACTGTAAATTGAACCACCGAGACATAGACGCCTAAATCAAATAATTGCGTCATCATACGGCTGTCACCCTGTCTTTCCTCATTCTATCCCCCATCTCCTATTTCTTACCCTCAGTCATAGAGACACTTCTAAAATTGGATTCTAAGCTACTTGGGCAAGGAACCTTTGCTTTCTATTTGTTCTGTAAAGTGCCTACCACACTTTGGATTCAACACATAACAACAGTAATAATATTGTAAATGTTGTGGAAGCGATCCTGAAGTACTTGGCATTCAAAGGTCCTAATTTGGCAATTAGTAGGCCCTTGTGCCTGCATGGAGCTTACTGCAGGACTGGGGTCAAAGTGAGTTTTATAGAAGTACTTTAGGATTGAGTCATACAGGAACATACATCATACTGAATGAGAGTCGATCTGTGTACATTTTCTACAGATTTTACAGTTTTCTATAGCATTGTAGTATCTAAATGCGTCCATCCTTTCACTAAACTTTTATCTATTGCATATTATTTTTACTTGTTATGTGCGCTTTGAAAGACAGAGAAAGAAAACAAATGCTTTTTCATAACAGCCCTAAGAGCTAACAATAATTTGTTAATGCTAAAAGTCTTTACAGAATATATAGAATATCTATATGTAGAGTGGCCATACAAACCTATTGATGCTCAATGCTGTATGTAAATGTAGCTCTGTGCTGAAAAATGTTAAAGCCTCACATGTTAAAGCATGTTGAGGCATGAAACATAGCATGCTTTATGCCTCAGTTTCATAATTGTCTTATAAATTTGCTAATACATTTTACTCACATCAGCTCTTTTGTCTTTTTGGTGGTTGTCCGATGTTTATTTTCTTCTCAGTGTATTAGTTTGCCATAACATGGCTTAAAATATAAATTATATGTTGAAAGAGTCTAAATTACGGTTTCTTTATTACCTTTTATTACGCTGGAAAAAGTAGGAGAAGGGCCACCTAGTGCACCCTAGCTCTTCTCTTCCCCACTCTCACCAAAACTTTCTTGAAAAGAGCGAGTGAAACACCCTAATTAAGATTAGTCAATAGCTCAATGGCTAGAGCACTCATTCAAGCTGTAGAAGACCCATGTTTAAGCCTCTACTCTGTCTAACCTGAGAAACCTTCCTGATGAAGGTTGCATTGAAACTAGATATGTTTCTATGAAAAGTTTTGTTTTTGACAAATTGACATATCCTAGCAAAAGACATCAACTCTACTATGGATGGCACAGAGTGAAGTGGACAAGAGTTCAAAACAGGATTAAAATTGCAGGTGAAAATGATCTTGATCCCCTAATCTCAATTTGTGTGGGGATTACAAAGCATTAGACTGTCACAGCCTTTACTCAGTCATGCATGGGAGTAAGATGGAGTAAGGCACAGGTCGTCAAGGGGATTTAGGCACCTAACTCCCTTTGAAATCTTTTTAGGATCTGGGTCTAAATTACAGGTTTCACCCTGTTTGGCCTTGCCTGGAATTGGGAGTGGAAGGAGTCTTAGCTCCATTGCCTCAACTCATTGGGCAGTGTGGATGGTCCTGTGTACATTGGGTTGTAAAATGCTTCATGAAAAGGGATAAAATAATTTACCCGTCCCTCAGTGCAAAGCGGGAAAGAGGAAGAATTGTGACTCAGAGTGGTGCCCAAGTCACAGTGCACCCTGGGGCTATTCTGGGGTGTGTGTATGGGGGGGAGGGGACACAGCTTTCACACCATCTCTTGCTCAGGGCTATGCCCAAAAGCACAATCTAGCCCCAAACGACTTTACAGTTCAGCATAATCATCAGGTGCAAGATTGAAACAGGTGGGTGTAAAGGACATGGGCAGAAGTGTGTGGGGAACTAGAGCAGTGCACGGTTTCCTTATAGCTGAGTCAAGTCAGTGCTACCGGACTCTCACTTTATAATATCTCATGCCGTTTTATCATACAAAGACACCACTTCACGTAAAATACAAGGAAAGGATGTTAAGGAAAATGGTTTGGAAAATGACTGTGCTTTTTTGCTGCTTTACCAGTAAACCACATGGCTGACGTGAAGAATGAGTCACATGAAGGAAAGTTCAAGTGATCTTTAACAGTATGATCATCTTTCAATTACAGTACCTTTCAAGTTAAATCCTCGGCACTGAGTCATAGGATTTCCATGTCTCACATCTTGTCTACGACTCCGCCTGTAATATTTGGGAAGTACAAACTATGACTCTAAAATAGCCACACTGTAAAATTATTCACCAAATTATATATTAGTATCAGTGGTCATGACTTACTGTAAACAATTCCATGTTTTGCAATTGGCATGCATATAAAGCCCAGACTATTTAAATCAATGGAAGTTTTCCCACTGAAGTCAAGGGGAGCAGAGCAGACTGCTAAGATTGACCCTATTCATGAAAATAACAGACTCTTCTGAACCTCAAAGGAGATGAATTGTATTCAGGTTTCTGAGAAAGGTTTCAATTGGCTTGTATTGTATCCAAACTGGTTCATCCATTCTTCACTGTCAAGCAGTATGTCCTTCCAACACTCTCTGTTGTACAGTGGAGCAACATAAAGCTCAGAGGTTTCACATACAGGGGTTCATACAAACTTTGTCAGTTCCTTTTGGAGGCCAGGGCAGTCTTATAGGATCAATGACTGGTCCTCATCAATTACTCACTATTTGATATTTGATATTTAGATAGGTTACTTAGGTCAGTGTTTCCAACTTGCCTAAGTAGTCTGATTACCAGAGGTACTGAACACCCACATCCGTCATTAGTTCTCATTGGCGAAGTTGAGGTTGCTCTGCATCTCAGAAAATCACATTACTTATTTTGGTGCCTAACTATGGATTTACGTGTACTGCTCTAGGCAATTGGTATGGAAATGTGTGCCAGAATCTCTCTGTGTCTTGGTTTCCTCATCTGTCATATAGGATGAGTAATATTGCTCTGCTTCAAGGGGATAAGGAGAATTTTAAGTCATTAACGTTTGTGAAGTGCTCTGGGATCATCAGGTGGTCATGCTTTATCCTATTATAACTATTTTTCTCCACATGAATTCATGCCTCTCAGCCCAACACAAAATTTGGTGGCTGTCTCTCTGTCTCTCTGCCTGACTTTAGAATTTGCAGCAAAACCTGAAACTAGGCAAGTGTTAAGTGGCTTAGGATTTTGCTGTCGTCCTTTACATTTAATACTCAGTATTAAAAATGCTGAAGCACTATACATGGCCTGAATGATCTACAGATGAGAGAGAAAATAGTGAACACCAGAGTAGGAAAATATCTAGGTAAACCATAATTTGTTGTGGTCTTTCAGAAGCCTAACTAACCTAATCAAGAGACCTTATCCTGACAGTTTACTATTTATCCAGAAATAAGAAGTGGCAATGTTTGTTTGGGGAGGATGTGTTTGTGGGTGTTTTCAGGACATAAGGAAAAAGTCAGGTGTTTTGAGGTTATGCTGTGTGGGATGACACACAGCAGGCAGAGAGATGGCGAGAGAAAGATTGACCGTAGAAAGATACTACTGTCTAGACTTGGGGATTTGGCTCAAATTACTGATGTTTTCTCCAGCACAAGCTGTTTCTTTAGATAAAGAAACAACTCATTTCCCTAGCATATGAAAAACAGATTGTTTTCCATACTGTGTTTGGTGTTTATTTTGGTCTGCTATAAGAAGCACATTACAAACAACATGTTAGCAGCAATATAAAACCCAATGGAAATAACATGGATATACATGATGAAAATGACAAGAGGTCAGCTGGAAATTATAAATGTTGGGCCTGAGTTTCCACTGTGTTATACCTCTCAACAGTTTAAGTTGTGTTGGCTTCAGGTGGGCTGAGAATCAGAGAGCTGGAGCCAGCACCTGATGATTCCCCATCCTCCCACTATGGCCTTTGCTTGGTGTCCCAAAGAATCTGTCGTGAAGACCAGAGGTCAAATGCTGAACTTTGCAAATTGTAAACAAATACTACTACTATACAAAATGCAAGGTACCTGCACCATAAAATATACTTTGTTCATTCAGGACTAACTTGTGCTTTATGAGTTAATCCCGTTCAAGGGGTGGTCAGTAGCTGCCCTAACCCAGGAGAAGTCCAGCAAAGAAATTGTCTCTGTTCCCTTTTTGCTCCCAGATGTTAATAATCAACTACTAGCACCTCATCAACTGCCTGGTCCACTGGGGGATGGAGCCAAGGTTCCACCCATTTCCCATCCCTCTCTGTCAGCTCCCCAGATACCCGCAAAGGGAGAAGTACCATGCACACAGTCCCCGGGCTCTTCCTTGCATCTACAACTGTGCTCCTGCACAGGCCAGGCTAAGACCCCACTTGTAATGAAAAGTTTAGTTTGATAATATTTCACACAATGTTCATTAGATATTCTGTAGTCATTTGTACAAGCAGTGAAGCCCCAGTAATATGAGACCACACTACAGCCTTCTGCTATTAAATATTTCTCCAGAGAAGTGGAGCGAGATTGCTATTTTGCATAAAAAGTATGGTTTGTGCTCAGTGAGAACTAGAGACCTTCTGTTGTAAATTAAAGAAAAATTGCTTTGTCTGCTTTAATGAACCTCATGTTGAAAATCCCAAATCTAGTGGATATGATATGGAAATGAAATTTGCCTGTATTGGTCTGTTTCCCAGAGCAGAGTGGGAAACAGTCTTCTTGTCCTGCGAATATTTTTGAGAGTTTGAAAATATTTACCATCCGGAATGGGGTTGAAAAGTCAAAATCTCAAAAATGTTTGCAAATTGAAAAATTTGTAAAAATCGGTTCATGTCAATCGAAAACGTTTGTTTCAATAATTTGTAAATGTTTTGTTTTGATTTAAACTTTTTCCATTTAAATCTATTTTTGCCTAATGAGTGTACTTTTTTAACCAGAATAAATGATTTGGGGGTTGGTTTGTTTCAAAAATATCGAAATGGAATACTTTGACAATTTCCAAACTTTTTTATTCCAATATTTTTCAAGTCAAGAGATTTGTCGAAACAGACCCAGCTCTATAAATAGTTTTGATGTCAACAAATCAGTGTTTTTTGATGAAAAATGTATCTGAAAAATTCCAGACCAACTTGTTTCCCTATAAATAGTCCTTTTCAGTGAGGAGAAACACAGAATATAAAGATTTAATGCACCAGATATTATGCTGCATGAAAGGCATTACCATGATAGTTACATTCACAGCAATTTTAAACAAAGGCAAAAGCATCACTGGATTCTGATTCTGTTCCCACATCGGCATTACCTCAGTGTAACTCCATTAAAATGGGTGCACATATGGTATGCCAGAGGAGGGTTTGGCCCTTGTTGCTTTAAAATTAGAATAAAATCTTTCTTTCACAGTGTATTGTTTTTAATATAAAAAGTGATCTCTTTAGTGGATAGTTTTGGTCAGCGTGCAATGCCAAAAACAACAGGGATTTCAGTATTATTTTTAAAGAAGCCAGCAACAACAACAACAACAAAAACCAATCCCCTTCTGCTATCCCATTACATGAGCCATGACTACATATGAAAGTAAACTCCTGATTTGTACTTTTCTTGCAAATCTCATCAGACTCCTCACCTCTTCCCTGTTGGGTAGAACCTGGAGCAGGAATTGCCATCCCAAGCGCAGTAAGGATCTCTGGCTAGGCAGCAGTCAGCACAGGCTGTTCCATAGATATGGCAGCGATGCAAAGATACCTGCGTGATCCCTTCATCTGAGCTCACATATAACTGTTGCTGTTGAAGGCAATGGAAACATTTATTTCAGATGTGGAGCCTAGAGGAGCAGCTTCACCCAGGAGCTTGGTTAACATATGCATAAAGCCTTCAATTCATTTTGGAATTAACTAAAAACCGAGAAGTGAGCCACTAAAGGGTTCAAAGCCAAAATAAATAGAAATCTCCCAGGTTAATATGCCTATAACATTACCGTCTCCTGTTAGAAAATACTTAAAATGCTATGGTGAATGCTAATGGTTTTTTGGACATTGCGTCTCATTATTTTGTCCTGCTGCAGCAGGTCTGAGTTAATATAGTTCAGATTTGAGGACTTGGTCCTTAGTGAGGATTACTGAATCAAGCCTTTGAGCTAAGTAATGTCTCTGCATAGTCTCCTTAAGAAATACTGTGCAAAGCTTCTAGTTGAATTTATCCAGGACATAGATTCCATAAACACAAAACTTAGAGGTCACTATGGACTAGATTCTGATAATCTTACCTTAAATAGAACCTTACTCCAGGCCAATGGGGCCACTGGAGTCAATGAGACCACTCATGGAGTAAGGATCATTCAAGGTGAGTGAAGCCATCAGAATCTGGAGCAAAAGCCAGTTAAATAGCATTTCTTAAAGTGGAAATAAACCCTGGATAGGAGCATACCTGAACTGTGGTGGCCCGAGTCCCTCTCTCATATAATGCTGGCAAATCTCATTGAGTTTAATTTCATACATAGTAATTAATTAATTAATAATTCTGAAAAGTCTTTGGCAAAATTCAGTAAATTTAAAATTGTTTGAATACAGAATTTTAGCTACCTTTTATTTTGGTTGTGCAGTCACACAACTATTATGATCACCATCACCATATTAATGATTCATGTCAAAATAGCCATTATGAATTAGCTTGACAGACACAACCTCATCATAGGCCCCATACCACCATTTCTACACTCCCCAAGCGCTGAATGAATAATTTAGACAAATAGCTTCAGTCTATGGATTGTGATGTGATTGGTTATATGGTAATTTTTTTGTTCCCTAATTGGACTTTTTTATCAGTTGAAAATAACCAATATTGAACAATGCACTAGTGGATTTTGTCCTGACGGTGCTGGGACAGATCCTTAGCCAGTGCAAATTGGGAATCAAAGGTGCTACACTGAAGATATGTGTGTCCGTATTTAGTATGGTGCATCCTAGTTAGCCTTTTTAGGACCTTAAGTTAATTCTATTCTCAAATAATAACCACTAAATGAGTGTTCCACTTTCCTTTACCTTTTTCGATGAAATCTTCATTGTTGTTATGGGAGCATTATTCTGAAAGACAAATCACATTTATATGCCATCTTTTATTTATTATGGCATGACATTAAACTTTAAAGTTTTGTAAGCCACAGTCATTTCTAGATAAACCATTCTTTTCCAGACTCTTGAGGGGATGTCATTCACACCTAATCATCTTTTGCCACAACTCAACAAACATGACATAAACACAAAGTTTGAGTCAGTAAATATATTGGCTGCATGAACCTCTGGACTTGACTCAGACACATTAACAAGTTCTCACACTTCTGGCTGAACTGCTCTTAAGAGCTGACTCACTACTACAGATAGGCAGTATGTGTTTGCAAACCATCACTCTCTCTCTCTTTGGAAGGCACAGCCTTTGTTCTTGGAAGGTGACAGCATGCAGGAATCATGTAACAGCTCATACGTAATTAGCACATGATCTGGACAAGGAGAATTAATATGTCTTCCACACTGTATCTACAATGCGTACACTTTGGTTACTGTCCAACACATGATTTTAGATTATCAACAAGAAATGCCAACATTACAAATGATGTGTTGTGTTACTGAATTTTTGTTTTTGCTCAGTGCACTCAGTGACACTGCACACTACTGTATGTAGTTTTCAGTGTCATTTATTATCTGTGTCGAACTGAATGTTAAAGAACACCCTTTGGAGTTACTACATCCACTGTGTTAAACCAATGAAACAATCCATCATTCTCATCAAAATTAATGGTGTCTGTGATGGCAACAGTAATGACAATCATTATTTTGGGGATCAAGGATTTACTATAGTAATCACAAGATACGGATGCCATTGTGGTATGTCAGGATTAGAGTGTGGCACACCAGAAGAGCTGCGAGGGGCTTTGCAGAAACTGGAAGTTGCTCAGAATTGGGGCTGTGGGGTTGTAACACTTCAGGACTGAATACTTGGGAGCTGGGAAATCTGAGTTCAATTCCTGTTTGACCTTGGGCAAGTCACTTAGTTTTTCCAGGCCTCAGTTTCCCATCTGTAAAATGGGGGATAATAGTACTTCCCTACTTCACAGAGATGCTGTGAGGACAGATACAGTAAAGATAATAGAGTGTTCAGGTGCTACAGTAGTGGGGGACATATAAATACCTGAGGTGATGATAAGTGCATTGGCTGATGTTGGGGCTCAGGACTGGAGCAGTAAAAGTTTAGTAAGTAAGAAATGAGTCATACTGACATAGCTATAAGGGGTAAATGGCCAGATTAATCATAGAATACCAAGATTGAAAGGGACCTCAGGAGGTCACCTGCTCCAACTTGCTGCTCAAAGCAGGATGAATCCCCAGACAGATTTTTGCCCCAAAGCGCCCCCTGAAGGATGGAACTCACAACCCTAGGTTTATCAGGCCAATGCTCAAACCACTGAGCTAGCCCTGCCCCCAAGGTATTACTACCAGTTCATATCTAATGGGTAGTAAATTTGCAGAGGTCAGTGTGTGGAAAGCTTACAGTGCCTATTCCCCCCTTGCTTTGAACAGTTCTTTCAGTGTAGGGTGACCAGACAGCAAATGTGAAAAATCGGGACAGTGGGTGGGGCGTATTCGGAACCTATACAAGAAAAAGACCCCAAAATCAGGACTGTCCCTATAAAATTGGGGCATCTGGTCACCCTATTTCAGTGTCTCATTTTTACAAACACTGAAATAGATCAAAATGTCCCCAGTTTGTGTCTGCAGTGTTGGCCTGGGGCTCTGTCTCCTGTGTCTTGCATGGAAACGAGATTAAATAGCTTTGCTCCAGCCGTCTTTCTCACTGCAATCTGTCAAATGCCACTTTGGGTCTCAGATTCCACTTTCCCTCTCAGAGCTACTTTTCAAAAAGAAAATACTTGACAGCACTACCACATGCTTTACTTAGTCTATGCCTTTACTTACACTAAGCCTATGCTACCCAGGTCCCCTCTGTTTTTGAGAGCCATTAATAAAGCCCCAGCGCAACAACATATGTTTTGAGCCCTGAGCTTATGCTAGAGTGATCTTGAGGGCTCAGAATGTAATGATGAGAAGACCAAGCAGGGGACTGAGAGTCATGACCCTGGGTTCTCTCCCAGGTTTAGGTACAGACTTCCCATGAGCCCTTGCTTCCCCTGCCTAGCTTCCCCTGCTCTAAATGGAATGAATAATATTTCTGGTTAAAGAAGTCCCATAAAATATTATTCATGTGCACTTTTTGGAAAACGTAGGCTCAGTTTTCCACACAAGGTATAACAAGACCATTTAAATTCACAGATAACTCATCCTGGGGTACAAAGCAAGTGGGGAACCTGGGTTGGGACAGGCATGTATGAAGGTGTGCAGAGGAGGAGGTTGTGCAGAGATGGCAGTCCCTTGTATGGCTTGCACAAGGGAGGGTCTCTGTTCACAGGGGAGAAGGGCGTATGCTTCCTTGGTGTGCCCAAAGAGGGCTTGGAGGAGATGGAGCTATGACCTTGCCCCTTCCACACCTGCCCACACAGCAAGTTAGCTGCACCATAGCAAGTGGGCTGCCTAGTCCCTCTGCATAACAGGCTGAGCTGTGCTGGGTACAGAGAAGCTCAGCCTAGATCTGCATCACTTGCCCTGAGTCTACCTGGTAAATGGCAGTCCACTTGCAAATTTCAAAGAGCTTTCACCAGTAGGGTGAACAGTTCCTTATTGTTCCAACAGGCAGCTAGAATGATTGACAGAGACTCTTTTATTGTTTTTGCCATTAATTGTTTATGCCTCTTTTCAGCTTAGGGTGATTTAGGCCTAAAGCTTTTTGACTCCAGTGACATGTGGCTTTAAAGAACTTGAGCAAAGTAAAAACAACACCAGTTTGCTTCAAATCTGTGGCTCATAATCAGAAAGCTTATAGTATAATCAAAGAAGAAAAAAAAAGAAAAGAAAAAAGAGAAAGAAAAACTGAGATTCCAGCTGCAAATGGCTGCTGCCTCAATATGTGATGCCAATGATAAAAGTCTCCTGCTGGCAGTCAGTATAACATGACCTCTTAAAAATGTGATTATCAAAATCCTTTGAGCCAGGATGACAACATTAGAAAAACAAGGCATTTGCATGCAGAAAAAAAGATTTAAGCCCATTTACACTCCACACTACACTAGACATCACCTTATTCCTACTTCCTTCAGTTGGAGGGCATCAAGCTGACATTCTACTAATTGATTTGATCTTTTATCAAGTGCTAGTCACCCTTGCTAAAGTCCTTTAGACAACGTGTTTGTGTGAACATACATGCTGGAGGAATGAAAGGGGGAGGAAGACAAACCTGAAAAACCTCCAGTTCTTCTAAAATGAGCTCTCCACTTGCAGAAGAGTTGGTGGGTAGGACAACAACTTTCTGTACAGTCCCCTGATCTGGAACATAGAGAGAGGACAGATGAATTCTTACCAACTAGGAAAAAATATTAGAGGAAAAAGCAGAATGGAGAGAAGGGTGGAAATGATTTTCATAAATTCATAGATTTAAAGTCCTGGCGGGACCATTAGATCATCTAAGTCTGACCCCTGTGTAGAACACAGACCATAGACCTTCATCCAGTTACTCCTGTAATGAGCCCAATAACTTTGTGTTTGATTTTAAAATATCTGTAATAACTCTTTCTAGTGGGAGTCATTCAAGCAGGCAATAGATGTATAAAGGGATTAGACTTTTCTCCCACAGTTTTTTGATTAAGTCATGGTCAGATATTTATTTATTCATTCATTTATGTACTATTATTTTATAGCATCCATAAGTAACGGTCAGAATTAGGTCCCCGCTGTACTGGGTGCTATACAAACCCAGAGGAAGAGGCAGCCCCTGCCACAAAGAGTTTACGATCTAAAAACACAAGAAAAACAAAGGAAAGGAGAAATGGATACAATGCCGAATTTTATGCGCAATTCATGGCAACATATCACAGAAACTAATAACATGTAAGCAACCTGTATGGTACAAATTTCAGTGCAGGAATCAGTTTTAACGTGGGTGAGATGCAAGCTCTAGCCAGTGTGGGATGGTGTGCACCATCAATAATTGGGGCCGTATGTAGCAAAAGAAGCCACTTTTTTGATCCACATGGCAATCAAGGATGTCCATGGGGAATGCATGAAAACTGCTCTCCCCACAGTGGCACCATAAAAACACATTGTAGCATGTAGTCTCTGTCCCCAAAATCAATTTGATAGCATTACATTTGAAATGGGGATTGAGGTGGGACCTGAAGGAGGGCAAGGTAGTGGCTTTATGGTTCAGGGAGGATGTTCAGGGATTGGTTCAGAGAAGATGTTCTGTGTGAAAGGGATGGCATGGAAGGTAGTGTGTGAGGTGACACAATATGATACAGGAGCAGATAAAATGGGAAAGATTTATATTATATTAATTATTATTAGTAGTGTTACCATAGCACCCAGGGGCCTGAGTCATAGACCAAAACTCCATTGTTCTAGGGCCTCCAAGGTAGGGACAAATGTATTGCATTTGATGCAGTGGAAAAGGCAGTGTCAGAAGATGGACTCAAAGAAAGGTTTGAGATGGTAAGAGTGATAGACCAGAAAGATGATCTTAGCAGCTAATTTTATGCTGCTCAGCCAGGACTGTTGGCGCTTTAGAAAACCATGAGCCTTGGGCTACATCTACACTACGAGATAGGGGTGTGATTCCTCTGCTCATGTACACATAGCTTGTGCTGGCTCTCACAAAGTTAGTGTGAGAATGAACAGCAGAATAGCTGCTATTGCGCCACTGAGCACTGCTGAGCAGGTACCCACCGGTTTCCGGTGAGTTGTATGCAGCAGCACTCAGCTGTGCTTCTGCTGCCTCTACCTGTGCTACTGAGGCTACAATGTAATTTATACTCCTGCTAGTTTGAAGACAGCTAGCACAAATATGAGTACACGAGCATGGGAATCACACCTCTATCTCATAGTGTAGACATAGCCTTGGATGAAAAAAGGATTATGGGCATAGGTGCTGGAACTAGGGTGCAGGGGAGGCTGCAGCACATCCTGGCTTGAAGTGGTTTCCATCATATACAGGGTTTACAGTTTGGTTCAATGGCTCTCAGCACCCCCACTATACAAATTATTCCAGCACCCATGGCTATGAGTTCCTCTTATCCGGAAGGACTAGAAGGACTATTTTGCTCTATATATGTCACAGCAAACCTATTTTGCTCTATATTGTCACAGAGGAGCAAGATCAAAGAGTTTGTATCCCACTTTTGTCATGAAATGTTTCAATAATAATATTGAATTGAGCAGGTCAGTAAAATGTTGGAGCTGCCATGTGTGTGTGTGTGTGTGTGTGCGTGCGCGCACGTGCGCATTTCTGCCTGTAGGGAAATGATCTGAGCTTCCCATCAGGCAATCTATGATGTTGACAGAAGAAAGCAAAAGCAGGAGACTTTTGATTTTGTTTTTAAGGTCAGTGACTACATTCCATAGCTGGAGTTAGAATGCAAGTTGGTTGGTGTAAATAATTTAAATAATTCTTTTTCCCCAGTGGAAGCTAGGAGATAGACATACTTTGGCTTCAAAATCAAGAATTGTACTCATGTATAATAATCCTGACCACACACCTAAACGACACTGTTGTTTTTTAACATTAAATCAAGAAATCTAAAGCAGCCAAGATATAAAAAAAATGTATAGCTATCAACTGTACGTGCTCAGCAAATGTTAACCATAGAACAAATCCTCATGAAATATTCACAGCTATTGTTTGTCCTCATTATGCAATGAGATGATGAACCGGTTCTTTCAGAAGAAACTTTCTTGAAACTAAATCTTTTGACAGTACCCCAGTGGTCTGGACAGGGTGCCAGCATTAGCAAAACTATGAGGACCTGAAAGAGATTTACTGGCTGCCAGGACCTACACGATCCCTAAACTCCCTGAATACTGTGGAATGTCCTTCCATGGAGCTGAGATGTATGTGTGTGTGGATAAGGCACCAGTCTTTACCTCTATAAAGCCAGTCAAATAGTCATGAATATGTGTGGCTTGTACACATAGTCTGTCTCTACTCCCTCTCCTTCTTACCTCCCTTCACAGCATTGTGTTATGACTCTTCTCCAGCAATGTCCTTTGTTCCCTCAGTATCAGGATATACAATATACTGGTGGGGAGGAGTTGCTGATTGTGATGAATTTTGGAATACACTCTCAACTGCCTGTCCTGTGTCCTCTAAACCTCACTTACATGATGTAAAATACTCAAACACACATTAGTACAGACCCTTCCTATCCTCACCCGTGCAATATGGGTCTGACCCATATAAAAGTAAGTGTATTTCAACTATGTAGCAATCCATGCCACACGTTTAAAACTGTAAACTGGTCTTCAGTGCACAAACCCTGAAATGGGAAGCTGAAATTAGAGTTTACAGCATGGGCATTTGCATAACTAAGCACTGATATGAGCACACAAATTCAGGGACTTGTGTCCTTATAAAGAAATCCACATCTGAAAACTGGGTTCCTGAATCATTAGCTGCTGCAAATCCTTGATAAAACAGGGCAAGTAGACAGTATTTCCCATATGTATCTCAATTTATTGCCTGTTGTCTCAATATTATTTTAACATGACAAGCCAGATCCTTGTCTCCGGATACATTCCCTTTCATAAGGAATCTCCACATCGCTCTACTGTGCTTACTAGTCTTGCTATAATATTTTCAAGATATTTTATGCAATGTAAAGCATAACAGTGGAAAATTGCTCATTAAATTTTTTTTATGCAAGGAGTAACCTTGGACTGTGGGCTGTTCCTCCACAATATGCAGTAACACCAGTTTTACTGTTATTGCTCAATCTTTTCCTTGGTAAGTGAAACAAAAATAATGGTCCCCAGATGGCTTTCCTAGTCCCTTTTCCAAAATGTTTAACTCTCTAGACTATAAGAACAATGGTTGTCAAACCAAGTGCACTTCTACATATTCATCTCAGAATAACTACATTTGAGTTTTGTTGCAAATCTTATTTGTTCACTTCTGTTAATGGAATTAAATTCTTGGGTCAAAAGGAAAGTTGGAAAGGATACTGGCAAAACAGTCATGGACACAAGAGGTATGCAAAATTACACACAGTCTGATGTGTTTTCCAGTTCATTATTGTTCTTCAAGCAAGATACAAGACATGGAATGAATGTAAGTCATTTCTGTTCACAACAAGATTCTATAAAAATCAACCAAGTAGAGGGACAATTTCCTTCCCGGAGTAACTCTACTGACTTCCCTAGAGTCACTCCAAAGATTAATTTGACAAAGAATGTGTTAGTTCTACTAAATTAGGAGACAAGCCATTGTGTCTGCTAAACAGTAGAATTTACCTAGCTACATGGCAGATGTATGCCTTTCACTGGTCTCTCTGTAGGTAATACATAACACTGGCCCTTACTACAGTACATGTCAATACCCATGTTGTAACTGAGAGAAAGAGAGAGAGCCATGGAGAGGAGAGATCTGGCTGAGCTGTAGGTGGGTGCAGCCTTAGTTCAAATAGGTGATCTATTGGTTTAGCTCTGTAGAATGTGAACCAAAAAGGAGTCTTTTCCCAGCTGAGACCGTAGGAGCTACAATATATTAAGCTTCTGTCATCTGGAAGTTACTCTTGCATGATAAGATAATTTGAGTTCCTAGCTCCCCACTTCTTTTTTTTTCTTTTTTTAAAAGCAGATTCTCATTTACATATTACTTTTTCCTTCAACGGCCTCTTTGGTCTCCTGCTATAGTTCCTTAAACATGTGGCCTTTACGCTACACATGTGAAACACTGTTTTATACTTTTTTCCCCTCTGTCTTGTTCCACAATTTCCAGTGGACAAAATTCTGAGAGTTGCTGAGCACTTGCAACTTCCTCTGACATCAGCACCTCTCAGGATCTGGCCCATAGCTTCACACGACAGACCTCTTCTCTCCTTACCTCTCTCTGTACAACATGGGTATTATCACCTGCTGTAGCAAGATCAAGTACTATATATTTGCTTCTTTCGAATGCAGACAAAACTCTTGGAATGATAGACCTTAATCCCTAATCGAGACCTGATAACTTCCATTACCGACTAGTGACATTCACCCTTTCTTTGGAGACTACAGCCACATAAACTAATAAAGAAAGCTGCTATGATTGCTTTCCTGCCCCACAGTTAATAGTATCCTAGCCATAGATAATCATTGTCATTGCCATTATATAACTCACTGGTCAGTGTGCATTATGTGTGCCTCCAGGTCCCTGGTTCAATGCCTGGTACATTGACCAACATAGCAGCTATCTCAATAGCACTTTCTGGACATACTGAGTTAAGTTCCAAAGATGAAGCAGTATTCTTGTTTAGAGAGCAGGTACAGGTCTGGGGAAAACCCACCAACTTTAGTTTGCACAGGTTTCAGCGAACCTTACAAGGCTGACCCATGCGCTTTGCTTTGAGTTTGGGGTTCATTTGAATTCCAAAATATAAATCAAACTCTTAAATGATTTGGAACAGAGTAATCACGGACATAGAGCCTGATCCAAAGCCCACTGAAGTCAGTATAAAGACTCCCATTGACTTCAGTAAACTCTGGATTAGGCCTATAGTTAACCTATTTAACAACATGATCATCTTATTACTACTAAACTCATTCTCCCTTCCCCTTCTCTCCTATTGTTTTTCACACTCACTTCAGCACGGGGATAGTGTCTTCCTCTTTGTTTGTACAGTGCTCAGCACACTAGGGGTCTTTGTCCTGACCGAGGCCTTTGGGCAACCATAGTACAAATAATAAATATTGAGAGAATGCAATTTCTTTCATGCCAAACCTTCTCAAACAACACAGGTTTCAAAGCTTGACTTGAAGTCAAATGTTACTGGAATCACAATCCCCTTATGAGGGATTGGAAAGAGTGACCAGCAAGAGGAGAAAGAGCAAACATCCCCTAGGCTTGGAAATGGAGCCGAGAGTAGGCAGAGTGGAAAACAAACAGAGAGAGAGACTGCGAAGAAAGGAACACAGAGAGAGGAAGAGAACAATGTGAATGAAAAAATAAATAAGGTGCAAGATCCTCCAGTGGTGCAAATCAGCAGATTCCTGTAGAAGCCAGTTGAGCTATGACTGCTTACACCAGTTGATGACCTGGCCCACAGTGTATAACAAAGGAGGTAAAAAATAATGAATGGTGATATCAAATGCAGTTCTGTTTGGCTGAAATACGCTGGATTGAACAGAAGAGATTTGAGCTTACATATCTCTTTCCAAATTACCACCAACCGTTCTTTTCCACAATGACCATTGTAGCTCAGTATTGCCAACTTCAAAGAAAGACTTAGAACAAACAAACAACAATCCCAGAAAAAAACAACAAATCAAAGGGCTGGCTGTCCACATCATGAAAACCACCATCACAGCTGACACTAACTGCTACCGTGCTAAACATCTTACGGAGAGGTCTCCTCCTTTGAGGGGGTCCCTCATGTTGAGGCATGAGGAAGATTGGTGGGGCAGCGTGAGAAAACCTGTAGTGCTTTTGCCCTGGTTGTACCTGTACCTTAAGGTTGTTGATTGGGAACATTTCATAAGCATTACATTGACTTGAAATAAATAAATAAAAAGAAAAGACTAAGTTTTCTATGATGCCCAAACTCTCTTTGTGTGAAACCCTTTCAGTCATGGGACAGTACATGAGATGAATGGTTGTACTGCTTAGCAGTTAAAGCTAAGGACTGACAGTCAGGCCTCTTGGGCTCTCTCTTTCTGGCTCTGTCACTGTTTTGCTGCATGGCCTGGTCAAAGGTACTTAACTGTTCTATGTCTCAGTTTACCCCATCTTGAAATGGATATAATACTTTCTCAGCTTACAGACTTGCTGTGAAACTTAATGAACAGTCTGTAAAGCACTTTGAGGTCTCTCCCAAAGAGCAATTCATAAGTGCAAAGAATTACTGGGCTAACTACTTAGATCTTCATTCAGCGTCTACTCATTCCATTTCCAGGCAAAATCCTGAGAGTCAATGAAAGTTTGAGTAAGAACTGAGGAGGGATCTCAGGATACAGACCTTGGGGGATGGGGGAATTTGCAACTCCTAAAATGGCTGTAAGAGTAAAAAAGCTTTGCAGGAGAGGATCATCATAACACTTCAAATGATTTGCTCAATATGCCTGAGTGGACCGGGGGAATCAGGCTGCCTTTGGTATCACTCTTGTGTAAAACCTTCTTCCAGAGCGCAAAGACAGAATTCAAACTAGTGAATTTAATGCTTGCTTTTCTGACCAGATTATCTAGCTCTGTAACAATCTGTAGTTCATTACATGTTATGGGTTATTCCATTGCTGGATACTACTGTTGTTAGCGAGAGTCAGTCTTCCAAAAAGACAGCCATCACGTAATACCGCAAAAGCAAGTACTCCAGGGAGTTAGTCACATATGTGACATCCATATTTTAACCTCATGCTCTGAAAGTGCTAAGTGCAACCAGTCTTTCAAATGAAGGGTTCAAACAATTGGACAAAGGAAGGAAAGATAATTAGAAACACTGAACAAACACACACAACATTAGACACTGGAAACAAAACCACATGCACACAGCCCAAGTTAAACATATGAAACTGTGCTAAATCATCCTGAAATCTGAAACACCTTTTACAACAGTAATGTAGCCCCCTTTCCAAAAGCTGAATGACATCATGCCTTAGAGGAGCCGAGAAAGTTCTTAAGGATGGCCAGTGATTGGTGAATGTGCCTGAACCTGACGCGGATATTTAAATATTTTCATAACACTAACAACAATAAAGAAAGCATGCATAGTCCAAGGATTGCGCAATCTGGTGCACTCTGTTCAAAGACTTTGGAAGTGCAAGTGGTAGGTCGCAAACTTAAAAAATAAATATTAATCTCAAGAAAATGCCTGCATGCTGCTTTGCTGCCTTTTTTAAACAAATGGAAAACAACCTACCAGGGGATAAAGTGGAGAATTTGGAGGCTTGAGACATGGAGTAATGTAATTAAAATAAAATGCAAGGGAAATGAAATGATTTATGAGACAATCAGGGAAGCAGAGTAAGTGAAGAAGAGATCTAAATCCAAGGTCTTGACCAGACGACATAGAGGAAAGGGCATTAGCCTCATTGTTGTTGTCAAATATGCAAATGGATAATTACACTATGACCAGCTAATTACAGCTGTGGTTTCTATTGGGATGATAAGGTATTCTACACTTGTCTATCTACCGCTAAACAGTAGCTGCTTTTCACCCCACAGGCACCTCCATTTCAGCAGTGGATGTAGAGATCGCCATTGTGTCAAGCCTTTGCATCACCCTGGCGGGTTTTGTAAAGTGCTTTGGGATTCTTCAGGATGAAAGGCACAGCGTAAATGCAAGATCGTTATCATTAGAAAAGCTGTGTGTAATGTTTCAAGAACAATGTCGGTCTATGGGATTTATTTCACTAGTCATGTAGCTTAGAAAAGAAGTACTGTACTGAAATTAACTGTTGGCAAGGAACAGTTGCAGTGAGTTTGACATGCCTGGCTGGGGGGAGCAAAGGAAATATTACATTTATTTCACGTTCATGTAAAAAAAGACATGGCTGTCTGTACCCTTCCGGTGCCATGGCTACACGATGAAAAATACAGGGGTTCCTAGAGCTACTTTTGTTATTGTTCATTTGCACTCAGGAACTGATTTACTACTGAGACCGTCAAGGAGGAGGGGGGGAAGCTAAACATTTTGTGTGCTCTGCATCTGGCAAGATATAAAATACTCCAATTTGCAGCATGAGACAGGTCACTGACAGTAACAGACGTGACTGGGAACATCTCAGTTCAGCAGCAGTAACTAAGCATCAGAGACTGAGCGTAATTATCACCAGGTGCCAAGTCCCATTCTCCACCGCTGAGGGGCTCAGGGCTCCCAAGAAATTATCAAATGAAACTCTGTTATACAATGTGCATTTTGCATTTTCTAGGATGAACTTACATAAAAGGAAACCCCCTCTGCATTTCTTCTGACTGTTAATATCTTTATCGAATCCTCCTGAGTCTCACAGAAAGCACGGAGCCAAGGAAAAGGGTAAAGAGTCTTTCCTCACAGAGACAGAAACTCGATGATTTGTATTTACAAGGGTTGAGAGACACTGTACTTATATCATATCTGTTTATTTTACGGCAGGGCTATGAAGCTATTAGCATCTTAGGAAGAATCTCTGCACCACCCAGGAATTGTAACGTCCAAAAAAAAATAGACTAGCAGAAATTATAAATAATACATATCACAGGGCATCAAGTCTATTATTTCAGTAGTTGTGACACTAATCTAAACTCTTTGAGAGGGTGCACTAAATTGGATTTCATAGAATCATAGAACCATAGGGTTAGAAGGTCCTGCAAAGAGGGTGTGCTAGCAGATTATAGAATGAAAAAAAACATATATAACCAGCCCATGTATGTTAGTACCTTTAATGAGCCACCTGCACGTTGTTTATCCATGGCTGAGTCACTTAGCTGCTCTCTGTGATGCCTAACCAACCTATAAAATGAGGTTGCCTGTACTTATCCCCCTCAATGGAATTTGTTGAGGAGTAACTCACTAATATTCAGTAGTTGACTTTGAGACTTGATCCAACTCCCACTTCAAGTCACTGGGAGTATTTTTATTGACTTAAGTTGGATTGGGTCCTAAGTCATTGTTCATCATTAAACCCTGTGACATCATTAATGAGTTTCAATTTAATAAAGGGAGTAAAGTGCTTTGAGAGCCTGAGATGGAAAGAACCATTGAAATGCTAAATATTATTATTGTCCAAAGCTTCAAAAATGTAAGGCACTTTATATGTACAGCACATTATTCATTAGTATTACTACTACATATTTTGTAACTGATATAACATGTATCTTGTGTTAGCTGGAGACTTATATGGCTTGGCGTCTTAATTAATCTTTAGCAATATTTTTTCCTCTAGTTAAAAAAAATCATATGTTTAGTTTACTAGTTTAAAAACTATACTGACATTTAAATGTTCATTTGAAAGCTCTATTCTTGCATGCCAAAGTATTTGTGTGATTAAAAACAGTGAATTGGCACGGAGAAGCTATGCTGGTAGAAGACCAAGATTTTTTTTTGTTTGTTTAGACATGGCTGATGCTAATCTATGTGAACAATAAGTAGGGAGGGCACGTATAAACCTTCCTCTAGAGATTTCCACAGTAGCATGCACAGCACCCTTCTTTGCTTCTTCCATAGGAAAGATAATATAGAACCTACTGTGTCAAATTAAACCCTGAAGGATCCAAAGGTCCCAGGTTGTCATTGGATTCACTAGGCCTACTAGTAATGCTGATACTTGCTAGGGAAAAAAGTGTCTTAATTATTTTCTTATTTAGTCTGATGACCTGACAAGCCAGGAGCCTTTAAGGCAATTTTAAAACTAATTTTTGCATCAGATGGCCAAGAAAAATAAAAATGCCCATATCCAAAGCTCACTAAATTCTTACTGTAATTCAATACCCAAAGCTCTATGCATCTTCTATCACTGCCATGCCTTATAATGATGTACACTAGCCACTAGAGAGAGTGAGTGTCATTCTAATGAATCATGACATAGTGAATGGAGGCCCTTGGTGATGGTTTGCCATGGGAACAATAACAGAGCTTTTCTGTATTCTTATTTCCTTTGGTGGTTGGGGACTTGCTTTAAGAAGAGTGAAGAGAGTTTCTTTTAATTCCCTCCTCATAAAAGTCTGGCGATTTGAAAGATTTTTAGCCTTGACTTCCTGAGTCTAATAAAAGGATGGTGATTACCAAACCCATGTGGTCTAAATGGTAGTTTGTTGGCAGGAACAGTAGTTCCACATCTCTATAAGACTTGTCTGAGGTTCAGAAACAAACCTGTTCTCAGAGGATTATCTGCCTTATTTTTAGTTGAAACTGCTCTGTGCTAACAAATAGAATCAAGAAGACTGGACTGTAGTTTATCAGAGCTCCAGTCCCCAAGCTCTTCACAAACACAGCCCCCCACTAAGTCAATAACAGTCTCAGATGCAGAGGGCTTTCAGGATCCAGCCCTAGATCATCTACTTTAGTTTATTTCCCTGACACTGATTGATTGTTCTCTGCAATTCCAATCATGTCCCAATAAATCTGAAAAGTAAATTGGATCACTATCCTCTAACCTTACAGTTCTTAGAAAAAATCACTACACTTGTCAGTTACACTGGTGTCAGGTCAGTACATCCATTGACTTCAATGGAATTGCTACAGATTCAAATTGGTGTAACTAAGAGCAGAATTTGGTTTGTTATGTTATAAAGGAAATATTCGTAATCATTGAATCAGACTTAGAAAGTCCTACAACACAGTCCCATTAGAACTACAGTTTTCCCTTTTCTATTTGCTAAAACCCTCTATATTTACGTTACTGTGAAGTTGTTATTTCTACCCCTGTAACTTTCTGGCCAAGTTACCATTCTTTTCACAGGCAGCTTACCTCATATGATGATCACAATTAGTAATAATACAATGTCAGATTCCCATATTCCTACTCCTGGAAAATAGTACATTAATCCATGGAAGTTAATGGTACTACTCATGGGTATGATGCTACTCCGGGTGAGTAAATCTAGACCATACATTGCACACAACAAAGTTGGCTTTTGTCTCTGATGAGAACCATTCTATTTTTTAAAATAAATATTCATTTTATTTTCTTTGTATTTTTGTTCTGCTTATAGCTCTTAAGACATATTTGTATATATAGTAATTATGTTTTAATAAGCACATGTGAAGACAATAGGCTGTAGAGGGTTTGGAGTTGACTAAAAACTACAATACAGTACATCAAGTTAAATAAATAAAACAATTCTATGCATATCTGCTGTTAAGTGCATCTTACCTGTTCCAAGAAATAAGACATGGTATCGTCCGTCAGCAGCATTAACTCGGTCCACTGCTATCTTTGTATACTTGTAGTCTGTTCCTGTCCGAATGATTAATGGCCTTTTGTGTATTGGGTAAATGGGATTGAACATCAAGGGATGATTCCTAATAAAGGTCACAACGTCGTCGGGGAATTCCTTGGTTGTCCGCATGTTGGGTGTAAAGGCTCCTCCAGGACACTGTGAGGAAGCATTCATAATAATGCTTAACAATGCATAGCATCTATCAAGGATATTTTGTCTTCAATCTATCCACAAACATTGACTGATGTTCAGGCGACATGGTAACATTTTTTTTTGAAAAAACACTTCATACTCCATGTGAAAATGATTATATTTATATAATGGAAAAGCTGTACTCTAATAGCTATGTCTATAAACCGCCCTCAGTTGGGACAAAACAAACAAACATATTTGTGTGTTGTTAAAAGCTAGGCTGATGGCAATGCTCCATGCTTGGGGGGGCCTTATTTTTGCATTCCTTGAGCTCCCAAAGTTCTCACTGCAAAGAATGCAAGTGACTGGTAAGGGGAAAGATACAAAGATCTTGCCTCTGGGTAGTACAAAAATAGATGTAAAGGCCAATAGGTTTATTTAGATGCCTAATTAGGTACTTACCTCTGCTGTATGTTATAATTGTTCAGGGCACGTAGGGCTAGATTTGGACAAACCCTGCGCAAATGCACTAGAGGGGAGAAAATGCAAAGAGCCTTTCCCAGACCCTTTGAGACTGTACATGAGTACCTAGGGTAGCCTAAACCCAGTGTGAGGAGCCACACTGCAAAGCCATTCCTGTGTTAGTGTGTCCTCACTGGGTCTGTGCTCACATGTGTATTTCACTAGGACTTCTGGTGCAATAAGCTGAGCCATGCTGTGTTTCTTTCCCAGTGACCCGTGAGAGAACTGGGCAGACCAGGAGACCGGTGGAAGGCCCTGGAGGTATTACACTCACCCTCAGCCCACAGGTGAGTTAGCCTGCATCCTTACTGCAAAGTGGGTAGGTTCCCAGCCCAAATGGAAACAGTATCCTGGCTTTAACCTACACCCCCAGTCAGGTCAGTTAACTCGGGTTGAAACCACTTAAAGCTAAGAATGTGTTTATGTTTTTTCCTGAATCAGGCTCCAATTTCGGCCTGCTGCGCAGAAGTCATGTAAACAAGCGACATGCCCACATCCTTGCCCTGCACCATTGGAAGAGTCACCCGCAATACACTGCTGCAGAGCACAGGTTTTACAGGGCAGCTTCTGTGCAGTTCCGAGCTCTGGAGTTCTGCTGCTTTCAGACCCCTGTAAAATGTGAGGAGGTCGGGATTTGACCCTATATCTCATCAAGGCATGAAGAGACATTTGACAGGTAAATTCTGAGTCAGAGGGTTGTCAGAAGAATCTGTAGTTTTCTGTAGAGTGCTAGGAAAAGGCCTTACAATGACCCTGTCCTCCAAAGCCCCACACATTTTCCAAGCTATCCAGCTGTGAAGGCTATTGCCCAGATTAGGTACTGCACACCTGCCAGTAACAGTCCCTGCTCCCTAGCTTGATTCCAAGTGTGCCAAATGGATGTTGGTAATGACAACAGCAATGCACTGAGCTCAAAGATTCCTCTAGCATCCTAAAGTGAAAGTTCTCACTCAATGTCTGTACAACTTTAAGGGATAACGATAGCAGAACCTCCCTGCCTTTCACCTTCATTCCTTGATTGTGAGACAATGAAAGGACCCCAGGGGCAGATGGCTCATCCCCCCCTACAAAGAAACAATATTTTGTGGTTGGTGGGATAGAGATGGGAAGACCCCATAGAGAAGTGTTATTAGGGACATGTTCCCTCCTGCTCCTCCCCCCGCAGCAATCTGAGGTAACAGAGTCCCACCCAACTCTAGCCCTTTCTTTACATCTCATTGATCAATCCTGTGATCTATCAGTCCCCTTGGGTACTCACAAGGGAGTGATTCCAGCCTTAGAGAGCTGACAGGTTGTGAATATGCCAGGGGGAATGTGGGGAAGAAGACAGGGAGAGGAGAAATCAACTCCCATATAGAAATCTGTGCTGTGCGGGGACTTCTCTCAGCCCCAGCCAACTCCTTCACTTCCTGCTGCTCTAGAACTCTATTGGCTTTCTGCAGCGCATGGGCCTTTCATTTTCCAGGAAAGACGGGGCAAATTTCAGAAATCTGTAACCAGCACTGACAAACAGGGCTGGCTTCAGGCTTTTGAGGGCTCCAAGTAAGGTGATTCTTGGCAAGGGACCCCAAAACTCAAAGGCACTCCCAGATCTATGTCAGATAACCCCCTCCCCACCTGTATCCTAGACCAATATCACCTGTCCTGCACTCCTTCCTTAGAAGACAGGTACCTTTTCTGTCTTCTAAACCAGATTTCCCAGATGCTGGGAGTGGTCGACAGGGGATAGATCACTCGATGATTGCCTGTTCTGTTCATCCCCCCACAAAGCAGCTGGCATTGGCCATTGCTGGAAGACAGGAGAGTGGCCTGGATGGACTATTGGTCTGACCCAGTATGGCCATTCGTATGTTCCCCACCTTCCTGCCTCATGGATCCTAGGCCATCTTCCTGTGTATTCCCAGATTCAACTGTCCCTATTTATTCCCACCCTGGCATATAAATCCTCATGAATTGCAGCTGGATAATTAGATAGTTGTTTCAGGCATGTCCCGGACACCCTTCTTTGATCAGTTCATTGCCTCTATTACCAACCCAAAAACCCACGTCATGAAAATTATTCCTTTAGCCATGAAGGACTGGACTCAGAAAGCTTCATCGCTTGTGTCTCGCCGATGCCAAACACAGAAGTCACTGAAGACCAACACGAGCTGTTCCCTTCCTCAGAGAGTTCAGTGTACCTCTGCTGCACTCACCAGCCTACAGGTGATTTAACCATATGGTGACTGCACTCACAGTACATTTTGCACCCACAAGCCTGCTGGGATAGCCCCACACATTAGAGATGAACCGAAGGAGGAGAGGAACCCTTTGGTTTATAGTACATTCTTCAACAAGCTATGGGTACAAAAATATTTCTGTAAAGTCTGGATAATGGAAACAACCCTTAAACAGCTCAGAATGTAGTAGGAAGCTGCCAATTATGTCATACAAGTTTTTCCATAAGTAATTTTAGTTTGTGGAAGAAATAAGAAATGATTGGTATGTAGTAAAGGGGCAGCCAAAGACTGCAGAGCCTGACGGTGGCCTAGCGAATGTATGACTTTATTTAATTCCATTTAAGCTATGCTGAAGCATTTGTGATGTTTACAGTTACAGCATTTTGGCTGATTGTAAGTGCATTTATATCAAAATGTTTAATTTGAAAGATCTATTTATGCAAGTGGAACATAGGATTTGCCGTATTGGGTCAGATTGCTTGTCTTTCGAATCTAGCATCCTGGCAGTGGCTGATATTGATGTTTGGCAGGAAAGGGGCTCCTAACCCAGAAAGCATTTTGGCCAAACTTTTTGAACTTGGATGCGCAAAAGTAGGCATCTGTTAAGCTTCTAAATAAAAGTGGTCATATTTTCAAAGGTGCTGCACCTTCACTGACTTCAGTGGGAAATAGAATTTAACCCTCAATCCTTCCATGATGTCAGAGGCAGAACCTTCTGCCAATGGAGAAAAGCAGAGATAAGCTACAGAAATCTCATGTCAGAAAATGTTTTGTTTAGTGACTGTGATGAAGTAGGGTGGTTTGCGGAGAAGCATAAGGGGAACAGATGAGAGGATAAGGCAGTTTCAAATGATAAGGATGCAGAATTTAGTCAAATTTGATGAGATTATTGTCCTGATTTGAACTGGATTGGATTATGCAGAACAATGGAGGTACCATGGGAATTGGCTGACATGACAACGGAAAATCAGTGACATGCTTCCTTGTGCGTTTGTGGAATGGCTTGTTAAAAGACTTTTGTGTAGAAGAATTTGGAGAGTCTTGGGGAAAGAATTTTAGAGTCCAATCATGTCTTGTCCTGGAAAATCTGGCAGCATAAGGGGGAAAATTTGGCTGAACGCTCAACATGGGGTGATTTGGATAGCTGTTCTCATGGCCTTCTCTGAACTACTACCCGGCTACTTGAGGTTTAGATTTGACCCGAAGAAAAAATATAGGGATGAGTTCCAGTCTCAAGATTCAGATCCAACTCTCCAATCCCCTGGAAATGTGCAGAGCTTTGGTTTTAACATTCCAGTTTTGTCATGTCCTTATATTATACTATTTTCGCCTTCCTTTATTAATGTACCAAACCATTTTCTGGCTTTTCTTTTCATTGAAGCTGAACTAATGCAAATACTGAGGTGTCCATAACAATCCCCAAGAACCTTTCTTCTCAGGATCCTTCAAACTCAGAGCCCATCAGCATATCTGATAAGTTTAGACAATTTTTGCCACTATGTAAAACCCAATTCTAAGTTAAATTTTCCTTTCCTTTGTGCTGCCTGATCATTTACTGTGTTTAGCCCTATTTGGAATACTTCACAAGCCTTCATAAGATGAACCAAGAATAACATGGCAGTGGTTAAAAAAATACATAGATACAATATTCCTGAAGCAGCAAGAAACACTGAAATGTGACTAATCACCAGAGCATGAAACTTCCTGGTTAAATGAGCCATTTATTTTATATTTTCATAAACAATAAAATTAAAGCAACAGTGAACTCAGAAGATTAAGACTGTTTGAATTAATCACAAGCAAGAATGCTACCATTCAACCACAGCGGAACATCAGGTATTTATTAACAAATTCTGAAAAGATTTTATGATATGAAAGGCCTAAATCTGACAGCCAGTAATATCATAAAAGGCTGAACTGATATTCCCAAAGCTACAAAGAATTACATTTCTCTTGTCCCTGAGACTTTTATTCTTTGCAAATCCCAGGTGCAGTTGTAACCCACACGCCTCCTGGGTGTGGTGTTCTGTCCCATCTAGTGGCACTGAGACCACTTAGAGAGAGAGAAAGATGTAGAGGCTCTTGCACTAAGCTCCAGAGGTCCCCAATTGAAGCCTGCCCACTGACAATCGGGGTCTGTCGGCACTACACAATCACTACTGTTATATTATACTCGGCTAATCAATTTCTGTGTTTTTGTCACCACCATTATCAGCTATAATGCTTCAGTTCTAAGTTTATCTACAATGCTCTCATAGGTAATTAACCACATGAATGATCATCGCTAATAAAGGTATTTTCATTTGTCAGTTCAGAAACACTGAAAGGTTGCTATGGTGCCAATATCTAAGACCTGAGATGTTCATCACAAATATGATATAACACGCAGATGCGTCTAGAGTTATGAACAGAGTATGAGGGTTTTTCAGGAGAGGAGAACAGCATGGGACAGTTTAAGCCACAGTGCAGAGGGTTTCCTGACAAGGCTACAAAGTCCCCTGATGCCTGCACAGGGATTGGAGTATGTCTGATCTGTAGCCCACAAAGAGTTTCATTATTAATGACAGCTGCTCATGGTCGGCATAGTAGGCACTTGCCTATCCCGTTTCCTCAGGCAGAAGAGCAAGCACTAAGAGAGGGTATAATATTTGCAGGACTGCTACATGGACATGTGGTTAAAGGGTCTTGTTGTGACAGGCAAAAGTTAAAATAAATGAAGAGGTGGTGGGAAGAGTGTGAGCCCTTTTTTCTTCTTTATGACATATGGAGCAACTATTTAACTCAGGTGAATAATGAAGAGTTTAGAAAAAGGCTTTTTTTAGTTAAAGATACAACACTGCAACTCTTCAGTTAAGATGCCAGGTCTTAGAATAAACATCTCAGAGAACCTCCATAGACCCTCCAGTAAAAATAGAAGACTCCTGATATTTCTGAAGTAAAATTCAAGCAGTTTTGCGGGGAGGGGTGGTGGTGGATTTTTTTTTTTACTGCAGGCCTTCTCTATACATTACCTGTACAAAAAAGGGCACAATCCAATTTTATAAAAAATCCTTACAAGATTTGAGACATAGACCTGGCCATGTTGTTCTATGCATTCAGTATCTCCAGGCTGATCTTTGAATCTCATTATATTTTGAAACAAAGCCCTGAGAGAGCTCCAACTGGTACAAAAACAAGCAGCAACACAGGTTGCTGTGAACAGATTATCATGGCCTCTCATCCATCACACAGTCCATTTCAAGGACTGTTTTCTAACTTTCAATACAGTCCATGGGATTGGCATAGTCAATTGAGACACTCTCTCCCTCAGCAATCATGACCTCCCACCACAGCTACTCAATGTTCCATTGGAATAATGAAACTGTTGAAAACTGGGGAAGATTCACGAGCACAGGAGACAGACTTTTGTGAGCATTGGACCAAAAATATAGAACTCAATACTATAAGAGGCAAGAATGATCAGGGTGAAATATAAAACTCTTCAACTTGGCTTCTCTTAAAAGCCCCTGGTCTTCCTTTGTTTCTCTCTCCCTCTCTCTCTCTCTCTCTCTCAAATATACACATCCTCTTAAACAAATAACAGACATCTAATGAAATAATTTACTTCTACCTACTGGACAGAAAGCGCAAGCGAGCGAGAGATTGATTTTTTTAATAATTTTAATAGTTCTCAGATATAGTGATGTGCATGATAGATAAATAAGTAGGTAGGCAGATAGATTGAATTACAACTACATTTAGATATAATGTATAGTCTGTGCTTTAGCACCAATTTTATGATATTTCATTACATTAAACAAAGACAATTAGTTGCCAAGCCTGACTTGCATAAACATCTTTAGTACTTACTGTGCCAGGTCGTGGATATGGAATTCTGCCCTGATATGGAATTAGCTGGTGGTTAGGACCTTCCTTATGTGCAAAGGGTCCATTAAACACTGTTTGGATCTCAGACAAGTGATACACACACACTGCTGAACCTTTAAATACAGAGCTGGAAAAAACAAGGAAAATATTTGTACCACAATCTGCCATTTCTTACATAACATTTTCCATCATCACAAAGGGTTCAGTGATGCAACATTGCCCGTAAAGATAACACATTTAATAATATGTAGCACTTCTATCGCATCTTCCATACAAGGACCTCAAAGGATGTTGCACATATTAATTTACCCTCACAATACATAGCATTAACCTGTAAGGCTATGTAACATTTTCCTCACAAAGAATATCTATCTTCCCAATGAGAGGGGAAAGTATTATCATCCCCATTTTACAGATGGGGAAAATGGAGGCAGAGACTGGTTAAATGACTTCCCCTATATTGCACACATGAGAGCATAACCTTTTCCCAATGAAATTACTTCAGTGAGACCAGGATTTGACATTCTCTGTGTGGTTAAACTGGAAACAGAACACATCTCTCCTTGCCCTCAGCCCATGAGAGCCCATAGCTGCCTTATAAAACACCGGGATAGATCATTCATTAAAACAATAATCACAATTAAGTGCAGTTAGAATATTGTAGTCAGTGTTGAGCTTTCTATAAATAATATGGGCTCAGATCATGGTGTTACATGGAAACACCCCCGTAGAGGCCAGGAAACTTCATGAGGTTCCTCTTGCAGAGTTTCCTATACATTCTTCCTCAGGAGGGTGAGGTTTGACCTTCCCACAGCCTAAACTAGGGTTCTGACCCACTAACTCCAGGGATCCCAGGAGATTTGCATGGATCCAGTTGCACAGGCCCTGTGCCTTCACATTAATCTGGGCCCACTGAGGCTCTGTCTGGGTTCCTTGGTGCTGTGGAACCATATTGCCAGGGACTTTGCAGCCAGCACATGCCCCTAGCACTCTTCATTAAGGATAATGGCCAGTGTCAAGGAGATGATCTTCAGAAGCTAAGACATTGACTGTGATATTAACAGTCCCCTTCTGTGTCCACTCTGTGAAAGGGCGCAATGTGTGTGTTGGAGGAGGGGGGAAAGGCACACTTTGAATGTTTATTCAGAGATGAACATCCAAACAGTCCAGATTTGCTCAATATTAAGTGTGAGATGAGGAAAATCGAAATTGCTCTTTGTTGTGCATAGAACAGGTAAAATGACTAAAGAGGAAAATGTGGAAACTGCTACAGGACATTACCGAGCAATCACCATTGCTCTATGCCACAAGTGCTACCTTGAGAAAGCCCTCAGATGCATTATAACCACATCTGTTGTCTGAACTCTCTCTTCCTCACAATTGGTTTATGAAGTTTTCCCCAGGAGCCATAAGATAAGGTTTAAAGGATGCACTTGATCATTACAGACAATGCACTTTTATTAGTTTTATAATAGTTCCTGCTATAAAAATAATTCACATCAGTCACAGCCTAGACCAATATAGTTTAGTTAAAGTTAATAATTATGTTTATCTCATAGCCTGTTTCTCCAATTACTGTTCTCGGGTTGGGGTCTGCAGAGGTGAAAAAGACACTGGCAGTACTAGTAGATGAAATTCATTATGACTGCTAGGTTTAATTACACAACATGTTCAATCTAGAGTAAAAAAAAACAAACAGAAGTCTTGTGGTGTGTGAAACAGAAACCTAGACAAAAGCAAAACCTTGTATAGAGTGAGAAAATGTCTACAGGGCCTGGAATAGACCAAGTGTTCAGTCTGGTTATATGGTGCCTTAACTCAAACCCAATTTCCACTGGAGGAATACCATGAGATTTAGACAGAACAGTTTCCAGCTCAGACATGCTGAATCCATAACATAATCCTAAGTGTGGTTTTTATCGCGAAACATTGCCTCAGCATTTTCTCTTCTTGTGCTATAAGAGTCACACAGTATAGATAGCCTCAGCTATTTACAAGCTACAGGATTGGTTTTTTTCCCCCTCACTTAAATATTATGAAACTATCTTTTCCTGGCTATATGTAAGTTTGATAATTGGCATATACGAGGCATATAGTATCATGGTGGTTGACATGGTCAGGAAATGACTTTCTCACATGAAAATGTTCAACTGAAATGATTTTTTTTCATTTTATTCAAAAAATTTCCATAAAAAAAAGAAAATAAAAAAGTCAGTTTCAACAAAACTCTATTTTTCAACAAAAAAACTTCTAACTGGTCAGGTCCAGGTATTGGAAAGAAATATAAGACACTGAAATGCTACAGCAAGGTATGTATTAGAAATACATTGACAGACAGGCAGTGGCATTTCCATTGTTCAGATAATTGAGACAAGAACCAAGAGCAAAAAACTCCAAAACATCAAAATACAAGTAAAATTAGTATCTGTTGTTTCTCAGAAAGACTATCCCAGCAAACTTAACAAGAAATCTTGAACTTTCTCAAATAACTATCCATTCTGTCCTTATAGCAAGGTGGGCCCTTATCTGCCAAGAGATGAGGAGTGCCCATGTTTTGCAGTGATCTGAAGACTCAGGTTGTGATTCAGGAAGGACTTGATCAAACAGGATATAAGGGTGTCTTTTGGGAGCCAAAGTCCAATGGCATAAGGAATAATCTGCCAGCTATGAGACTGGGAACTATTAGCATGGATTTATTTAGGAATTCTGGGCTTGATGTTTCAAGTGCAAAGGACCCCTGATGAGGTGCTGAGAATCCTCAGTTGCCACTGAAGTCAACCACACTCTATGTCCTTATTCTTCCCCACTAGGGTGACCAGACAGCAAATGTGAAAAATCAGGATGGAGGTGGAGGGTAATAGAAGCCTATATAAGAAAAAGACCCCAAAATCGGGACTGTCCCTATAAAATCGGGACATCTGGTCACCCTATTCCCCGCTATCTAGTAAACATATGGAGACAACAGGAAACATTTTCTCAATATATTTTTTAGAAAGCTGGGAGCAGAGGGGAAATTTATCTCAGGTATAGTTGTATTGAATATACACCAGGGATCAATTTGGCACAACGAGTACAGCTCCAACAGAGATCACAAGTAACTGTGCTTCTAATTGATGAGAATAAGCACGATTGAAAGGACATCTCCTAGGTGGCAATGATAGTTGCAGGATATATTAGTAATGCATTCAATCCCAATTGCCTTGACACACAATACCTCTTTCTGTGTTTATATGGAATTGGAACTGAGGCCACTCACAGAGGCTGCCTCTACAAATCTTCAAAATTACCTTGATGTTGTAAAAATTCCATACACCAGTGTTGTTCTAGGGTTATCTGTTTCTAGGAGAAATACATCCTCTGTGAGAAAGAAAGAACACAGCTGTTGAGTAATTGCTCTAGCTTGAAATTTAGGGCCCCATCCTTCTCCCATTGACTTCAATGGGAATTTTGTCTCTGACTTCAATGAAAGTAGGGTCGGACCCGTCATATTTAAGGTTGGTCATAGTAAAACTAGCATTTACACATTCTGAGCCAGATTTTCAAATAAACTCAATGCACAAATGCCCCTATTTAGATACATAAATAAAAGGATCAAATTTTCAAATGTGCTTAGTACCCATCTTCTCCCATTCTCCTCAGCAGGACCTTAACTCATGAAAGCATTTAATCATGTGTTTAACATTAGGCAAATGTTTAAGTCCCACTGGAGTTGAAGTTACAGTGCTTTCAAAGATGTGTAGAATTTAAGGCTAGAAGAATCTACCACTTCCCTTGGGAGTTTTTTCCAGTGGTTAATCACCCTCACTGTTAAAAATTTGTGCTTAATTTCTAATTTGAATTTGTCTGGCTTCAGCTTTCAGATACAAGTTATACCTTTCCCTGATAAGTTAAATATCTCTTTAGTACTTTGTAGTTGCTCCCCATGAATGTACCGACACACAATAGTAAAGTCATCTCTCAGTTGCCGTTTTGATAAACTAAGGATCACATTATCTCTTTTTGCCACACCATTATTCTGAGAGCTCATGCTCAGTTGCTAGTTCAATATGATCCCCAAAGCCTTAATGCTCAAAGCTAAACATAAGTGCTTTACTGAATAAGGGTGGATTGATGAATCAGGGTCTTGGAGCTGTCGGGAGCAGAGCGCTTTTGAAAGGTGACTCTCAAAGGATCCTCTAAATTTTGAATTTGGTCTTGTTTGTGCTTTATGTCAAGGACTGAGACCAGCAATATATACCATATGGTGTTTTATCATAGGATAAAAGTACAGTGATCCAGGATCAGATTTTGATAACCTTACTCCCATAGAATTTTAAATTAGGATTTGATCCAACTACCATTACATTCTGAATCAAAACAATTGCACTGAAATATTTATAACAATCCATAGCCACAGAGATTCTGTATCCCATTTACAGTGGTGAAAATCAGGGGCAATACCACTGAGGTCAGTGTAGTTACACAAGCGTGGAAGCAATGTGCACGAGTCAGAATGTGGTTCATTAGCTAACGGTATATATCTTATCTGAAATAGAATTTATGTCTTTAGCTTCTCAAAACAAAAGACTCTACAGTCTACTCATTGAGTTAAATAAGGCCACGGGCAGTTGATCAAGTTTGTCATTTTTACCTACTGAGTTGTGCACAGACAAGCCCACTCTCCCCAGTTGAGGCAAAGCTTGTCTGAGGTTATGTGTCCAACAAATGGGGTTCAGATCTGTGACCATGCCTATGACAATCATAGTCATCAGACGTCTGCAAACACGCAGCTTTAGATATGTAATCATGAAGTTAATAACCCATATTTATGTTGGAGACCCTAAGACCTTACACAAACAGAACCTTGCACAATTGTTCTGAGGGTTAGTTAGTTAGTTAATGTTTGTAAAAAGCTTTGCAGATGTAAAAGCGTGGATAAATTCTAAGAAATTATACTTAGTAGTAGTAGTATTTAGTATCCTCATCATCATCAACAACAACTTCTGCTTCCAAAGAGACTTCTACCAAGTGGCCCAAAGGACCACCTGTCTTGTCATCAAAAGGACATTAGTGGTACATAAAAACTGATACACTGATAGTACACACAGTTTAAAATACTATAAGCAAATCTTAATCATGAGCATAAACAGTAGGAACAGCAACAATTATATTTTGCATTTACATCTCTCCTTTCATTGGAAGCTCTCCACGTGCTTTGCAAACATTAATTTTGCCTCTTACTACTCCAGTGCATAGTCAAGCATTATTAATTCTGCTTCAGAGATGAGGACGTCGAGGCAAAGAAATTTATAATGAAATCTTGGCACTATTAAAGTCAATATGATTTTTGGCATAGACTAAATGGGGCCAAGATTTCTAACTTAGTGACTTATCCAAGGTGACAAAGAAATTTTGTTGCAGAACAGGGAATCAAATTCAGATGTCCTTAACTCCCAGTATCTGTGGCTTAAGCACAGGTATATTTTTTCTCATTTGAAGTTAAGATTCTCAAATACTCACAGATACAGAGATAACATGATATAGATAATACTTCATAAAGAGTACATTGCTATACCTAATTCATCAAAGTATGTTTCCGTTCCATCCTCGTCCATTACTGAGCACACAAGTCTTGCTTTCAAGAATGTTGTCCACTTGTTTACAAGACTACGCTGTCCACCAGTATCATTCTGAAAAGCAAAATGAATTTGACAAAAGTATAACAAAGCAAAACTAAAATCTTACTTAATCCCTGCAATCTTTTCTCGGGTTATTATGATCCATCATCTAGCAAATATCTTTTTTATATTAAAGACAATAAACAGAGACAGGCATGAAGCAAACCCCTCTCTCAAACACCGCCAAATCTGGGAAAATACAGACCCAATTATGAATGTTGAAATTGAGGACTATCTTGAGCAACTTTGCAAGCCTAAAGTGGGTGCACAAGCATGAAACTTTTGCATGTCTTGCCTTTGAAAATCAGGCTTTTAATCATTTTTCTATAAAAATCATTTTAAAATGTGGTTGCTGTATAGAGTAAGGATCACAGTGAAATATCTTTGGAAAGTTTTAGGTGGAATCAGAAAAAAATGTTTACAGCAAAGTTCACCTCTTAGTCTCTGTCCCCTGACCTTTCTCATTGACAGGGTCTCTAAAGATGAACTATTTTCGTTAACAGAACTAAGATTAAAGTGCTGCTTTAATAGAGGCATTAACAGAAATGTACATGTAAGATGAAATAACTGGTAAAACTTTATGATGCCAGATTCGGACAAAATCTCATTAATGTACTATTCAGGTATCTGTTATCTGAGGGCAAGTGACCTGGAAGGATCAATTCATAAGACCTAAATAACCAATTTTGTTCTATTTAAAGCACACCGAAAATGGGAATATGTTTTGAGAAGACTCATCAGAATGATGTTAAATGACCAGCTCTACTTTTATTCTGCCTTTCATGTGCATGTGTAAGAGGAGTTCTGCCCAGCTATGAAGGGGGAAAGTGACCGCTCTCATTTTAAACTGGAATAAAGCCTTTTCAGCCACCTGTCCATACTTTCTTTGCAGCTGAACCAGCAGGCTCAAGAGGCTTGGGCATTAACTTTCGTGCTGCCAAAAATGCTATTAGAATAGGTCTCCTTAACTGACCTAAGGTTAACAGAGCTCATGGCAAGTCAGGCTGACACCAGGAGGCTTGTAGCCATGTTCACTCCTTATTGAGGTTGTTACAGTAGATTACTATCAACATGAAGGATCAGCTCTTGTTCCCTTTGGAATCTATAGGAGTTTGCCATTGATTTCAATATAAGCACAATCAGGTCCAAATCCTTTTAGAAGCAATCTGGACTTCATTATAACAATAACAACAACAATAACATCCTAATAATGTTTAATGTCTTATTGAAAAATACCCAGAGACCACTGGGCACCTAACCAAAAATACAAAAGAATAGCAATATTGTAAGACTGGGTCATATATCATATTGAACTGCCAGAACAGGAACTGAGCAAAAACCAAAGCGCACAACCATTCCCCTGCACAGCCACATCACAGACCTCAATGAATACAAAACCCATATTAATCAGGAGGGGGAAGGAGGGGACCTTCACACTTGATCTCCAGTTTGTCCCTAGGTAAGGGATAAAGACTTTTTCAGAAAAACAGAGCATTTTACAGTTTTAATTGTACAAGCATCCATAACCTCAGAGAAAGAGATAGCTGCTTCAATCACATTGCAAGCAAAATTGACTCTAGTTACAGAAAAAGAGAAATACGGGCAACAACTAAGGCCCTGATTCTGCATGGACATATGCACATGCATAACTTTGACCCACTGAAATCAATGGGACTATTCATGTGCTTACATTAAACATGTGCATAAAGTGTAATTGTTTTAAGAATAAAACCAATGTTTTCAAATGCCTTTACATTGAATGTCTTGTGGGAGATTTGGTACTTCTGTGATTCCGTAAAGCTCACATCTGAATCATGGAAAGTAAAGCAAGCTCAGGAAGTCAGTGTTATTAACTACACTGCACCAGACACCAAGGTGCACAGATTCATCAAGCACTAATATTCCTACTAAAATTACAGATATAGTCCAGATATATCTAACAAGATCAGGGCTTGGCTCTGTACTCAACAGCCTTTCTTCTTAATTATGGAGATGGAAGCAGGAACAGGAAATTTGCTTGTTATTGGAATTAAAGGCTTTTAAATCGTTTTAACGCAATGGATTAATTTTGATTTTTCAATCAAGCCAGCAAATCATCCTCTGAAAATTGAACAAAAAATTATTCTTACTGGGCATATTCTAGCAATCATTGAATGAATCTGTTTGGTGCTGCCACTGTTGTCCGTAAGCCTCTCTTTGAAGAAGAAGTACACTTTGGCATCATTAGGGTCTGTGCCGTCTGGGATGAGATGAGCATCCACAAAAATAGGCTCTGGAAAGAGACAGATACAGAGCAAACAATGTGTCAATATAACAACTCTTGACAGCTACTGATCTCTCCAGGTACCTCCACAGAATGCATCTGCTGCTGCTGCCCAACATGCTAGGGCTTGGCCCTACTCATGTATAAAGTTAAGCACTAGCATCAGTGTTTTCAGGACAGGGATCTCGGATGGTTTCTGTAGACTCAAGTTGATACTAGAGCAGATTTGTCCCAGTTTTCAAAAAAGCAGGTCTGAAGCAGAAACAGCAGTGCTAGTTTACTACAGAGATCAAAAGCCTTGCAGGAGAAGAATCAGTGAGCAAGCTAGAGAAGACTCTTTGAGGAAAAAAATGTGAGAAGAGAAACAAGGATCTGAAAAACTGTTAGGGAGAAAATGAACAAATTTCTTTTCAAGCCTATTCAATCAGAGGGTAAAGGTTGTGGCAGAGCTACTGAAAACCAAAGCAAGGGAGGCTTTGAGGATGTGAGAATGCTGAGGAGTGAAGTTCCCTCAAAGATATTCATATTAGAATATGGTGAACATATTGAAATAAATATGCACTACAGTCTGAATGAGCACAGGGATAGAGGACTGCAGCGAGCTAGTGTCAAATAATGTATATTGTCATTCCTAATATCTGATTTGTGTCCATTTATCCTTTTCCGTAGAGACTGTCCAGTTTGGCCGATGTACATAGCAGAGGAGCATTGCTGGCATATGATGGCGTATATTACAATGGCAGTATACAAAAACCTGTAGGAGAACACTTCCACCTCCCTGGCCATGCAATATCAGATCTTAAGGTGGCCATCCTGCAGCACAAAAACTTCAGGACCAGACTTCAAAGAGAAACTGCTGAGCTTCAGTTCATCTGCAAATTTGACACCATCAGCTCAGGATTAAACAAAGACTGTGAATGGCTAGCCAACTACAGAACCAGTTTCTCCTCCCTTGGTTTTCACACCTCAACTGCTAGAAGAGGGCCTCATCCTCCCTGATTGAACTAACCTCGTTATCTCTAGCTTGCTTCTTGCTTGCATATACATACCTGCCCCTGGAAATTTCCACTGCATGCATCCAACGAAGTGGGTATTCACCCACAAAAGCTATAAGGTGCCACAGGATTCTTCGCTGCTTTTACAGATCCAGACTAACATGGCTACCCCTCTGATACTTGACAGCTATCAGTGTGGCAGCCTGTGGTACACTTGCTTTCCTTTGGCAATTTTCTTGGCTAAAATCTAATGAATAGAGGCCTCCAATGACCTATATTCTCCAGTCTGGAGGTCACTTACTTCCTATTATTCATACCATTTGATTGGTTGATACGCAATACAAACCACTTTTGACTTTTTGGTGACCTCTGATGGAAAGGTCACATTTTTAATTTTGGATATCTTCTGTACTCTTCAATCCATTATCAATGAATATGTCACATTTCATGATGCTAGCTCAGGAGGAATATGGAAATACATTGTGTGTATCAGACACCTTTTCCAAGTAACTGCATTATGTAGGTTTTCGAGCCAGGAAGCACTTTCTGTGCAGTCCATTTTCTAAGATACTTTGAGGAGAGTGGGCAAGCTTAAGAGAATGAAGACAACTAGAGGCAAATTTTAGAAAACAGATAGAGTTTCCCTCTTTTGACAAATTTCATTTATTCTCTTACAAAAAGTGCAAGTTAGTATCATAACACGTGATATCACATGAATTATGAATAAAAAGAATAGATGTGTTAGGATTTGCCCTGTACAATTGCATGAGGTAGAAAGACCAGACTGGTTTCCTTCAATGTACCTCAGCAGGCTTGGCAGCAATAAATGCAAATCTTCAAATCAGAATGATAAATTTGGCCTATTCCTATTGGGTGAAATCCACTACTGTGCAGAGGGCCAGCGCAAAACCTATTGCATATGATTAACTTTAACCCAGTGAAATCAATGGGGCTATTTATGTGCTTAAAATTAAGCATGGGCATAAAGTGTAGCTGTTTTAAGAATAAAATAAAGCATAGCATATAAGACATGGGTGGGATCCTGGCCCCACTGAAGTCAGTGGGAGTTTTCCCATTGATTTGAATGGAGCCATGGTTTCACCCCTTGTACCTCACCATTGCACAGAGGTGACTTTTCCTCAGTGTGCCATTTTATGACAATCACATAGTTAATAAGTTATTTAAATTTACTACAGTTGAAAATTAAATGTAAATAATTACAACCAAATTTTCCTATGCCAGATAATCTCAAATAATTAGGGGTTACGAACAAACTTCCCTGGGAGGCAGTTTTAGCCACTTCAGGCACAGTGTACTGGAATAGATGAACCATGGGTCTCCTCCAGTATGGCAATTCCCATGTCCTGTAGAATTCCTATTCATCATACAGACATCATTGTCTGTGGCATGTTTTTATTCCTATTTCTTGCCCACAGTTTCCCTTAGTAGATTCATTTTAGAATGGGAAATAAAGAACTCTTTGTTGAAAACAACCTTTCTCTTAGTCACATATCAAAAGCTTTAATGAAGCAATAGTCTTACCACTCAGCCACTTAGAATTGTGTTGATCAGTTCTCACTGCATTCCGTTTGGTTAAACTGCGAAAAATTGCTGCATCGGTCCCCATGAAATCTATGTACATTCCTGAAAACAGCTCTTCATCTATAGAAAGGTAGAAAAGGAAAAGGGGGAAAAAACATGAATGTGTCTATCTTGGCTTTTTGGGAAATCCATTTCTAGTGACCTATTTTTGTTTCAGATGGTGCCAGTTCTTTATTTGCATAGCAGTCACTACACAGAAATATCAGTCCGGTGGGAGTGGAGTTTCCTCTGAATCATGGAACAATCATCTAGCCTAAGGAGGAAGCATCAGATGTTGCTAAGAACTTTAGGGAACTGCATGATTAAATATAGCAGCTAACCACATGTGTAGTGAACCTTTCATTTGAAATACAGCTTAGTGACTGAACTTACATTGCTAAACACCAATGCCCAGACAGGGTAATAGTATAAAAAGGACTCAAATTCCATTTTTAAAAAAAGTACTTGAAAAAGCTTCTGTGTTATGGAAGTAGCCAAAATACTGGGCCAGTATTTGCAAGTGTAAATTGGCATAGCTCCAATTGAAGTCAACAGAGTTGCTACTGTTTTCAAGGCTGACTTCAGACTCAAGCACGATTCTGTATTGCAGAAACTGGATGAAGATGCTATGAACCTGGCTCAGTGTAAAGGGAAGTAACAAATACCTGCATTATATACTAGAGTCAGAGTAAATTTCAATGTAGTGTGAAGGAAATTAGACATGCAACTCTAGTTTACTTTAATAGGATTAGGTACCTAAATTCCCTGTGCAGGACGCTGAAAATTCAGCCCATATGTCAGTACATATATATATATATATATATTTCCATTGGCGAATGCAAGGCAACGCCAGAGTACAACACATTAGCTAAAATAATTTTTAACTTCCATGCTGGGAGCAGCGGCTGAATGAACTCCCACACAGCTAGGTCCTTTGATGTTTTCACCCAAATGCCTGGGCTGCCATGAGTGTGTGTGGTCAAGCTGGCAAGAGCCACAAATATTGAGGCTTCTTTTAATTTTTTGTTTGTTCAACAATAAGAAACACCCGTTCACCTTTGAGAGATGAAAACTCTGGAGGGTTTTTTTTCATTGCTTGCTAGGTCATGAACCAGATCCCTACTAATTAGACAGTAGGTAGTGCAGGCATTGTGTCACCTACATGTCTTTCCCTTAGCTGCGGTTCAATGTATGAGGGAATCCATTATGCAGGGGTAACAACAAGGAGAGTAGAGAGAAGTTTACACAACGTGATTTCCCCCAGAACCATCTGGTGTCTTATTCCTCTTGTCAAATAGTTTGGCTGCAATGGATTATGCCTATGGCTCTCACAGAGCTCTCGTGTTCATTTCTAGAAAAAAAAATAGAAAGGCTGGAATGGGGCTATGGAATTCTTAATCCTATTGCATACCAGCTTTATTAGTTATGTCTTAAGCATTCCTAGAGCCTACTAGTCTAATCAGGTATCAAATGATATCTGTCAGCTCCACTTCCTTTTGGTTTAATGCTTAAATTCTGCACAACAGTTTGTCTTTGCAGGGTAACCAATTCACACTGTTTCTCTTTGTTACTGGGGGAATTGCTGAACTGATGTATGTCTGCTCTTGTAAATACCTAGGAGCATTGGTTGCGGAAAGAAAGGGGGTGTGCATGTTAATTATTCCTTGCCTGCCCAAAGATACATTTTTCAGAGCTTTTCTTCTAAAGCATTTTTGTAGAATGGTGAATTTCTCCTACCTTCTAATTTGTTTGTCAGGTGGTGTTTTCCTCTATGGGGCCATTCACTTTTCCTGTTCTATTTCAAGCTTGTGTTCTGTGTTGCATAGGTGGAAGGTGATGCCAGAAATCGACAAGAAACAGGGACCACACTATAAAATATTTATGTCATTATACTTTACTAGTTCCAGTGGCATTCGTCAGTTTGAGAGGAGGGAGGAAAGAAGGTCTTGTGATTAAGGCACTTATCTAGGCCTCAGGAGCTCTGGGCTCAATTCCCAGCTCTGTCTTTGGCTTCCTAGTTACACAGGCTCTCTACTCCCCCCTCAGTAGTAGTACAGTTCTCCAGTTGGTTGAATCTTTTAAAAAAGAAGAAACTTTTTAAAGTGTGAGCACTGTAGATTGTGTAACCCAAATGATTCAAAGTTCAGGGAGAAATATTGCTTTGGAGATTAACTAGATATTGGGGGCCTGCTCAGTCACATACCTTGGAGATTAAAGCAGATAAAGTAACTTCTACTAAAATGAAGAAAACTCCCATGTGTCCAAAGGAGACAAGCCTTTGTCCTACTGTGTGTATAGTATCTTAGAAAAGAGGATGTTAACGGGCATTCATAAACCCCAGGATGAAAAAAGAAAGTCTCTAGTCTTTGATGGCAGTAACTCATTTAAGAATGTGAAAAGCGTAATTGGCGTTTATGAGTGGACTAGGCTATAACTGACTTTGATCAAATTCCTTTACATGCTGCCCACAGATTATTGATGAAGTAAGATGGAAATGTAGCCAATCATTTAAAGAGGTAGAGTATCATGCTAGAGAAATGACACTTTCTCTTCTTCCATGCAGACTGGAATCCCCTTTTGCTCGCATCTCTGCTCACTTCCATGCCAAGCCACCTTGGAACTTTATATTTTTGAAGGTAAGATGCTGAGATGATTCTGTTCAGTTGAGGAGAGAACAAAGGACCTGTCCCTGGAGCCCTACTCTTTAACTTGAACTTCCGGCACTTCCACTGTGTACCTCTCATTACTCCAATGGGAGCTGCATGGCTAAGACACCACACGGTAGTACCGTGAAAACCCAGGGCTAAATGCCTTGCTATATTGTGTGCAGTTGCTATGAAACTCAACATACTGTACACAGAGGTCAACAGAATTCTTCTCTTTTTTTAACAAAATCCTAAGTCAGTTTGAGAAATCTGTGCAACTCCTGCTCTTTCTCTTGGCTAAAAACATACTATGTTTGGGCTGCTAATTTAGGCTATGTCTATCCTAGGTGTGAATAGCAGTGCACACCAAAGTGCTGTCCTGTAACTCCCCCGTGTGGATTCTGCAGGCAGGGGGCTCTAGCCCAGCCAGGCGGGCAGCACCCGCCTGGGCGCCCTCCCCAGGGGGGGCGGGCTGGTGGCTGGACTGGCAGCCTCGCGCATGCGGAGAGGCACGGAGCCTCGGACGACGACCGGACCCCCCCTGCAGCCACGACTGACTGCGGCTGCTGGGCCCGCTGGGACCTGGACCCTCCCGCGACCGCAGCCGGCCGGCAGCAGCTCGCGCGGACCGCCGAACCGCAGCGCAGCGGCGCGGAGCTCTGCAGCTGAGCCAGCGACCCTCCCGCAGACATGCAGCGGCGCTTGCCTGCGTTCCGCTCAGCTCGGGGCGCCCGCGGCGCGGGGCGCCTTGTCTGCAGGCACCAACTCAAAGACTCCCAGTTCACATTTATGTAGTACGACATTAATACCAACTAGGAACCTATTAATTCACACCCATAGCTCCACACAGGGGAGTTACAGCATAGCACTTTGGTGTGCGTTGTTATTCACACCCCTGCAATCAAAACTGTGGGGCAGCACAGATGGGCCCTCAGAGATCAGGGATTAGATACAGATTCAGAATGCAAGGCTTTGGTATCAGTAGTCTCTGAACACACTGCAAATCTAAATGGCAAAGTGTATGTCTACACTGAACATTCAAGAGCACATGTGGCTCAAGTGGTTGTAGCATTGTCTGTGCAGGCAGCTGCTGCTCCAGCCCAGCTGCTGTCATAGTCCTAAGAATGTACTGCAGACGGTGACTAGGCAGAGGGCAAACAAAACCATCGATTGAGCATGCTTAATGAATTCAGGGCAACGTTTAAATTAATCATCTAAGCCCTGCCATTCCAAAGTAAATTCTTTTCATTCCTTGCTGTGAAAGCCAGTGAGGAGTTCATTATGGACTGACTAACCCAGAGTTATGGCTAAAGCATATCTTGCTGCAGTCTGGGAGATCTGAGGGTCTGATGACCCCTTTCCCTGTGCCTGCTGTGATCTTTTTCACTAACTCAAAGCCAGTGCAAGTGAGGATAAAATGCTGCTATAGGGCCTGATTCTCCTTTTGCATTAAGGCCATGCACATTTGCATCCACTTGAAGGCTCTTTATAATGCCACCAGAGTGTAAAATGATCTTAGTGTAAACCAGAATTAGGCCTGTAGTGTTTTACACCCACTTTGCACTGGCATAGGTGCAAGGCAACGGGGAAATCTGGCTCTTAATGTGTTGGCATTTTTTCCAGCCCACAGACCACTGGAGATCAGGCATGTTGAAGTGAGGATATGTTGTTTTCTCCAGATGGAATTTGTGAGCTGTCCTTTCATTCTCTTTCAAGGTGAAATTCACCCCTGTGCAAAGGGCTACACCGGGCCTATGCCCCACTTAAATCTCAACAAAGAGCTTAGGTGGCACTGAAGTGGGGCCCAGGCACTGTGCTGGCCCTGTGTGCCAAGGTTTCACTCTCACTGAACACTCTGCCAGACAACCTACAGTGAGATGTCAAGGGAACCAGTTGTCACACTCTCTGCCCTTTCATATGGAAGTGAGTTGCTAAATTTATAGTCAGTGATACAGTGGGGGTGAGGAAGGGGTAGGTAAAAACGCCAGCTGCAAAGCAAGGAGCCTGGCAGTAGCTGGTGGCCTCAACAAATATCAAATGCAGAATAACTCGAAAGACTACAGCAGGTTTTGCTACCCTAACTACATGGCAATGAGACACAAGAACTGGCCATGATGAATGAAGTCAAAAAGTGTTTAAACATTAAAAAAAAAAAGATTAAGATATTTAAAAGTTGTAGCTAACCCTGGGAAAATGTGAAAGATGAAAAGGGGACAACCTCTTGCTCTCTATCCCTCCGTCCCTCCCTCCCTC